>NC_142109.1:26857500-28057500 GCF_056152115.1 Neolamprologus brichardi | reverse complement strand
CTCCCTCCTTTTTTTTTTACCTCCTCTCTCCTCTGATCCCACTTTTTGTTTTGTTTTATACCTCCACCAACATTGTTTTTACTCTCTGGCTGTATTAATTTCCTCCATCTCTCTCATCTCATCATCCCAGTCATCCCTCTCCTCCTCTGCTCCGCTGCTCATCTCATCCCTCTTACCTCTGTGCCCCATCTCTCCCCCTTCTGTCTCTTCCTCTCTACCCTCAATTAATTTCTTTCTCCTGCCTCATTTGCTGTCCTTTCCAATTCAATATTTTCCAACCTTGCCTGCTCCCAAATGTGCACTCACATACACATGAACTTTTCCTCTTATTCCGTATGTGTCTCTCTGTCTCTCAGGCGCTGGAAGTCCGTTATCGTCTCCTTCAGAGCGTGTCCTTCCCCTGCTCCATGTCAGGCTCACGTCTTGGGGACACGTTGACCTTTTCTACCCTCACTCAGGTATTACCATAATATTTGTCCACTCATGTGGGTGATGCAGAAAGCTTGCCCTGCTCACCCTTTTATCTGAAGGATTTTTAGTCATCACCAGTTGGCTGACACGCTCATGTAAAACAGACACTCCACCCCCCACACGTCTTAATCCTCATCAGCATCCCTTTTTATCTGTTATTGTGCTTTTATACGTCTCCCCGCACAGCAGTTCAGCTTCAGTAGAAGTACATTTGTTCAACAAACATGTCTTTTTAATGCAACCGCTCTTGAATCAACAAGTGAGTGATGGCACATCAGCTGCTTATTATTCTGCTTATTATTCTCTATTATAATGATGAGCCACGAGTCCACTTGCGTTGATGCACTAAACAGATGCCAACCAAAAGACCTTGAGAAGCTGCGTGGGAAATTAATTGGTTGTCACTGATGGAATTAGCATTCTCCTCTCTCCTCCCCTCTGGTTCTCATTATTCACCCCTCTCTCATCACTCGTTTTCCCTTCTTTCTCCTCTTCCTCAGCCCTCCAGCTCGCAGCACTACCGCCCCCTGCTGGCAGCGGCTGTGAAGGGTTTTCTAACTCGCAGGCTGCTGAGGACGGAGAGAGTAACACAGCTGGTGCGCACCGTCAGGGTGAGTGGAGACAGCAGCGACACGTCTGTTTCTTGCAGCACATGCTCTTATTGTCATTAAATGAGCTCTGCTTGTGTGCAGATGTGTACAGCTGTGCCTAATTTAATTTATTAGGATACCCTTTAGCTACAGCCATGCAGCTGCGATCCTTCCTGAAGTCCTTGACAGTGCAGCATACCGTCTAAAACAGAGACTTCCTCCATCAGGGGTCACGTTAAACAAATATTTTCCATCACTTATGATGTTTTTGCGTTCGTTTGTTTTTTAACAGTGACAGATGAATCTGATCATCTAGACAGGCTAAAACACTGGTAGTGGGTTAAGCATAAGATTAACCAACACACATGAACACAGTGTTGCTGGCAACATCTTGTCTTTTATACCATAACAAAACGCGACCACCAGAAGTCCAGTCACAGTCACTGGATGGCTTTGAAAAGTGTGAATGTTTTAGTAAAGTCTTCACTATCTTACATTTGTTTGTAAAAACAACCCTCAAATAGACTGAGGGATTATTATACCATCCATGTTTGATATTTGAATAGAAGAAATAAAAAAAATTGGGGGTGTCTTCAGCAGCTGAAGCAACTGTGTTCTTAATTTTGGTGAAATTTAAATTTTTACTAAATAACATGTAAACCAGCAGGTGCTGGCAGCGTTTTTTGTTTTTGTTTTTTGTACTTTAATTTAATCGTAAATCCATGAATATTTTAAATATCTATTTGACAGATTTCACCATTCAGTTTGTCTCTGTGTAAACATAATATTCATGATAAATATAACTAAATAACAGCGCAATCTTTGCTGTGTGTGTGCTTTTGCTCATTTAGGACACACAGCAGTTCCTGCAGGCCCTCCGGCAGCAGAGCACTCAGCTCTGCAACAAACAGGACCTCTTACTGCAGGAGAGAGTCACACTGCAGGTATAAATGTTGTAAACACATCTGTTAACCTCTCTGCTCTTCTGCACACCGTCAACTCAACAATTACTCGCTCCATTAGCAGTTACCACAACAGTTACTGTGACTGCACGCATTCATTGAAGCCATCGTCCGCTCTGTAATTGTTTGCTCCTCCAGCTGCGCGCTGCACTTTATGAGGTCTACGACATATTCTTCAACCTGTCAGCCAGAGAGCGAATGCAGCTGATCAGCTGGGACAGAGAGCTCGCCAAGGAGAGAGAGCTCAGACGACAGGTAACCTTTTCAGGAGATCATAAGCTGTGTTTACACATGTGGTCAGTAGTCAGGTTTTCTTCTGGTTCTCCAGTCAAGTGACCGTAAAGTGACCCTGGAGTATTTTAGTGGCAGTCTTAATAAGAAATTTCACATTCTCTAAGTACTGTGGAAAAGTGCTTCAGTGCTTCCTTTATTACCACCTGTATTACTTCCTTTTGCAGAGGCTACACAGAATCTTTTGTAGAAGGAAAAGAGATAATGCACTCCCACAATTCACAGAAACACCAAAGAAACAGTCAGCATGACTGAGAAGTGATGCAGGTCATTTAAATGTTAATGAACAGTATGTTTTCCATTTTGTGGCATAACCTTTATTATGGTTGAACCTCTAAACTAAAAGGTGAACTCTGAATATACTACATTGCAATGGTAAAACTGAATGATATAATAATAATAATAATAATGGATTGGATTTATATAGCGCTTTTCAAGGCACCCAAAGCGCTTTACAATGCCACTATTCATTCACTCTCGCATTCACACACTGGTGGAGGCAAGCTACGGTTGTAGCCACAGCTGCCCTGGGGCAGACTGACAGAAGCAAGGCTGCCATATCGCGCCATCGGCCCCTCTGGCCATCACCAGTAGGCAGTAGGGTAAAGTGTCTTGCCCAAGGACACAACGACCAGGACAGAGAGCCCGGGGATCGAACCAGGGACTTTCCGGTTACAGATGCGTCACGGTCTGAGCCACGGTCGCCCCCGATATGATGCTGTTACATTGTTTGACAGACTTCGGGTGTGTGTACGTATTTATGTGCAAAAATCATGAATTCATTTTAGTGCAGTCAGAGAAAGCTTTTAACAAAATTAACACTGGATCATCTCTCCAGCAAGAAGGGAAAATATGAGTGGATGGGATGAGCAGCTAATCATATTTCACTTTATGTTCTCTATTCCTTTGACTTAACCAAAGTGTCCTTCATAACAGGTGATTAACCTTATGTTTAACTCCTGACATGCACAGGACATGCATATAGTTAGCTATAACTTGTTACAATACAATACTACCCAGGTTCCTGTGTACCACACCTGAAGACTCATTAATTCATAAGACTGTGTGTTCATGTGACAGCAAGTCAAAAGGTTAAAGTAAGAAAGCCTCACACTGTTTTGTTTTTGTTTTTTCCTCACTTTCACTATAAAATTAAGGCTCATGAGGATGTAAGAGTACACCAGCTGGGTCAAAAGACACATCACACAAATGCAGTTGTGGTTAGAAGTTTGTATACACTCACTGTCGGCATGAATGTCACAGAAATTTTGGTCTTTGTTTATTTTTAACTTCATTTTTCAGGGTGGAGTGGTACATCGTACAGCATATACATCACACACATGACTTTTAAAAAGTCCAAAGATTTAATTTATTTTGGGTTTTCTGCAACTCACAGAGTCAAGTATACATACAAGCTCAAATATATCCATGCACCACCAGTAATAGTTGGTTAAATTTTTTGCAGCAAGTTCAACCTTGACCAGATCCTTTAGTACCCATTAACGAGCTTCTGGCACAGTTCTGGCTGGATATTTGACCACTCTTCTTTACAGAACTGATTCTGAGTTCATTTAAACTGGTTAGTTTCCTGTTATAGACCCAACTGTATGGAGCCCCAGAGCATGATGATGCCACCACCATGCTTGACAGCTGGGCTAGTGTTCTTATATTTGAAAGTCTCCCCTTTTTCCTCCAAACATACTCCTTGTCATATTGGGCACAGGACTCAACCTCTGCCTCATCTAACCATGAAACTGTTCCCCAGAAGGCAATCGGCTTGTCCATGTGGTTAGCTGCATATTTCAGTGAAGCTGGAGGTGTCTGTTTTGGAGCAAAGACTTCTTTCTCTGCACCCTTTCAGTCCATTTTGAGTTTCAGCTCATTTCACGGTGGATACTGATGCTGATGTTCCAGCAGTTTCCAGTTCATGGCAGTGTTGAGCCTTGGTGGTCCCTGTGTTGTTCCTGACCATCCAAACCAATTTCCTCTCATCTGAGCGTGACAGTTTGGGTCTTCTTTCAGACCCTGGCAAAGTGGTGACTAGGACAGGGCAATATTGCCAAAAATATTTATCACAATATATATTTGAAAATTTGCGATAACGATATAACTGAGGATATAATTGACGCGAGACAAAATACTTTACAACTCCACAACTTTATTAGTGCAAAAAAACCCCATCAATGTATTTTCACTTAAACAAGCAGCTGTTTTTTATGTGCATTAAAGCTATATAAAAATTTAAGAGTGCAAATGGAAATTCCTTGCTGACAGTTTAACCAAAAGGCATTTCCAGTGTAAATTGGCCGACATATCCTCAGCATAACCATGTATAATATCCACAAAACTTAAAAAGAGGTTATACACACACAATACGGTAATATTATGTTGAAGCACAGTACGTATCACTCCGCGAGGCTCCCGACTACGGTAGCCGTAATGCTCTGACATCAAGCAGTGCGGCTCTGTAGCTTCCAAAAGTCGTACTAAAACATTTTTTGACATATTTCTGAGCACCGTGTACCACATAAAATCAGTTCAAAGTCAGTAAGCTCAACCAGAATTCATACATAAGGCACACGGAATTATAAGGGGCACTGTCAATTTTTCAGAAAATCAAAGGATTGATTTTAAGTGTGCCGTATTTTCCGAAAAACATGGTAATAATGACGGCCCGCTAGCACGCTCTACCAAAAAATGTGCTCTGGTGTGTATCTGACAGAAGAAAGCCAAACCAGTTCCACACCACTGAAGTTGCAGCATTTTTACAAACCAATTCTGGTTCATCCGTTTCATTCAACGATCTGCTTTCGCCCTTCTCATTCTCTGTCGCCGCTATGCTTTTTCCACCATGTACGTATGGGGAAAAAAAGGCATTGCGCAAGCGCGTTTTACCCATATTATATCATGATATTTCATTTTCTTATCGTTGCCCAACATTATACCCGTATTACCGTGAACGTTATGATATGGCCCAGCCCTAGTGGTGACACATAAAAATAATGTGTACTTTGATACAGTTGTTTGAACTGGTGATATTGGAATCTGTTTAGAAATGACTCCAAAAGACCTTCCTAACTCTGGTAAATCCACAATTCTCCTTCTTAGATCTTCACTGAGTTTCTTGGACTTTCACATTGTTCTAATTATTGATCAATCCGTTGAGTGCCATCAAACAAGTTCTTCTAATGCTGGCAAAGAGAAACTATCAGCTGTAGTTTGTGATCTGAGTTTCTAGGCTGAGAAGCAGAAATTCGGTGTAAAAAACGGTGTATAAATTTGCTTTTGACACTGGTGACATACATGCCAATTTCAGTGCCCCTCCCGAAAATCTCCCGGAGCCACCATTCTCCTGATTTTCCACCCAGACAACAAAATTGAAAAACCCCAGATTGGCCCGGTCAATTCCAGTCTCCAACAATGGCTTCTACTACTGCAGCTACTTAGTTTTAATATTACTCTTATTACTCATTCTGGGTCGCAAAATAAACTTTTCGAAAATTTACGCCAGCATCCAGTTATATTTTAGATAACAAGGAGCAGACAGCAGAGTTTCACTCCACCGAGAGAGCTTGTGACGTAATTCTGAAGGCTAGACTGTCCAATTTCACAGTCGCTCATTTCCGGTCTACCCGGCTTTCTGTAGACCGCGAAGGCCAGGTCCTCAGGTGGACGCAGCCTCTGAATTTGGACAGCCCCGCTGTTTCCGGCCGGACAATAATAACAGTGACATTTAACTTATTTTATCCATTTTAGCCAAATTCTAATTTTTTGTCCCACCCCCACCCAACAGCCCTTTTGAATGTCTCCCTAATTCTGAGGTCTCAAGGTTGGCAGGTATGACTGGCTGCTGCAGAGACTATGTTCTAAATATTGTGCATTTTTACGTGTGTGTGTGTGTGCGTGCGTGCGCGCTTGTGTGTTTAGGGTTCACAGACTGGCCGCCCCAGAGGAAAGAGCTTTCTGTCAGCTGCAACACAGAAGTCGCTGGAGAGGAAAAGAGGAATGATGTGAGTTTTTCCTGCATCGTTGCTGTTTTTCTGTTTTCTTCACAAACCAAACCCAGTCATTACACGTTACATAAGAACCACTGGAGTGGGTTTTTATTGCAAGGTAAAAATGCAGCAGTTCCTTTAATTTTGTGATGAATTGAAAATCCTGCACCACAGAAAGAAAAAACTTTCTTCTTCATTTCTTTGTCAGCTCCTAAAACTTGTCTTTGTTTCAGGATCCAAAGAAAGGCTGCAGGAAGGCACCGTGGGGTTATGACGAGGACAGCACAAAAGTCTGGATTCTCTGCTGAGCCCCTGCCAGAAACCAAACGAGGACATTTCAGAGCAAATCCTCAGAGGGTCCCCAAGAGCGCTTCCTCCTTTAGACCCCAATGACACCTTCCTAATTGGCCCCAGTGAGAACTCCTAACAAGCCCTCTAGTGATTACATGAATAGAGTATTACTAATCATTTGAGAGTTTCCAAATCCAAAAACCAAATTTGATTCAAATGGATGACTAATGCATATCATTGTATTTCATCTCGGGGGCTTTGAGAACATTTTTGACACCTGGTGTCCACAGAGGAGCGGCTATGTCACGTCTGCTTCCGGCATTTTTTAAATTAAATAATTTATTTTATTTTTTTGCCATCTTCAGATTATTCATGTTGAAGATATTTGTGCGAAAATGTGGAGTTGACAGAAAAAATCGTTTGGCAGCAACTTTAAAGGGTTGTTCACAGCACCTGAAAGATTTATAGACTCGCAGCAGACGTTCTGACAGCTACCGTGAACAGTATTGATCATCTCTCTGTTCCTTTGGGTACTAGAGGAAGACAGCAGTTCATAAATGTGGGGTCAAATATTAGATTTGTGTTGGGAACAAATACTCTTTAGTAGGTTGTGCATTGTAGTCTTCAGATAGGCAATCGCTTTGTTTAAAGGTGACCAATTGTGCTTATTTCCAGCCTAATATTTTAATTCATGAACTCCACTAGAGTGGCTTTGCATGATTCACAGGTAGCAGATATCCTTATTTGTCTTTTGCTGAGGCTTGGTGCAGCTCCTCAGTCCATCCATTGTCTGAAATAAGATACTTTAGCTCCTCTTTTGTTAACTTTGTGACCACTTTGACTGAAATTTCAGGACCACAGATCCTGAAACATATTCTTAAAGTGTGACTGCTGTCACATGCCTTAAAGTTGGCGAGCTAATAGTTACACAGCAGCTTGTTTCACGTTTGCTGACATTGGCAGCTCTTTGCCTGCATAAGCTTTATAAACATCTATGAAAGAGAATAAAATATACTTCAATCTTACTCTCAGATTTGAAACATAGCTTGGAGTTTTGTTCTGCTTATTTCCAGTTCCATTTTTTGTTGTTTGACTCTACCAGCATGGCTTTGCATGATTAACAGTTAAAGGCTTTCCTTATTATCTGATACTACGCCTTGGCGTAGCACCTCGCTCTCGTTCACTAGCTGAAATGAGCTGTTTTAGTCAACTTTCTCCTGATTGGCTGCCCCTCATAAAACAGGTTTCAAGCAGAAAGTGGGTGGGGCTTCTGTGCCTGAGAAGACCATATTAGGGATATTCCCTTTCTTTTAAAGCCAAGCGTAGATAAAACAGTTAGAGCAGTGTGAAGCCTTAACTTTTGTCCGTGCCACAGTATTTATGACAGAAAACAAGAAAAATTATAATAGATCCACTTGATGATGTTAGGAAGTAAACATGTGGTAGATAAGCTTTTTCAGAGCAGACACTTTGGAAAAGCACCCTTGTATGTGCTGTGCTGTATGGCTGTTACATTTAATGGGAAATAAGCATTGCTTGTGTTTTTCCTGCTGCTGTTATAAATCTTTGTCTTTTGTGGAAAAAACAGTATTTCCCCTTTTCCACAAAGACAATGCTGGTGCCCAGTGTAGTGCAGACTAGTCCCAAGTGACAAAAGCTGAGGCCAGCACTACGCTTCAGAGATCCCAGGCACGGTGTTTTAGGCACTCAGGTCAGTGACCATGAGAAGGACTATCACAACAACCAGCCGAGGCAGTCGTCAGATTCTCTCTGTCATCATTTTTCTTCCCACAGTATTTCTTAACTTCTCGCAACTCAGCATAATCACCACTAAAACCAGTTGAGAGGTGGACCGGTTCTCTGGAAGCTCTCTGTGTGGGTGGAAAAGAGGTGCATTAGGACACCCAGCTGAAACACACCTGTTCATTCATCACCTTCGTGATTCACCACCTCTTGTATTCACACATATTAAACCCTGCTTGTGTGATATGAGTAGTATTTTGTTCATCTTCATATCGATGGCTGATACTTGACTTGAATTGTTACTCTTCGTGTTGCCTTAAATATTTGTAGCTAAAACCTTTTGCAAATTTTGTATTGTTGTGGATTTTTGATTTGTTTTAAATGTTATTTATTTGTTCGTGTTTGATAATAATAAACTTTTATTTACACTGAGTTGTTGATGTGACGTGTGAAATTGAGGGAAAGTACAGACTCCCAGCAGCAGGGGGCGGTGTTCGCGGCTCCCGCCTGATTTATTTTTTAACTTCCGCTTCCGGCTGTGTCTGGTGCTATGAGCTTTGTTTTGAATAAACGTCTTCTCGTCAGCTGATTGAAAACAGGATGGCGGAAGAGCAGGACGCCGGTGTTTCTTCTCGGGCTCAGAGGAAAGCTTTGAGTAAGGCTAAAATACTACAGCGGGAGAGCGAGAGGGAGGTCTTCAGACTGGTGAGAGGGGGAAAACATGCACATTTACAGCTAGCAGGCTAGACTAGCTCATGTTTGCTCTGTGCATTGTGAGGCTTACCCGGTCCCTCTGTCCTCCTCCCGCAGGTCGGGCGGGTCCTGAAAAAACCGGAGTCTCAGCGGTCAGAGGAGGAGGCCGCTGCTCTGCTGCTGCACAGAGACACTGTGGAGGAGCTCTGCAAGAGACAAGTCCGTAGAAATGTGCTCAAGAGGAAGCAGGAAGAGGTGAGACTCAGGCCCAGAGAGGCTGGTTCTGGCCTGCTAAGGTTGGTTTGTGAGCTAGTGGGACAACTTCAGAACAGACGTGGAGGCAGCAGGTTTCTGGGTTGATTGTGTGAAGACTCGGAGAGGTTGAATGGTAGTCGCTCTTTGTGCACAAACTGTAATAAATGCAAAAGGACTAAAACCATGGTAAATGCACTGGTACTCATATAGTGCTGTTCTGCTCTAAGTGGGCACTAAAAGCTTCATTTGCCCAATCACACACATTCATTTCTTACACCTAAGCACTTTTTTACACTTTTCACACATACACTCACACTCTGATGGATGCAGCAGGCTCAATTCGAGCTTCAGTACCCATAGATAAGTCAAAATGCAGACTGGAGGAGCCAGAGATTGAACCACTGGCCTCCTGAGCTACCACTCGGGTCCTCATGGACTGCTCATGGAGGAGCAGTATGAGGGCTCAACATCTACCCATGTGTGCGTGTGTTAACTCAATAAGAGTTAACACACATACACCCAGAAGCAGTATCTCTCAAAGAGCCCAGAAAAAATGTTAGCAGCTATTTTTTTCTGGTTTGTAATCCTAGACTTAGCCAAAGTATGAACTGAGGAGCTGCACCAGGCGTGGTTTAACTCTTTCCCCCATAAAGATGACATTTGACAAGATCCTCTGTACCCTTAATGACATGTATTGACACCTCAGTACCAATATACTCTGGTTTGAGTTTGACGACCACTAGAATAGTTTATGAAGGTCAGCTGCATAGGTAGAGTCCACCCTCACCCATTTCTGATGAAAACCCAGTCATTTTGTTTTATAAGCAGGCCTGTAATATGGTAAAAACCACTCCGTTCAGAAAAGAGCTTCAAGGGTTATTCCTAGTAGGCTAGAGCAAGGTAGAAGACATTACTTATTAAAACATCCTGCGTATACTTCCTCTCTTAGAAGTATTTGTGGTGATTAAAAACAACTTTCATTAAAGATCATGGTTGGGTGACAGTGTCCTCCTGCTGTTGTGACAGCGTCTAGCTCTTTCTGCTGTGAGAGGGCAGCGAGGCTTCAGAGTGAAACGTACAGTAGTTTACTGCATGATTTTAAAACATAAAACTGCTTCTTTTGCTTCAGACTTCCTCCCTTCAGTGATCATTTTACATTATTTTGTCATGGTTTAAAAAAATCAGATGCAAACCATCGTCACCGTCACTCCCTGACCCACCCTCCAGGCAAACAGTCTATTTCTGATTATTTTTGAAGCTCTAATGGTCTTCAGTACAGCTCTGATGTCTTTTTCAGGTATTTGATGGTGTTGATGAGCTGAAAAATAAAGTCAGGCAGCTCGCTGTGGCAGTCAAACAAGCCAGTCACCTGGTGGTTTACACCGGAGCCGGTATCAGCACGGTATCTTAAACTCTTTCTCTTCATTTTCGCCTTACTTTTCCTTTTTAAACTTTCACAAAACTGACATCGTCTGTAATTTCAGGCAGCTTCTATCCCTGACTACAGGGGCCCTAACGGGGTATGGACGCAGCTACAGAAGGGTCGGGCCATTAGGTGAGATACAGAGTCTTTACTGTGGTATGAAATATATGTATTACTCTCCCCTAGTGCGTTCTGTTTGATTTATCTCTGCGTTTCTTTACAAACAGCTCGTCAGACCTGAGTAAAGCGGAGCCGACGCTCACGCACATGTGCATTAAGATGCTTCATAAGGAAAAGCTGGTATGTCACACCAAAGTCCAAAAACATATTTGAATTTCCATTTAAATGAGTGATTAGAGATTTGTAACTTCAGTTTCAATGGTTACTGCGACATAAAACAGCATCTAAAGACTCATCAGTTAAATCCAATAATTTAAAAAAAAGCTTCAAGTTAAAAACGTTATTTACTTTTTCCAGTTATTCTGACTTATTCCGGTCATTCCGACAGAAGCTTCAAAATAACTTCAAGGATGTTCCAAAAATGGCAAGACTTATTCCAGAAGGATTTTAATAAGATTAGCCAAGAAAAACAATAGCTACATTTAGCAGAACTTTACTATGATAACAAGCAGATGTGTGTATGTTTTTCCTGGTCTGGCATTGATAAGGACAGGACAGCGTCCATCTTTAGCGTTACAGAATATTACCTCGGTTTTGCTGCGTCTCCTCCTTGTAGCATCTCTGCTCGCATCACATTGTTCTGTCTTTGTTTGCTCTGTGTAAAGGTTAAGCACGTTGTGTCTCAGAACTGCGATGGACTCCACCTGCGTAGCGGTCTGCCCAGACACGCCCTCTCTGAACTCCATGGAAACATGTTTATTGAGGTAAGAACCACGCATCCTCAGTTCTTAGACTTTGTAGAAAGCCTGGAAAGAATTTGCTGAGAGGTTTCTAAAAACAGCATCTAAGCCTAAACCCCTACAGATCCAGACGTGTTTGTTTCACGTCAAAAAAATATTTCTCAGGTGCATCACGTCTTAAAAGCGCTGGAGGTTAATCTTGCCTTTCAAGAGCCGTCACACACGCTGCTTAAATTGCTGCTCGACTCTTCACATAGGCCCGTTTAATGTAATTTGTGAGCTCCCATCACTGGCTGCCTCGTCATTTAGTGTCTGTGCAGTCCTGACCAAAGATTTTTATGCAAATGGGAGGGATTTGCATGAGAATATTACAAGCGCTCAGGCTAAGTGATTAACTGTTAGAGGTGATCCAGATATTAAGTAAATATGTTTTTTAAAAGGATTGCAGACCAATGTGAGAGGGGCCAAAATTGCTGTGAGATGTCATTGTGATGTTATTGAGAAAGATATGACAAACTAATCCCGATCCAGATATCTTTCCTGGATGCAGGGATTTGATTCATTCTTGGTGTGGAGGGAATTTTCAGCCTCAGGCAAAGTTATGCAGTCTCTGACTGCTCTTATCCTTTAAATTTTCCAGGCTTGGGATTAGTAAAGGTCTCTGAATTGAGTAATTGAATAAAGAAATTTGAAATGTAGAAGTGAATTGCATCAGCAGTGTAAAGCATGCATGGATGAGTGAACACTAAAAGTTGAAAGAGTAGAAGAAGCCCTAACATTGGATGTGTGTGCAGCAGGATTAAATGTAAAACATGAATTGATAAACATTACAATACATTTCTTACTGGCCTCAAACTCTTTATTCAGAGAGTTTAAACTGCTCTGAAACGCTGGGTTTCCCTTCTGTCGGTAGGTGTGCACATCCTGCTCCCTGGTCAGGGAGTACGTGCGTTTATTTGATGTGACCGAGCGGACGTCGCTACACCGCCATGGGACGGGACGGAAGTGCAGCCACTGTGGCGCCGAACTGAGAGACACCATAGTGCACTTCGGGGAACGTGGGACCCTCGAGCAGCCTCTCAACTGGAGGGGAGCAACAGAAGCTGCCAAGATGGCGGATGTTATACTCTGTTTAGGCTCCAGTTTGAAGGTAGGATTTATAAAGCTGTCTTAGTCTGTAAATGTAATCTAGGTTAGGTTGCATACATTGTACAGTTTTATACCAGTTAAACAGCATGTGCCCTCAAGAACAGACGTGAGTTTGCTTAAAACTGAGCAGTCCAAACAAGATTTGAGCCCACAGTAAAGTGACAATAAACCCTAAGGCTTAGGGTTTTGTCTAAGCTTTTTCTCTGTAAGTGCTTACCCATATACACACATTCATACTCTGATGGATGCATCTTGCCAAAGGATACTTGGCATGCAGACTAGAGCAGAGCTGCGGTGTAGATTTCCCCAGTAGCTCAGTCATGTGCACCTTTAGTGTCTCCTGGTTATTAATGATCCTGGAGCATTCAAAAGGTCACAGCCTCTTTTATTATTCAGTTAGTAGTTTTTTTTAATCATATTATGATGCAAAGAAGGGTTCCCACACTCCCACACGACTTAAATCTGGGACTCTCCACCATTTGACCCTAGAACTGAAGAAGTCCAGACGCTTTTCTTTCCAAGCTCCTTAGACAAAGGGTTCCCCTTGTCCTGCCAACTCAGTTTTCTTTTATTTCACTTGCAGGGATTTTTTTTTTTTTTTTACTTTATCCAACATCTCTCATTAGCAGTTGTATTTCAGGTAAATGCAGAAAAAACATATGAAGAACTTATCAGTTACTACTGCGAGTTAATTTATAACTACATTTGAGTTGTAATAATGTCAATATTGACTTCATTTTTAACAACACAGTACTTTAATTGTACTGTTTACATGGACGGCTAACTCCTCCTGGTTCTGGTTTTCATGCAGTAGACCAGTATATAAGTTAAAGTTTACCTTAAACCTTATAATATAGTCTAAATATATGTACAATATAAAATCCCCAAATATTTATTGATGTAATTCCATTTGTGAAGAGGGAAAAACCCATTTATTCATTTTACTGTGTGTTACGTTCCCCTGCAAGGGGTCTAGGCGATGAGGGGGAAGTAACAAAATGTGTCCGGGTCAGAAAAAGAAGACAGAGGCAAAATGGTTAAATTAAAGAGTTTTTGCAGAGGGACGTAACGCTGTGTGAAAGAAGCAGAAATCAAGTAGTAGGACAGTTAAATTCCAGCTATATGGCTTTATTAACTTTTTAAAGGAACCTCTATTTTGACGAGTGGTTTCCCTTTGTACTGCCTCTTGCTCTTTCAGGTGCTGAAGAAATACACTTCTCTGTGGTGCATGAACAGACCAGCAAGCAAAAGGCCCAAACTCTACATTGTCAACCTTCAGGTACATTTAATTTTTTTCAGTATAGGTGAAAAACATTCAGATAAATAGATGAGATGCGGGTAAAGTTCCGAATGCTCAGTGGTTCATTATGCACTGGCGTTTTTGTTTTAGTGGACACCAAAAGATGATCTGGCTGTGCTGAAAATTCACGGCAAGTGTGACGATGTCATGAGACTCCTCATGGAGGAGCTGAACCTTCAGATTCCTGCATATAACAGGTAGGATGATAACGCCCATCAAACACAGATGATGTAAATAATATTGGCTTATTGATATAAAATCTGTCATTCAGATAGACAGATGGAAAATTACAAAGAAAACAATTTAGCCGAATAGTTCACTGCCCTGAGTTCTCCTCGTTTTTTTTTTATCAGGGCAGACGATCCCATCTTCACTCTGGCTACACCTCTGCAGCTTGAAGAGGTGCGAAGCCACTCTCGTGAGGTCGTAGCGCCTCCCAATGATCAAAATGACTGCTCAGATGACCCCGAGGAGCAGAAACCCACATCTGTGCAGGGCGGCTGGTTCGGACGAGGGTACGGCAAAGGAAGGCAGAAGAAGAAAAAAGTTGCGTGACTGACAGGAGATTGTGAACTTTTTGGTCACTGCCAGCAATTTATCCCATCAAGAGATTCAAGTTTCAGTCCCGTGATGATGGAAAGTTGGACTTGAAGCTTCTGGGGTGCTGTTTTGTAGGATTGTGTACTTGCCATTAGGAAAATGGCACATTGCACTGAACTGTCGTGTTGTACAGCGTACACTTTAGAGTGATACCTGGGTTCAGAGCAGGGTTTTGTTAAGCAGCTGCAGTTTGTTATGTTTCTGTGTTCATGGCAGCTAAGCCAGCTGGGTTAGACAGAGCCAAATTTTAGCTCAGTGTGGCTAGGGTGTTTTTTTTTCTTTTCTTTTTTTGTCTTTTACAAAATTGACAAGAAAGGTCTTAAAATGTGTCAGAAAATGAGGTCCTGTAGGGGTTTGGTTTTGTTTTTTTGTGAATGGATCACTTTTGACACCATTTCAGGTGTTTTTACCAGACTGGTAACAGGTGCTTCTTAGAGCCTGACTGATATCACCAATATCAGTATCTGCATTTCCCACAAACACAGCCAGCTGATGTGAGTAAAGGTGGGGGGTAAACAAGTAATTCATGGCTTACTGGAACAAAACAGAATTATTTTTAAATATTATCCTAGTAAGTCTTCATAAAGAATGACAAATGTTAGAAAAGTCTTTGTTTTTATGTGTCTGAAAGGGGAAATAATATCACCAAATATTGGTGTAGCTCGTATTCCTGTATCGGTTGGGCTCTACAGTGTCTAATTTACCCTCTGCTGGTGTAGTATGACCATGATGTATTAAAACATGGATATCTGAGGGCAGAGTACTTCATAAATACTGTATCATCAGAAGAACATGAGTGGCAGATAACAACAGCAGCTTAAGCAAAAGTCCATTTTGAATTATGCTTTTCTATCTTTTACACATGTACTGATTATAGTAGAATATATTTTTGTAGTGTTTGTTTTTCATATGTTCAAGACTTTGTGTTGATGTTTATTTTAAAGGTTTATGTTGGCCGTACTTAATTATTGTGTGCTTCCCTTGACTCTGCTGTAATCCTTCCTCAGGTATGCAGGCTGGTTAGTACAGCCGCTACTGTATTACATTTGTTTACGTTTAAACTTTTGTGTGATTTTTTTTTTTTTTCTTTTCTTTTTTTAATTAAAAAAAAAAAAATGTTTACAGCATAGGAAGGTAAGCTGAGTTTTGCGTTAAATTACTGTTTGCTTAAGTGATTGGAAACAGCAGCCAGAGTCATTGTGTCTGTTATTTTATCTCAGGAAGAACCTTTAGTGTCAACAGTCTCATCATGTTTGGTATAGTGTTACACATTATCAAAAAAAGTGCAGGCTGTCTTTGATAAGCTAGTGTCGGCATTCCTAAAACTCAAACCAGTGCTAAACCTGAATGTGAAGCCTCGTTGGTTTTTGCTGTATTTCTTTTCTCTCTCACACGCAAAGATGTATTTGTGAGAAAATAAATCATGATGCAATGAATTTTCTTTCTGCTACCATTTGTTTGATTAAAAATAAACTATATCGGATTTGGTGCTCTAACTTATCCTATTGCCTTTGTAGGTTGTGTATAATTCTATACAAAATAGGAAATGGGTGCAAACAGAAATGAAAATGCTGTATCTAATCCAAAAACAGTTTGTACAACTAATGAGCTTGAAAGTCAATATTTAGTAGGATTACGTTTATTCTTCAGCACAGCCTGAACTCTCTAAGCAAAGAGAGCTGATGTGAAGTGGTGTATGACTAATATCTTTATCCCAGTAAAATATATTTCATGGCGATTTTGGGCAAAAATTTTCTTCCCCCAAAATACTGCTTCAATAACATTGAGGTGCAGGAGGCCAATCCATTCATCGCTGTCAAACACACTGTCAGCAAAAGTGCTCCTGGATAGGAAAACTGTACCTCTCTCCTGAGCTCCTCTGAACATACTGCTGATTGGTTAAATAAAAACAATCGCATTTGGACTCATCACTTCATCAGACCTGTTGCCACTGAAAACTAGCTTTTTCTCCATGTTTCACTTCCTTAAATGGCTTCTTAATACAATCCCACTTCCACCGAGACCATTTCCACTGATCAATGGCCATGAGGACCATTCACAGAGAGTTGGGGAATGGCTGCAATCACAGCATTGTAAGATGGCGAAAGATGTACCCTTAGTCCCCCTCCTCGATTCAGAGATGGTCTTTCCCTATTCACGTAAATGGCCTCCTTGACTCCGCGCTCAAACCAGCGTTCCTCCATGTCCAGGATGTGTACATCCTCATCATTAAAAGGGTGTCCACTGGCCTGTAGGTGTAAATAGAGTGCGTCCTGGCCTGACGAGGTGGCTCTTCTGTGTTGTACCATCCGCTTCGCCAGAGGTTGTTTGGTTTCCCCGATGTATAAATCCTGGCAATCCTCCTGGGCTTTGATCAGTGGTTGTTGATCAATGGTCATGAGAATTTGCATAATTATAATGAAGGAACTGACCTCCCAGCCCATTGTTCCTTCAGTGGGCTGGTTTCAGTCATTATGCAAATGTTGTATTTATAAGGTTGGGGAAACCTGCAGTCAGCTGAGACTGAAGAAGTCACTTGGATGAGTGACGAAACGTTTCTCCCACTGAAAACGCCACGTCCAGATGAACAGAATCAACTTTTGGAGATTTACTTACCTGGATGATTGAACACGCATCAAGACATTATACTGTAAATCTTAAAGATATAAAAAGCAGTAACGTACACAGTGAAGGTGTACATGTTGATTAAATGTGTATTATCACTTATCTAGCGTGGGCGCCCTTGGCTTCTCACACAGCGGCACTTGTTACTGCCGAGGGCACAAAGTTACGCTGAACATGTGACCTGGCGCAATCTGCACGTCAGCGGTTCGATGTGACGTGGTGCTAGAGGCGTTGCCCGGGGCACCCGGTTCAGTGTAACTCTGAGTTAGAAAACTAGAGGCGCACAGGAGGATTTCATTTGAAGTGTTCTTAAACGATCCAGATACTCCTAAACTTAGGTCACCTCTCGTTTTTACTTGTTTGCCGCTGTGCTGTTTCCCCTGAGCCCACAGAAATGATCAGAAACGGTCACCACGCTACTAGCGAGCACCGTGAAGAAGCCGACAGCACGAAACCGGGATCCTCGGCGTGCAGCCCAGAGAAAAGGAAGCGGGTGGTCCGGTTGTGGTGTGATGGCTGGTGAGTGTGTGTACCCGCTTCCAGTTGTTATTGTTAGTGTCGACTTATTAAACTCTTCTCCACAGTTTATTGGTCTGATACGCTATTGTTATGCAATCAACAGCAGGGGAACAGGAGGTTTAGCATGCTATTGCTAACTAGCCGCTTGGCAGTTAGTAACTGAGCACAGGGGCTTATCTGTTACTACGAAAACCAGCTTAAATAGCGTATTACGTATAGCCAACGCTACCTGATGAAATGCGCAGTGTTTAAACTGCGCTAGAAGTTCAACAGAGGTGAATGCTGTGTTGTCAATAATTTATTAAGCGTTTATTAAGGACCCCGTGTTTCACTGATAAGGTTGAGTTGTGGGGAGCTCCATTCAGAAAAGCTGGGCGTTGTTCCTGAGCGGATCATCACGTTAGACCTCTGAGCCCACCGTTTTTCTTCTCCGGTGATCACACACATGCAGAATAGCTGTTAATCATTATGGAGATGTGGACTGTGCCGTAAAATGAAAAGTAGCATCGATACTTAAAATAGCTAACCTTTAAAAAAATAATAATTAGCAATATTGTGTTTAATTTAATGTCGTTTCCGTTCTGTTGCTCTCCTCTGCTCAGACGGCATTTTTCGGCGTCTGTCTTCCTCATGACACACATTCTTTGGTAAGTTTGGAACTCGAGCTGCGTTTAAGTTCAGAGAAAAAGTACTTGTTTATGTATGGAAGTATGGGTAAAGTTTACAACAACGACACACGCAGTTTAAACACATACATTTGTTGTACCCCAGTAAAAAAGCCGATTAATGAATAAGTAAAAGCACTGAGAGTTAAAAATGTTTCACCCAGCTTGAAACCCGAAAATCTTCTTCCTTGAATGACATCTGTGGTGAACATATCATACTGGTTTTGACTTGTGATAGTTACTAAAAGTTAATGACAGGACATCTTCCAGATGACGACGGTGGTTTTGTTTGATTGTTAATATTTAAACGCAAGCAATTTATGATGATGTTAAACCTGCTTATTTGGCCCACCTGTAGTATATTTACTGCCCACACTTTGGTAATAACTGCACTAGCACTAGTGACTTCCCAGCTTTTGGGATCGATAAAGCATCCATCCCATCTGTCTGTCTATCTTTCCTTCCAATGTCTGGTTTTGGATCATGGGGGAAGCAGCAGTCTAAGCAGAGATGTTCAGACCTCTCTCTCCCTGTCCACCTCCTCCAGCTCATCTGGGGACAACCCGATGCACTACTGAGTCACCCGAGCGACATAATCTCTCCAGTGTGTCCCGAGACTGAGCTGGAGCTTTCCTTAGGCACGATATGCCCAGAGTACCCTGGATGTGTCTGGAAAGAACCACCTCAAGTCCTTTCACTGTGGATGATAAATGCTAATAAATAAATATATCTTAGCTTTTCTTAAATATGTAATGACTTAATTTAAAAAAGTAATTTACAACAAACCTAAACAAACAAAATATTTTAAATGAGTGGAATTATATATAGATCAATAGTATAAAATACAATGATAAAATAAATATCTTAATAAGATAAAAACTCCAGCAAAGCAAAATAAAAACATTAACCTGTATAAAAAGTGTCACATTATTTTTAAAGCGGCTCAGTGTAACAGTGTAAAGTATAGTGACAGAGGAAGCTTGAATTAAACTGTTAAAAGTAGCAAACAGACGATTCTCTGCTCCACAGATGTGTTGCATTGTACAGAGATGCTGCACGAGGTGTGAAAGGTTTCCTGCATCTGTCCTTCTTGCAGCAGATCTGAATCTGTCTTAGAAAAAGTTTCTTCACTGCCTTTCCAACAGTTTGTCGTCACAGCTTCATTTGTGTCCAGTTTTCTGCCAGTCACAGAGTCATAAAGTCCAGGGCTTTAAATAAAATAACTGGCTTTACCATTAGAGTAAACAGGTGCCACATTCATATTCAAAACCTACTAGTGCACACTTTCTTTACAGAAAATGTAAGTAAACCTACATCCATATATTAAACTCTGCCTGGACAGAAGTGAAACTGATTATTTAAAGGTCAGAGGAACCTCAGACACAACACCTGTGAGTTGTGTTGCCTGCACGGATGTTAAAATATCTCTTTTTTTTCGCTGCTGTCCCAGTGAGCATTACTCATCCTTCTTTTACACGTGCACCTTTATCCCATTAGGAATCCCGTCACGAGCACCTGCAGGTCTGACAGAACTGTTTGTTTATTTTCTGATTCGATCAACTGAGTAACGCCGAGTGCTGCTTTGAACGTATATTTACTCAGGGACACGTAGTTCTTTACACTGCCTGTCTTGCTGACGGCAACAGACGGGACTTATTTCTAAAACAAATAAGCGTATGTCTGTTGTGATTTTAAACTCTTCTGCCACAAGCGCATGCTGTGGGGAAAATGCCTGGATCCTTGCTGCGGCTGGACAGAGAGCTGGACTCACTCAGGCAGTCAGTCATGTGGTGGTTATAAATATCTAGTGTACACTTTGTTCGCTGTATTGCAGAAGAGGCATGTTGGAGCGGTGTGCAGGGCCTGTGGATGTCCTGAGACACAGAAATTATGCAATGACAGGTGAAATATGAGCGAACAGGAGCTCGGGATTCATATGTTGTCCATGTGTGTTGGCCTCGTGACGGACGGGCGGCCTGACCAGGGTTTACCCTGTCGTCTCACCTGATGACAGCTGGGGGGAGGCTCAGATTCAGTTGTCATTAAGTAAAAATGTTAGTTTCAATGGAAGCTGAAGAAGCATGCTGAGTGGCCTTTCCTTACAGTCGGTATTTTCATGTTAAAATGATAAAATGCCAACAGAAGTTCTTCATAAAACGTGTACTTTTAGTACCTTTAGTCTTAGTTTTTAACTTTTAATCTCAGTCTGTACCTTAATGACGAGTTTTGACACCTCAGTATATATCAGTAAAGCTGTGGTTTGGTGATCATTAGAATAGTTTCTGAGGTTTTTCAGATGGTAGCTCCATAGATTGATTGATTCATCTGATTCCACATTCACAGTCAGTTTGTTCCATAAGCAGGTCAAAAATATGACATTCAAAAGAGCTTCAAGGGTTACTCAAAGTATGCTTCTAAGGTGCAAAGAGTTAAAGGTGAAGCAAAGTGCTCTGTTGAAAGAGCTTCCATTCACCCGGAGTTTGTTTGCCACATTTAGGGCAAAACTGAATTAATAAGCAGCTGAAATGAAAGATCTCTGTGTGAAGACACTTTGTTCAGTTTGCCAGAAACTGTCAAATGGATAAATCTGTCAAATTTCTTGTAAACTTTGTAAAAAAGTTGACAGCAACCACCCACCTCTTCTTTTTTTCCCCAGCAGTGATACCTGCAGCACGTAGGACTTTATTTTAAAGCTTAAAGGCCCTTTTTTGCCATTTTAGTTTATTAAAAAAGGGGGGAGGAAGATCATAGATGGATGTAGTGAAGGAAGACATGCTAGGGTTGATGTGACTGAGGAGGATGCTGGGATAGGGTGAGATGGGGGCAAATGGACCACTTTGGAAAGATGAAATCTTTTTTTTTTTCGTGGGTCAGTTCAAGGTAATAAGTGGCGTTTTGGGGAATATTGGAATTCTTAAAAATTTTCAGCAGAGGATGAAAGAGTGTAACTTGGGGGTTTGATCTGCAGGGCAGCGGACCCCAACCTTTTTTGCCCCACGGACTGGTTTATGTCGAACAATATTTTCGCAGACCGGCCTTTAAGGTGTTGCGGATAAATACAACAACAACAAAAAAAACAACCTAGTACCGGTATCATAAAAAGAGGATTTATTCATAACACACGAGAAAAGACCCAGGGAAATGGAGTTAACGATAAAAACGCTAAAAAAATAATGATTAAAACCCTGAAAACCATCAATTTCACACCCGAGCCTCAACTCTTGTGGCCCGGTACCAAACGACTCATGGACCGGTAGCGGCCTGGGGGTTGGGGACCGCTGCTGTAGGGCACTGGAAGTCTGTGTGCCTCCACTGAAACTGGACTGGTGTACTCTTTTAATGATAGCAGTGGCTGTTTTCATGATTTGTTTCATCAGTTTGAGTGATATATATACTGAGGATTTATTTATTTCTCCTGACCAAAAGTTAAAATAGAACTCCTAAAACATCATGGATGTCAGCCATGTTTTGCTTTACAAACATAGTTATCGACTCTTTGTTTCACAATCAGGTTATGCCTTTCACTATCAGCAGAGACTTTGACTATGGTGCAAGAGAGAAAGAGTGCTCACATTTACTTCCTATTTAAAAGGCAAGTCTATACAGAACATTAACTGCACAAGTTGGCAAATAGTAGAAAGCAAATAAACACTGGAATACCGTAGACTTTGTGTCTGTCTAATCTTTCTCCCAGTAACCTTTAGCATTTTTGCTCACCACGACTGTCCGTCAGTTTGTTTTTAGATGGATATAGGCCATGTGATTTAAAGACACTGTCTGGCCCCTGCTGTGCAAGGTCACCAAAATTTAAAAAAAAAAAAAGACATGACAAGGTCGTGAAAGGTTCTTTTAAAAGACAGCGATGCTGTGAGCCTGCAGGGCTTCAGACGAAAAGCCTAAAGCTGCAGGGTGCTGGTTACCAAGGCCACTCTTGTGTTTTTATTCATTTGTTTGAGCCCTTAATGTATCCATTGTTTTCCACTGTGATGACGTGTCGCTTCTTTCCATCTCCACAGTTATGACATGGTGCACTACGGTCACTCCAACCAGCTGCGGCAGGCCAAAGCCATGGGAGATTACCTCATAGTGGGCGTCCACACAGATGGTAAGACCACAAGTACAGACCCTTTCTTAACCCCGATACAGTGATTAAATATTAATTCTTGACTAAACGGTCGGTCATTCAATGGAAAAATTGTCATTCACTCAGCTGTGTCATGGTTTGAATTTCTCGAATCTCATTAGATGTTATTATAATAATTTTTTAAAAAGCAAGAGGAATCATGGCTGTAGGATGAGCCTGGTATCAAAATGTATGTGATAATTATATTACATCCTATTTATATATGTTATTTTGACCAGCCACCTATCCCACATGGTCATGTGACCCTTCAAACGTAAAACGCACTTTAAAAAAAAATAAAAAAATGGATCTGGCAGCAAATGACCTGAAAACAGATCCAACATATGGCCTGGTAAATGGCCTGTATTTGTATAGCGCTTTTACTAGTCCCCCCTAGGGACCCCAAAGCGCTTTACACACCCAGTCATCCACCCATTCACACACTGGTGGCAGCTACAGTTGTAGCCACAGCTGCCCTGGGGCAGACTGACAGAAGCGAGGCTGCCATATCGCGCCATCGGCCCTTCTGGCCAACACCAGTTGGCGGTAGGTGAAGTGTCTCGCCCAAGGACACAACGACCAAGACTGTCCGAGCCGGGGCTCAAACCGGCAACCTTCCGATTACAAGGCGAACTCCCAACTCTTGAGCCACAATCGCCCACAGCCCACAACATATGCCATGTCTCATGATAGTGATGCTCAAAGTTGATCACAGACATCATTTTTAACAAAAACAAGATTTTAAATTTAGCTTATGACAGTTCGAGCTGGTGAAAAGGTATTTGAGCTTAAATATGTTTTCCAAGCCTGGAAATCTGATCCAGATAGCTCCACTGTTTCAGAAGTTATAAGGGATCTAAATGCTGGAAAAATAAGGCAGGTTTAAAGACTGTATAACTCGAATGATATTTGTATTTCAGAGCTTTGCTTAATAGCTGATTCTGAGGGCGTCAGGCGGGGCTGATTTTCTATGGAAAGACTTTAGTCTGTTCGGTCACATCCAGTAACACTTTATCTCTAAATTATAATCAATAAAGTTTTATGGTAGAAGTAAATAAAGATGTTGCTCAGTGATTAAACACTGAGCTAACCTTTGTCAGATTTTTCCTGCTTTAGCTGTGAACATCAGAGGCAGACCTTTGATTATTGGTAATCAGCTGTTTAATGTTGATGTTTAAGATTTCCTTACTGGAAATGTGTTGGTTGAAATCAAATATAAATGTAACCTTTGTGATCTACATTTTTCATTAATAACCATTTCTTTACCTAAAACCCAATTTAAAGCTGAGATCTCCAAGCACAAGGGCCCTCCAGTCTTCACTCAGGAAGAGCGCTACAAGATGGTGCGTGCAATCAAGTGGGTGGATGAGATAGTGGAAGGAGCACCATACGTCACCACCCTGGAGACGTTGGACAAATATAACTGTGACTTCTGCGTTCATGGAGGTGAGTCCGTTTAAATCTCACAGCCTAAAACGTTTGTTGTTACACATTGTCGCTGTGAAAGAATCCTCCCGAGTGACTGGGTTGTGCAGTGCAGGGTTAAGGCACTTGTGAAATCAGAGCTACACCATATTTTATGTGCTATCTCCACCAGTTTGCTCGTGTAGAGGCTGCAGGGTGTCCTTAATGTGCTCCCTGCTTAATCTTTAGGTTGTCTTGCTGGTTCTGTCCATTTTTATCTCTAACAGATATGAGAACTGCTGGACTTTCACACGTCCACATATATCGTTAGCTGATTGCTAATGGACTTACGATGGACAGTTGTACATTTTAACATATTACTCAACCAGAGTACATGATGTGGGCAGGCTTCAGGATGTGATATTTATGTTTCCCAGATGACATCACGCTGACGGTAGACGGCAAGGACACATATGAAGAGGTCAAGCGAGCAGGCCGTTACCGGGAATGTAAGCGCACTCAGGGCGTCTCCACCACTGACCTGGTGGGTCGCATGCTTCTCATGACCAAAGCCCACCACAGCAACATAGTGAGTTTACGTGGTTCTCTTTGGCGTGTGGATAGCTGTTGTTTATTTTATTGTCAGCCTAATCTTTTCCTCTCTGCAGGATAACCCAGATTACCAGCAGCATACAGACAATTTTGGAAAGGTAAATGTCATTTAATTTTTGTTTCAAGGGTTTGTGATATTTGCTAGCCTTTGCTCATCATCCCGATGATAGGAATGTGTCAGAGGCGTTCAGTGCTGTTTATATGTCATCTTTAAGGGTCCTAAAGGCCACAGTCCCTGGACGGGAGTTTCTCAGTTCCTGCAGACGTCCCAGAAAATCATCCAGTTTGCCTCAGGAAAGGAGCCTCAGCCCGGAGACACCATCATCTATGTGGCTGGAGCGTTTGACCTCTTCCGTATCCTTATCACATGAAAAAAAAAAAACAGAGCTGAGTTATGAACAAAGAGATTTCTGTGGTGAACATTTTGTTGTTTCCTTGACGACAGCATCTCTGCAGACATCGGCCATGTTGACTTCTTAGAGATGGTATATAAACAGGCGGAGCGGCCGTATGTCATCGTAGGTCTACACTTCGACCAGGTACATCTCAAGATTGAAAAGTCTATTCCTCCCTGCTGCGTCAGCAGCTTTCAGGAGAAACATTTGGAACAAGTTAAATTAACAGAAGCTCACAATTAAATAGAAGTAATGGAAACTAAAGTCCTTAATGACTGTAGTCAAACTTTTGGGGAGAATTGAAAGTGAAAATGAGCCTTGTAACTGCTGGCTGAGTCAGTTATATTAATAAGGGTTCTTATTTAAGACCAGGATTGACTAAAGTGCATTTTGATCCCTGGATTTTGGTAAAATTGGCACAAAATTGGGGTGGCTGCTCATTTTCAGATGGCCACTCTTCCCAACATTTCCTCCAATTTTGAAGAAATTGTGCTCCTATAAATAAATTGAATCGTGTTTTGCTGTAAAATTTCACATCTTATTATCTCTATTAGAACTTTTGACCTCTATTTTTTTTCTTTTTTTGTTTTGTTTTGTTGATTTTTGTTGATCAAACTCGGGAACAACATTTAGAGGAAGCATAAGAAATGTGTAAAAGTGCAGTTTTGCTGGTATTGCTGCATTTCTAAGCTACTTGTCAAACTACTTTCACATCCATATCTGAGATAAATATTTGAAAAGGCAGAGCATCGAGGTAATCACTGATCTCGTCCTCTTCTTCAGGAAGTGAATCGCTACAAGGGGAAGAACTATCCGATCATGAACATCCACGAGAGGACCCTGAGCGTCCTCGCCTGCCGGGTGAGTTCACACAAGAGAAATGTTCATAACAGCGAGATGTTTTTTCGGCCCCGCATAATCACACACTGAATTTGGCTAAGCGCCCTTCATTCCTCCTCATCAGCTATCAGTCAGGAACAATAAGTCTCTGTGCCCCTTCTGCATCATGTGTTTGTGTTACATACGAGAGTGTTACGCAGTCTATAAAAGCATTAAGTCGCTCCGCTCTGTCATCAGTTTTTACCAGAGGTTGTTCACTGAGCTGCAGAAGCATACTGACCTTTGAGGTCTCCTGTAAAAGGTTTTTGGTTAAACTGTGTAAGCAGAAATGCACAGATGTGATACTGCCATTATAAGGTTAATCATTTAATAACTTTTCCTCTCACTGGTCTCGGTGTGTCTGCAGTATGTGTCAGAGGTGGTGATTGGTGCTCCCTATGCAGTAGGCAAAGACCTGCTGGATCATTTTAAGGTGAGTTGTAAATGTGTGGCGCCCCCTGGTGGTCTGAGATGTGTTAAACATGCTGAAGTGGTTAACCATTATTTCAAAAATGTGTATAGAAATCAGTTTGATAGCCTTGTATGTGATCACTGAGTTTCAGATAAATCTGATTTATATAGGAGCTGTTTATATACAAAAAAATAAGGAGATAAAAGGATGTTTCTGTATTTTGTCGTGGTTTAATCGAGTGTGTTTGAATGTGCAGGTGGACCTAGTGTGTCATGGGAAGACTGAGGTACTTCCAGACAAGGATGGGGTGGATCCCTACGCTGTGAGTACACTGTTAATAAACACTGTGGAGATATTGTGTCGATACACAAGGATTCACTGACGATCCAGTTAAGTCCTTTTTTAAAGTGGTTTGGTGATAGCAGGCAGGCAGCCTGATGGGAAGTACTTTAGTTAAATCCAGAGTCTCCACAAAGCCTCCATCCCTTACGATTATTCTTTTTTCCTTTCTCACTGGACAAGCACTCGTGGCAACGGACAAAAAACAATAAAACAGAGAAAGAAATAGTTTGAGGTTAGTCATCGATAATCCTTGAGCAATGTGGGCAGTGAGTATATCGCAGAGATGAGCAGCAAAAATTCCTCTGAGACGGCGTCTCAGCTCTCCCTTCGAGACAGGCTGAGGAGCTGAGTCACTCAGGAGGGACTCAGTAGAGCTGCTACCCTTCAACACTGGTCAGATGTCATGGTTCAGACAAGGGATTTGATCCATCTATTAGGAGTTATGTGCTCAAAGCTAAGATGAGCATAAAAATCACTTTGTCTTGATCTGTTTTCACACGTGTACTACAGCCCTGGACTTTTACAGAGGTCACCAAACAAAAGGTGCACGTGGAAATGCAAATATCAGACACAGCCAGGTCAGACATTGAATGGACTTTAACCTTTGCAGCTATGAGCAAATACCACAGCAATTTGTGCGGTAGATTCCAGGCTTGTGAGAGTCATGTGCAGTGCACACCCTGCACAGGCAGCTGCCTCATCTAAACCAAACACTTTTCTCATAAATCAATCTAAAGTTGGCTATTTCCTGCTGTGTGCTACGTGTTAAGGAACGACAACTTTGGAAAAATATCCTGATCTGATTCACTTCTTCAAAGTTTATCTATTCAGGACTTTTCATGGTCCTGAATCAAATCATGAGTCCGCCACAATCGTTAGATTCGATGGATGATAGGTGCTTCGCTTTGGATTTAAACCATTAACCCATCTGGCCTGAAGTGGCAGTATGGAGCCAAATATGTGCTAGTTGCTTTATTCTGATCAGTTATGTTTTTTGCTCCCTCAGGAACCAAAGAAGAGGGGGATATTCAGGGCTATTGATAGTGGGAACAATCTCACTACTGATGACATCGTCCAAAGGATCATTGAAAACAGGTCGGGGACTCGTCGCTTCTCTGAGTCTTCATTTTCTGTATTTATAAATCTGTATCTTCATCCTTTGTTTACTAATCGGTCTTTTCTTGTTAACAGGCTGCAGTTTGAAGCCAGGAACCAGAAGAAAGAGGCCAAGGAGATGGCAGTGATTGAAGCAATGAAGAAGAAAGAGCAGAAGGAGCAGGGCGAAGCTCCAGCTCAGGCTGCTCACTAATAAAACGGCAAGCACGGCCCCAGAGTCTGTTTTACTCGTCCACGGACTCTCAGGTTTAAGAGCATGGACCCGGACAGAGTCCATACAGTCCTCAGCTGGGCCTGGCTATTCGGTTTCTCTGCTAGTCCACTGAGTGCAAAATCCTGCTTTGAATATTTTGGTGAATCAGTGTGCTTATCAGTATGGACTGCTCCAGCCCAAAGGGTTTAGGATAGATCCAAAAAGTCCAAAAACCCGCTAAGACCTTAATCTGCAGCATCCCTTTACTCTCCCTCCACAGAAAACGTTTATTTTCTGTTGTGCACTGTTTTTGTCCATGAAGTCACACACTACATGTCCCCGTATAGGTGTAGAAATGGTATGTTAATTTTGTAAGTATCCTTAACTTATTGACACAGTGTTGATGTCATTGTCGGTTATGTTTTTAGATTTTTAACCAGCTTAGTTTTAACGATCATTCTTAAAATTCTCATCAGCACGGTTGAATGTACTTTGTTTTTAAGTAATTTTCATCCATTTAATTTGTAGATCTCACTTTTTAAAAAAATCAGTCCTAAAAATATATCTTTTAAACGATCTGTGAGTGGTCGAATAATTTTAACTACCTGAATTTGCACCGTGTGTGTGTGTGTGTGTGTGTGTGTGTGTGTGTGTGTGTGTGTGTGTGTGTGTGTGTGTGTGTGTGTGTGTGTGTGTGTGTGTGTGTGTGTGTGTGTGTGTGCGCATTGAATGAGGTCACTGAATGTGTGTTTGGTCTATACTAGAATAGTGCCTCAAAAGCTATAACTAATGTAAGGGCTGTTAATTGTCTCATTGTCTGATGCCACAAAGTCAAACTACAGCATATCTGCAGCTACTCCTGTTTCTGTTTATAAGGAATGTTTTGGAGAAGATGGGATTTTGTTTGTTTCCCTACTTCAGGAGACAATCCAAGAAGTCATGTGAACATAAAGTCCGTTGCTTTTCCTGTCTTTGTATGGGGCGCATTGAAGGTGAATTGTTACAATTATTCACAATCTTTCAATCACTGTATGAGTTAAAATATTTGCTTTATTTAATAAATAACAATGTGGCAAAAGTGTGGTTTTTAATTTGATTTTATTAAGTTTTATTAAATAGTGCCTGCTGATTTAAAAAACAAAGAAACGCACAAAAAAACGGTCCTTAACCACTCGTTTCAAGATGCTTTACACCAGGGGTAGGCAACTCCAGGCCTCGAGTGCCGGTGTCCTGGAGGTTTTAGATGTGTCCATGATCCATCACAGCTGATTTAAAGGGCTAAATGACTCCTCAGCATTTCTTGAAGTTCTCCAGAGGCCTGGTAATGAACTAATCATTTGATTCAGGTGTGTTAACCCAGGGTGCGATCTAAAACCTGCAGGACACCGGCACTCGAGGCCTGGAGTTGCCTACCCCTGCTTTACACAATGCAGATACTGAAAAAGACGTACTTCTATGGAAAAAAACAAACAAACAATGCAGTGATTTGCAAATTTCATATAATCACAATAGAAAACGTTAAATGTTTAAACTGAGAAACACAATTTTAAGAAAAAATATTTTCACACATTTCTTCCTATGATTCTCCAAAATCTTGATTTGGTGAAAGATCTGGACTGTAGGCAGTGACTGGACTCTTCTACTGGGAGGCCTTGCTGTTGTCATGAATGTAAATTAGCATTGTTGCTGAAATGTGAACGACCTTCCTTGAAAAAGGCGACCGGATGAGGGCGTATGTTTCTCTAAAACTTGTATATCCCTTTCAGCACTGATGTCTTTCCAGAAGTAAAAGCTGCCAGTTTTATAGACATTAATGCACTCTGTCAGCTTTGGAACCAAGTGCTGATAACAAGCTGAAGGCAGCATCCATGTTTCTCAAAAGGAATTTCTAATTTTGATTCGGACCACAGAACAGTTTTTCACTTCACCTCAGCCCATTTTAAATGAGCTTTGACTCAGAGAAGACTGCAGTCTACGGGATTGGCCACATGAGATGGGTCGAAGTACCCTTGCACTCTGAGAGTGAAGTTGGTAATGCACTATATGGATAAAAGTATTAAGTCACACCTCTTAATCATAGTTTTCTCAGGTTCGGTCTGGGCCTGTTAGGTCCAATGAAAGGAAATCTTATTGCATGAGCTTAATTTTTTTCGTGATAATTATATGCTTTTAACTTTGTGGGAATACGTTGTGGAAGCCCATTTTTCTGTTGCAGCACGACTGTGCCCCACTGCACAAAGCAAGGATCATAAAAGCAGAGCTGAATGAACTTGGTGGAACTTGATTGGCCTGCATAGAGCCCTGACCTCAGCTCTATCACACACCTCTGGGATGAACTAGAACAGAGATGTCTGACCTTACACATTCTCTTCTGGATGAATATGCAAAACTTTCCACAGACACAATCTGAAATTATGTGGAAAGCCTTCCCAGAAGAGTGGAAACTGTCACAGCTGTAAACATAGGACTGATTTAGAATGGGATGTTATAAAAGCTCCTGTAGGTGGCCATCTGTCTGTAGTTAATCATACTACGAACATTAAGATATGATGGGGCCTGAACATTCACGCCTTTGTATCTATAATGAAGGATTTTAAATCCAATTCTGGATTTAAAGGTGAGCCAGTGAAGAGACATATGAGCTCTGTGGTGTTTTGGATTAACTAAAGGCTTTTCAGGGAGCTTTTGGGACAGTCTAACAATAGTGAATTATGATAGTCCTGCCTCAAAGCAACAAATACATGAACTACTAAGTTCACCCTGAAAGAGGATGTTTCTAATTTTAGCCATGTTGCACAGATGAAAGAAAGCAGCCCTACTTGTGCATTTGATGTCTGTATTACCGCTGCCACATAATGTGTGCTGTCTGATGACAGAGCGTGGTCAGCACATAGTCACGGTTCACTGAGGCGGTGAAATGAGGCCACAGCCACTCAGAAACAAATAACTCACATGGTTACCATCCAGCCACCCTCAGATCTGACCAAAGACTGCAAACCTTCACATAAAAAAACAGTAAATCTTTAATCAGCAATTTGGGCATCACTCTGGACATCACACACAGAAGCTCTGTTTTAATTTTCAGAGCTCTGTACGGATGCTGAAGGTTTGAAAACACATGGACTTTATTCCACATGTTGAGTTATTGAGGCACTCAACCAAGAGGAGATACACTTGGTTTGTGGAAATAATGCCAGTGGCTTTTCATCCAGAAAACATCTCACAAATTAGACATTCTGGAAGAAATTGTTTTTATGCTTTAAGAGTGATACAAATAACATAAAATAATACTTACAATAAAGGAAACACATAAAATAAATCAAATAATCAATATTTTAGTGTCTTTCAGTCACTAGGCTCACTTCAGGCTCTGACTTACCTTCATTTGGCTTTTGATACTTTCCAACTAGCTCCCTTTAATCACAGACTTGATTTAAATGCAGAAAAGAATTATTGTATAAGTATAATTATGGTTTTCTCCACACTGACCATCCTGCAATTAAAACTTTAAATGGAATCAGCCTTATTCCTGCTGAGTCCAACAAAAACATGGAGCTTTGTATTAGTTCAGTCAGGCCGTGAAGTCGGTGCCAGCCCACATCAGTCGGTGGCTCAGCTGACACCTTTCTACACATCTCACTGGCAAATCTGAATTAGGGTGTGCTATTTAGCTTGTTTCTTGAACATGGTTACGGAGTATCTGCAAGCCACTTTGCAACCCACACTTCCATTTCCTCCTTTCATGGCTGTATCTGACTGAATCAGTGTTCTGCACTGGCTCTCGCTGTGGCTTTCCATGCCAAATATAAATCACTGCAGACGCACATAGCAATCTTTTGTCTATAGCGGCCCTGGCTAAAGCAGGAATTTAGCTCAAGAGCTACAACAGCAGACTTTCATTTGAGATTTATATCCAACATCTGGCTGAGAAAGTTAAAAATTAAACTTCTTGGATTGAATAAAAGGATGTCTGTCTTCTCCAACCTTTTAAGGTATTGTTAAGTCAGCCTTCATGTCTCTCCTCAACTATGAAGATATTCTGTATGGTCATGCAGCCTAAACAAGACTCCAGCACCCAACCCCTCCATGCCATAGTCCAATACACTTAACGACCTAAGAGAAATTCCTTACTCATTATATATAAAAGGTTTATGACTACTTTAGAGCCAATAAAAAAGAAGACATGTCATTTGTTTATAAAGATCTGTTGTTTATCATGAAAGCTGTCATTTAAGCCTTCCAGTAAACCAGTAAATATACATTTACTGTTGTGAAACTGGACTTCATCATTCCTTTAGAGAGCTTAAAACTATTATGGAATCCTGTGATCTTTGTAATAATGTATTATTTATACTGTTTTTCTTCTCAGGTATAAGTAGGGTGACCATATCCCAACAAACTAAATGTGGGACAAGCACTGTGTTTGTGTGAGACAAGATGGGACACGTCGACACTCCTAAGAGATATGAAATAAAAATAAAAATTCAGAATGTGTGAATTTTATTTCACTGTTATTTCCTCTGCTCTTCTGTCTGGTAGCAGGCTTCTTTTTAGCTTTCAGTTTGGAGGTATCCATAGATTGGCATACCTTTTTTATTTTAACAATATCTGCTCATTTTAGCAGTTTTTTATCCAAATATGACCCATATACCGTGTCACTACACACTGCATTTTCCTCCTATGCAAAATTTAAAAGTGACTCAAGCATAAAAAGGAGAAAAAACTCTATTTCTCAGCATATGTCATTACTTTTTCATTTGTGTGAGCTTTCATTATATTCAGCAATAACAATATGTTTTATTCAGCTCTGCAGAGGTTTTGACTTTTTGGTCCCTTTAACTTTCCCTGATGATGAGTATGCCATTAGACAGGCCGACCTTCTTCTGACTAGAATAAAAAGCCTTTCCTTCATATGCAGTGGGTAAAAGCCAGGCGTGAGGAATGTGCGTGTCCTGCTGAATCAGTCGAAAATGTGCAACATTGACTCAAAATGTGGGACAGATAGAGAAAGACTCAATGTTGCACAGTCTCTCACAAAGAGGGATATTTGATCAGCCTAGGTACAAGTTGTCTCAATGAGATCGTCTGATTAAATGAAATTTGAACTAATATAAAGGCAAGGTATGCAATTAAAATATCTTCATATTGAAAAGCTAAGGAGGACGACCTATTTAAGTTTTTTTTTTAATGGAAAATAATAATTTTAAATTAATACAAAGGCTTCTTCATTTAGAAACCACGCCTTATTTCTAAATGCTCCAAACACTGATATGAAATAGTTCGCATTTCACAGTAGAAGTGTTTTTATGGTTACAAACACCCTTTTTGTTTTTATTGCACAACCTGTTAAACCACGTATCAGTTTCTCTCTTTTAGGAGGCGGATTTTGACGAGCTCATAAACTGTAAATCCCAGCATGCCTTTGCACGACATGACCACAATGGACATGACTAACATGATAACTGAAAATACCTCAAACGTCCTACCTGTTGCCTCATCGCGACGTTACGCAAGTCGATTGTGTTTTTGTAGGCTACAATTAAAGTAAGTGTTAACAGCTGAAAAGCAAAGAGAAATTAGGTATATAATGTAGTAAGTGGAGTTTTTTAATTACGTCACGCCTATTTTATTTTTCATGAACAGGTGAAATACACAGAGTAGCAGCAGCCCTTCAGCACGTAACTTCGCAGGAAGTCCAAAGGATTTCCATCTGGGTTGCGGGCAGCAGGGGGCGGAGGTAGTGTTTTTTTTTCTTTTTTTGGATGAGTTGGGGTCTTTGCCAAGGCGGCAGGACAGAGTTTGAACTGCTGCGGCGGAAAGCGGCCGAGCAGATTTGCGGTTTCTCTCTTTTTGTTTTTTAACGCCCAGGACAGGCGCTGAAACCTGACGCTAACTGGGGGGAAAAGCGCTTGTGGCTGTGCGTAAAAACAGTTTTGTCTCAAAAGTTTGAAATAACTCTTGGAAGTTTGAAGAAGGTTGTTTTGGCAATGGCCTGGACTTTTTTCTTTGCCGAGGTAACTCCTCTTTTCGCTCTGCCGGTTTAGTTTTGGAGTAGAGGCAGAGCCCGGACTCGGAATATGCAGCTTGTAGAAAGAAAGTCGGACTGATCCCAGGTTGGATTGCCCTGCTTTTGTTTTCTCTCTGGCCGGGCTCGGGGGAGGAGATGCGCGCTCAGGATGGGACTGTGCCTCGGTACCGAAGTTACAGAAGAGCAGAAGAAGGCGAGGATACACAGCGCCAAGTTAGACAGAGAACTTTACGAATCTGCCAAGCGGGAGATGAACGTGGTTAAAATACTCATTCTTGGTGAGACTGACAGCTTTAAATGAACCCAGCTGTTGATGATGTTAGTTTAAAATAACTCAAATATTCCATGTAAACTTTAATTTTTGAAGCACAAATCCTACTTTGACACCACACTTTGATTTTATAGATAACTTTTACAAATAAAGCGCGATCACAGTTGAACACACAGTAAAACAAGTTTTAAAACTCTTTTTGTAAAAACATATCACGTTCTCCTACAGGTGCAGCAGAGAGCGGCAAAAGCACTTTGGTGAAACAGATGAAAATCATCCACAGTAATGGCTTCACCAAGCAAGAGCTGTGCACCTTCAAGGTGAGAAACACTCTCACGCTCACCCTGCCTGTGTTTTTTATCAGTTTATTAGCATATAGTGCTTCCACTAACCTCTTGTAGAGGATCTAAACAAATGCATGACTTCAAAAGATCAGTATCACATGTGGGGTTAGAGCACGGGTGTCATCTATAAGGCCCGAGGACCAGAACTTGGAACGGCAAAAACTCAAATCCGGCCTGCTGGACAGTTTTGCAAACATGATAGAGGGCATAAAATGTAAGTTTTACAGCTTTTCCTGCTGATAAAGACCTCTCCACAGTGATTCATACCACAGCACGGACGTTAAGTAAAAGAGAAATGATTAAATGGCAGAAAAGTTCAATTTTTTTCACTTTCAACTACAGAAATCTTGGTTAAAAAATTTCATCAATCATGAAAAACTTTGCTTATACACACAGGCCACTGTGGGCAGTGAGCAACCAAAAACGTTTCTGTAATTTTATGCATTTCTCATCTAGAAAAAATGAGATGTACTTTCATATTATTTAATTAATTAATTTAAAAAAAGACATTGCACTTCCTTATTTTATATTAAAATATCCCAGGAATTAAGTGTGTAGTTAAACATCTTTGCAATGACAAAAGGGGGAGTTTCATTCGTCCAGCTCACTTAAGAAAAAGTGGTCTGTATGTGGCCCTCAATGCAAAATGAGTTTTTCATCCCTGATTTGGAGTCTAGTTTCCTTTCAGGTAATAACATGACTTCGGCAAAGAGCTGAGATTATGCTGCAGACACAGGAATGCATTTCATTTTTAATGATTAGATAAGAGATAGTTAGACACTGAAGAGATAGAGATGAGATGGAAAATGAAAGCAAAGCCTGGTTTTCCTGCAGGGGGGGGAGAGATTTCTCATGATACCCAGGATCAGGCACAAGTTGGTATGCAGTGATTTGGCTCACATCTGCTCTTCCTTCTGTTTGTGTGAGAGTGACTGAAAGCCAAATTCCTCTGTTGTACTAGAGGTTGGGATGGGGAGGGGAGAATGGAAACGGTTCAACACACACACACAGTTTTTTCTCCCATTAGCTTGTTTTTAATGAGGGCTTATCCTCTTTGACCTCTTCTCTTATTGTTTTTCCTGATTTTTACTTTGCTGTACTTTGCCCATCTCGTTCTCTTGCTTCTCCTTGCTGTGTTTAATGATGTGATGACAGGAAGAGTCTTCAGGAAGGGTCTTCATCATGCTTCAGTTACCTGTTCTGTCTCCCAGCAATAACAGTCCTGTCAGTGGAAAAGTCTGACAGTCAAACCTCTTTTTAGATTGTGAAACAGACCACGAACCTAAAAGAAACTCGGAAGTTAGGAGGCTGGAGTTTTTCTTGAACCAGTGCTGACTATAGTATTCATTTAAAATAAGTTAACCGGATGTCTGGATAGAAGTAAGTGTGTACGTGCGTGCGTGTGTGTGTGCGCGTGTGTTGGAGAGGGGAGGGGCGTCCCCTTGATTTGCAATAACTTCGGGACCAGTTAATTGGCCAGGATCAGCTACTGTCCACTAATGCTTTATAGCCACAGACTGTATATAAAAGATGGACATGGCTAGGGTTTTTTGGGCTCAGAAGTGACCGTGTCTTAGCTATAGAGAAATGTGTCTTCATGCTAGCTTGTAAACTTGCTTTGTAATGCTGTAAAGTTGGGGGTTTTTAATGTGGGAGTCTTTGTTTTGGGAATTTACCTCAAGTGGCCACTAGAGGAAATGCAGTTTTTTGGGTTTTTTAAATTTTACTTTTATCAAAACACAGGAAGGAGAAGAGAGTCAAGAAACTGACTGTGAGTCTGCAGAGGTACTGTCTGCCTGACAGGGCTTTGTATGTTCACACAGACAGAATACCAACAGTACAGTTGGTTTAATGTAGGTATACATTAATCAGGCTAATCCATATACTATGCTTTTTTTTTTTTTCTTTTTTTAATTTTTGGCAGGTGCAATCCTCCATACATCATTTTTTTTGTTTCATAAATACATATTTGATTTCAGCATTACTTTGCATACATGCTTCAACACATTTGTGTTCCAGTTGCACCTCTCTTTTGTCATCGCTGGTGTCAGTTGGGTTTGGTTTTGTTCTCAGGTGACGCCCTTATTTTTAAGCGGAAAAATGACACCAACCCACAATCCTGCTCTTCCGTCCCCCTCCCTTCCCCTGTCGTCCCAGCCTCCTACAGCAAACAAAAACACTCCCTCTTCTCTCTCACACACACGCACAAACATACACAGATGAGCTCATCGCTCTTTCACCTATTGTTCCACATGTGTTTGTGTTTATCTCTGACACATTGCCCTCTATTTGGAATAAGAGTCCGTGCTTCCATCAGTACAGTAGTAAACACCTCAACCCTGCCTTGACCTGAACACATTATCCCTGCTCCACTTTGTTTTTTCTCCGATGAAATATCACCTGAAGCAAAAGCCAGAAAGGCATTAAGAAAACATTCCTACATTTCTCTGCGTGGCTCTTAGGTTTGGATTGTGTTAGGACCATGACAGGACAGCCTGTTTAGAAGTAATAAGTGGAGGAAAGGTAGGACGTGGCCTCCTCTTTGTTTCATCCCTCTTCTATTTGCAGCCCGAGGCCGTGGTGTGGTTTTTACTTTGGACATGCCGATGGGCAGACATTTTTTCCTTTTGTTCCCTTCCAATGCACACAGCTCTGTTTTTGTGTGTGTGTGTGTGTGTGGGTGCACTGTTGATGTAGTAGTTTTTATCAACTGAATTCGTATTTTTGAGCCTGTAATTTCATCTGTTGACTCAGGTGTTTCACTAAGAACCTTTGTCAAGGACAAGTTGCTGGAGAAATGCAATAAATCTTTGAGCTTTTTCCTCAAACGTGACTACAAAGCCTGCAAGCAGACTCACGCTACACTCTTATACTTAGTTACTCATTGTTAAAAGAAAAGTTGGTAGTTAATGATTAAATATCAGGCCGCTGCCAGTTAAGTCACATTCTTTGTCGTGGTTTGCTCTGACACGAGATGTGCTAATGGCTGTTAATTTTCTGTGCTCAGTGAGCTGATCCAAACGGCGAGCTGGACCAGGACAATAGTTCAGTGTAACTGGACGGATTTAGCGATTATGTTGTTGTAATGGGACTCATAATGTCTTTGCTGACGCACAGTGCAACACAAAGTTTCCGCAATACTTTGAACTGCTGAATCTAGCTGGAAACAGAGGTTCAAAAGGTGTAACAGGCTCTGTGGATTTCTATCTGGTGGACTTCCTTTCAAAAGGACACACAGACACACACACACTGGTAAAAATAAGGTGTCACTTTACTCCTTGGTGAGGTGAGGTAAAGCTGATAATGAGTTCAGATTACCATACAGTGACTCCTGTAGGCTGCAGGGTATGTGCTCTGTACTGATTGGTCAAATGCTCTGAAATGGTTAATAGTTATCACTTGAAAAAACAATGAGAGATAGTGATATCTGCACACAAAGCACAGATGTCTCCTAAGGTGTTCATCACCATTGCTGGTGAAGCATCTCTGTATAGTGGCATGATCAAAGAGAGATGCAGATAATGCATGAAAACAAGTTACCAGAGGCAAATCTGCAGATGCCTGCAAAATGGTGAAATTTGCTTTTAGGAGGAAGCCACTGCCTGGATTTAACCAAGCAAATGGGGATGAGCCTTGAACTGTCACTGGTATGTTTAAGTTGGTGACAGGTTATTTAACCCAAACTGGTGCAGTGAGTGGCTTCTCATTTCCTAAAATAAAGACAATATGTAGGAAGACAAAAAAAGAGCTTCTCTCTTTCAGAAGGGTTAAATAATTGGCATCAAGCAAAGAACTGTGGAAGTGACTCAAAATTCTTTATTTGGGTTAACATCCATCCATCTGTCCCTCCATCCATCCATCCATGTATGTCATGGGGCAGCAGTCTGAGCAGAGAACACTCAAGAACACATTTGTGAAAAGCTACTTTTACCCTTTTTAATGTAATTTATGGTCTGTTTGGCCTGTGAACATTGATGGGTTTTCACCTACAAAATCCCTCCTTAGCTTTTCTTCCAAAATCCCAACTGCATGTTATTAGTCTTGGATAATCTATGCGCTCATCGAATGCTGATTGGTTGACGAGTGGAGCAAGATATGGAACTAAATGGGAGAAGTGTGAAAAAAAAATCATCAAAGATAAACAACGCAGCATGAAACGCAGAAGCAGCGAATACTTTTTGTTTTTTAAACACCTGGTTTCACTTCAGCTGCTTGTCTAATAACTTCGCTTTTCTCCGCAGCTTGCTGATGGACCAACAGCAGCACAGGGACGAGTAGCCCACATAATACAGTACCACATAATTTCTACACTGCCTCTATCAACAACAAATACACTCCGCAGATAGACGGGCGGTCCGTGGGTGCCTTAGCTCTACCTGTGCTCAAGCATAAAGCAACCAAAATAGTGACTTCATGGAGCACGAGAGGTTGTTTTCACACATGGATTGGTCACCACAGAGTCCAGACCCCACTGAGAATCTTTGGGTTGGAAAAGACTTTACACTCCCCCATCGTCAATACAAGAGTCTTGCTGAAAAAACTTTGGGTGGAACTAAATGCTGTCACATTGCATAAGTGAGCATCCTGCTACTCTTCTTCTCCTTTGTAAGTGCTGAACTAGAGTCAGGGAGGAGGAACTGGGAAACAATTGATAAAGACAACAAAGGTGGAGAGAGGGAAGTGAGGAAGCACAACTGAATCACTACCCTGAGACGAGCTGCATAGATAGAAGCATGAACTGTGACGCCTCTATAGTAAATGCTTCCATTGTCTTTATGAAGCTTTGATCACTTTAATTCAACTTGAAATATGAGAGTTCACCTTCCTCACTAAGCTGCATGTGTGTGTACTCCTGAACTTCTAAAAATATGTCGATCGTGTAGCATTTTCTTGCTTTTCAAACTAAGATCACTGATTTTTGGAGTCCTGCGTTATTTGCATTCATATTTACCTGCTAGCGGCTCTTTTTCTCTGCATCTGCTTACTTCAGTTCATTCTCAGCATAAAAATGTGACTCGCTCAGCACACGTGCTGTGCGTTTTTATGCAAAGGGATCCAAGTGATGAACATCCTCAGTGCTCAGATAAAAACTTTAGCTCCAGCTTCTTCAAAGTGAGTGTCAGTCGGTGCAGATCAGTCACAGGTGTTTGATTTGGTTTGTTAGGCTGGTGCAGAGAGAGAGTGTAGGTGCTGCTGACTGAATCGAGAAGTATTTCAAACTCAGATCTGAATAAACATTTTTATATTTTTAGTGAAACTCCACAAAACATAAAAGTATAATTCGCACAAACTTAACTGTATTTCTTGTATCTTTATGACCACGTGTTTTATGCAACTGTTTTTATTCTGAAAGCGACTACACACCCACACACATGCTTTCACTTACACTACCTGGTTAAACCCAATCCTTGCCGGAGTCACTTGTGAGGTCAGATGCGAGAGTAAAGGCATGTTATCTATGAACAGATTCAATCTGTTTTTGCTGTTTTTAAATCTAAACAATGTAAATAATTTAAAACAAAATGAAACTTTGTCGTCTTTTAACCAGTGACCCTGCTAAAAATCTGCCAGACTTGTGACTTCCATTTGTTTTTGTGGCCTTCATCCGTTACTTTGATGAAGCCCACAATGCTGAAACAATAGCATGTTTGTTCTCATTGGAAAGTAAACTAGTGTAACTGAGAATTGTGAACTATTTCCCTGAAGTTTCATATTAGTGCTACATTTTACCTTTGAGCTACTCCATCTCCGAGAACCTGAGAACTCTGCTTCAGCTCAGTTTCAGCCCGGAGCAAACACAAAGTCCTCGTTGCTACTTTGTGTATGTTGCAAAATGCTGAAAGTGGTAAACATTGAAGATGATCTCCAGCTTCGCGACAGTAAATATACCTGTGAAAAATTTGAAAATGCCAATAAAGACATCTATTGTCTAAAGGAAGACACGCAGTGCTGTGAAAATTATTTGCCCCGTCCTGATTTCTTATTTTCTCGCATAGTTGTTACATATTTAAACATATTTCTCCTATTCTGACACTGCCTACCTTTCCTAATACCTTTCCTAATACCTTACAGCTTTATACCCCTCGTCACACATTGACTTCTACTGCCGATCAGTCCACTGAATCTCCCTTCCCCTCAGCTTCTCTTTTAGCCTCTTCATGTTAGTTTCAATCATTAACAGTGTCCTTTTATCAACAGTTCTGGTTGTTATCTTTAATCATTTATATTTATGTTTTAATTTTATTTTAATTTACTCTATTTTTTTTAAACTATGTCCTTGTTGTGTTTTAATTATCCCAGTTATTTTATTGATTGTCGTGCAACAATTTGCTCAATGTTTGTTGTGCTTAAATCCACCTACACAGCTGTGAAAAATTATTTGCGTCTTTGCTGATTTCTTGTTTTGCTAATTTGTCATACATATAGATACTAGTGTAAAAGGGCTATAAGTGGGCCGCGGACCATCACACTACTGCCACCATATTTGGCTGTTGGTGTGATTTTCTTTATATGAAATGCTGTTAGTTTTATGTCAGATACAATAGGATCCAAATGTGTCAGCTTTTTGGGGAAATATTCATTAGTCCACAGAATATGTCCACAAAGGGTTTTGTGAACCATCAGGATGTTTTCTGTGAGATGAGACACTTTGTCCTTTTTGGAGCTCTCCCATTGATGCCATTTTTGCCCTGTCACTTTCTTATTGTCGAAACATTTATCCTGACTTTAACTGAGGAAAGTCAAGCCTGCAGTTCTTTAGATAGTGTTCTGGGTTTTTTGTAACTTCCTGGATGAGTCGTCGACGGGCTCTTGGAGTAATTTTAGTTGGCTGCCCACTGCCTGGAAGGTTTTCCCAGACGGACTTCTTGAGTTTCTTTAGATACATGATGTTTTTCTTTTTAAGATATTTTAGCCTACTTCACTTTATCAGACAGGTTATATTTAAGTGATTTCTTGATCCACATGTCTGGTGACAAACATTACTTTTATTTATTATTATTATTTTTTTTTAATGGACACTTTTGGCTGCTCCCACAAGTGGTCGCCACAACCGGTAGCGAGTTTTACACCAAATAGCATTCCTGACTGGGTTAGGAATGCTATTTGGTGTGTCTCTAGTTGGAATTGAACTGGTGACCTTTCACTTGGCAAGTGAATGCAATGTGTGAATCTTTGCCTTTTAATAAGCATTAGTAACCTCGATATTTACCTGCACGTCCAGTTTTCAGTCTAGACTAAAGATAATCCGGCTCCTTTGTCATCTTTTCAATAGGGACACAAGGATGTTGTACCAATGGGACAACCAGTTCTTTTTCTTCTTTTTACAGATTTAACAAAGAAGCTTGGCGAGTTTTAAGATTTCTTGTGTAACCATGCCGTATTACACGTCACTGTAACTGCCTGGGTAAAACAACCCCTCGACTCCGGTTATGGAATATCGCAGATGAAGGCTGGTTGTCTTCTTGTTGTTTGCTTGTGTGCTGCTGTTATCTGTATCTGGATAGAAACAGAAGATGTGTTGTTGTTGTCATTTGAAGATTTTATCGCTTGAAGCTCAGCAAGCTCCCTTGTACCATACGGGCCATAGAAAAAGGTCATGGTTTGGCTTAAAATACAACAGCTGCCACTTCTTTTAAAGCTCAGTTTTCTTGGTTGCCAGGGTTATACATCTCCACTGAAGGGTCTGAATAACATACGTCCTGCAGTTTCATGTCCGTAAACGTAAACAAATGGATTTCTTTTTTTGTGAATATTTCAGATTTTGCTCTGACACAGGGTTGAATACACAGGCCACAGAAAAGTTGTTTGGCATAACTGAGGTTTCTCATGTGACATCATGTGCATGTTGCTCAAGAGTTGTCTATCATATTGGACGTGATGCAAGCGCTCGTTGCTACAGAAAAACATGTATTTCCTGACTGGTTGGCAGTGGTTTCTGGAGGCTGCTGGCTCCCGCTGGGTGAAATGGTTGCATAGAAGGTGATTGCTTTGGTTACTAGCAGATTGCCACGGCTGCCTGTAGTTTTTTTTATGTGCAAATACTTTGTAACTACTAGCCAAGCAGACGTAAAACTTGGAAATGGAGAAGAGTTGTGCCCTTTGGAATATTTGAAATATTTTGGCTGCAGGGCGGATGCACAACTTTCACTTTGAAGTCGAACCTTCTCCATTTCTCGTTTGCGTCACGCTTTTCACAGTTTCACTAGAGCTCGGAAAGAAGCTGGACAGTGTTTGCAGACGAGTCTTTCACTTCCACTACAGCAATGTGCCAGCGACCAAAGCAACCCCATAGTGGTTTTTACCAGCTGGCAGGGGGAATAGTGGTTGCTGTGACTGACCGGTCTCTAGGCCTGTGTGACTTGATCCTACATTGTTATCACAGTTGTCACACCTCCAAAATAGCGTACCACTTAAAATCACATAGTTAGTGGTCTGTAAAACCTCAGTGTCTTAAAGTGCACATGTATCCATATAGAGGGCACATATAGACACTATTTGTACACTACTCTGCCCAGTGCAGGCGTGAATTTCCACTTCGAATGACCCCCATGAGCCAATAAATCTCGAAAGACTCATAAATATTAAAATTATGGTAATTATTGCAAATATAATCAGGTTTATATAAACTCTGTTAAACCTTTTGAGCTTTGGACAAACAACAGCATGCTGTCTATTGTGCCATACAGGTTTGAAATCAGACGTGACAGTAGATAAAGTATATATTAACATATAAACACGTGATGTTGTTTTAATTGAAATTTCTTCTTCATAAACATTTCTTTTCTGAATAATATAAGCTGTGTATAATTCAAATCAGCTGCCACTCTCAGTCTTCTCCGACATCTCTGACATGCTGACATATCTGCAGCCAACAGCTGTTGATCAGCAGGGTGTTGGGAAACTGTTTCCTATATTACGTTTGTGCACAGCATGCACAGGTCTGTGTATTAAAACACTGCTTCACAGCACTGCCGCCGGTCGAAAAATACAACAGAAAGAAACATTTAAATATGTGAAGTCGTAAACAAGTTTTAACACAAGTGGATTGGGCTGTTGTGCTTAAAGCCAGAGTGTTGTCCCTGAGATGACCATACATAATAAGCACTCTCAGTGATATCATGCAGACTGAAGACTAGAAAAAAAATGTGAAACTTGAGTGTGTAGTGCAGTCTCACAGAGATTGTTTGCATGCATGCTGATGTCATTGTGTAGAGGTTTGAGCATCAACCGTTAGAACAGTTTCTGTAAAAGAAATAAATAAGGACTAGCATGTTTTCCTCCATTTTCACTAAATGACCTAACAAATCTGAGCAGCTCCAGGCGGATATCTTTTCTTTTTTCCTATATTATTTGTTGCACATCTCAAATCTCGTCCCTTTACCAGAAGCATTCTGATTTTTAGTGAAGTTCGCGGTCATAAAGCAGGAAAAACTGAACACATTATTTGGTTTTTAAGACTCAAAGTGACAAAGTTATATTAAGTTGTATATCTCTGAGTGACTTTTATTGTGAGTCAGAGGGAGACTAAACACAAAAAGCAACTTATTTGTGATGCAAGTCAATGCAGGGCTGTTTGCAAAGTTTTTAGCTCAACTCTTCTGGTGAGGTGAAGCCTTGTCACCTCTCACACACACACACACACACACACACACACACACAAAGAGGAGAGCAACCAGACTGTGGTAGAATTGTGATGGAATGTGGAGCTTATCTTTAGTTGGTAGCAGATAGACAGAGACAAAAACTTATACGCGTGCGTGTACACACACACACACACACACACACACACACACACACACACACACACACACACACACACAACCTGAGTTAGTTCAAATCTCCAGGTGTGTAAGCATGAATACAGATTTTTGAAATTAGTTTAATTTGTGTTGTTCAGGTGTATTTAGGATCTTATGCATACAAATGATCACATTCTTTCTATGTTAGAGGACTGGACATGCTTTGGTGGGCTGGTAGTAGTAGATTTATTTATATAGCAGACAGCACAATCACTTAATCAAGAGGATCCAACCGAAACAAGTTTATAACATTCAGTAGAATCAGAGGAGAATCATCTAAATGTCCAACGGATGGAGATCCCAGCCACACTCAGATACACTGACTGGACTCAACTAAGTTCCTACCAAGTCAGGAAGGAGATGAGTCAGGTCTCAGAGGTCCACAAACCTGAAATGGCAAAGTATACTATCAGGGGTTAACCACTCAGGGGCAGTGTTTGCCAGGGTTGTAACATGAGGAAACTGGGTGGTTTTTCCCTGGTGGGTAGCAGCTGCTTTTTGCAAATAAAGATGTGATCAGGAGCTCTGATTGGTGAAAGTGAGTTACAATACAAGATCAGAGAAGAAGCTTCAAACAGCTCGATAGTGCCTTTTATCCTGTGGTTGAACTTGACCTCTGCTCTGTGCTCTTTGGCAGCCGGCAGTGCTCGATAACCTCCTGACCTCCATGAAGTTTGTCCTCCATGGCATGGGCACCCTCCGCATCAACCTGGCTAACAACAGAAACAAGGTACTCATGTCAGACTTCTCTCACCTTAAATTTTGGTCTTTTTATTTTCTGTCGTTGTCATCCTGCTCCTGCCCTCTTAGAGTTTTGTGCTTCTTGTGTCTCTGCACGTCACCTGGATCACCATTAGAGGGCAGCATCTTAGCACTATAGCTACACAGCTTTCATTGAAGGAGAGCACAAAGTTAGGCCACTGGTGGGTGGTTTGCTTGTGAGGTTTAATTTCATTTGAACTTTACTGTCAAATTTGTCAGAGTGCATGTGTTTTCCACCTACACAGCACATCCTGCTGGGCAATGATGACCAAAGTATTTCCTCTATTAGATGTCATCAGAATGTGTGTGAGCATCTCTTTGTGTGTGTGTGTGTTTGCATGATTAACAAGTCTGGATGTGGAGACAGACTCATAAACTTTTCTATCATTTAGGCTTCCTTCTATCTTTTTTTCCATCTGACCAATCGCTCCTCCCTGATCATTAATCTGAATTTCTGTCTCCCTGTTGTCTTCTGGCAGGTTCACGCCCATTCCGTGCTGTCGTGTGGGCGTTGTTTTGACGAAGACCAGGTGCTCTTTCCTTTCCTGAGCCATGCCCTGTCCTGCCTGTGGGCCGACCAGGGAGTGAGGGCCGCGGCCGCCCGGGGATACGAGTACGAGCTCAATGACTCGGCGCTGTAGTGAGTACTCCTCGAGAACAGACTCACGCTGTGCTGAAGAGATGCAGGGGACTAATTAGCTGGACTTAGCAGCTGATGCTGAGCCATCTGCTTACTGTCACTGGGAGTTAACGTCTGGAGAAAGGAAAGGAAAGAGTGCAGGAAGATAGACCACAGTTTGGAATCACATATACTTCCACAACTGTTGTATATCTTAAAATAAAAGCCATTAAATACATACATAAACCAGATATTATTTTAGTTTTGGATGCGTGTATAAAGGAGGAAAGGCATTTTTAAAAATATCAGTATAGGGAAAAAATTGTGATTAGACACAAAAGTGATGACACCATAGTGAAAGCAAAGAATTGAGGCTGAAGCCTGAAAATAAGAAAGAAGTGTGTGTGAAACAGAAATAAGACAGAGCGCTGACCCACCAGGAGGCCGTCCGGTCTCATCCTCTGCCCCTGTGAGAGGCCTCGCTTTGGGGTTATCTACACCGACAGGACCCTTGGTTCCTACTGAGAACCACCATGCATCACCTTCTTGCCAACACACACGCACACACACACTGTGCTTCTATAGTACTTATGAGGACTCTTATTGACACAGTGCATATATTACTCTTTGATCTTAATTTGTGTTTTCTTAAACACAAATTAAGATATTTGTTGTCTGCTGTCATTTGTTGTGATTGGATTCACCAAGTTTGCTGTTGAAAACTGGATATGCAGAAACTTTAAAATGAGGACAAACTAAAGACAAACACAAAGAGTGTGCACTGACGATAAACATGATATTTAAAAATGAAAACACAGGTTGCTACAGTGGGCAGCTCGGCACCAGGTGCCCTTCCTGACGCAACCACAAATGGATTCAATTGCAATAATACCACACACAACACATCTTATAATTGAATTTGACTGATGCCATTACTGTTGTTATGATTAGTATTGTTAAGTCAAACATGTAAAAATACTGCTGGTCTGTCGATTCAATCAAAGCCCTTTCACTGATTTCCAATAAAAAGGCTTGTTAGACGTTTCAGGTGTTTCCAACTGTTAACTGGCAACAGTTGGAAATCTCTTGCCATCTGTTAACTGCTTATACCGAGAGTCCAGCCAGAATGTCAGAGATTTAAAACAGAAATCCCTCCACAAATAGTGACGAAATTTCTGCAGGATGGCGAATTAACCGGAAAATAATATAGGTGCTCAGCAACTTCGCTTTTGCAGTTGAATAAAACCAGAACACAAACAGCTGGCGAGCAGCTGAGTTGAGTCATTGTCTGCAAAAAGATGCTTTGCAGATCACTTGCAGTGCAACAATCTGCATTAATACAGTATTTTGAGGAATTGCAAACAGATTTTTTTTAAATTGCTGGCTTTGTAAAATAACAACTAAAGCTCAAAGTGGTCCTCACAACAACAGAAGTACCAAACAGGCTCTTGCATGTTGTTTGCCCTGTGTAACATCATTTTTTTTAGCAGCAGGATGTGTGTCGCTGTCCAAGAAACTAATTCAGGATGACGGGTAGAGAATGTCACAGTCAGCTCACATAGGTGGAGATGCCATCGTGTGAATGTGTGTGTAAAAAGATCACATTTTACTGAAGGCATACACACACACGATACAGTTGATTACACTAGCTGTGTAAATAGCTAATCTGTGTTTAGAAGCTGTGCCTCAGTGTGTTATTATGGTAAACCACAGTGTGAATATTCATCGTGATCAACCGCTGCGGCCCCTGGGGCTTCAGCCTTATCGCTGCACACCCAACACACGCACTCAGCCACACCAAACACACAATGTGTTAGCCTCCACTCCCGTAAGTGATACCTGATTTTTCTTTTGATCTCAAGTTTGTTTTCAAGTTATTAATTTCCCTGCCGCTCTCTTTCTTCTTCCCCTTGTTTCTCCTGGCTCTTTAACCTTTTTGCACCCTTCCCTCTGTCTTCTTCTCCTTCCTCCTCCTTTCCCAGTTTCTTTGAGAACATGAGCCGCATCATGTCTCCTGAGTACGTGCCCACAGAGACAGACGTCCTTCGAGTACGACTGAGGACGACAGGCGTGATAGAGACCCAGTTCAAAGTCAACCACCTTATTTTCAGGTAGTCACTTTTCTTTTTTATTAAGGTGAAGGATGATTCTGCATATAAGCACCGAGTCACTCAGAGCTGCTGTTGTCAGCTCTGCTCTTGACTTCTGCAGGGAGCGCCTGTTGTACCGACTTACTTCACTTCTTTAGCTGCGACTGTCTTATCTCAGTCTACAGCCATATGATAGTCCTGAGATATAAGATGAAGATGGGCGGCTTCATTCAATACGTCAATACGACACCTATCAGTTGGCTTTACACTCATCTACAAACACACACACACATATACAGAAGCATCAGTGGCTCGGTCTTATCAGTGGAGCAGCAGAGGGCAGGTATCTGAGCTCAGGAGACTGCTGTCAGATGACCATATTCATCTCTGATCAATGGGCTGTTGTCACATAATACCACCTTCTTTATCATCTTCCTATGGCTGAACTCATTTCCTGAAGCCACTGACGGTCACGACAGGGCAATAGGTACTAATGAACTTGATTTTCTCTGCAGTGTGACTAATGCAGAATAAATGTCACTAAAGGAAAAAATATAGTCATTTTTATTTCATATCGATGCAGTTTTATTAAATATTCAACGCCTTAAACGGTGCCTCATTTGATTAGTGACACATTTTTTAAATGTTTATTATCAGATTTTATGATAAATACTCTTTTACATTTGTCGTATGACTGTTACTCGCTCTGCAGCCCCAACTGTCCTTCCAGTTGAAGTCCAAGAACCTATGGTGGGTAAATAAATTGGGTGGTACCAGTTTTTGGTTGCACTCATCATGCTGTCATGGCTTTTTTTGTTTCTTAGATTATAAGTAGTGCTGTCCACGTTAATCTTGTAAAAATGACATTAACGCCATAACCGCATTAACGTGGCTGGACAGTGCTAACGTGTTAACGAGCTAGCCGCGCTAACACGTTAGCACTGTGCAGCCCCACGCACGGCCGCTCCACATTAACTCGCTAACAGAGATTTGAGGCATTAATGCGGTTATGGCGTTAACGTCATTTTAACGAGATTAACGCTTATAGCACTAATTATAAGTAATTTAAAGTAAAACCAATATTTCCAAAAATTCTTGTGTCCGTCTGTGCTACATAAATGGGGGCTTGTCCGGGATCCTTTGGGCTAGATGGCTGTGCTGTCCTTATATTGAAGCATATCTTTTTTAGTATTTTTTCTTTGCTGATTTTGGTCATCGTGCTTGTTGGTTATTCTGGGTGGGAATCTGCCACATTCCTGGAACAGTACTGCAGATGGGTGTGGTTGGTTATTCTATTTTGAAAAGTGTTTGGTTATAGCCTTGTGTGAACATGGCTGTGTTCATCTACATCACTGTTTATGGGTGACTTTTGAATAATGATGCATTTCTTTTGTAGTGTGACTTTTAGAGTTGCGGCCCAATTTGTTGAATAACTTGTAAATGTGGTAAATTGAAAAAAGTAACTTTGTGTGTTCCTTTGTCACACTATTTGTGATCCCTGTGTGTGTGTGTGGGTGTGACTCTTTATTTGCAGATGGGCAATTGCATTTATCTTGCTGAATTTTATGGCTGTGGAAACGTGTAGTCATATCAGACCACTTGTTTTGTGGGGACAACTGATCACTTCTTGTTGGGATTATTTGCTACTGTTTTTGGTTGATCTTTTGTTGTAACTTAAATAAGACTTGTAGTCTGTAGCTGTTCTCCTGGTGAAACCTTTATGAGCAGAGGTGTTACATCTGGCTACAACCCAGACTGTCCTTATACAGGTAGCACAAGAGACTTTGGGTGTTGACTGGGTTTAATTGCTAATTATTTAAAGATGATTAGGTGTGGATAAAGGAATTCCCGAGGTTGGCTTGGAAGTGACGCCATTTTTTTTTTGCTAATCCTTACTTCCCTAGCTGTTCTTTTCAGTTTAGATTTTTTAAGTAATTTAAAGAAAAAACAGAGCAAAACTTTCTTGAGCAAATGCACCTGTGTTTGGGTATTTTAAGTTAAGCAGTAAAGTGCTGAAAGTCTCGTACAGGTGGCAGAAAAAACACAAATACTTTTGGAGGAAGTTTAGGTTTCAGTTCAAGTGAAAGCATCAAAGTACTTTATAATTCATCTGAAGTGCTGCCAGGAGTTTAAGATTGAGTAAAAATGTGAGCTGAACTGTGAGCCGTCACTTTTAAGTGCTTTTACTGGCAAAACAAGTTGAATTGTTGGCTGAAATCTAAACACCTGAATCAGTAAACGTACAACAGTACGTTTGGGAGTGAGAAGAGTTAGGGCCGATGGAATGAAATGCAGCATAGAATTAGAAAATTATAGCATTTGCTGCGAGTTGTATTGATCGTCTTTTGACAGTTTTCATTTCCTGCTGTTAAAATGAAATGTTCAGCTTTTTATGTTTTATTTTTGAGAAGAGATAAAAAAATAAAATGTTTATATGTAAAACACACACACACACGCACATACAGTCTATTACTCTGTCTGTGTTTGGGTGCGTTAATCTGGGACAGATCAGATGTTATTCATTGATGGATGATAATGTATGACATGACATTTGAAGGATTTTCAGGTTGTAGTTAAAGTACAGTCTAAAGCTACAGGTACATAAGAAACTGACTGACCTGCCTATAAGGTGTAATTATATTCACTGCAAATAAAAGATGGATGTAGTCACCTAGAATGTCATTCATTGGGTTGCAGACAGTGTTTTTTGAAGCGATTTCAGCCTTTTAGCCATCAAGATTTAGTGTTTTTTTGTTGTTGTTTTTTTTAACCTCCTAAGACCCGAACTCTTCCACAGCATGCATTTTTAATTTCTCTTTGATATTTGGGCATATTGGGGCCCGCTGAATGTAAAAACAAAGAATTACCAGATTTTTTTTTTTTTTACCTTATTTTTGTTTTTAAGAAAAATAAGAGCCACATATGAGGATATTTGTTTAAAGGTTTGATTGAACAGTAGCAGTATAATGTCCTCATAAGTGGATATCAGGCCCTTGTAGAGCAAAATTGAGTATTTTGGTCTAAATAACCCAAAATGTGATGTCCACATATGTGGACGCCAGGTCCTAGGAGGTTAAATAACATTTTTAATCAAAGAGGTGGAATGCAGGCCTGAAGAAAGCTCACCAGGTGGTCAGTCCCATGTCATGTAAATTTTGTCATCAGTCTAACATTTGTCCCTAAAGTGGCCCCGCCCTTAACCCTTGCATACCTTAAAATCTTAATATTACTGAAAGTCAGTCTGTTAAATACGAATGCGTCCCCTGCATAAATGTAATTGAAAGAGAAAATTATTTACAAAGACCAAAAAAGATAATTTTATGTCAGGCCGTAAACAAGTTTACTTCTGTGTTTTACTTCTGAATCAAACAGCCTCTAGTGGTTGCTCCAGGAACTGCAGTTTTTGTACCTATGTAGTGACTTTATTCTTCACTCTACTGGAGATTTCAAGTTGGGTGACATAGGTCAGCGGTCTGCAGCCCCCGGGCCACGTGAGTCTTTTGGTAACAGGGAGAGAAGAGTTGAGGCTTGGGCGTGAAATTAATGGTTTTCAGGGTTTTTATCGTTAACTCGGTTGACTCTGTGTCTTTTCCCGTGTTGTAGTTGTGTGTCTTATTTTGAAAGAAATATTTACCTGTTACCATAGCGACCAGAGAGCATTAAGGGGCAGAGAGGAGGATGTTACTCTCAATGTTGTTGGCGCATTTCAGGAGGACGCTATTAATAAAGTTACGCAATTACACAGTTAATTCGCATTTATTATTATATTTACAAAATACCACAGGTTTTGTCTGGTCGTATCATTTTATTTTGTTGTATTTATCCGCGACACTTTAAAGGCCAGTGTTGTGCCAAAAAGTGATTGTCTGCCAAAAAGTGATTTCCGGTATTTGCCAAAAACTGATTGCTCGTATTTAAACTGCTATAAGTAACTTGTTGGGCTATAATATGTGAAACATATGTTAAATGCATCCCTCATGGATGACATAAAGTCATATTGAGCCACAAACAACATTCGTGTAACAAGGTAGAAGCCGCAATCAGTTTTTGGCAGTGACTTTTATATAACCTTTATTTATGCAGTTAAAAAAAATCTCATTAACATTAAAAATGTATTTTGTCAGAGTAAGCTGGCCAAGAGGACAGCAGAAATGGCAGCAAATATGACAATAGTTCTGTAAAAATATTTTAAACGAGGATAAAGGACTGGATTGGTTATAATGTAAGTACAATAACACAGAGCTGTAAAGATACTTGAAAAAACAGATAATTTTTTAATTCTATATATAACCCCTTTGTAAACGCTGTTCACCGAAGTCTATTTACCAACATACATAAAGATATTACACATAAAAAATACATGGAAACATTGGAAATTAGTTTTTGGCAGGCAATCACTTTTTGGCACAACACCAGTCCTTGAAAAAATTGACGGACATAAACCGGTCCGTGATGCAAAAAAGGTTGGGGACTGCTGTAGGTGTTTTTCCTGAAAATTAATTTGTCTTTAAATAATATCCCCAATAGCCGCTAATTTTACTTTACTGTGTCAAACATGCTTACTATGTTCAGCTTGGTATAGACTTGAACTGATCGAGGCGAATGTTATAGCTGAATATGTGAGAATGTGTTGGAGCTAGAGGCAAAGTCACTGCACCACAAAAATATAAAGTCCTTGAAAATAAGTGTTAATTTACACGGCAGTTCACTGCAGAGAGGTAACATCTAGTATGATTCTGGTCTGTATATTAAATCCTGCTGTTTGTGTAGCTAAAAATCATGTAAATCTCAAATCAGGCAATCAATGTTAAATTTATGTTGTGTCTGTTGTTATGTCCAGGCCGTTATGGAGATAGCAAAGCTAACACAGTTGTTTCTTATGTAAAATTTACCATCAAAGTCATTTTCTTGTAGAAATGAATGAAACATAATCCTGACTTAGTGGAAAAAAAATGTCAGAGTTGGGATGAAATGATTTACTCCAGAGCAGTAAGTTCTTATTGAACTTTAGCAACTGACCTCTACAGACCATAAAATTTAATAGTTGGTTTTGCAGTTCCATTTACTGGTGTGATTTTTATGGCACGGGCAACACAGTTCGCATTCTTTCTTACTGTGTGTGTGGGTTTGTGTCTGTCATCATATTCCGGAAAATCAGATTATTTCCCACCTCTTTGTCAGTAATATCCACCAAAGGAGCGCTCCCTCCCCCTTTTTCCCACCACAATATCAACCTGTCCTTCATCCCAGTTCGACGTTACATCTCATATGGAATTATAATAATAAAACACATTACCTCAGTGCTTCATACGATCTCTGTTTAGCATATAAACATTGTAGAGAAAGTCAGTTTGTCAGCACACGGCTGCCATCTGGGATATTGGCGTGACATTTAAATGCTTCTACTATGTCTCTGGATGCCACAGACGTGACATGTTTGACTTGATTTGACAAAAGTAAGTTGTTGTGTTTTGTTTTGTTTTTTTTTTAACTCAGGAAACATTTCACTGCATTGAGATCCTTTGATCGTGCCCGAATCTTTTGTTCTGTGGTGATAAATGCTACATTTTCCTCACAGTCTTATTAATTGCATCATTTAGTTGCTCACTTTCTGCTTTAAAAAAAAAAATCTGTCTGGGCCTTTTTTTTTCTTTTTTCTGTGAAACACTAAGAAGCTGACGTCACCACCAAGTGACGGTGTCAGATCAGAGCTGGGGGAGCGGAGTCCCAGGTGGTGCTGCAGGAAGGAGCCCAGCATCTCACGCAGCCTCTTTCTAATCTGAATTCTGGAGAAGATAAATAATTGGCTTTAGTTAATTGACACTCTGCACCATTAGTGTGTGTGTGTGTGTGGATTTCCTTCTGTGACTTGAAAAGATTAAACCCAAAGGGTTGATGAAGAGCTTAGCATAAGTTAATGTAATTATTTCATACTTGGCCATAAAATTACAGGGATTTGGAGAAGTAGATGGTAGGGGAGAAAGGGTGAGTTTTTGCTTTCAGACATAGGAAGTGTGCAGTTTTTTAACCTACTGTTAAACAAAGACTTTTGATTCACATTTAAAATATTACTTCCCAGCATTTGTGTTAGTAACCTGCTGAGATTTCAGAAAGTGGTGTTATTACAGAGGCGAGTTTTTGGTGTCGTTTTGTCGCCATTCGGGCCGCACTCAGAGCAAACACAATGCGAAACCGTCTCCCTCTCTTCAATGATTGTCTCGCTTGTTCGTAAATAAGGTTTCTCATCAGTGGCCACATCTGCGCCCTGCACTCCTTCCCTCTATTATTTAAGAATCACTTTAGGTCTCACTGTAAGTGCTATTAGGCCTGTGTCTGTTTTCATTCTGACTCATTTAGTGCGTTTTATAAGGTACTAAATCATCAGATTTTAAGTCACAAATGAAAGTTTAAAAATCAAGCTTCTATGAGTTTACAAAAACAGTTGAAAGCTCAGTAATATGAGCTAAAGCACAGACTTTTAGGTTTATTTGAGTGCTATTTCCATCCAGATTGGAGGAAAGATTTAGGAATTACAGGGTTTTTAGGCTATTACTTTATTATTTATTCATCTGTTGTGTAGGAAAAAAGATTCCAAGTATAAACATTTTCTGTGTGAACACAACATATAGTTGAATGACCTCTCAAAGCAAGTGAAAGAGAACAACATGCATTGGCCTTAAAAAAATAGAAACATTAGATCAGACCAGGGACCTCTGTCTTCAGAGCCACATGTGCTTCTTTGTTCATCTTTACTGGCTATAAAAGTTATCCTGTTACTTTTGCAGAACCTCACATTAATGTACAGATACAAATGGCTCATCTTTATCGTTCACATAGATTGGAACAAGAATTTAAGTGTTCAAGAATTTAATGTGATTTCATTACCAACACTACTGGCTTGCAGGTATACTTGATCCACTGGTGGATTTTTTCTTCTTTAACAGGATGATTTATATATGAAATAGGTTGTATCAGGATGAGACATTTATTATCCTAAAGTTTAGCCATTGTTTTATAGCAGCAGATATTAAAAAAACTAATAATATCTGCTGCACAAACATGTAATAAATACCATTAAAAAAAAAACCCACTTTAGACTCATATGCTTTGGAGCTCCAGGTAGTATTTTCTTTCAAGAATTACATAAAAATAGCTTTCAGTTGCTTTGGTTTTTTGACCCCTGGAATAGCAGACGAGAAGGGATGTATAGAGAGATGGACCTCTGAACTATAACAATAACAGTTTTCCCTAAACTGACTTCTTTAGACAGGAATCTAAGACCGGATATACCAGAATGACTGCTCACGATCCGAAGCACCTGTAAAACATTTTCGATGCTCTCATTGGGACTGGGTTACTGGTTTATTGATTATGTGACAGAAGACAGAAGCAGCTGGATAAATTCTGGAGTTTATAAAGCACGAAGGTGAAAATGTGGAATTGGGGTTATTGTACTTAACTAAAACTAAATGGAAAACTAAAAGTAGACGTGAAAAAGCAAAACTAACGAACTGACCTTTGTGAAAAGGAGCTACAGTACAATAAAAAATATGGAGGAAATATCTTTAGTTTTAGTATCTGTTTGGTTTGATGAGGCATTAATGGGACTCTGGACGTCTACAAGACTGAGTGCTCCGCTTTTATTGTAATACCTATCATGCCTCTGATATACCTTCCAAACAAACACTGACACTAATTAAGACTAAACTAAAACAATTTCAAACAATAAGAAGTGAAATAAGAAAACTCACTCTGGAAACTAAACTGAACTAAAAGCAAAAAGTCAGAATGAAAGAAAATTAAAATTAATTAGAAAATACAACAGTATAATAACATTTGCTTGGAATGGTGTGCAATGACGCACTTTACTTATTTGGGAAAAGTAATGTTTTAACTGCATTTAGGTTAACATTTGCATCTATGGTGGTGGCATACAAATCCAACATTTTTAAATGTTGGAAGTATATTCAACCCATTTAACAGTGAAAAATCGAATCAACCATAAAGTATTGTCAAATAAAAATACCGTAATTTCTTACAGGTTTAACCAAAAGCTTCAGTTTTTGGGACATACCAAAGAATTTAGTATTTTAAATAAATCAGCAGGCCAGCTGAACATGGAGAAATCCGAAATCAATCTACAGGTAGATCTCCAATCCAACGTGCATAGAGTATAAACTTTTCAAAAGAAAAAAATTAAATATATTGATGTTTCCAAATGTGCTTTCCAAACAAAATCACTTTTTCTGAGAAACTTAAATGCATTTTATGAGAATTTTGGGAAACCACTGATAGCAGTGTTTTACAAATTAATAGACCAATAAGAGCTTATTTCTGGTTTGGTACACATTCTGTGTGTCTGCTGGTAAATAAAAACAGTGTCTTTTAATCTAGTTTTATAATCGACAACAAACCCTTTCAGGAGTTTTATTCTCGTCTTATGTTTCGTTCAAAATTAAATTCTTCAGGCACTAAATACAATAGAAGTACAAAATACTCTAAATCTGTCATTAGATCTTTTTGTACAGCTTCGTTTAATTTCTGCTTCACATTATCTTTGTTACAGGAGATTTACTGAAAACCAAAAACATTGTGGGGAATCGTCCATGTAGAAGTAAACGTGTAGTAATGTGTAGTTGATGTAACCAGTGTGTAACATCAAACTTTGTTTTCTATATTATAGAGGCTCTGAATAATGAACATGACCAAATGTTCATTTTTTAAATAATTCAATATCTTTTACTGATCTCACACTACAGTTGGTGTGCTGCAAGTCTGTATGAAAATAAATCTGCCTGCCTTCCTCCACGCACACTTCCCACAGCTGTAGTAGACCTTATCGACCCACTTTTGTTTAGTTATTTCAAATCACATTTGACTGTCTTGATTTCTGAAAATGATGAGTTTCTTTAATTAGTTGAAATATGTAACAGGGGACACCTGAGGCACACAGGATTACACTTTATTAAGTTGAAAATGTTGCAAGTGTGAGCTTTTGGTGTTCTTGGATTCAAAACAAATAATTCAAAAGAACAGTTTACCGTTTTATGAAATTTGCACGCTAACATTGCTAAGACTTTAATGAGAGGATTGAGACCTTGTGCGTGTGTGTGTGTGTGGGGGGGGGGGGAACAGCAACTAGCTTATGTTAGTATAAAGACAGAATAGTTAATCTACTATGTAGAACAACTTTTAAAACTATATATTGTTTTTGAATTTTTATTAGTGTACAGATTTGATGAATAACAGTCAAGCCCCTTTTATTACACCTGCTTTAATTTCCATTAATACAAATATCTGCTCTGCTCATTTAGACATGTAGATGCGGTCGAGATGCTCTGCCAAAGTTCAAACTGAGCATCAGAATCTGGAAGAAAGGTGATTTAAGTGACTTTAAATGTGGCATGGTGGTTGGTGCCACACAGACTGGTGGGGTATTTCAGAAACTGCTGATCTGATTTTCCCAAACAATCATCTCTATGGTTTACAGAGACAGTGGGAAAAAATATCCAGTGATTTTCTCTTGGAGGAAAATCACTTGTCAAAGTTTACCCATGTCAAAGGTGAATGGGTAAACTGCCACAACCTGAAAGGAGAGTAACAGTAGCCACTTGTTAAAACCAAGCAATGCAGAAAAGCCAAAGTTCAAACAGTATGTCACCACTTGAAGCAGGTGGGCCACAGCAGTAGCAGACCACACCTAACATGATAACACTTGTGAACAGCCCAGGCTAGTGGTGATGGTCTAACGGTGTCTTGTACATTTTCTTGGCACATTTTGGGTCCTTTAGTACCAACTGAGCATCATTTTAACACTACAGCCTACCTGAGTATTTTGTTTTACATAACCACGGTGCACCCGGATGCCAGTCTAATAGAGCATGTTTGGGGTAGAAGAAGAGATTCAGATCATGGATATGAAACAAATGCCATGAAGCACTGATGCAGTTCAGAAGGAGAAGCCATCTTTTACATGTAAAACATGCAACTTGTATTACATACCTCAAAAACATATAATAAACTAACAACACTGCACTTCTGTTGAATCCTTATTCAGACACATTTGGGGTGTGTGTGTGTGTGTGTGTGTGTGTGTGTGTGTGTGTGTACGTGTGTACGTGTGTACGTGTGTACGTGTGTACGTGTACAGTCTCGCAATTTTGCGCCCAGACACAGCCTAGTTAGCATACAGAGGTCCTGTTTGAACTTTGACCTCTCTGTGTAATAAGGTTCTGAGTCTTTTCCTGGATCATTAACATCAACTGCTCTGGTAATTACAATTACAACACTGCAGATGAGGGTGAACATCAAGGGGCAGAAGCAGGGGGAGGGGTGAGAGGAGGGAAGGATGACATCAACTGAGATGTCTTATAGAAAGAAATGTGTTTCTTTATGCAGGCGAGGTCGGCGTTTGGATGCTGGGAGTTTCATCACTTTTCATTTTGAGAATATTACAAACGTAATAGAGCCACGAAAGGAGCTTTTCATCAAACTAAATGCTACAGCATACACCGATGAGCCACGGATTTAAAAAATAATGGCAGCTGTCCTGATATTCACGTGGATGTACCACACACCTAAACACTGTTGCCGCTACTGCAACAGCCAAACAATGTACCTCATGGTACCCAAAGGTTTCGCTGCCAGTGTACTGGTTTTATCAGCACAGGTGTCTGTGTCCTGATGGGTCAGAGCTGTTTTTACTGGCGCAAGGAGGACACACACAGTGTTAAGCAGATGGTTTTAATGCTGTGGCTGACAGATGAATATTTCCCTGGTCCATTTAACTCAAATTGCACCCTCCAGCTTTTTATTGAGCACTGGTACTGAAGGTGGTGTGTCACGTAAAATTGATAAAACTTACTGAGAACCACTGATCTACTGAGAGGCTCTAATAGGCACATTTCAATGTGCAAACTTTTAGAGATCACCTAAAAAAAACAAGAAAACAAACATGCAGAAATAGAAATGCATTTTATTTAGTAAGTATTTAGTTAGCAAGTAAGTAACTGTAAGTGACATTCTTAATATAAGGCTCTCACTGACATCATCCAGAGCCCAGACTAGAAAAAAAGATCATTTTGAGACGTTTGAAGCCTGAGCATTTTACTCCGAATATTTGAGCGATGTTGTTTTGGTTAAGCTGGGCTTTTGTGTATCTTGACAGATTTATTAGCCTATGGAAATTTCATTTAATTTTCCAGACAGATGAAAGGATTTTTAACCACCTTTCCAAATATCTGAGTTTTATTTTGGATGCTTGCATTATTTTAGTTTTTTCCAAAGTTATTAGCCCTGCTGAGGCTATAGTGTATTCTTTTTCCTGGATAACAGCCGACAGTCATTTGTTGTAGGACTAACACACATCTCCTGAATAATCCCAGCCCATTCTTCTTTGTCAGATCCCTCAAGCTCCTCTACATTTTATGGTCTTCTGGCATGGATCTTGGTCCTCAGTTCAGCCAACAGATTTTAAATGAGATTTCATTGCACAGTCCATTCCTGTGCAGGGTTCTAGTGATTGTATTCTTTGAGACTACAATTCCTGTCTTGGTTAAATTATTCACTAGTGTCTTGGCAGTTGTTGTGCGGTCTAGGCACACGTCTCACTAATTTCTTAATCTTTTGCTTCCTACCTCTGCCAGGCTTGTTCTATACTGTGTGGCTCTCTTGAAGTACTTGATGATACCTCTTGGTCTGGTTATTGACCCTTGGAAACGCTGTGATAACTCTGCTTTGTGAGCATCAACAATGTTTTTTCTCAAACTTTGGAAAAAAGTGAAAGTTCAAACTCTTGCTGAGGTTTTTGTGCTGTGTGTAAATCGGAAGATTACGCTCAGTTTTAACTTGATTTCACAAGCTTTAAGCACTAAAAGTGAAACGCATCATCACACAGCAGTGGTTTGTGCTAGAGCTAATTAAAAATGTCAGTTTTTTAGCGGGTTAAAAATCTGTTAAGTGCAAATAGAATATATTTTTGCTTCCTGAAGAAAACTAGCATGTTTAGAAATGCTATGCTGAAAATCCTTTGCTCTCTTTTTTACTAGCGCTAGCAATTTTGTCCTCATCCGTAATTTGGTTTATACTTCTGTTCAAGAACAAGTACCTGCCAAATTATGACTACCATAAACCTCTGCTGTGTTTTAATTTTAGCACTAATGAGCAAATATTACCGTGGTTACACATTTAACTGGCAAACCATCAACAAGCTAGCAGTAGTAATTAGCTAAAAACGTCACTCTGCTGGAAGGCAATCCACTGGATGCTAACTACATTCAATATAATACGGAAACTAACAGTTAAACTCAGTATGTGTGCACATCAGAAATCCTACCTTATTACATTTAGTTGTAATACAGGTGTCATTATGCGCGTGGCTTATTAGTAGGTTTGTATAATGAACTTTAGCTTCAATGACAGCTCCTGTGTCTGGAAACAATTCCACTGAAAATTTCCAGCATAAATCTCATCTTTATGTTGCAGTCTTTCCTGTTTGTTTCCCCTGTGTGTCTGTGTCTCCACATGTTCATTTCCCCTCTTAATAAAGAGCTGCACTAACTCAACAGATGCTCAAAGGAAGGTGGCACATCTGGCTTTGAAAAATGGGTGAAGTGGCAGAAACTGATCTGTGGTGCTCTCTGTGTTCCTCGGCTCTTATTCCTGTTGTGTTTTTCTTTCTATCATCTTTCTGGAGAACATTGACCTTTACGCGTTTTGTGTGCCACGGTGTGTGATTGTCTCTGGAAAAACTGAAAAAGTAAGGGGGGGTCTGCAGAGACGTGCGGCACGAGGCTCCTTGTTTGTGTGTGTGTAAGTGTAAATAGCATTTTTCAAAAATATGACCTTATCCAAAACCAATACAATCTGTCATTGATGAGAGGCATCCTGAGGCACTTCAGCAGGCTCCATCATCCATATGGGAGGTCACGAACACGCTGACGGCACAATCTCAGATCATACACTTAATCGCAAACACAGACATGTGGTCTATAAATACTTGAATGAAAATGAGCAGGATTTCTATCGTTTTGGTAAAATGACAGACAAATGATTATATGTTTTGGATCTGGATTTTAAATTTTATGCTAACAGTAAAGGTAATACAATGTTTGGGTGAATAATCACTGTTTGTAATGTGTGTTTAGCCCCTCACTCTTGATTAAGTGTGTTGATCTGCCGAATCAGAAGCACAGACCTATAGTTTGTCATTATCTTCTAGGTCATGATAGATTTTGTGAAAAATGTGTTCTACTGAAACAAAGACTTTCAATGCAGATATTATGGCATGTTGTGAGACATCACAGGGTTGATGTAAGAATATTCTAAATTCCTTTTATTTTTCTCAAAAACAGTGAGGTGAAGGTGGCTCCTCATTACTGATAGTGACTTTCTGGGATCTCACAGAATGACGTGTGTTTATTCTAGTCATCAGCAAGTAACTACCAACCCAGTAGCGCTCCGGACTGCTGTGCATCTCTCTTTAGATGTTTAAACTGTCTCGTTCCCTCCTTTCGTCTGTGTGTAGGATGTACGATGTTGGAGGTCAGAGAACGGAGCGGAGGAAGTGGATTGGCTGTTTCGAGGACGTCAGGGCGGTGCTATTCGTGGTATCGCTCAGCGGATACGACATGACCCTGGTGGAAGAGCCTTCTGTGGTACAGCATGCACAGAATCACTCATTCACAAATGTTTGTTTTGTTCAGTGACCGAACGTAGAAGTCTTTTTTTAATTTATTCATTTATTGATTTATTTTTTAGGTCAGACTACTATTAAAGACAGAGTTTAAAGTGACAGTGTGTCTGCTGTTCTCTCTGCAGCTGTTTGATGGTTGTAATATCTTCTCTCTGCAGAATCGTCTTCAAGAGAGCATGAAGCTCTTCTCCTCTATCTGCAATAATATCTTCTTCCGCAGCACATCCATGGTGAGAAACTCATCTTTGACCTCAGGAGGGTAGATGTGAGAAAGTCCACAGAGCGTCATCATAGGAAGGAGACGTGTTTTATTCATAGACTGGCTTTATAATTGTTCACGTTTTTAATCAGAAATATGTTGTGAAACTGCATAAGTGAGGATTCTGTGCTTATGTGGGCTAGTTTTATTCATTATCATCTTATCAGACTGGTAATTTGTACAAAACAAATTCAGTTCTCTCAACGAGGACTGACAGTAGCTCCCAACAGTTTTTGGCTTAAGGGGAAAAGTTGAAGGGATCACAAAAAATGATCAGATCCATCAGGAAAACTTAATGGCAATATCTGCTGAGATATTTCAGTCTGACCGCTATTGGTGTTACATTTCAGTCTCATTTTATCAGGCAGCTGTGGCTCAGGTGCTAGAGAGGGTAAGCTACTATCCACATAAAGTAAGATGAGATACTTTATTTAGCCCAGAAGCTGGAAAATTACATGAAAAACAACTTTCCTCAATGAAACTGATATATTAACACAAGATAAAATGGATCAAAGAGGGAAAGAAATACACAAAAGAAGGGGCTCAGATGAATTTTTTTCTTTTTAAATTGAAGTGCTCAATAGATCAAAATTTAATTGTAATACAATAAAGAGTTTAATAAGTAAAATCTGATGAATGAATGCAGATGTAGTGATACTGTGATTCCCGTGGGAGTGGGAGCAGTGCTAAGCAAGTGGCTAGGAAGCTGTCTCATGTTACAGAAAAGGTTTCAACTAAGTCAAATCTTCAGCTGAATATTGATGAAGTTGATAACAACACACCTTATAACAAAATACCAGCAGAAACCATTGCCAAACTTTTTTTTTTCATCATCATAAAATAGACAACGTTGAAGAAGTCAAATATTTATTATTTTATCTCCTTCACTTGGCTTTTAAAAACACAAAAGAAGATGTGCAAGTTATGAAAATATAACAAAGCTACTTTTCTGCAAGTTTGAAAGGAATTTGAAGGAAACTGCTGCTCGTGTTGCAACATTATAACCAATCCTTTAAAAATCAAGTCCTACATAGCAAACTGTTGCAGTTTCATCTTTATAACACTCGTAGTCAATATAACATTGCAAGTTCTGCGAATTTACCTCTATATTCAGGTATGCATCTCATTTTAAAGACTGTTGTTTGTCCTAAAACATTTAAGGACAGAGCTCAGAGCAGCTCGAGGGGACTCTAAAGCTCCTACAAGACGCTGTGCTTTCTCTCAATGCGCCACAAAAGAAAGTAGTAAACGTCCTGTGAACATGAATCTCTTAATAGCTGTAGTGACGCGCCTTGAGGCGACATTTGTTGTGATTTGGCGCTATATAAATAAAATTGAATTGAATTGAATAGTGTTTAAGTTCCTTTTAAAGATTATTGCTATATAAGTTTGATGGTTCTTGATGGTTGTGATTTTTTTTATCAGACTTGGGTTTGTTTTGTGATTCTATATCAGCTGCCATGTTTCAGTTTGTTAGGCCGGGACTCTCAGTTACATTTTTATACGTCTTGTTTGTTTTTTGTGTATTTTATTCCTGTTTGACTTGCTCGGGGACTGCAGATGGAAATTAGTTAGTAGCTAAATCTGATAAAATGCATCTCTTCTCTTGGGAGAGTGATGTTCTTGTACAAAGTCCCTGACAAATAAATACAAACAGAAAAAGATGTCCTTGAGTGTCTAATGTAATATACTCTTCCTATCTTGTTAACCCTCCTGTAACACCGTGTTGCTCGGAGCCCTAAGTTGGAAACCACTTTATTATATTTTTACAAGGTTACAGCGTAAAGCGATGGAAAGGAAAATGTTAAACGTGTCTTTCTGTGAGACAGGAGAGAGACTTTGCCTTTGTTTTAAAGTCAAAAAACAAAAAGGACCCGTCCAGAAAAGGTGGGAACCTCGGTTCAGTTTGACAGCTCGGCTTAGGCGGGCGGAGCTCGCCGATGAATCGAGGAGAAATTAGTTAAATCTTTGTCGCTCTCCGATTGTTCCCTATGACACCACGAGACGAGCATAAAGCTAATGTGTCTGGTAAATGTTGTTTCCACACACGGATCGCTGTCTCTGCCTTTTGTCTCTCAGCGCGCTGTCACTTGCAATTAAACAGCGAGTTGTAATTAGGATGATCTTTGGCTCTCTGTTTTTCCATTCCCATTTCTGGTGGACGATCACAGTAAAACAACCGTGTAATGAACGTGTTTAGTTTATTCCACCTAACTTGGGTTTGTGGTCCACTTAGAATACAAGTTGTTGCACACAGTGATGCAAAGGCTGCGACCTCTTTTTAACACTTTTGATTAACCTTTGGAAACGGGAAACTCCAATCTCTGAGAAAACAAAGGCCTTTTTTTGCTTTATTTAACTTAAAGTTTTAAGTTGTGTGTGTATTATAGAAAATCTCTTCATGTGATTGTTTCTGTACTGCACCAAATCCTCTCTTCTAGTAGGTTATTCATTTTTACGCTATTAAAAAAACGTATTTAAGGCTTCATTAGAGCCAAATAGGCAATTAAGTATATTTGTGTGACGTGTTTATGTGCAGGGTTGTGTGTGGACCTGCATGTTAACAAGGCCAACAAGCTCATTAAACAAAAGTGTTTAATGATACCCTTTTTTTTCATGTGGGAGGGAAATTTGTAACCTCCACCTCAATTAACTTTTCACTGTGGCTGGTCAGTGATAATTGCACACCTAGGTGTCGCTCCATTTCTTGTTCATTGAAAATGTGCACAACCTTTCCCCTCTGTTGTTATTAGCAGGGGGGGGTTTGCAAGTGTGTGTGTGTGTGTGTGTGTGTGTCCATTTTGTTGTTTTGTTGTGATCAGACAGGCCAGAAAGAAAGAACCTGGTCTGAGTTTTAATTGGTACACTACAAAGCCAAAAGTAGCGGTGTAGTTTAGTTGTAGTCAGGTTGAGGAAGTAAACAAAGAGACAGATTTACAAAAGGAGTCGCTGAGGTTGTTGAACTCGTCTGCAGGAAAGTGCGCGCCAGATTACTGAACACTGATGTGAGCGAAGCCATTGATCCACCATCAACACACGATGTTTGTGTCAACACAGCTACTGATTTTTGCATTTAATGTGAATATTTGTGATTTATTCCAGTGGATTTCATGTTTTTCCACAGTTACTGCAGAGTTTTAGTTGCAAACGTGATCTTTCTCAGTTGTTCTTTCACACTGATTTTCCTCTAGTTATGAACTCCTTCTCTCAGCCCATTGTTTTTCTCTCTTTGCAGATTTTATTCATGAACAAGATAGACCTTTTTCAAGACAAGATCTTGCACTCTGGGCGGCATCTGCGGTTGTATTTACCGCAATTTAAAGGTAGGATTGATATTCATTAGGAATGTTATTACCACGGTCAGCATAATAGCATGCAAAAGCCCATGGCTGTGTCCAGAGTCACTCAGTAGACAGTAAGTTCACCATCTTGCAGTGCTGTCTGAAAGCACAGTGCATTTAGAGCTGCATAGAAAGTACTGCACAATTTACGGTAACTACCCAAGCATTGAATACCATCATGAAAAACAGCAGACAGATGCATCACGGCCTGAATTTGTCTTTAGATGCTCGCTATCATATGTGTGTATAATAAAAAAATTAATGTTGGTATTTATCTGTTTGGCCAACACTGAGCTGCCAGGTTTTAGTGTTTAAAAATCATCAATACTATGTCAAAACTTTTTAAACTATCAAGAGTTAAATGAAGCTCACACGTTTTACAAATATAGATATTTGCCGTCATAAAAGCATAAATTTAGTCCATTATGCACAGCTTCACCTAGGGGATTTAAACGCGTACATTGAATGATGAGCTCTTAGCCTGCTGCAAACTGTGATATTTTGGGGGAATTTCTGCATCTGCTCAACATTTCACTTCTCGTGTCTCAGTGGGCTCAACAGGGGCCGTGTCCCCTCTGCTCGCATGCAAATGTCAATAAAAATGCTAAAACACTTGGGATTGGGGTCAGCCTGCAGAGCAAGAGTCTATTTCACACTGACCTCAGATGTGATGATGAGTAATACAGCGGCTCCTGGCATTTTTATGTGTGTAGGCTGTGTTTTTGTTTGCTTGGAGCTGACAGAAGTTGGATGGCTGGACTGTTGATTCATTATTTTCTAGTTTAGCTTCTCTGCTTGGTTAGTATCAATCGTGGAAATGGACTAAGTGCATTTATTCAAGTGCTGTCCAATTTTGAAGCAAGCTGCAGCGCACAAACACACAAATCTGCTAATTACTGCTTAGTAACAGACTAATGAAACACTAGAATATCACTTATTAAAACTTCAAGCTGTTATTTGTCAGATAATGCCATTTAATGCTTGAAAAAGTACCAACAGCACAAACACAGATGAGAGGTCCAGTTAGGTTAGTCAGATATGGTTGGGAGGAGGCTTGGTGGACAGCTGTCTGCTCCAGCTGCCCTGTGTGGGTACACCTGTCAATCAAAGTGGCCACACCTTTAATTTAAAGCCTGTGACCACATAGTTTTCTCTTGAATTAAGAAAATATCCAAACAGTAGAGTTATTAAAAAAGATCATTCTACTTCATCCCAGTATTTATTCTTATCTAGTATAAAATGTTACTACAACTTGCTTTTTATTCCTTTCCTCTCTCATAAATCATCTCACGACTTCTTTTACTTTTAGACCCTACTACAGAAGATTCACAGTTCAAATGAATCATTATTTATCATAAACGGCACCTTGGTTTGACCTCTGAATTCGTCCTCTGGCTGAAATAAACTCCTCTGTTTAACTCCTCTCCCTTTAAACCGCTTTTCCTCAGAAGGGCTGCGCCTCGCAAACAAAAGGTTTGAACATCAAGCAGATGGAGCTGCTCGGATATCCGCTCTGTGACATCACAGAGAGCAAAAAAACTGAAAAGCAAACCGTTTAAAACTGACTGTTCAAAGCAGTCTGAACATTCTGCCTCACAGGGATTACTCATGTATGCCTAAATTTAATGATTTCAAAATGCTGGTCGTGATTAAAATGAGATGAAAATAAACATTCACCATTTCAAATCATGACCACTGGCATTACAGTGGAACAGTAATGACAGAAAATAAGGAAAAGTATAATATAACATCTTGTGCAAATTTATAATTTGGCTAAAAAAAATGGAGATAAACCTAAAAAAACTTTGGGATTCACCAAATCTACAACCTGATCATTTTTAATAGTAATGAATGCACTGGGCAGCTCAGCAACACCAAAAACGTCTGAAAGATAGTAAAGTGCACAATGACAGGATTATTTCCATGGTTAAGAAAATTAACTTTCACACATCTGACCAAGTCATTTACTAATCAGGTTGGTGGTTCGATCCACTTAACCTTCAGTCACTCGCTGCTCCAACCTGGACGCCAAGATATGTTCACTGGAATGTAAATGCTAGATAGAAAACACTGATATGAACGGGTGAATAACACGTTTTATAATGCTCAAGTAGAGTAAAAAAAAAAGTGCTATATAAGAACCTGTCCATCTATTTAAGAAAGCCTCACAAAAGAAACTGAAGGTGGCTGCATCAAAGGCCTCACAGAGCATCTCAAGGTAGCATCTGGTGATGTCCATGGGTCGTGACTTCATTCAGACATTTATTTTTTTGTCTTAAAATGGAAAAACTAGTCCTTATATTTCAAATCATGTTAGTTTGTCCAATTAATTATAAACCTCTGACTGTGGGGGACTGAGTATAAACATGGTTGTAACAAAACTAAAGCTGAAAGTTTGCACTTTATTATTTGATTTAAAATTCACTGTGGAGGTGGAGGTGCAAAACTACAAATACGATGTCTTTGTCCAACAAATTTATGGACCAAACTGTAAATAACCCACAAGCAGCTAAGGCAGTAAAATGATGCTTACACACCGCATCAGTTTTAATTCAAATCAAGTTGCAGAAAATGTGCTTATTTATCTACACCTCAAACTTTTTTGCCATTTATTAGATAATTTGCAATTGTTTTGTCTTATGTCCACTTTCTTGTTGTCAGTGAAAACTTGAATAGTAAAGCTGTTTTTGTAATAGAAAAGTAGAAACTTCCACTGCCTCAGTGGGCCGGTTGCCACTGGTGTCACATCTCCTCCTAAATGCAAATACATAATTCAGAATTTCATTCTTCTCAACATTAACTAAGCAACTCTGGGAGTTTTTGCAAACACATCTGATCTCTCCCCCCTCATCTTCGTCAGGTGCAGACTGTGACGTGGATTCGGCCGCCCGCTTCATCGCCGCCACCTTCATCTCACTAAACAAAATGCCCAGCAAACTCATCTACCACCACTTCACTACGGCCACCGACACCTCCAACATCCAGATTGTCTTCCAGGTGGTTATGGAGACAATAATCAAAGAGAACCTGGAGGCCGTGTCGCTCCTGTGACTGCGTGAGGACTTTGTCGCATTTTAAATACTGAAATATGAAGATCATGTCACGCAAACATGATTCCTGATCTCCCTAATGTGAGGAGAACGCCAGGAGCTCTGCTGCTCCTCTTCGATTTCATGATCACATGTAGCTTCTAAAAACTGTTTCAAAGCAGATTGAAGTGGAGGACCACTCGGTTCATGCTTTGCTTGTGTTGGTCCCCGAAATGTTGACTTTTGAAACCTTTAATTGAAAGTAAAGGGCACTAATGTTTTATACTGTAGTTTTATATGAAGTCAAACTATGAAAAGTGACGCTGATTTTTATGTTTGAAGACTGGATATAGATACATGTGGCATTTATTTGTGTCCTCCTCTGTGAACGTGGGGCCAGCATGGAGCGTGGGTGAGGGTTTGTTCAGTAACTTTGGTGGCGCAGTATTCACTCACGCATACCATCATGTGTTTCCCGCTCATCCATCACTTTGTCTCTGCTGTGCGTCACGCCTGGTTTTTTTTGTTTTTTTTTTTAATGAGGTCTTAATCACTTTAAAAACACACCAGAGTGTGTTGACTTGACATCCTGAGCTAAAAACACCCACATCTGTGCACAGCCCCTTTGTCTTCTGATTCCTACCAGTCACACTGATATGGGGAAACTTATTAGAATTTAAAAAGTGAAACATCTGACTTGTGGTTAATTTCCTTCCCATCACCAGTGACAATTATTGTTCCAGTATTACACACAAACCCTGTTTTTGTTGTGTTTTTTAGCCAGGATGAAACCACCTATATGTGATTTGTTTGCAATTAGCTGAGCTGGAGTTTGTTTCCAGGGCTCCCCTGTGCTACTGACTCCAGTAATAAACAAGATATGGTAATGACTGATGCAGTGTGATATGGATACTAAAAAAGAAAAACAGTGAGAAAAACACCCCCAAGTGCCTGATGAAGTTGTTTTGCTGTGCTGTAATATAAATGCTTCATAGGCATGTATGAAATGTGTTTTTCATTCTTTGTTTCTTCTTTCTGAATTATTTTTTTATGTTTACAGTTCATTAAGTGTTACATCCCGAGACTTACTTTATGGTTTGTACTGAATCTGGAGTACAGAATAAATGTTATGCTGCAAACTCAACGGAAATCATGCAAATGGATAAGATTCAAATAATCCCGTGCTGGATCACTTATGTGTCCCCTGTGCAGTTGAAGATTTAAAGACACAGTTAGACCACACAGCAGGTTACCAGTGTTTGTTCATTTTAATAGATAAAATAAATAAAAGTACTTTACAGTAAATCTTCTCTGCAGTCGACTTCTCTTAAATTTAATACAGTTTGGCAACACAGGTAAATGTCAGGGTTCAAACACTAAAGATGAGAAATAATTTGGGAAGAAAACGGCTTGAGCGAACATCTCACACCGATGTTTTTCATGTTTTTTCTTTTACACTCATGTCTACACAACAAAAGCAAAACTGAACAATGTTGGGGGGTTTAAATAAGAGAACATTCAGAGTCTGCAGCGGTCCGTCTTTGACAATTTGTGGGTCTTTCCCGGGAGTCGCCATCAAACCCTCACACTCATGCATCCTCGTTACTTCTTTCCTTTTTTCCGGTTTCCTCAGCAGTGCTCCCGGGATTCTGCGGAGGACGAGTCCAGCCGGGACTCACGCGGACAGGCAGTCCAGGGAGTCTAGAGTGAGGAAGACGTCCGCCTTGCACTGGAAGGTGCCCGTCCCGTCCCGCATCAGCTCGCAGCTCTTCAGGTTTGGAGAGATGTCCTTCACGCAGATGGCCTGCATGAGGCGAAAATGACAGATGAGAGAATTTAAAGGGAAAAGACAAGTCCTGTTTAACCAGCCTGAAATCCTACATTTCACTGATTTACACCGATTACATAAAATCATGCAGACTAAAATAATTAATCCTGGAGTTAGGGATGTAATCAGTCTAGATTTAGTTAAATATGCGATAGCAGTTTTATTAAAGCTGACCTTCAGCGCCCAATCATTTGATTTTTCTGTTTTCTTTGTTTGTTTTTGTCTTTATGATATTTTAAAAAAAACACAAATAAATCAGGAGTATTAATTCAATCTCATCCTGATTTTTTTAATTTATTTTTATTTTATTTTATTTTTAAGATGTCAAACTTTCAGCACTAATTAATCGCCAGTGTGGGTCTTAGAGCTAAATGGAAAGCAAACTTTACGCGCATACCTTCTTCATTTTACTCTGAATGGTCATGTTTTAAAGCGCTTCCTAACAAGAATAGCGTTTGTAGTATGTTCTTTTTTGGCACTCACCATGCTTTTGAGGAGGGAGATCTGCCTGGAACTCTCCGGGATTACGTTGTTACCGACTGTCTCTCCGCTCTCCATCAGCGTCTCCTCGGAGTCGGATCTCCGGACGTACGGTGACCTCCTGATACCGGACAGCAAACCCGAGGCGCGACCAACCGAGTAGTAACTGGGACCGGTGGTCTGCTTGTACCAGGCTTCGACTGAATAGCAGGAGATGAGCAGAGACACTCCAACGCACACCACAGCGAACCTGGCTGATTTCTCCATGTCTGGAACCGTCTTGGCACGTTTTACGCAGGACTTTTCTCGTCAGCGGTGCGTTTGTTTTGCTTGGTGTTCAGGAAACTTTCTGCTGCTTATATAGGCTGACTGGGCGACGTTATCGTGACCCAGGTCGTTCGTCAAATCAGAGCTATGAGGTGGGCGGATGATGATCCATCTTCAAAAGGAGAAAAAAAAAACATCCGAATTGATCCGCTCTTGATGGTTTAATGGCGCCACTGGAATGTGTTTGTGTGTGTATGTGGTAAGTGATAGTTAGAGGGTCATAGGACGTCAGCAAATCTCTGACCCTTGAAGAGGTCAGAGCGAAATTGATTAACATCAGTCAACCGTCCGTGACAGACACTGACACTGTAGTCAAAACACAATAGACACCGGATACCGACAAATTAAAGGAAGACACCTTGTATTTCACTGATTCATTCCTAAAATAACTCTACTTGAGCGACAGGTGGTTTTATTTTTTCCCCTTTCTAAAAGATATTTCCTGATTTGTCGTTTTGTTGATGGTTGTTGAGATGCTGCTTAAGAAGTTGGTTGAAAATCCCTCAAATGTTCAGTTAGAATCAAAATTGGTAAGTCTGAAGGTCTCAGCATATGATTCACATCATTCTCATTCTCGTGAAACTATTAAGTGAGTCAGTGCCCCCTTTGGATGAGGAGCTTTGTCATCTTGGAAGAAGCAGTCATCTAAGGGAATAAGTGGAGTGAAACCATGCCAGCAAAATGCCGCCCACAGCATAACAATTACTGAATAACCTCACTTGAGGGGTAAAAGGTTCCAATTTTTCCTTTAATAAATCACCCAGTGATAGCTTATGAGACCGTGTGTGTCTTAACTGCTCGTATTTATCAAATGTCAATGTAAAATAATGAGACTGACCAATTTTCAGAATTTCTTGGTTGAGTTTTCACATCAGTGAAAAGTTATGATTCATTACTTCATTCACAGAAATCAGCTCGATCAAGCAAAATCAGAGCAAAGGGCTTCAAAATCTTGAATTGAAGTAAAGTCAGATAGATCAGGAATGAAACAATGAGCCGATGGATGGGTGAACGAGTTTTAACAGCTTCCTACAAGGATTTAACGAACCAGTCTGACTTCAAAGTGGAGCTCAGAGGAAAAACAGTCCTATTTCAACAGAACCCATTTCGAGATTGATCCGCTGACATCACCAGTCATGCGTCATGAACTCCACCACGTCTTCAGTTACCAGATCAATCGATCAACAATACCAAAAACAGTTAAATGGTGTCTAAATGTGTTGCCTTTCTATAACTCAGGGTTATGGTGGGAGTCTGGATGAAAATGGTGAAAATGAACCTTAAATGTACAGAGACGGAGAAAAACGATGAGCGATTAAATTACGCAGTAAAATAAAGCAGACGGTACAAATTAAAGCAACTAAAATTGTTTATTTTAAGCATTAAAAGCATCACTCACATACAAAATTAGAAATTAAAATAAACATCTTGTATTTTACAAAGTAAATGCCCTCATCCATAGAGCTTTATCAGTCAAGATGACTGAAGGTACCATTGGGGTCCCTCATAGTCCATTGTAAAGTGGTCTGCAGTGCGGCTCCAGTTTGTCCTCCAGGACATAGTCTGGTCCACAGACCCAGGGGTCGCCAGTCTTCCACTGCCACTTCTGCAGATCCTGCTTCAGGCTCTCCAGCACGCCGCTGTAGGACGGGTCTGACACCAGGTTCTTCGTTTCCAGTGGGTCTGTCCTGCGTTAGCGATGCAATCATTAATATTTAAACATTTTAGAAAGACCGAGCTCATAAGCCACAATTACTCACTGCAAATCCCTCCATCTAATGCAAAAATAATGAGTTATATTTACTAAAATGACTATAGACTATAGCAACTATAGCTTCTGTTAGTTTTATTAAAATTAGTCATTTTTTCAGGGAAATATGTTGGCGTTAAACTGTTGAACCGTTCAGGGTTTAACATGAATCTCACCCCATGACACGTGATAGGCTACAGCTTCTCCACAACCCTAAACCCAGTAAGAGAATGGTTGTTTTGCCTCCATTTCCAGTGAAAATAATAAGCATTTTATTTGCTAACATAATATCTGACTGGTGTTTTTTCCCCACACATTACATTTAAAAGTACTAAACATAGCCTACAAATGAAACCAACTTTTAACTCTTAATTTGCTTTAAAAAGCTTAATATTACCATAAAATGCTTTTTTACACCTACGTGTAGTGCACTTTAAAAAAGTATTTTAATTTCTTTTTGATATTTGGGCTGATTGGGACCTGATGAATGTAAAAACAAAGAATTACCAGGTTGTTGCTTTTTGTTTTTTTTTTACCTAATTTTTGTTTCTAAGAAAAATCAGAGCCACATATGAGGATATTAATTTAAAATTTCGATAGAACAGTAGCAGTATAATGTCCTCGTGAGTGGATATCAGGCCCTTTAAGAGCAAGACTTAGTATTTTGGTCTAAATAACCCAAAATGTGATGTCCACATATGTGGACGTCAGGTCCTAGGAGGTTAAATAAGGCGTTTATGTTGGTATATTATTCATTAATTAAAACCTTTAGGTCAACAGTCATTAGCACAGCAGGAAAGAGGAGTAAGAAATGAATGGTGAAATAAATTATGACAAGTAATAATCCGTTAAAATGTTCTTATACAAGTGTATGCCTTCATTATAGTGTGTTATAAGTCATTCATTAAATGTTTTTATACTGTGCATTCAATCAGGTTGTTGAAAATCAGTTTTAAATTAAGCTAAACGTGGTTTTCAAAGCCAATCTGTGGTGTAGTTTTAGTTTTAGACTATCAATAGTGTTCATTATTGGAAAAAAGAGAAACTTGATTACGTTTGTGCTTGTTTACTCTTCAGCTAACAGTCACCTTCATCCGTTGTCATGAATGTCATCTTTAAAAAAGCTTTACACTCTAAGAAACTGAGGGAACAGTCTGTTAACGGTCTGATATAAGGTGTGAACGATGTGTCTGCAGATGTGGTGGACTCAACTAGTGGACCATCTACGTTTTCTACTCACAACTGATTAACCTCAGTGTAAAAGTCACAGCAAAGACGGTGCTGCTGATTTTTAGTGTGAAAGACGGCAAAGCTCGTTATCAACATCCTCCTCAGTTTTTCACTTGTTACTGCTGCAGTGAACAATTACGGACACACAAACCGTGAAATAAAAAGCTTTAAATAGAAACAGCCTGCTATTTATGTGTCGCATTTTTTTAGTGACCAATCAAAGTGCTTCAAAAGACGAGTTGCATTTGACCAGTACATGTTTCTTCTGTACTATTGAAGCACTTTATCCTTCTCACATCCATAGCAGATTGAGAATCACCAATTAACCTAACATGCATGTCTCTTTCTGTGTTGTTGAATATGTGGGTGGAGGGCAGGAGATTCATGGCAGGAATCTTTAACATCAAATGCAACAGTGTTTAAAAAAAAAAAAAAAAAAGAGTTTTAAATACTGATTGATCACAAAAAAAAAAAAATTGAAAAATCATGGCAAATAAAATTTGCTCAACACGTGATTCTTGTTCTGTTTTTGACCTCTGCTCTTTGTTTGCTGAGACAGAGTTGTTACCTTATCACTAAATCAGCTGTTTTAGGTTTATCTCACTGGAATCGGTGGATGCCCCTGTCATCCACTGATCAAGGTCAAGTATTGTGATCCACTTTTCCGTGAGGCCCTTTTAACTCCCGTCCTTTGCAGGGACTGATACATATCAGGAATAAGGTCGTGTTTGCTTCTCTGGATCAGCTCTAACAAAGCGAGCGACAGCAGCTGTTACAGACCTGGTGTCGTACAGCTCCCAGCGAGCTCTGTAGTAGTACTGCTCCAGGCTTTTAAACCAGTGTGTCGGCTGACTCAGCGTGGTGCGGTTCAGCAGGTCCTGAAAGGTGGGCGACACGTACAGATCTTGATCGATAGGGAAGGGCATACGGAAGTGCAGGTTGTGCAGAAGGTGGTACGGCCCCTGGTGAATAGAGCGAATCGGGTAGTACATGGTGACCTGAAATCAAAGCGAAAGTTTTAGTTAAAGACATTTTATTCTCTCATTAAAGTGTTGCTGTCATGTTTTTCTTGATTTTCTGTATTATTAATACTTTTGCAATAGCAAATTTAAAATAAAGATGTCAGTGTACGTGCAATTAATCCTTCTGAGCCAAAAGCTTCACACTGCTCTAAGCACTTGGTTTTAGACGTTTTTTTCCCTACTCTTGGCTCAGTGTGAGTCCAGTCAAAGCAGATATTCTTATATGGTTGTGTCAGTCTTACAAGTCTAGTTGTAAGCACAGCAGCCCACTGCTGTTCAAACTTTTAGCTTGTAAGGGGCAGCCAATCAGAAAAAAGTTGGCTTCAAATAAGAGGAGCGAAAATAGCTCATCATCACTTTAGATAAGGGAATGTTTTAAACTGAGTTCAAGCAAGGCTACCACAGTAGAGTCCAAAATAAAAATTTAGAGCTAGAAATAAAAATGATTCATCAAGCTAAAGTGGTGGTGATGTCCTGACCTCATGCAGGGACTGGCTGGAGTAGACAGTGTGCCAGCTGGTGGGCTCAGTTACCAAAGCAGGGAGTAATGAGCGGCCAGTGAGGTGGACCTGGGAGGCAGGGGTGCCAGGTAGGCTGTAGGATGGGTAAGGAACAGAGAACCAGTCGAGGATGGTGGGAGTGATGTCTGTAAAAATAAAAAGGAAAAGATAGTAAAAACAAACAAAAAACTGACAAATGTTCAACTTAAGTTACTAATAATTAAAGGAATTCTTAAAAAGGCACACAGACCAAAATATAAGACCCCTTAGCTTTAAATAGTACATTTTAAACTAAGGGATACCCTCATATTTATACAACACCGTCAAAAGAAAGAAAAAGAAAGCCACATATCTCTGTATTTTTGTTAGTATTTGTTGATAGGTTGAGAAAATACTTCTACCCCTACTTGTACAGTCTATTACTCTATTAATTTTTTTATCCTTCTATCAATATTTCATGCTCTGTTGTTAAGTCTCCATCTAGTGGCTGCTTCAGATCAACACACTGACTCTTCTGCTCTGTCACTCTTTACTGGATAGTAATTATTAGAACTTTTTTATTGTTTGTTATTCATAATCCAGAAAGGTTTAGAAATGAGTGGCATCAGTATTTAACTTTAACCTGCAGTTCACTCTGTGCTCATAATGGATAGCTGCTTAATTTTAAGGCCTAAAATACTGAGAAAAGGTCCATTTGCATCGTTCCTTGTATCTTTAATTTTCTTACCCAGCAGGCTGACGTAGGCCTCGCTGGTGTCTCCCCAACGCTCCCTGTGCTCCGGAGAGGACACCAGCATCGGCTCTGCCATTCCAGAGTGATACAGGTTGGTTCTGCCATTCGGGAAGGGGATACCGTTGTCTGAGCTGTAGATTATCAGAGTGTCGTTCTCATAACCGGCTTCTCTGAGCTCCTGAAGAACTAAACCGATACCTGCAGGGGATATGCGCAGCATCGTAGTTTAGTGTTTTACAACCTTCTTTTTCTATGTTATAAAACCGTTACGCACCCTGATCCAGCCGGCTCACTGTGGTGTACAGTGCAGCCAAGTCAGCTCGTGACGCAGGTGTATCCGGCACAAAAGGAGGAACCTGAAGTGCAGAAGATGAGGAAATTCTACATTATCATGTGTTAAAGTTCTGTAGCTTTAATTCAACCATCATGGTAACTTGAAAAGTTAAAAAAAAAAAGAAAAAAAAAAAAAAGAAGTAAAGACTAAGACAAACTGGGAGATAAGAAAAAGCTGTGGAAAATTTTGGCATTTGGAAATTTCTGTTAATTTCAACTGCAGCCTGTGCAGGCTGTAATGCAAAGCAGCAATGAGCTCAAGACCAAATCTTAAATGCTTTATCTGGTGTTTGGTCAAATATGAAGTCAGTGATAAAACCATCATTGATGAGTACTCCGTTTAGTATTTATTGTTAGGCGAGTACATCATGAGTGACCACACTTTTATTAACATTAATGCACTCCCAAAGCACGTAACTGTAACTACAGCTAATTCTGACATTTAAACAGACTTTTGACTTGGTGTGAAAAATATGACATCTGGCCAAAACAGTCCTAACTTTTATACAACTTAATCAGTCAGATGGTTTAAACAGTTCTCAGAAAAACCTGAGTATATGTTTTGTTTAATTTCATTTATTTATTGTCTTTAGTTTCCTGTAACAAATGACTTGACTCACTCATTTCATTTGAATGAGCAGTTTTGCAGAAATCTGCAGAGCCACATTTTGGGAGGCACAATCCCAGAAACAAAAACATACTACTACAGTAAACAGTTTTGTATATACACTGCTCAAAAATAATTAAAGAAACACTTTAACCAGAGTATAGCAGCAAGCCAACCTCTGGAACATTGATCTGGAGCCCTACAGCAGGCCACTGGTGTGAATGTCTCAAACTTCATGACGGTGCACTGAGGGCTTAGTGTACTCTAGTTGGTCCTGTGCTCACTGCCCGGCACCATAGAGCCTGACTGTCATTTACTATAAAATGCCAGAATTTGCAAGTCCACCACTGTCACCCTGTACTTTTCATTAATGAGAGCAGGCTCATCCTGAGCACATGTGACAGACAGGAATGGGTTTGGAGAAGTTGGAGAATAATGCTGCCTGTAATGTTGTTCAGCATGACCAGTTTGGTGATGGTTCTGTGATGGTCTGGGGAAGCATATTAATGCAGGGATGCACAGACTACTACAGGCTAGGCAACGGCACACACAGTACAATGGCACAGTGGTTTCCTGGGTTCCTCCAGTTGCACGGGAGTATGGCGAGAGTATGCATGCACTCTCTGGAGGATGAAGTAACTGAAACCACCGACTGGGCCCCTAAATCCAATAGAACAACTCTGGTATGTTATGTTTCATGCTATCTGATGCTGCCAGGTTGCACCTCAGACAGGAAATTCCCCATGATACCATCTACCATCTCAGTAGGAGCATGCCCTGACACTGTCAGGCATGCATACAACAATGTCAGCTGCTGCAATGAAATTTCAGCAAAATGGACTAGCCTGCTTTGATTTTTATAGCCTTTTTCTTTTTAAAACTGTAAAATAATGACAAAAAACAGGTATTAAAGCAGAAACTGGGATTTCTCTGACCTTTACTTGGTCTGGTGTGTAATACTGTGGTGTCCAGTCAGGGATTCTACCCATCCCCTTTTCACCATTCCCAAACTTCTCACAGAAGGCTCCGTATTGGGGCTGCGAGTGTCCACATCGATGAGTATCATGGAAGGCAACATAAAGGAAAAATGGCCTGTCTTCATTCTTTATATTTTCCCGGTTACTTTTTTCTGCTTTTTTCCCATTCTTTCGTTGAAAGGCTTCCTCTTTGTGAGTCTGGAAAAACTTGCGGACCAGGAGTTTAATGCGAGTGATGTTCCTCCCCACCTGGAGGACAGAGCTGTTTTCCTCTGTGTAGGCAAAGTCAAAGGGGTAAACAGATCCAGGGCCAACGTGCTTCTTTCCAATTATACCTGTGAAGAAAGAATCAGTGAGTTTAAAAAGTAAAAAATAAGAATGATTTATTTATAGACATGAGAAAAACGGGTCATTTTGTTAACTACCTGTGTGTACGTTGGTTTGTTTGAGAAGCAGCGGCAGACTTTGTACTTCATCAAAAGAATTAAAGTGATGGACTCCTTGATGAAGTCCATAAATGCCATTCTGATGCTGGAAACCACAAGAGAAACACACCTCAATAATCCACCTCGCTTTAATGAGAGGCATTTACAAGTGTGTGTGTCTCACCTGTGGCAGGCCGGTGAGGATGGCGGAGCGGCTGGGTGAGCAGCTGCTGACAGATGTGAAGGCGTTCTTGAACACCACGCTGCGCTGAGCCAGAGAGCGCAGGTGAGGCGTGTGGACCACAGAGTTGTTATAAACCTCTGTCTCGAAACCTGCATCATCAGCTGTGAGGAGGAAAAGACAGAAACTGACGCGGGGGCTCAAACAAAATGCCCATAACTGACTTTTAATAATCTCTAAAATCTTTGTCATCTACATACTGCTTTGCAAAGTCAGTAAGATAATGAAACCTGGCTTTGAGTCACAATTCCAGTTCTTCTCAGAAGTACAGGATGGGTTTAAGGTTGGGGTTCAGTGCAGAGGATTTAAGTAGGAAAACTGTTTCTTGGTGGATCAGGCTTCATGTAAAGAGACACTGACATTTTTCTTTTTCCCTGAGTATAGTTTTCATTTTTTTTCAATTGTTTGGCATTTTCTGACAGATCATTTTAGATTAGTTTTACTTTAAACACATTCCTTTATAGAATATTTGTACGATAATAACATTTTTTGAGCAGTCTTCAGGAATCATTCTCCAGGCTTGAAGGACATTCAAAGCTGTTCTTTTGCACTGTTCCCTATCACTATAATGATAAAGTCTTTGGGGAGGCCAATCCATTACTGATGGTACTCCAGTATGTGTTTTTCTATCCAGGCATGCTTTCACTGCATTGTCGGTGCATTTGAGATCATTTGATCATCCTGAAAAATTAAAGCTGTTTTTAGTAAGACGCTTTCTGCATCCATCCCAGTGTCCATCAGTTTTTATGATCCCCAACTGCAGCCCCAAACCATGACAGAGCCTGCACTGTTACAGATAGCTGTAGACACTCGCTGTTGTACCTCTCTCCTGATCTTCTCTGTAGATACTAACAATGATTTGAACCAACAATCTCAAATTTGGATTCATGTGTGGATTCAAGATGGAGAAAAGACTGTTACTGCTGATTTTCAGTTCAATTCTTGTGTAATTTGGTGTACTTTAGCCTTTTGCCCATTTCGCTATCATTAATCATTAATGCTGTAGATATTTTTTTAAGCCTGCCACTTTTAAGTGGATTGAAAATGAGTTAACAAGCAGCCAGTGTCCAATGAAAAACTTCGGGAACTATTGAATCTCTGTTATATAACGAATTAAAGGGTGGCTCGAGATTTTTGCAGAGAATTGTAATGGCAACAGGAGGGTGTATTTTAGCATTTTAAATTTCCAGCCAGATAACAGAAATGATTTATAGTTTCTCCAGGAGCACAAAAACGTAAACTCACCAATTATTAGAAGCACATTTCTTGTTTTGGACTCTCCGATGCAACATGATGCTAAAAAAATAATAAAAACAACCCGAGGGAGCATGCTGGCCTCTTCCTCTATTACTCCACAGAAAAATAAACTTTAAATATGAAAACAAAACTCGCTAAAGCTAGCACTTAAAGGCATCGTTGGAACGATGTGAAATATGCTTCCTCAAACAACTCAAACCCCGCCCACTGGGAGTCACACGACACAAGTCACGTGAGGAGAAAAAAAAACAGGAAACGACTTATCTCGCGCCTAGTCAGCGAAATGTTTTTGGAGAAGTGGGTTTAGCAAAAGGAACAGTAGAGAGGGACGTGAAAAATCACAGCCCAGCCAAGAGAAAGCATCACGCCGTGTAAGAATTTATGTTTTATTCGACTCTATTCTATTTTATTTACTCTTTTCTACTATATTTTGGTCTGTTCTTGTCTATTTTAGTCTATTTTGGTTCAGTTCGGTTAAACACTGTGGAGTTATTTTATATTATATTGTCAGATTTCTATTTTATTCTATTTTGTTTCATTTCTGTAGTATACGAATTCAGTCTCTTCTGTGCATTCTTCTCTCTTGCACTCAAACACATCACTGTTTTTAGTGTATTATCATTATTTTTTGATAATTACAAGGTTGTTATAGTCTCGGTAACAGACTCATAATCAGACACAGTGGGAGATAAAGTATCAGGTCAAGTTCACGTAAGACTGGACCTATCTGTTGGACGTTTCTGATGAGGAAGTTTATAGTTTGAAGGTAAAGGTGACTTCATAAAAAAAAAAGTCCTGACTGTTCAGATACCGGTATGCAAAGCACCCAGCTGTCATATGACCGTTATATGATTGTAAATGACACACAGTGAGCCTGTGAATGGTTCTTTTTTTGTGTGGCACGCAGATCACAGCATGCACCTGAAGATATGTCCTCGGCTTGAAGAAATGGAAACAAACAGGTTGACACCTGCTTGCACGAGCAGCATCTTTGTGGCGTTTTCCTGAATGCTGCATATCTCAGCAGGAGGTAGGAAATAAAAAGAAAAAACGGGAACCTGAGCAGCACCCAGCAAAGCTGATGACATTTAAAGCTGAGGGGAGAACTCATGCTTTGTGTGAGTGGCTTTTGTTTTGTTCATTTTACTTTTTTCTGCTACAGATGTCTCTTTGCTGAATTCCTCTCCCGCCGGTCTTTACCTCTAAGTGTGATGCAGCGGCGTCTGATGAGAAGACAGTCAGCCCGGTGCTGCTGTTCCTACAGCACCCTGAAGGCCTGGTTGCCCATCCTCTCATGGCTGCCAAAGTACAACCTGAAATGGCTAAAGATGGATGTCCTTGCGGGTCTCACTGTTGGATTGACGACTGTACCACAAGCGCTGGCTTATGCTGAAGTGGCCGGCCTTCCTGTGCAGGCGAGTCTTAGGCTGTCCTTTATGGTTCACCTCACTCTGGATAACTAATTTGGCTTCCCTCTTTTCCCGAGACATGAGCTTTAAGATGAAAAAATAATTAGCTGCATAATTAGTTTAGACTTTATTTTATTTTCTGTCCACAGTTCGGACTCTACTCTGCCTTCATGGGGGGGTTCATCTACACCTTTCTGGGAACCTCCAAGGATGTGACCCTGGGCCCCACGGCCATCATGTCCCTCTTATGCTTCTCTGTGGTGGGAGGGCAGCCTCACCGAGCCGTGCTGCTCAGCCTCCTCTGTGGACTCATCCAAGCTGTGATGGCGTTACTGAGATTAGGTGAAATGAGTGCTCCCGAAGTCATGTGGAAAGCTTGTGATTTCAGTTTTGGGCTTTTCCTGAAAAACTTGTGACTTGTGAAAGCAAAACAAAATATTTTTTCACAATAACACACATTGTTGTGTGAGTCTGAGAGCACTGGTAGTTTATCACATCCTCCAGTATGTAAAATTTAAGGTGAAGTCCAAAAGTAAAAACAACATCACAAAAATCGAGTAACTATCATGTAGGAACTTAAAATTTAGAGGTAGACAGTCTACTATAAAAATTGTGGATCTTAAATAGTCATCTGTTCATCCATTTTATTAGCCACATATCCAGTTCAGGGTCGTAGGGAGCTGGAGCCCCCTCACTGCTTTCATATGGTGTGACACAGGATACACCCTGGACAGGGATGACACACAGAGATAGCCATTCATGCTCACATTAACATCTAGGTTAGAATTGCCATCACCCGACCAAGCATGTCTTTGGACTGTGGGAAGAAGCTAGAGTACCTGGAGCAAACTCCACAGGCACAAGGAGAACATGAAACCTTGTCTCATGGACCCGATCCAAACTTAATTGTGCTGTGGGTTATTTTTGAATGACTTACTAGTCTTGTGTCATTTTACGGTAAAACGGCAATAAATGGGCAGCCTACGAACATAAGCTCCTTATCGAATGAGAATTTATATTTTTTCCTTAAAGAGTTACTGTAATATTTGAAATCTGGAAGGTTTAATAATGTCTTGGTTCTGTAAATCATCCACTACTTTGCTTCTCTTCTGCAGGTTTCCTTCTGGACTTCATCTCTTTTCCTGTAATAAAAGGCTTCACGTGTGCTGCTGCAGTAACTATTGGATTTGGCCAAGTCAAAGTAAGAGTGAAAACATGCACACACAGCAAAAACTAACACACATACATAGAGTTATCTCAGCATATACAACACATCGAACTGTATGCCTCAGTAGGGAAAAAGTCTTTAAAAGAATGAAAAGATAAAAAGTGAGTCTCTTAATAGTCTCTTAATAAAACACTTAAACACAGCAGTCTGCTCTCTACAAACTAAGCACATGGCTTTACCTCTGAAATAAATATTTGAAAAGTCTGTGTCTTAAAACTCTATATTCTGCATCAGTGTTTCTTTATTAATGCAAGTTGAAATCTTTCAGGGCTCGCAAACTCATACCTCTCATAAATGTCTGTTTGTGTGAAAGCTGCACTTGCTTGCACACGCATACATAAAATACAATAAAATTAATAGTTGCCTTCAAAAAAAAGGAAAAAAGTTGTGGTGTGGTTTCCCACAAAAATCACACAAACACTAGGACACCCTATCAGTTTCCCATTGACCTCATGCAGACAGGTCAAAGATGTGGCCAATGAGTTGGTGAACTGATTAACATTAAATGGTAAATGGCCTGTATTTGTATAGCACATGCAGTCATCCACCTGTTCACACACTGGTGATAGCAAGCTACATTGTAGCCACAGCCACCCTGGGGCGCACTGACAGAGGTGAGGCTGCGAATGTTTAGGTTATACTCAAAAGTGCATTTTGATTGCTCTGAGTGTGTAAACTCCAAAGAGAGAACTGCTCTTGCCCTCTCCTTTTCTGTTCATAGAGTCAGTGGTTTTACCCGCTCTTCCGTTTTTTCTAGAATATTCTGGGAATCCAGGGTGTCCCTCAGCAGTTTTTCCTGGAGGTTTACTACACCTTCCACAAGATTCCTGAGGCCAGGATCGGTGATGTGGTTCTTGGTCTGATTTGTCTCGCTCTGCTGGTCATGTTGATGTTCATGAAGTCGAGTCTAACCTCTGACAATGACTCCACCTGCTCCATGTATGCCAGGAAAGTAGTGTGGGCTGTAGCTACCAGTGAGTACCTTTGTGTTTGAGTACACGTGTCTCTCTTTTACAAAAAAAACAATATTCTGTTCATTACATTTTTATTGTATTTCTTTATATCTTCAGTGCGAAACGCTGCAGTGGTCATCGTTGCATCCCTCTTAGCATTTTCCTGGGAGGTGTATGGTAATCACGTCTTCACGATCACTGGAAAAACTACCCGCGGACTGCCACCATTCAGGCCTCCACCCACCTCTGACACTACAGCCAACGGCACCGTCGTTTCCTTTGGAGAGATTGTGAAGGTATGGAGGAAACAGCCAGTAACCCGATGAAGATAAATGATTGAGCTAAAAGTTTCACTTCCAGAATTCCTCTGCTCTCAGAAAGAGCAGCTGACTCTCTCGTCTTCCTCTCTGTGTGTTTTAAAGGACTTTGGAGGAGGGCTAGCGGTGATCCCCTTCATGGGCCTGTTGGAGAGCATTGTTATTGCGAAAGCATTTGGTAAGTAATGTTAGTCACTGGTTTCAGAGGATAATTATAATGATGGTGGTAATTCCTTGACGTTTCCACTTTTTCAATGAGATGTCTTCAGACAGAATTAAATGATAGACATAAAATATGGTACAGATATTCACATTTCTTACCAGATTAATAAAAATAAGTATCTCCAAAACTAATAGCTGACAGTCCCATAATTTAACATGTTAAACTAACACTGTAAACATATAAAACTCCAACAGCAATGATAATATTTATCATGTATGTATGTATTGTAAGTGCAACATGGCTGTCAATTTAAGGCTTCATCGTGAAGATGAAATTAATAAAGATCAATACTTTATACATTTTTAAAAACATAACATGTTTCAAAAGCATTTTTCTACTCATTAAATAGTTATTAGATAATAAAGGCAGCTAAAGAATGTTTTTTTCATCACACTGGTGGCTGATTTTAACTTAATGTTTCTCCTCAGCCAGTCAGAACGACTACAGGATCGATGCCAACCAGGAGCTGCTGGCAATCGGAGTGACCAACATCATGGGCTCCTTTGTGTCAGCCTACCCTGTCACAGGCAGCTTTGGGAGGTTTGTGTGTCTCTGTGTGTTATTTTCATAGTTATAATAACAGTTATGTTTATTCTGATATGTTTTCTTTCACATCCAGGACAGCTGTGAACTCCCAGACTGGAGTTTGCACTCCAGCTGGAGGGGTTGTCACCAGTAAGTTGTGACACTTTCAGCTTTTACGTTTTCCTCTTCTGCCCCCTTGTGGCCATTTATGTTGTCATACAGCAAATTATCCTCACCTCATATTTCTTTAGTTGAAATTTAGGTGAAAATTAAAAGGCTTATCGTGCAGGTTGGAGACACTGCTAGAACAATGTTTGTACAAGAATTCAAAAGTTTATCTTTCAGTCTGTCATAGCATCCTTATTAAAAAATAATAAAAATGCACCTTGAAGTCAAAACCAAAATAACAATCACCTATTTTTTTGCTATTTTAGTGCAAATAAATATCATATTTTATGTTGTTTATACTGTTTTTAAATGTTTTATGATCTTCTTTCTCTTTATTCTTGCAGGTTCAATAGTGTTGCTTTCCTTGGCCTTCCTCATGCCAGCCTTTTATTACATCCCCAAAGCTTCTCTAGCTGCTGTCATCATCTGTGCGGTGGCTCCCATGGTGGATTACCGTGTGGTGGCTAAGATGTGGAAGATACGAAGTGAGTGTCATCTTGCTATTTTAATTAGTCAAGTCACTTTTATTTATGTAAGATATTTAAATTAAAAACAGAGTTTACCCAAAGTTCTTTGTATTTGACTATACAGAGTAGCCAAAATATATAAAAAGCATGTGGAAAAAAATGATTGAACTGAATTCAATTTGTCAACTGTTGTAAACGACTTTATATGGGAGGGAGAATTGTGGAGTCTGGAGCCAGACTCAGTCACCGTCTCAGTCCCCCATTTTTAGGCAAGAACATAATATATAACATGTGTAACGTCTAGTATTGATGGAGGATGTAAAAGGCACTTAAACGTTAATGATGATGATTTATCCCCCATAGAGCTGGACCTTCTCCCCTTTTTTGTGACATTCCTGATGAGTTTCTGGGAGGTGCAGTACGGCATCGTAGGAGGTATAGCTGTGTCTGGAGCCCTGCTGCTCTACAGTATGGCCAGACCCCAGATAGAGGTGCGTTATCTGCAAGCAGTGTATGAAACTAGTCATGTGAAGTGAGTTTGTTTGACTCAATATCACGGGTAAAGGGTTAAAGGGGTTCACAAGCATAAAACAGGAGAAAAAAACAATTAAGAAGGTCACAAATATTAAGTCATAAAATGGTCCTAAAAGTCATAAAATACTAATCCGTAAAGTACTAAAAATGTAAAAAAAATACATGAAAAGAGAAAGAGGGGAGGGAGAGATGAAGGACGCAAACTTGGTATTAAAATGAGAAGAAGATATGATCTTGATGAAGAGGATAATGATTAAGGATGATTTGACCGTGAAAATGTCTTAAAAGCAGCACATAAGATTTTTTTTTTTTTTTGTTAGTATTTGCCTGGGTTAAACATTTGCTTTTTGTAGGTACGTGAATCAAAGCTGGATCCATCCTTATCCACCCAGAGAAAAGTCATCATAGAGTTAAATTGTGATGTTTTGCTGCTTCTTTCTGTCACACCAGTGTGTGATGACTGGCCCAGCTTCCAGCAGCTAAACTCTCTCAGACTGCATCTTATATCAGGACCAAACTAGAACCCAGATGCAGGAGACGCTGTGTTGTTTCATAGTGGGGTATTCACCATTTCAGTTTATTTTATTTTATTTTTTTACAAAATGCAGAATGTCCGACCGTCTGTTCATGACCTCTGCTGAAGCGCACTTGGGTTCTGCAGCAGGACAAAAGACACCAGCGAGTCCACCTCTGAGAGGCTTAAGAAAAACTAAATGAAGAACTGGAACTGGAATGTCAACAGAACTTTGAGACTTTCTATGAACTTCTTAAATCTTGCCCTGCCAATACTTAATAATGAATAAGCTAAAAATAAAAGTAGTAAAAACTAAAACTAAACATTTTTCATAACTTTGATGAGGACACGTTTGAAATATGTGGTATCAAACAAGACTAATGCTGTAATATTGCATTTCTGCGTTGCAGGTGACTGATCAAGGCGTGTTGGTGATGGAGTTGAGCAGTGGCCTCACTTTTCCTGCCACCGAGTATCTCAGCCACATCATACACACTCGGGCTCTGCAGGGTAAGGAAATGCTTGATAGTCTGTGTGGGCACATTTCAGTGTTTCCTGCTGTTTACTTGCTCGTCTTTCCCCAGTGTCTCCACCACGGTCTGTGGTGCTGGACTGCTCTCACGTCAGCGTCATCGATTACACAGTGATCAGTGAGCTCAGGGACCTGCTGAGGCAGTTCAAACTCAGAGAAGTGCATCTGATCTTTGCCGGATTGCAGGTAGACCCTTCAGTCCTTAAAAACCTTTAATCCTTACTGAATGAGTTCATACTCATCATCTTTTGCTTTCCCCTTCCTGTGTCTTCCTCCCTCCTTCAGCCCTCTATTCTGAAGGTTCTCCTAGCAGCTGATCTGGAGGGCCTCAGGCACAATCACAGCGTGGACGAGGCACTGCAGATGGAGTCGAGGAACCTTCTTGATGACTAACACAAAAACTATCCAGTTACAGCCTGGAGAGATGCCCCTAATCTGGAATTATAAGGCTTTTAAGACCTCAAAAAATCTATAAACTACCTCCAGCGAGTAATTTCTCTGCAGTTTGCAGCGACTGCCACTGACCAAGTGAAGAAATAAGGAAATCTGTTAGGTTTACAAACACTGTCCACTGCACAACAACTTTGGAGCACAAGTTTAATATAATGTCTGTAAATGTAAATAATATAATCTATTAATATCTGGACTGTGTAAGTAATAGTGGATATATGTGGTGTAATTTTGCTAATAGATGTCTGTGTGCTGTTTTAAGGTTGAAAGTCCAGAGTGGGACCAAATATGTTCTTAAAAATAAGAAGTTACTGATTAATGAACTGAGCAAAGTCAGGCTAACACAAGTGCCATCTATCGTTTTATTTATTTATATGTGTAAAATGTACTGTATGGCAGTAGTCTTATTTTATGTTGGCAAAGAAATGCTTCTAGGTGGGAAAAAGGCAAAACTTTTTCAAAAACCTTTCTCTTTATAAATAAATTATTTCAGTGTTGCGAGAGACCTGGTGCACATAGCCTCCCAGCCAATGACAGCTGGGACAGGATCTCTAGTTCAGTCGTTAAAAAATGTTGAAGATGAGTGAATTATATTTTTAACCCAAATCAAAGTTATTTGTGTTTCTGTGTACATGCAGAATTCTTTATAGTTCTTATCATTTATTCTTGTATTTAATGATCATTAGTTATCATCACTTGTCATGGGCGTGATCCTTGGGATGACCATGCAACAGTGCTGCAACTGAAAAGCTGGTCCACATATTTTCATAATCTGTTCATAACTCTCCCCAGAATGCAGTCGTTTTAAAAAAAGTACACCATCTTTCTGTTCTAGTTTTACACATCAGGACACAAGTTAAAAAGTCCTCTAGTCTTCACCAGATTTTGAAATAATTTAAATAAAACCTCAGATGAAAAAGACATGACATGTTACACTGTGTTGTTATCTCTTTGACAAAAACTAAACCAAAATGCAAGCAGTGTGTAAAAAATAAAGTGCACTCTATGATGCAGTAGGTTTTAAAACTACATTTAACAGGAATAACTTAAGTAGTAAGAACAACAAGAAGTAATTGTAATTTTTTCACCGTTTGGACTGTTTTTTAAACGAGTCAAAACATTTTTGAGGTATTTCAAGCAGATTTTAAAGCACTTCACAGCAAAGAGTCTGCACTTTGAGAGTTTTTAATGATATCTTACTAACTGCTGACTCTGGGAATTCTGTCTTATTTGTGCTTTTGGATATCACAGCAGCTTTTGATACAGTAGATCACAACATTTTAATTTCTCACCTAGAACATCATGTCGGAATTAGAGGCACTGTGGTTCAAGTCATACCTGTCTGACAGAAGTTTCTTTGTCTCACTTGGGAAATTTTATTCATTCTCCGCCCCCCTCCCATGTGGTGTACCTCAAGGATCCATCCTCAGGCCCCTTCTTTTTTTTCTTTTTTTTTTTTTAGCATTTATTTACTTCCCCTTGGCCATATTATTAAAAAAAATATATAGAGAAGTGTCTCATTTCATTTTTATGCAGAAGACTGTCAAATTTATCTACCCCTGAAACACAATGACCCTAACCCCCTCAGGCCTATTTAAGAATGTCTTAAGGATATCAGAGCATGGCTGGCTCTGAATTTTTTAAAATTTTAATGAAAAGAAGACTGGGGTCATTATATTTGGGCCGAGTGGCCCTGGTGTCCCACCATCTGACTTGGGTCCTCTCACATCCTGTGTCACACCAATTGTCACCAACCTTGGAATAAAAATCGACACAGCTCTTAAAATGGATAAACAGGTAAATACAGCGGTGAGCTGTTTTTCAGCTGAGGCAGCTCTCTAAAGTCAAACCTTTTTTTTCTTTTTGTGACTTGGAGAGAGTTTTACATGCATTTGTGACCACTCGCCTTGATTATTGTAATGGACTTTATGTTGGTATTGATTAACATGCTTGCAAATGCTTGCAAACGCTGCTGCTCACCTGCTGACAGAGACACACAAACGTGAGCACATTACCCCTGTTCTTTGCTCTTTACACTGGTTGTCTGTCCATTTTAGAATTCATTTTAAAATCTTATTGTTTGCTTTTAAAGTTTTAAATGGCCTGGGTCCTTCTTACCTGTCAGACCTTCTACACCGCTACCACGAAGGTCTCTCAGATCAACTGACCAGTCACTCCTTGCTGTCCTCATGTCGAGACTGAAACACTGGGGGGACCGAGCATTCGCTGTTGTGGCCCACAAATTCTGGAATAAGCTGACCCTCCATATTAGGCTGGCCCCAACACTTGAAATGTTCAAATCATTTTAAAAACACACTTTTTTTTCAAGGCTTTTTAGGAATAGTACCAGAGTCAGCTTGTAGTCAGTTTTAGTCAGTAACTGGTCGCTCTTAATCTTTTTATTTTGTTAATTTTATTCATTTTATATTTTATTGTTTATTTTACTCATGTCTTAATATTTAAGATATACTGATTTTTTTCTTCTTTTTTATTTTATTTTATTTTATTATTATTTATATATATTTCTTTGTCTGTTTAATGTATGGTTTTTTAACTGTTATCTCTGTTTTTTATTATTAGAAAGCACTTTGGTCAACTATGTTGTTTTAAAGTGCTGTATGTGCTGTGTGGGTTCTGGGGAGGAATCACCACTGGGACCACAGTGCCTGGGAATGTACATAGTTGTTGTTTCACCGTTCACTGTTAATAAAATTCACTGTTCATCTGCATCAGAGTCCTGCATTTGGGTCCTACTTTCCCACAACACCACCGTCTGCCACCGCTGTCTGTGACACCACAACTGAGAATCCACTGCCTTCTGGTCGGTGCCTCAGGTCAGTCACACCTCCAGAGTCACAAACAGCTTCTATCAGAGATATTGAGATAACAGTGACAACTTGAGTTGGCGGAACTATTTGGGCAGGTGTGGTGATTATTGATAGGACAGAAGTGAGGTAATTACTATCAGAAAAATGGAACACCAGCCACACCCCTGGAACAAACACACACGCAAAGAAAAGTTGTGAAATTCAGAATAACCTACATTCTGAAGGTTAACATTCCAACAACACAAATGATAATCTTATCTTATGAACCTTTCTGAAAAAGATGAGTCACACATGCCAAAATTCAGAATTCTGGCCTGTCTAAATAGTTCATGAACCCTATTCTCGATTCGTACCAGGGTAGCCAGCCTCTAGCAGGCTCGACTGCTCCTTACCTCTGGTCCTCTGGGACTCTCATCCTTTGGCCTCCCTGGTCTTGCTGCAGCTTCCCACCTTCATTTCAAGTACATTGGTGACAAAGACACAAACATTCTCACACGAATTCTCTTTCTCTCACGCTATAAAAGAATTGTTAATTTCTGCATCTGTGTATTTTCTAATTATTGTGTTTGTCTGTATGTTTTTTTTTAACTATACCACATATAATGTAATAACTGAAATAATACAAATAGAAATGAATGGTAAATGGTAAATGGACTGATTCTTATATAGCGCTTTTCTACTCTCTCGGAGCACTCAAAGCGCTCTATACAACATGCCACATTCACCCAATCACACCCATTCTCACAAGCACTTTATCTATACTTAGTGCTTTTTTTAACTACATTCACATTCACACACATTCATACTCCGATGGATGCATCGGAGAGCAACTTGGGGTTAGTATCTTGCCCAAGGATACTTGACATGCAGACTGGAGGAGCCAAGGATCGAACCACCAACCTTCCGATCAGTAGGTGACCTGCTCTACCTCCTGAGCTACAGCCACCCCAGTTTAGTGAATAAATAAACAGATAAAAGATTCACATGACCAAGAGGAGCCTATAGATATAGCTGTTCCTGCAGCAGTCAAATGTGTTTTAAAACCACAATGCTGAAACACTGGAAACATTTTTTTTATTATGACACCTATTTTGCTTCAGTGACCAGAGCAGTCAACAAAAATCATGTAAAGACAGATCTATTAATGATGAAGATCAAAAACAGCTCACTTTTTCTGTGCAGTGGCGTGTCTAGAAAATTTTTGTTGGGGGGGGCCAGGTAGGGGCATAGATTTGGAGAAGGGTGGCAGATGTAATTGGCAGATAATGTTAAAAACAATTCTACCAACCGTTAACCATAATTCAATAACCCTATAAACCTAATAACCGAATGCGCTTTTAACTCTTATTAGAATGAGATTTTAACCACTACGGTGCAAAGTTGTTAGATACTGCGTTGATAAAGTACAAGAGATACAATCAGTCAGTGTTTATTCAGCAGTCAAGGACATCAATATTTGCATAGTATTTTTACTGACGTGTAGTGCACATATGTTTTGGGCAAAAACATTTTTGAATATTAAAATACGAACATTTTTAACATACAATTGCCAAATTAGCCAATGCAAAACCAATGCCTATTAAAAAAAGAAGATAATCTTCTCACAAACTGGTGTTTGATTTTGAAACAGGAAAAAAGTGGGGAAACAAATGAAAAGACTAACATTTGAATGAAACCTGAAAGCAAGTAAATACTTTATATGCTGCCTTATGGTAAACTTTGGTAATATTGATGTATGAAGAACAACACTGGCTGATGATGAAATACAGTCAGCTGGCATGGTGACACTGCCAGTATTAACCTGCAGGGCTGGACTGGGACAAAAAAATTGGGCATTTTCACTACAGACCGGCCCACCAGGTATTAAAGCCATAAAGCCTTTGAATGAAAACAAATGCTGTTGTGACAGTGATGTACACTGTCTTGTTGGTATATGTATGATTTCTATACATTTTACGTCAGATAAAAACTTCAGATAATTATTTAATAAAAGCTCGATATTTTAAATGAGAATAAGAAAGAAAAGTATTTCTTTGTGCCCCCCTCTCCCTGTTGATGCCCTACCTGGCCCCCTGGCAACACTTTGCTAGACCCGCCCGTACACAGTTACCAGCTGTCAGCTACTTAGAAAAGGATCCTGGTGTTATTTGTCTCTCAGAACCAGTTCATAACTTCCCTTCAACTCATTCATGTCACCTAAAAGGTAAACCTGTTTCTCCATCACCTGTTCAGCTCTGATGATTCAGTAAGGACATCTCCTGGTTTCATCCTCATGTTTCCCTCTCACCACATATCCAAACCGATATCATGACCAGCAGCTTTTACAGCTGTGGCTCCAGCAAACATCAGCTGATACTAGAAATTAATATTAAATAAATTCTAACAACAGCTGATCAAGCTTAAACGTGCTACTGTTGTTTAGCGCAACATTCGCTAGTTTCCTGTTTCTGGCGCAAAGTGGGCGATAAATGAACGAGAGAAAAGCCGATCAGCTGATCATTGATCAGTTTCATGATTGAAGTAGCAACAGGGAAGGGAGGGGGAGAATGAGAGAAGAAGAGCCAGCTGTGCAGCATAAACACACAGAATAACTCCAGCTTTGTGTCTTTTTTCATTCTAGCTAAAGTACGGGACAAACTGCGTCTCTTCTCAGCTCAATACCAAACGCATAGTATTTTCTCTGAATGAGGGACCATTCCATTTTTTAAGGAGCCGTTGGCAACTCTACTAACTAACCTTATGAATAAAATAAACTTCACTATCAGTAACATCATAGCAACCGAACAGCTGTATAGAAACTCCCTCATGCTAGCTCACGCAGTACGAGTTATTGTAACTGACTGTAATAAGTCAGCACAACGAAAATAAACTCCACCTAAACTTGGTTTATATCTGACCCAGATAGACTGCAGGTCATTACTTCTTATCTGAAGTTCAGTTCACCTGATAGTCGGACTGGCGGCTGCCTCGGGTCTCTCCTCCTCCTGCCTCCCCTTCCCTCATCCACCTGTTGCCTCTGTGGAAGCTCCGCCATAGCCACCACCAAACAACTGAGTTATTTTTACACATCGGCCAGCATCTGGCCAATCCACCACCTCTCATTGTTCATGCCGTTACAAAATAAATAAATAAGTCATCAGCCCACCATGCAAATGTCCGATGGCTAGTCCAGCTATGTTAACTTGTTAATCTTTCGCTGAAAAAATGTTTTCTGTGGTGCTATCTTTCGTGCTTGGCTCTCCTACCTTTGCTAACATGATGCTCATAGTGCAGAAGCTGGTGCTGCATTCACTTACCCTCGGATATCTGAGCTTCACTGTGAAACCATAGCTGTGCTGTCATACAGAACCAAGTACCCTCCGCGGAAACTATAGCTAATGTCACAACTGGATCTGATGAGACAGCTATGATTTCTGGACTCGAAGTAAATAATCCTGAATCAATTTATACAACATCAGTTTGTTTGTTTTGCTTTCATAACAAATAGTTTGAGCCATAAAAAAAATAAAAAAATAAAAAAGAAAGTATCATCAAGAGAAAGACAATAAGCTGCCTAGTTTGTTCGAAATACACCGCAGTATAATATTATATCACATTTTTTATCTCTAGTTTTTCATGTCCGGTTATTTACAAATGAATACTGTGTAATGCTTGTGTAAGTGAAAACCTGTCCGGCTACCTTAATCAGATTTTTACTGCACTACAAACTTCTAGTATGATTAAAAAGAACAAAGAAAGCACAATGAATATAAACAGAATATAATGCTTTTCACTTAAAAGTAAATAATGCCCAGAGAGTGAACTACTGTGGTGGAGTGCTTCTGGTTTACGATATAATTTACACGTGAGCCTTGAATTCCAGTTTATGAAATGGCTCTTGCTGATCATGCATATACCTCTGCCCTGTCCTCACTTTCTTATATCTTTGTTCAATGAAGTTGGGATTTTTACTGTAAAATTCAGTAACTCTTCCTTTAGCTAACAGTTCCAATGTGTGTCAAAGTGTACAGGTCCTTCTCAAAAAATTTGCATATTGTGATAAAGTTCATTATTTTCTGTAATGTACTGATAAACATTAGACTTTCATATATTTTAGATTCATTACACACAACTGAAGTAGTTCAAGCCTTTCATTGTTTTAATATTGATGATTTTGGCATACAGCTCATGAAAACCCAAAATTCCTATCTCAAAAATTTAGCATATCATGAAAAGGTTCTCTAAATGAGCTATTAACCTAATCATCTGAATCAACGAATTAACTCTAAACACCTGCAATCATAGAATGGTTACAATATTGAAAAGAACAAATGCCTGAATCCTAAATTGTGGATATCCTATTGTTGTGATCTAAAGTGTAACACTAAATGTGATTAAAACTTTAAAAATCTGGACTCCTGGGCTCAACGACTGGAAGGATCACCAGCCCGAGGAAAACACAAAATACACATTGACCCCGTGACAAAGACAATTCATTCTTGAATGAAGACACTGATCTGACTTTTTAAAATTTTGCCAGTTGTGTTTATTATTAATTTGGGAAATAGAAAGTGTGTGTGTGTGTGCGTGTGTGTGTGTGTGTGTGTGTGTGTGTGTGTGTGTGGGGGGGGGTTGTAAAGAAGAAGGGAAAGGAAAGGGATAGAAAGAAGGAAAGAGATAGAGGAGAGAAAACCTCAACAATCCCCTCTGAGCAAGCACTAGGTGCGACAGTGGATAGGAAAAACTCCCTATAAAGGAAGAAACCTATGACAGAACCAGGCTCTAGAGGGGGCAGTCAACTGTCAGGACTGGTTGGGGGGTGAGGGTGAAAAGAGAGAGAGGGGGGGGGAGAGATGGGACAGGTGTTAGGAGTTAAAGGGAGATTGGTGAGGGAGAGGTGTCAGGAGAGAAAGGGAGAGGAGAGGTGAAAATTAAGATGGAACAGAGGTGGAGGAAGACAAGGTGACATCAGCAGTAGAAAAAGTAGAAAAAGAAGAAAAAGCAGGAGTGTTCCTCCTCCAGAAGAAGTGGAAGCGTTTTTTCTTCTTTTCCACAAGCTTTTCCACGAGCACTTTTTTCTCTAGGATGAGGGTTCTCAGCTGATCGATTGTCTCTGCATTCTCCTGCTCAAGTCTCTTGCATGTTTTCTCCACTTCTTCTAATTTGGCTTGTTTGTCTTCAAGCCTTTCTTTCATTTCTTTAGATGTTGCCTCCTGCGTTAGCTTTGCCTCGTGCAGCTCTGTATAACTCTGTTGTAATTTGTTGCGCGTGTCTTCCAACTGCGGACTGCTCCTCTCGATTTCTTGAAGTGTACACTGCAGGTCTTCGTTTGTTTTCTCTAGTTGTTGCTTTAGCACCTGCATCTCAGTGTTTTTGCACTTCAAGTTGTCTGAAAGTTCCTCGAGTTCTGTGTTTTTTCTCAGCATGTCATTGAGCTTACTCTGCATCTCTGAGCATTGGTTTTGCAGTTTTTCTTTTTCCCCTTCCAGTTCAGTTGTTTTGCAGTTCAGTTTGTTATAAAGTTCTTGCAGGTTTTGGTTTTTCCTCTCAAAGTCCTGAAGAATTTCTTTGTCTTCTTTCTGCTTTATCTCCTGTTGTTCTTGGTCTTGAAGCAGCTCTTGATATTTGTGCAGTGTTTCATCAAGCTTTGCCTGCAGCGCTCCGTATTGTTCCTGCACACCTTGCATGTCTCTCTGGTTAATGTCCAGTTTGTCTTTCTCTTCAAGGATTTCTTTATTCTTTTGCAGAGCTTCATCAAGCATTACTTGCAAGCCTTCGTTGTGTTTCTCGATGTTCTGAAGCTTGCAATCCAGATGTTTCTGTTTCATGTCTTGCTGTTCTTTCTCTTGAAGGAAATCTTTATTTCTCTGCAGAGCTTTATCAAGCTTTATTTTCTGCGCTGTGTATTTTTCCTGCACGTCTTCAAGCTTGCAGTCCGTTTGTTTCAGTTTAATTTCTTGTTGCTTTTGTTCTTGAAGCAACTCCTTATTTTTGTTCAGTGTTTTATCAAGCTTTACCTGAAGCGCTTTGTATTTTTCCTCCGTGCCTTGGAGTTTGTTCTGCTTCATGTCCTGTTGATCTTTTTCATGGAGGAGCTCTTTAATTTTTTGCAGAGCTTCATTAAGCTTTATTTGCAAGCCTTTGTTGTGTTTCTCCATGTCCTGAAGCTTGAAATCCATTTCCTTCTGTTTTATCTCCTGTAGCCTTTTTTCTTGAAGAAAGTCTTCCTTTGTGTGCGGTCTTTCATCAAGCTTTACCTGCAGTGCTCTGTTTTTCTCCTCCATTTCTTGGAGTTGGCACTGCATGTCTCTCTGGTTAATGTCCAGTTTGTCTTTCTCTTCAAGGATTTCTTTATTCTTTTGCAGAGCTTCATCAAGCATTACTTGCAAGCCTTCGTTGTGTTTCTAGATGTTCTGAAGCTTGCAATCCAGATGTTTCTGTTTCATGTCTTGCTGTTCTTTCTCTTGAAGGAAATCTTTATTTCTCTGCAGTGCTTTATCAAGCTTTATTTTCTGCGCTGTGTATTTTTCCTGCACGTCTTCAAGCTTGCAGTCCGTTTGTTTCAGTTTAATTTCTTGTTGCTTTTGTTCTTGAAGCAACTCCTTATTTTTGTTCAGTGTTTTATCAAGCTTTACCTGAAGCGCTTTGTATTTTTCCTCCGTGCCTTGGAGTTTGTTCTGCTTCATGTCCTGTTGATCTTTTTCATGGAGGAGCTCTTTATTTTTTTGCAGAGCTTCATTAAGCTTGATTTGCAAGCCTTTGTTGTGTTTCTCCATGTCCTGAAGCTTGAAATCCATTTCCTTCTGTTTTATCTCCTGTAGCCTTTTTTCTTGAAGAAAGTCTTCCTTTGTGTGCGGTCTTTCATCAAGCTTTACCTGCAGCGCTCTGTTTTTCTCCTCCATTTCTTGGAGTTGGCACTGCAAGTCTCTCTGGTTTATTTTCAGGTGTTCGTTCTCTTCAAGGATTTCTTTATTTTTTTTTCTCTGAGACATATTTGAATCTGTAAACTGTCACTCTCAAAAGGATCCAAATGTTTTAAAAGATTTCTCTGGCGAATGTTTGAACGCTACGAACATAAATGCTGCGAATAACGGACTAAAAGTGGTTGTGTCTCACCCCTGTTTAAGGATTCTTTAGGATCAAAGGATCAAAGGACAAAGTGGTCTAAGTTCTAAACGTGTCATAGTTGCCATGGCGGCAGTTTAGTTTCCTTTTTGCATTTGAAAATAAACACTGGGCTGATTTTAACACCATTACAAGAAGTGTTGTTGATCATTCTTTTTAAATCATAATCAGGTTACCACAAATTGTTTTTTAATTTAGTAGAACTCAAAATGTTTGTCAGTGGGTAAACAATTCATAATGCACCTTCAGGAACATGTCCTGCCCTGTCCTCACTTTCTTATATCTTTGTTCAATGAAGTTGGGATTTTTACTGTAAAATTCAGTAACTCTTCCTTTAGCTAACAGTTCCAATATGTGTCAAAGTGTACAGGTCCTTCTTAAAAAATTTGCATATTGTGATAAAGTTTATTATTTTCTGTAATGTACTGATAAACATTAGACTTTCATATATTTTAGTTATTCTTAGTACTGCATACTTGCAATGAATAAGTTGTCTTAACAGTCATCTTAAGTAAACTTTACTCAATTTTTTGGAGGTAACGAGTTTGCATAGTTTTTTGAGTTCTGGGAACTAATTCGATTTTACAGTGCAGTAGTTTGAACATTTATAATAACATTTCTGCACACTGGAACAAACCTGTCTCCTTTTCTAGAACTGTTGCTAACACTTATGAGATGAAAATGAATCTTCCATCGTGAAGATAGAGAGTGACAAATGTTACTTTTCTTTTTTTCTTTATATCTAAACTTTAAAAACAAAAAACTGTTGAAATTACCTGGACTGCCTCAGCCCAGGTGATGTAACATTAGCAGACAGAGTGTTTGATGTTGCAGAATCTTTGGAGCTGTACCATGCTGAACTGAAGAGCCCAACTTTCACCAAAAGGAAGAACTAACTGGTGTTATGTGTCAAATTAACTGACATGTATATATATATATATATATATATATATATATATATATATATATATATATATATATATATAATCTCTTTTTTATAATAAATAATCAAAAACTTTATTTAAACTAATATTTTAAAAATATGTGCAGTGATTGATGTGCTTTCAGGCACATGCTTCAATCCACACACAAATACAAAACGATCTGACCACACGTGCAACTGTTTCACAAACTCTATAAAGCATTCACACTCCAACGGATGCATCAGAAAGCAACTTGGGATTACAATCTTGTCCAAGGATATTTCGCCTGCAGATTGGAGCAGCCAGGGATCAAACCAGAAAACTTTCTGATCAAAAGCTGACTTGTGCTAAATCCTGAACGGCAACCACCGCATTTTAGCCAGCCAAGATTAAATGGCACATTCTTTAATTACAGAGTTAGGGATTGTTACATGGAACTCAAAAGAAATGTTGAACCCATCCAGTGGCGTGTCTAGAAAATTTTTGTTGGGGGGGCCAGGTAGGGGCATAGATTTGGAGAAGGGTGGCAGATGTAATTGGCAGATAATTTTAAAAACAATTCTACCAACCGTTAACCATAATTCAATAACCCTATAAACCTAATAACCGAATGCGCTTTTAACACTTATTAGAATGAGATTTTAACCACTACTGTGCAAAGTTGTTAGATACTGCGTTGATAAAGTACAAGAGATACAATCAGTCAGTGTTTATTCAGCAGTCAAGGACATCAATATTTGCATAGTATTTTTACTGACGTGTAGTGCACATATGTTTTGGGCAAAAACATTTTTGAATATTAAAATACGAACATTTTTAACATACAATTGCCAAATTAGCCAATGCAAAACCAATGCCTATTAAAAAAAGAAGATAATCTTCTCACAAACTGGTGTTTGATTTTGAAACAGGAAAAAAGTGGGGAAACAAATGAAAAGACTAACATTTGAATGAAACCTGAAAGCAAGTAAATACTTTATATGCTGCCTTATGGTAAACTTTGGTAATATTGATGTATGAAGAACAACACTGCCTGAAGATGAAATACAGTCAGCTGGCATGGTGACACTGCCAGTATTAACCTGCAGGGCTGGACTGGGACAAAAAATTGGGCATTTTCACTACAGACCGGCCCACCAGGTATTAAAGCCATAAAGCCTTTGAATGAAAACAAATGCTGTTGTGACAGTGATGTACACTGTCTTGTTGGTATATGTATGATTTCTATACATTTTACGTCAGATAAAAACTTCAGATAATTATTTAATAAAAGCTCGATATTTTAAATGAGAATAAGAAAGAAAAGTATTTCTTTGTGCCCCCCTCTCCCTGTTGATGCCCTACCTGGCCCCCTGGCAACACTTTGCTAGACCCGCCCCTGCACAGTTACCAGCTGTCAGCTACTTAGAAAAGGATCCTGGTGTTATTTGTCTCTCAGAACCAGTTCATAACTTCCCTTCAACTCATTCATGTCACCTAAAAGGTAAACCTGTTTCTCCATCACCTGTTCAGCTCTGATGATTCAGTAAGGACATCTCCTGGTTTCATCCTCATGTTTCCCTCTCACCACATATCCAAACCGATATCATGACCAGCAGCTTTTACAGCTGTGGCTCCAGCAAACATCAGCTGATACTAGAAATTAATATTAAATAAATTCTAACAACAGCTGATGAAGCTTAAACGTGCTACTGTTGTTTAGCGCAACATTCGCTAGTTTCCTGTTTCTGGCGCAAAGTGGGCGATAAATGAACGAGAGAAAAGCCGATCAGCTGATCATTGATCAGTTTCATGATTGAAGTAGCAACAGGGAAGGGAGGGGGAGAATGAGAGAAGAAGAGACAGCTGTGCAGCATAAACACACAGAATAACTCCAGCTTTGTGTCTTTTTTCATTCTAGCTAAAGCACGGGACAAACTGCGTCTCTTCTCAGCTCAATACCAAACGCATAGTATTTTCTCTGAATGAGGGACCATTCCATTTTTTAAGGAGCCGTTGGCAACTCTACTAACTAACCTTATGAATAAAATAAACTTCACTATCAGTAACATCATAGCAACCGAACAGCTGTATAGAAACTCCCTCATGCTAGCTCACGCAGTACGAGTTATTGTAACTGACTGTAATAAGTCAGCACAACGAAAATAAACTCCACCTAAACTTGGTTTATATCTGACCCAGATAGACTGCAGGTCATTACTTCTTATCTGAAGTTCAGTTCACCTGATAGTCGGACTGGCGGCTGCCTCGGGTCTCTCCTCCTCCTGCCTCCCCTTCCCTCATCCACCTGTTGCCTCTGTGGAAGCTCCGCCATAGCCACCACCAAACAACTGAGTTATTTTTACACATCGGCCAGCATCTGGCCAATCCACCACCTCTCATTGTTCATGCCGTTACAAAATAAATAAATAAGTCATCAGCCCACCATGCAAATGTCCGATGGCTAGTCCAGCTATGTTAACTTGTTAATCTTTCGCTGAAAAAATGTTTTCTGTGGTGCTATCTTTCGTGCTTGGCTCTCCTACCTTTGCTAACATGATGCTCATAGTGCAGAAGCTGGTGCTGCATTCACTTACCCTCGGATATCTGAGCTTCACTGTGAAACCATAGCTGTGCTGTCATACAGAACCAAGTACCCTCCGCGGAAACTATAGCTAATGTCACAACTGGATCTGATGAGACAGCTATGATTTCTGGACTCGAAGTAAATAATCCTGAATCAATTTATACAACGTCAGTTTGTTTGTTTTGCTTTCATTACTGCACTACAAACTTCTAGTATGATTAAAAAGAACAAAGAAAGCACAATGAATATAAACAGAATATAATGCTTTTCACTTAAAAGTAAATAATGCCCAGAGAGTGAACTACTGTGGTGGAGTGCTTCTGGTTTACGATATAATTTACACGTGAGCCTTGAATTCCAGTTTATGAAATGGCTCTTGCTGATCATGCATATACCTCTGCCCTGTCCTCACTTTCTTATATCTTTGTTCAATGAAGTTGGGATTTTTACTGTAAAATTCAGTAACTCTTCCTTTAGCTAACAGTTCCAATGTGTGTCAAAGTGTACAGGTCCTTCTCAAAAAATTTGCATATTGTGATAAAGTTCATTATTTTCTGTAATGTACTGATAAACATTAGACTTTCATATATTTTAGATTCATTACACACAACTGAAGTAGTTCAAGCCTTTCATTGTTTTAATATTGATGATTTTGGCATACAGCTCATGAAAACCCAAAATTCCTATCTCAAAAATTTAGCATATCATGAAAAGGTTCTCTAAACGAGCTATTAACCTAATCATCTGAATCAACAAATTAACTCTAAACACCTGCAATCATAGAATGGTTACAATATTGAAAAGAACAAATGCCTGAATATCCTATTGTTGTGATCTAAAGTGTAACACTAAATGTGATTAAAACACTAAAAATCTGGACTCCTGGGCTCAACGACTGGAAGGATCACCAGCCAGAGGAAAACACAAAATACACATGGCCCCGTGACAAAGACAATTCATTCTTGAATGAAGACACTGATCTGACTTTTTAAAATTTTGCCAATTGTGTTTATTATTAATTTGGGAAATAGAAAGTGTGTGTGTGTGTGTGTGTGTGTGGGGGGGGGGGGGGGGGGTGTAAAGAAGAAGGGAAAGGAAAGGGATAGAAAGAAGGAAAGAGATAGAGGAGAGAAAACCCCAACAATCCCCTCTGAGCAAGCACTAGGTGTGACAGTGGATAGGAAAAACTCCCTATAAAGGAAGAAACCTATGACAGAACCAGGCTCTAGAGGGGGCAGTCAACTGTCGGGACTGGTTGGGGGGTGAGGGTGAAAAGAGAGGGGGGGGGGGGGGGGGGAGAGATGGGACAGGTGTTAGGAGTTAAAGGGAGATTGGTGAGGGAGAGGTGTCAGGAGAGAAAGGGAGAGGAGAGGTGAAAATTAAGATGGAACAGAGGTGGAGGAAGACGAGGTGACATCAGCAGTAGAAAAAGTAGAAAAAGAAGAAAAAGCAGGAGTGTTCCTCCTCCAGAAGAAGCGGAAGCGTTTTTTCTTCTTTTCCACGAGCTTTTCCACGAGCACTTTTTTCTCTAGGATGAGGGTTCTCAGCTGATCGATTGTCTCTGCATTCTCCTGCTCAAGTTTCTTGCATGTTTTCTCCACTTCTTCTAATTTGGCTTGTTTGTCTTCAAGCCTTTCTTTCATTTCTTTAGATGTTGCCTCCTGCGTTAGCTTTGCCTCGTGCAGCTCTGTATAACTCTGTTGTAATTTGTTGCGCGTGTCTTCCAACTGCGGACTGCTCCTCTCGATTTCTTGAAGTGTACACTGCAGGTCTTCGTTTGTTTTCTCTAGTTGTTGCTTTAGCACCTGCATCTCAGTGTTTTTGCACTTCAAGTTGTCTGAAAGTTCCTCGAGTTCTGTGTTTTTTCTCAGCATGTCATTGAGCTTACTCTGCATCTCTGAGCATTGGTTTTGCAGTTTTTCCTTTTCCCCTTCCAGTTCAGTTGTTTTGCAGTTCAGTTTGTTATAAAGTTCTTGCAGGTTTTGGTTTTTCCTCTCAAAGTCCTGAAGAATTTCTTTGTCTTCTTTCTGCTTTATCTCCTGTTGTTCTTGGTCTTGAAGCAGCTCTTGATATTTGTGCAGTGTTTCATCAAGCTTTGCCTGCAGCGCTCCATATTGTTCCTGCACACCTTGCATGTCTCTCTGGTAAATGTCCAGTTTGTCTTTCTCTTCAAGGATTTCTTTATTCTTTTGCAGAGCTTCATCAAGCATTACTTGCAAGCCTTCGTTGTGTTTCTCGATGTTCTGAAGCTTGCAATCCAGATGTTTCTGTTTCATGTCTTGCTGTTCTTTCTCTTGAAGGAAATCTTTATTTCTCTGCAGAGCTTTATCAAGCTTTATTTTCTGCGCTGTGTATTTTTCCTGCACGTCTTCAAGCTTGCAGTCCGTTTGTTTCTGTTTAATTTCTTGTTGCTTTTGTTCTTGAAGCAACTCCTTATTTTTGTTCAGTGTTTTATCAAGCTTTACCTGAAGCGCTTTGTATTTTTCCTCCGTGCCTTGGAGTTTGTTCTGCTTCATGTCCTGTTGATCTTTTTCATGGAGGAGCTCTTTATTTTTTTGCAGAGCTTCATTAAGCTTTATTTGCAAGCCTTTGTTGTGTTTCTCCATGTCCTGAAGCTTGAAATCCATTTCCTTCTGTTTTATCTCCTGTAGCCTTTTTTCTTGAAGAAAGTCTTCCTTTGTGTGCGGTCTTTCATCAAGCTTTACCTGCAGCGCTCTGTATTTCTCCTCCATTTCTTGGAGTTGGCACTGCATGTTTCTCTGGTTAATGTCCAGATTTTCCTTCTCTTCAAGGATTTCTTTATTCTTTTGCAGAGCTTCATTAAGCATTACTTGCAAGCCTTCGTTGTGTTTCTCGATGTTCTGAAGCTTGCAATCCAGATGTTTCTGTTTCATGTCTTGCTGTTCTTTCTCTTGAAGGAAATCTTTATTTCTCTGCAGAGCTTTATCAAGCTTTATTTTCTGTGCTGTGTATTTTTCCTGCACGTCTTCAAGCTTGCAGTCCGTTTGTTTCTGTTTAATTTCTTGTTGCTTTTGTTCTTGAAGCAACTCCTTATTTTTGTTCAGTGTTTTATCAAGCTTTACCTGAAGCGCTTTGTATTTTTCCTCCGTGCCTTGGAGTTTGTTCTGCTTCATGTCCTGTTGATCTTTTTCATGGAGGAGCTCTTTATTTTTTTGCAGAGCTTCATTAAGCTTTATTTGCAAGCCTTTGTTGTGTTTCTCCATGTCCTGAAGCTTGAAATCCATTTCCTTCTGTTTTATCTCCTGTAGCCTTTTTTCTTGAAGAAAGTCTTCCTTTGTGTGCGGTCTTTCATCAAGCTTTACCTGCAGCGCTCTGTTTTTCTCCTCCATTTCTTGGAGTTGGCACTGCAAGTCTCTCTGGTTTATTTTCAGGTGTTCGTTCTCTTCAAGGATTTCTTTATTTTTTTTTCTCTGAGACATATTTGAATCTGTAAACTGTCACTCTCAAAAGGATCCAAATGTTTTAAAAGATTTCTCTGGCGAATGTTTGAACGCTACGAACATAAATGCTGCGAATAACGGACTAAAAGTGGTTGTGTCTCACCCCTGTTTAAGGATTCTTTAGGATCAAAGGATCAAAGGACAAAGTGGTCTAAGTTCTAAACGTGTCATAGTTGCCATGGCGGCAGTTTAGTTTCCTTTTTGCATTTGAAAATAAACACTGGGCTGATTTTAACACCATTACAAGAAGTGTTGTTGATCATTCTTTTTAAATCATAATCAGGTTACCACAAATTGTTTTTTAATTTAGTAGAACTCAAAATGTTTGTCAGTGGGTAAACAATTCATAATGCACCTTCAGGAACATGTCCTGCCCTGTCCTCACTTTCTTATATCTTTGTTCAATGAAGTTGGGATTTTTACTGTAAAATTCAGTAACTCTTCCTTTAGCTAACAGTTCCAATATGTGTCAAAGTGTACAGGTCCTTCTTAAAAAATTTGCATATTGTGATAAAGTTTATTATTTTCTGTAATGTACTGATAAACATTAGACTTTCATATATTTTAGTTATTCTTAGTACTGCATACTTGCAATGAATAAGTTGTCTTAACAGTCATCTTAAGTAAACTTTACTCAATTTTTTGGAGGTAACGAGTTTGCATAGTTTTTTGAGTTCTGGGAACTAATTCGATTTTACAGTGCAGTAGTTTGAACATTTATAATAACATTTCTGCACACTGGAACAAACCTGTCTCCTTTTCTAGAACTGTTGCTAACACTTATGAGATGAAAATGAATCTTCCATCGTGAAGATAGAGAGTGACAAATGTTACTTTTCTTTTTTTCTTTATATCTAAACTTTAAAAACAAAAAACTGTTGAAATTACCTGGACTGCCTCAGCCCAGGTGATGTAACATTAGCAGACAGAGTGTTTGATGTTGCAGAATCTTTGGAGCTGTACCATGCTGAACTGAAGAGCCCAACTTTCACCAAAAGGAAGAACTAACTGGTGTTATGTGTCAAATTAACTGACATGTATATATATATATATATATATATATATATATATATATATATATATAATCTCTTTTTTATAATAAATAATCAAAAACTTTATTTAAACTAATATTTTAAAAATATGTGCAGTGATTGATGTGCTTTCAGGCACATGCTTCAATCCACACACAAATACAAAACGATCTGACCACACGTGCAACTGTTTCACAAACTCTATAAAGCATTCACACTCCAACGGATGCATCAGAAAGCAACTTGGGATTACAATCTTGTCCAAGGATATTTCGCCTGCAGATTGGAGCAGCCAGGGATCAAACCAGAAAACTTTCTGATCAAAAGCTGACTTGTGCTAAATCCTGAACGGCAGCCACCGCATTTTAGCCAGCCAAGATTAAATGGCACATTCTTTAATTACAGAGTTAGGGATTGTTACATGGAACTCAAAAGAAATGTTGAACCCATCCAGTGGCGTGTCTAGAAAATTTTTGTTGGGGGGGCCAGGTAGGGGCATAGATTTGGAGAAGGGTGGCAGATGTAATTGGCAGATAATTTTAAAAACAATTCTACCAACCGTTAACCATAATTCAATAACCCTATAAACCTAATAACCGAATGCGCTTTTAACACTTATTAGAATGAGATTTTAACCACTACGGTGCAAAGTTGTTAGATACTGCATTGATAAAGTACAAGAGATACAATCAGTCAGTGTTTATTCAGCAGTCAAGGACATCAATATTTGCATAGTATTTTTACTGACGTGTAGTGCACATACGTTTTGGGCAAAAACATATTTGAATATTAAAATACGAACATTTTTAACATACAATTGCCAAATTAGCCAATGCAAAACCAATGCCTATTAAAAAAAGAAGATAATCTTCTCACAAACTGGTGTTTGATTTTGAAACAGGAAAAAAGTGGGGAAACAAATGAAAAGACTAACATTTGAATGAAACCTGAAAGCAAGTAAATACTTTATATGCTGCCTTATGGTAAACTTTGGTAATATTGATGTATGAAGAACAACACTGGCTGATGATGAAATACAGTCAGCTGGCATGGTGACACTGCCAGTATTAACCTGCAGGGCTGGACTGGGACAAAAAAATTGGGCATTTTCACTACAGACCGGCCCACCAGGTATTAAAGCCATAAAGCCTTTGAATGAAAACAAATGCTGTTGTGACAGTGATGTACACTGTCTTGTTGGTATATGTATGATTTCTATACATTTTACGTCAGATAAAAACTTCAGATAATTATTTAATAAAAGCTCGATATTTTAAATGAGAATAAGAAAGAAAAGTATTTCTTTGTGCCCCCCTCTCCCTGTTGATGCCCTACCTGGCCCCCTGGCAACACTTTGCTAGACCCGCCCCTACACAGTTACCAGCTGTCAGCTACTTAGAAAAGGATCCTGGTGTTATTTGTCTCTCAGAACCAGTTCATAACTTCCCTTCAACTCATTCATGTCACCTAAAAGGTAAACCTGTTTCTCCATCACCTGTTCAGCTCTGATGATTCAGTAAGGACATCTCCTGGTTTCATCCTCATGTTTCCCTCTCACCACATATCCAAACCGATATCATGACCAGCAGCTTTTACAGCTGTGGCTCCAGCAAACATCAGCTGATACTAGAAATTAATATTAAATAAATTCTAACAACAGCTGATGAAGCTTAAACGTGCTACTGTTGTTTAGCGCAACATTCGCTAGTTTCCTGTTTCTGGCGCAAAGTGGGCGATAAATGAACGAGAGAAAAGCCGATCAGCTGATCATTGATCAGTTTCATGATTGAAGTAGCAACAGGGGAGGGAGGGGGAGAATGAGAGAAGAAGAGCCAGCTGTGCAGCATAAACACACAGAATAACTCCAGCTTTGTGTCTTTTTTCATTCTAGCTAAAGTACGGGACAAACTGCGTCTCTTCTCAGCTCAATACCAAACGCATAGTATTTTCTCTGAATGAGGGACCATTCCATTTTTTAAGGAGCCGTTGGCAACTCTACTAACTAACCTTATGAATAAAATAAACTTCACTATCAGTAACATCATAGCAACCGAACAGCTGTATAGAAACTCCCTCATGCTAGCTCACGCAGTACGAGTTATTGTAACTGACTGTAATAAGTCAGCACAACGAAAATAAACTCCACCTAAACTTGGTTTATATCTGACCCAGATAGACTGCAGGTCATTACTTCTTATCTGAAGTTCAGTTCACCTGATAGTCGGACTGGCGGCTGCCTCGGGTCTCTCCTCCTCCTGCCTCCCCTTCCCTCATCCACCTGTTGCCTCTGTGGAAGCTCCGCCATAGCCACCACCAAACAACTGAGTTATTTTTACACATCGGCCAGCATCTGGCCAATCCATCACCTCTCATTGTTCATGCCGTTACAAAATAAATAAATAAGTCATCAGCCCACCATGCAAATGTCCGATGGCTAGTCCAGCTATGTTAACTTGTTAATCTTTCGCTGAAAAAATGTTTTCTGTGGTGCTATCTTTCGTGCTTGGCTCTCCTACCTTTGCTAACATGATGCTCATAGTGCAGAAGCTGGTGCTGCATTCACTTACCCTCGGATATCTGAGCTTCACTGTGAAACCATAGCTGTGCTGTCATACAGAACCAAGTACCCTCCGCGGAAACTATAGCTAATGTCACAACTGGATCTGATGAGACAGCTATGATTTCTGGACTCGAAGTAAATAATCCTGAATCAATTTATACAACATCAGTTTGTTTGTTTTGCTTTCATAACAAATAGTTTGAGCCATAAAAAAAATAAAAAAATAAAAAAGAAAGTATCATCAAGAGAAAGACAATAAGCTGCCTAGTTTGTTCGAAATACACCGCAGTATAATATTATATCACATTTTTTATCTCTAGTTTTTCATGTCCGGTTATTTACAAATGAATACTGTGTAATGCTTGTGTAAGTGAAAACCTGTCCGGCTACCTTAATCAGATTTTTACTGCACTACAAACTTCTAGTATGATTAAAAAGAACAAAGAAAGCACAATGAATATAAACAGAATATAATGCTTTTCACTTAAAAGTAAATAATGCCCAGAGAGTGAACTACTGTGGTGGAGTGCTTCTGGTTTACGATATAATTTACACGTGAGCCTTGAATTCCAGTTTATGAAATGGCTCTTGCTGATCATGCATATACCTCTGCCCTGTCCTCACTTTCTTATATCTTTGTTCAATGAAGTTGGGATTTTTACTGTAAAATTCAGTAACTCTTCCTTTAGCTAACAGTTCCAATGTGTGTCAAAGTGTACAGGTCCTTCTCAAAAAATTTGCATATTGTGATAAAGTTCATTATTTTCTGTAATGTACTGATAAACATTAGACTTTCATATATTTTAGATTCATTACACACAACTGAAGTAGTTCAAGCCTTTCATTGTTTTAATATTGATGATTTTGGCATACAGCTCATGAAAACCCAAAATTCCTATCTCAAAAATTTAGCATATCATGAAAAGGTTCTCTAAACGAGCTATTAACCTAATCATCTGAATCAACAAATTAACTCTAAACACCTGCAATCATAGAATGATTACAATATTGAAAAGAACAAATGCCTGAATCCTAAATTGTGGATATCCTATTGTTGTGATCTAAAGTGTAACACTAAATGTGATTAAAACTCTAAAAATCTGGACTCCTGGGCTCAACGACTGGAAGGATCACCAGCCCGAGGAAAACACAAAATACACATGACCCCGTGACAAAGACAATTCATTCTTGAATGAAGACACTGATCTGACTTTTTAAAATTTTGCCAATTGTGTTTATTATTAATTTGGGAAATAGAAAGTGTGTGTGTGTGCGTGTGTGTGTGTGTGTGGGGGGGGGGGGGGGGTTGTAAAGAAGAAGGGAAAGGAAAGGGATAGAAAGAAGGAAAGAGATAGAGGAGAGAAAACCTCAACAATCCCCTCTGAGCAAGCACTAGGTGCGACAGTGGATAGGAAAAACTCCCTATAAAGGAAGAAACCTATGACAGAACCAGGCTCTAGAGGGGGCAGTCAACTGTCAGGACTGGTTGGGGGGTGAGGGTGAAAAGAGAGAGAGGGGGGGGGGGAGAGATGGGACAGGTGTTAGGAGTTAAAGGGAGATTGGTGAGGGAGAGGTGTCAGGAGAGAAAGGGAGAGAAAGGGAGAGGAGAGGTGAAAATTAAGATGGAACAGAGGTGGAGGAAGACGAGGTGACATCAGCAGTAGAAAAAGTAGAAAAAGAAGAAAAAGCAGGAGTGTTCCTCCTCCAGAAGAAGCGGAAGCGTTTTTTCTTCTTTTCCACAAGCTTTTCCACGAGCACTTTTTTCTCTAGGATGAGGGTTCTCAGCTGATCGATTGTCTCTGCATTCTCCTGCTCAAGTCTCTTGCATGTTTTCTCCACTTCTTCTAATTTGGCTTGTTTGTCTTCAAGCCTTTCTTTCATTTCTTTAGATGTTGCCTCCTGCGTTAGCTTTGCCTCGTGCAGCTCTGTATAACTCTGTTGTAATTTGTTGCGCGTGTCTTCCAACTGCGGACTGCTCCTCTCGATTTCTTGAAGTGTACACTGCAGGTCTTCGTTTGTTTTCTCTAGTTGTTGCTTTAGCACCTGCATCTCAGTGTTTTTGCACTTCAAGTTGTCTGAAAGTTCCTCGAGTTCTGTGTTTTTTCTCAGCATGTCATTGAGCTTACTCTGCATCTCTGAGCATTGGTTTTGCAGTTTTTCCTTTTCCCCTTCCAGTTCAGTTGTTTTGTAGTTCAGTTTGTTATAAAGTTCTTGCAGGTTTTGGTTTTTCCTCTCAAAGTCCTGAAGAATTTCTTTGTCTTCTTTCTGCTTTATCTCCTGTTGTTCTTGGTCTTGAAGCAGCTCTTGATATTTGTGCAGTGTTTCATCAAGCTTTGCCTGCAGCGCTCCATATTGTTCCTGCACACCTTGCATGTCTCTCTGGTAAATGTCCAGTTTGTCTTTCTCTTCAAGGATTTCTTTATTCTTTTGCAGAGCTTCATCAAGCATTACTTGCAAGCCTTCGTTGTGTTTCTCGATGTTCTGAAGCTTGCAATCCAGATGTTTCTGTTTCATGTCTTGCTGTTCTTTCTCTTGAAGGAAATCTTTATTTCTCTGCAGAGCTTTATCAAGCTTTATTTTCTGCGCTGTGTATTTTTCCTGCACGTCTTCAAGCTTGCAGTCCGTTTGTTTCTGTTTAATTTCTTGTCTCTTTTGTTCTTGAAGCAACTCCTTATTTTTGTTCAGTGTTTTATCAAGCTTTACCTGAAGCGCTTTGTATTTTTCCTCCGTGCCTTGGAGTTTGTTCTGCTTCATGTCCTGTTGATCTTTTTCATGGAGGAGCTCTTTAATTTTTTGCAGAGCTTCATTAAGCTTTATTTGCAAGCCTTTGTTGTGTTTCTCCATGTCCTGAAGCTTGAAATCCATTTCCTTCTGTTTTATCTCCTGTAGCCTTTTTTCTTGAAGAAAGTCTTCCTTTGTGTGCGGTCTTTCATCAAGCTTTACCTGCAGCGCTCTGTTTTTCTCCTCCATTTCTTGGAGTTGGCACTGCATGTCTCTCTGGTTAATGTCCAGTTTGTCTTTCTCTTCAAGGATTTCTTTATTCTTTTGCAGAGCTTCATCAAGCATTACTTGCAAGCCTTCGTTGTGTTTCTCGATGTTCTGAAGCTTGCAATCCAGATGTTTCTGTTTCATGTCTTGCTGTTCTTTCTCTTGAAGGAAATCTTTATTTCTCTGCAGAGCTTTATCAAGCTTTATTTTCTGCGCTGTGTATTTTTCCTGCACGTCTTCAAGCTTGCAGTCCGTTTGTTTCTGTTTAATTTCTTGTCTCTTTTGTTCTTGAAGCAACTCCTTATTTTTGTTCAGTGTTTTATCAAGCTTTACCTGAAGCGCTTTGTATTTTTCCTCCGTGCCTTGGAGTTTGTTCTGCTTCATGTCCTGTTGATCTTTTTCATGGAGGAGCTCTTTAATTTTTTGCAGAGCTTCATTAAGCTTGATTTGCAAGCCTTTGTTGTGTTTCTCCATGTCCTGAAGCTTGAAATCCATTTCCTTCTGTTTTATCTCCTGTAGCCTTTTTTCTTGAAGAAAGTCTTCCTTTGTGTGCGGTCTTTCATCAAGCTTTACCTGCAGCGCTCTGTTTTTCCCCTCCATTTCTTGGAGTTGGCACTGCAAGTCTCTCTGGTTTATTTTCAGGTGTTCGTTCTCTTCAAGGATTTCTTTATTTTTTTTTCTCTGAGACATATTTGAATCTGTAAACTGTCACTCTCAAAAGGATCCAAATGTTTTAAAAGATTTCTCTGGCGAATGTTTGAACGCTACGAACATAAATGCTGCGAATAACGGACTAAAAGTGGTTGTGTCTCACCCCTGTTTAAGGATTCTTTAGGATCAAAGGATCAAAGGACAAAGTGGTCTAAGTTCTAAACGTGTCATAGTTGCCATGGCGGCAGTTTAGTTTCCTTTTTGCATTTGAAAATAAACACTGGGCTGATTTTAACACCATTACAAGAAGTGTTGTTGATCATTCTTTTTAAATCATAATCAGGTTACCACAAATTGTTTTTTAATTTAGTAGAACTCAAAATGTTTGTCAGTGGGTAAACAATTCATAATGCACCTTCAGGAACATGTCCTGCCCTGTCCTCACTTTCTTATATCTTTGTTCAATGAAGTTGGGATTTTTACTGTAAAATTCAGTAACTCTTCCTTTAGCTAACAGTTCCAATATGTGTCAAAGTGTACAGGTCCTTCTTAAAAAATTTGCATATTGTGATAAAGTTCATTATTTTCTGTAATGTACTGATAAACATTAGACTTTCATATATTTTAGTTATTCTTAGTACTGCATACTTGCAATGAATAAGTTGTCTTAACAGTCATCTTAAGTAAACTTTACTCAATTTTTTGGAGGTAACGAGTTTGCATAGTTGTTTGAGTTCTGGGAACTAATTTGATTTTACAGTGCAGTAGTTTGAACATTTATAATAACATTTCTGCACACTGGAACAAACCTGTCTCCTTTTCTAGAACTGTTGCTAACACTTATGAGATGAAAATGAATCTTCCATCGTGAAGATAGAGAGTGACAAATGTTACTTTTCTTTTTTTTCTTTATATCTAAACTTTAAAAACAAAAAACTGTTGAAATTACCTGGACTGCCTCAGCCCAGGTGATGTAACATTAGCAGACAGAGTGTTTGATGTTGCAGAATCTTTGGAGCTGTACCATGCTGAACTGAAGAGCCCAACTTTCACCAAAAGGAAGAACTAACTGGTGTTATGTGTCAAATTAACTGACATGTGTATATATATATATATATATATATATATATATATATATATATATATATATATATATATATATCATCTCTTTTTTATAATAAATAATCAAAAACTTTATTTAAACTAATATTTTAAAAATATGTGCAGTGATTGATGTGCTTTCAGGCACATGCTTCAATCCACACACAAATACAAAACGATCTGACCACACGTACAACTGTTTCACAAACTCTATAAAGCATTCACACTCCAACGGATGCATCAGAAAGCAACTTGGGATTACAATCTTGTCCAAGGATATTTCGCCTGCAGATTGGAGCAGCCAGGGATCAAACTAGAAAACTTTCTGATCAAAAGCTGACTTGTGCTAAATCCTGAACGGCAGCCACCCCATTTTAGCCAGCCAAGATTAAATGGCACATTCTTTAATTACAGAGTTAGGGATTGTTACATGGAAATCAAAAGAAATGTTGAACCCATCCAGTGGTGTGTCTAGAAAGGTTTTGTTGGGGGGGGCCAGGTAGGGGCATAGATTTGGAGAAGGGTGGCAGATTTAATTGGCAGATAATGTTAAAAACAATTCTACCAACCGTTAACCATAATTCAATAACCCTATAAATCTAATAACCGAATGCGCTTTTAACTCTTATTAGAATGAGATTTTAACCACTACGGTGCAAAGTTGTTAGATACTGCATTGATAAAGTACAAGAGATACAATCAGTCAGTGTTTATTCAGCAGTCAAGGACATCAATATTTGCATAGTATTTTTACTGACGTGTAGTGCACATATGTTTTGGGCAAAAACATTTTTGAATATTAAAATACGAACATTTTTAACATACAATTGCCAAATTAGCCAATGCAAAACCAATGCCTATTAAAAAAAGAAGATAATCTTCTCACAAACTGGTGTTTGATTTTGAAACAGGAAAAAAGTGGGGAAACAAATGAAAAGACTAACATTTGAATGAAACCTGAAAGCAAGTAAATACTTTATATGCTGCCTTATGGTAAACTTTGGTAATATTGATGTATGAAGAACAACACTGGCTGATGATGAAATACAGTCAGCTGGCATGGTGACACTGCCAGTATTAACCTGCAGGGCTGGACTGGGACAAAAAATTGGGCATTTTCACTACAGACCGGCCCACCAGGTATTAAAGCCATAAAGCCTTTGAATGAAAACAAATGCTGTTGTGACAGTGATGTACACTGTCTTGTTGGTATATGTATGATTTCTATACATTTTACGTCAGATAAAAACTTCAGATAATTATTTAATAAAAGCTCGATATTTTAAATGAGAATAAGAAAGAAAAGTATTTCTTTGTGCCCCCCTCTCCCTGTTGATGCCCTACCTGGCCCCCTGGCAACACTTTGCTAGACCCGCCCCTGCACAGTTACCAGCTGTCAGCTACTTAGAAAAGGATCCTGGTGTTATTTGTCTCTCAGAACCAGTTCATAACTTCCCTTCAACTCATTCATGTCACCTAAAAGGTAAACCTGTTTCTCCATCACCTGTTCAGCTCTGATGATTCAGTAAGGACATCTCCTGGTTTCATCCTCATGTTTCCCTCTCACCACATATCCAAACCGATATCATGACCAGCAGCTTTTACAGCTGTGGCTCCAGCAAACATCAGCTGATACTAGAAATTAATATTAAATAAATTCTAACAACAGCTGATGAAGCTTAAACATGCTACTGTTGTTTAGCGCAACATTCGCTAGTTTCCTGTTTCTGGCGCAAAGTGGGCGATAAATGAACGAGAGAAAAGCCGATCAGCTGATCATTGATCAGTTTCATGATTGAAGTAGCAACAGGGAAGGGAGGGGGAGAATGAGAGAAGAAGAGCCAGCTGTGCAGCATAAACACACAGAATAACTCCAGCTTTGTGTCTTTTTTCATTCTAGCTAAAGTACGGGACAAACTGCGTCTCTTCTCAGCTCAATACCAAACGCATAGTATTTTCTCTGAATGAGGGACCATTCCATTTTTTAAGGAGCCGTTGGCAACTCTACTAACTAACCTTATGAATAAAATAAACTTCACTATCAGTAACATCATAGCAACCGAACAGCTGTATAGAAACTCCCTCATGCTAGCTCACGCAGTACGAGTTATTGTAACTGACTGTAATAAGTCAGCACAACGAAAATAAACTCCACCTAAACTTGGTTTATATCTGACCCAGATAGACTGCAGGTCATTACTTCTTATCTGAAGTTCAGTTCACCTGATAGTCGGACTGGCGGCTGCCTCGGGTCTCTCCTCCTCCTGCCTCCCCTTCCCTCATCCACCTGTTGCCTCTGTGGAAGCTCCGCCATAGCCACCACCAAACAACTGAGTTATTTTTACACATCGGCCAGCATCTGGCCAATCCACCACCTCTCATTGTTCATGCCGTTACAAAATAAATAAATAAGTCATCAGCCCACCATGCAAATGTCCGATGGCTAGTCCAGCTATGTTAACTTGTTAATCTTTCGCTGAAAAAATGTTTTCTGCGGTGCTGTCTTTCGTGCTTGGCTCTCCTACCTTTGCTAACATGATGCTCATAGTGCAGAAGCTGGTGCTGCATTCACTTACCCTCGGATATCTGAGGTTCACTGTGAAACCATAGCTGTGCTGTCATACAGAACCAAGTACCCTCCGCGGAAACTATAGCTAATGTCACAACTGGATCTGATGAGACAGCTATGATTTCTGGACTCGAAGTAAATAATCCTGAATCAATTTATACAGCATCAATTTGTTTGTTTTGCTTTCATAACAAATAGTTTGAGCCATAAAAAAAATAAAAAAATAAAAAAGAAAGTATCATCAAGAGAAAGACAATAAGCTGCCTAGTTTGTTCGAAATACACCGCAGTATAATATTATATCACATTTTTTATCTCTAGTTTTTCATGTCCGGTTATTTACAAATGAATACTGTGTAATGCTTGTGTAAGTGAAAACCTGTCCGGCTACCTTAATCAGATTTTTACTGCACTACAAACTTCTAGTATGATTAAAAAGAACAAAGAAAGCACAATGAATATAAACAGAATATAATACTTTTCACTTAAAAGTAAATACTGCCCAGAGAGTGAACTACTGTGGTGGAGTGCTTCTGGTTTACGATATAATTTACACGTGAGCCTTGAATTCCAGTTTATGAAATGGCTCTTGCTGATCATGCATATACCTCTGCCCTGTCCTCACTTTCTTATATCTTTGTTCAATGAAGTTGGGATTTTTACTGTAAAATTCAGTAACTCTTCCTTTAGCTAACAGTTCCAATGTGTGTCAAAGTGTACAGGTCCTTCTCAAAAAATTTGCATATTGTGATAAAGTTCATTATTTTCTGTAATGTACTGATAAACATTAGACTTTCATATATTTTAGATTCATTACACACAACTGAAGTAGTTCAAGCCTTTCATTGTTTTAATATTGATGATTTTGGCATACAGCTCATGAAAACCCAAAATTCCTATCTCAAAAATTTAGCATATCATGAAAAGGTTCTCTAAATGAGCTATTAACCTAATCATCTGAATCAACGAATTAACTCTAAACACCTGCAATCATAGAATGGTTACAATATTGAAAAGAACAAATGCCTGAATATCCTATTGTTGTGATCTAAAGTGTAACACTAAATGTGATTAAAACTCTAAAAATCTGGACTCCTGGGCTCAACGACTGGAAGGATCACCAGCCCGAGGAAAACACAAAATACACATTGACCCCGTGACAAAGACAATTCATTCTTGAATGAAGACACTGATCTGACTTTTTAAAATTTTGCCAGTTGTGTTTATTATTAATTTGGGAAATAGAAAGTGTGTGTGTGTGTGGGGGGGGGGGGGGGGGGGGGGGGTTGTAAAGAAGAAGGGAAAGGAAAGGGATAGAAAGAAGGAAAGAGATAGAGGAGAGAAAACCTCAACAATCCCCTCTGAGCAAGCACTAGGTGCGACAGTGGATAGGAAAAACTCCCTATGAAGGAAGAAACCTATGACAGAACCAGGCTCTAGAGGGGGCAGTCAACTGTCAGGACTGGTTGGGGGGTGAGGGTGAAAAGAGAGGGGGGGGGGGGGGGATGGGACAGGTGTTAGGAGTTAAAGGGAGATTGGTGAGGGAGAGGTGTCAGGAGAGAAAGGGAGAGAAAGGGAGAGGAGAGGTGAAAATTAAGATGGAACAGAGGTGGAGGAAGACAAGGTGACATCAGCAGTAGAAAAAGTAGAAAAAGAAGAAAAAGCAGGAGTGTTCCTCCTCCAGAAGAAGCGGAAGCGTTTTTTCTTCTTTTCCACAAGCTTTTCCACGAGCACTTTTTTCTCTAGGATGAGGGTTCTCAGCTGATCGATTGTCTCTGCATTCTCCTGCTCAAGTCTCTTGCATGTTTTCTCCACTTCTTCTAATTTGGCTTGTTTGTCTTCAAGCCTTTCTTTCATTTCTTTAGATGTTGCCTCCTGCGTTAGCTTTGCCTCGTGCAGCTCTATATAACTCTGTTGTAATTTGTTGCGCGTGTCTTCCAACTGCGGACTGCTCCTCTCGATTTCTTGAAGTGTACACTGCAGGTCTTCGTTTGTTTTCTCTAGTTGTTGCTTTAGCACCTGCATCTCAGTGTTTTTGCACTTCAAGTTGTCTGAAAGTTCCTCGAGTTCTGTGTTTTTTCTCAGCATGTCATTGAGCTTACTCTGCATCTCTGAGCATTGGTTTTGCAGTTTTTCCTTTTCCCCTTCCAGTTCAGTTGTTTTGCAGTTCAGTTTGTTATAAAGTTCTTGCAGGTTTTGGTTTTTCCTCTCAAAGTCCTGAAGAATTTCTTTGTCTTCTTTCTGCTTTATCTCCTGTTGTTCTTGGTCTTGAAGCAGCTCTTGATATTTGTGCAGTGTTTCATCAAGCTTTGCCTGCAGCGCTCCGTATTGTTCCTGCACACCTTGCATGTCTCTCTGGTTAATGTCCAGTTTGTCTTTCTCTTCAAGGATTTCTTTATTCTTTTGCAGAGCTTCATCAAGCATTACTTGCAAGCCTTCGTTGTGTTTCTCGATGTTCTGAAGCTTGCAATCCAGATGTTTCTGTTTCATGTCTTGCTGTTCTTTCTCTTGAAGGAAATCTTTATTTCTCTGCAGAGCTTTATCAAGCTTTATTTTCTGCGCTGTGTATTTTTCCTGCACGTCTTCAAGCTTGCAGTCCGTTTGTTTCAGTTTAATTTCTTGTTGCTTTTGTTCTTGAAGCAACTCCTTATTTTTGTTCAGTGTTTTATCAAGCTTTACCTGAAGCGCTTTGTATTTTTCCTCCGTGCCTTGGAGTTTGTTCTGCTTCATGTCCTGTTGATCTTTTTCATGGAGGAGCTCTTTATTTTTTTGCAGAGCTTCATTAAGCTTGATTTGCAAGCCTTTGTTGTGTTTCTCCATGTCCTGAAACTTGAAATCCATTTCCTTCTGTTTTATCTCCTGTAGCCTTTTTTCTTGAAGAAAGTCTTCCTTTGTGTGCGGTCTTTCATCAAGCTTTACCTGCAGCGCTCTGTTTTTCTCCTCCATTTCTTGGAGTTGGCACTGCAAGTCTCTCTGGTTTATTTTCAGGTGTTCGTTCTCTTCAAGGATTTCTTTATTTTTTTTTCTCTGAGACATATTTGAATCTGTAAACTGTCACTCTCAAAAGGATCCAAATGTTTTAAAAGATTTCTCTGGCGAATGTTTGAACGCTACGAACATAAATGCTGCGAATAACGGACTAAAAGTGGTTGTGTCTCACCCCTGTTTAAGGATTCTTTAGGATCAAAGGATCAAAGGACAAAGTGGTCTAAGTTCTAAACGTGTCATAGTTGCCATGGCGGCAGTTTAGTTTCCTTTTTGCATTTGAAAATAAACACTGGGCTGATTTTAACACCATTACAAGAAGTGTTGTTGATCATTCTTTTTAAATCATAATCAGGTTACCACAAATTGTTTTTTAATTTAGTAGAACTCAAAATGTTTGTCAGTGGGTAAACAATTCATAATGCACCTTCAGGAACATGTCCTGCCCTGTCCTCACTTTCTTATATCTTTGTTCAATGAAGTTGGGATTTTTACTGTAAAATTCAGTAACTCTTCCTTTAGCTAACAGTTCCAATATGTGTCAAAGTGTACAGGTCCTTCTTAAAAAATTTGCATATTGTGATAAAGTTTATTATTTTCTGTAATGTACTGATAAACATTAGACTTTCATATATTTTAGTTATTCTTAGTACTGCATACTTGCAATGAATAAGTTGTCTTAACAGTCATCTTAAGTAAACTTTACTCAATTTTTTGGAGGTAACGAGTTTGCATAGTTTTTTGAGTTCTGGGAACTAATTCGATTTTACAGTGCAGTAGTTTGAACATTTATAATAACATTTCTGCACACTGGAACAAACCTGTCTCCTTTTCTAGAACTGTTGCTAACACTTATGAGATGAAAATGAATCTTCCATCGTGAAGATAGAGAGTGACAAATGTTACTTTTCTTTTTTTCTTTATATCTAAACTTTAAAAACAAAAAACTGTTGAAATTACCTGGACTGCCTCAGCCCAGGTGATGTAACATTAGCAGACAGAGTGTTTGATGTTGCAGAATCTTTGGAGCTGTACCATGCTGAACTGAAGAGCTCAGCTTTCACCAAAAGGAAGAACTAACTGGTGTTATGTGTCAAATTAACTGACATGTATATATATATATATATATATATAATCTCTTTTTTATAATAAATAATCAAAAACTTTATTTAAACTAATATTTTAAAAATATGTGCAGTGATTGATGTGCTTTCAGGCACATGCTTCAATCCACACACAAATACAAAACGATCTGACCACACGTGCAACTGTTTCACAAACTCTATAAAGCATTCACACTCCAACGGATGCATCAGAAAGCAACTTGGGATTACAATCTTGTCCAAGGATATTTCGCCTGCAGATTGGAGCAGCCAGGGATCAAACCAGAAAACTTTCTGATCAAAAGCTGACTTGTGCTAAATCCTGAACGGCAGCCACCGCATTTTAGCCAGCCAAGATTAAATGGCACATTCTTTAATTACAGAGTTAGGGATTGTTACATGGAACTCAAAAGAAATGTTGAACCCATCCAGTGGCGTGTCTAGAAAATTTTTGTTGGGGGGGCCAGGTAGGGGCATAGATTTGGAGAAGGGTGGCAGATGTAATTGGCAGATAATGTTAAAAACAATTCTACCAACCGTTAACCATAATTCAATAACCCTATAAACCTAATAACCGAATGCGCTTTTAACTCTTATTAGAATGAGATTTTAACCACTACGGTGCAAAGTTGTTAGATACTGCGTTGATAAAGTACAAGAGATACAATCAGTCAGTGTTTATTCAGCAGTCAAGGACATCAATATTTGCATAGTATTTTTACTGACGTGTAGTGCACATATGTTTTGGGCAAAAACATTTTTGAATATTAAAATACGAACATTTTTAACATACAATTGCCAAATTAGGCAATGCAAAACCAATGCCTATTAAAAAAAGAAGATAATCTTCTCACAAACTGGTGTTTGATTTTGGAACAGGAAAAAAGTGGGGAAACAAATGAAAAGACTAACATTTGAATGAAACCTGAAAGCAAGTAAATACTTTATATGCTGCCTTATGGTAAACTTTGGTAATATTGATGTATGAAGAACAACACTGGCTGAAGATGAAATACAGTCAGCTGGCATGGTGACACTGCCAGTATTAACCTGCAGGGCTGGACTGGGACAAAAAATTGGGCATTTTCACTACAGACCGGCCCACCAGGTATTAAAGCCATAAAGCCTTTGAATGAAAACAAATGCTGTTGTGACAGTGATGTACACTGTCTTGTTGGTATATGTATGATTTCTATACATTTTACGTCAGATAAAAACTTTAGATAATTATTTAATAAAAGCTCGATATTTTAAATGAGAATAAGAAAGAAAAGTATTTCTTTGTGTCCCCCTCTCCCTGTTGATGCCCTACCTGGCCCCCTGGCAACACTTTGCTAGACCCGCCCCTGCACAGTTACCAGCTGTCAGCTACTTAGAAAAGGATCCTGGTGTTATTTGTCTCTCAGAACCAGTTCATAACTTCCCTTCAACTCATTCATGTCACCTAAAAGGTAAACCTGTTTCTCCATCACCTGTTCAGCTCTGATGATTCAGTGAGGACATCTCCTGGTTTCATCTTCATGTTTCCCTCTCACCACATATCCAAACCGATATCATGACCAGCAGCTTTTACAGCTGTGGCTCCAGCAAACATCAGCTGATACTAGAAATTAATATTAAATAAATTCTAACAACAGCTGATCAAGCTTAAACGTGCTACTGTTGTTTAGCGCGACATTCGCTAGTTTCCTGTTTCTGGCGCAAAGTGGGCGATAAATGAACGAGAGAAAAGCCGATCAGCTGATCATTGATCAGTTTCATGATTGAAGTAGCAACAGGGAAGGGAGGGGGAGAATGAGAGAAGAAGAGCCAGCTGTGCAGCATAAACACACAGAATAACTCCAGCTTTGTGTCTTTTTTCATTCTAGCTAAAGTACGGGACAAACTGCGTCTCTTCTCAGCTCAATACCAAACGCATAGTATTTTCTCTGAATGAGGGACCATTCCATTTTTTAAGGAGCCGTTGGCAACTCTACTAACTAACCTTATGAATAAAATAAACTTCACTATCAGTAACATCATAGCAACCGAACAGCTGTATAGAAACTCCCTCATGCTAGCTCACGCAGTACGAGTTATTGTAACTGACTGTAATAAGTCAGCACAACGAAAATAAACTCCACCTAAACTTGGTTTATATCTGACCCAGATAGACTGCAGGTCATTACTTCTTATCTGAAGTTCAGTTCACCTGATAGTCGGACTGGCGGCTGCCTCGGGTCTCTCCTCCTCCTGCCTCCCCTTCCCTCATCCACCTGTTGCCTCTGTGGAAGCTCCGCCATAGCCACCACCAAACAACTGAGTTATTTTTACACATCGGCCAGCATCTGGCCAATCCATCACCTCTCATTGTTCATGCCGTTACAAAATAAATAAATAAGTCATCAGCCCACCATGCAAATGTCCGATGGCTAGTCCAGCTATGTTAACTTGTTAATCTTTCGCTGAAAAAATGTTTTCTGTGGTGCTATCTTTCGTGCTTGGCTCTCCTACCTTTGCTAACATGATGCTCATAGTGCAGAAGCTGGTGCTGCATTCACTTACCCTCGGATATCTGAGCTTCACTGTGAAACCATAGCTGTGCTGTCATACAGAACCAAGTACCCTCCGCGGAAACTATAGCTAATGTCACAACTGGATCTGATGAGACAGCTATGATTTCTGGACTCGAAGTAAATAATCCTGAATCAATTTATACAACATCAGTTTGTTTGTTTTGCTTTCATAACAAATAGTTTGAGCCATAAAAAAAATAAAAAAATAAAAAAGAAAGTATCATCAAGAGAAAGACAATAAGCTGCCTAGTTTGTTCGAAATACACCGCAGTATAATATTATATCACATTTTTTATCTCTAGTTTTTCATGTCCGGTTATTTACAAATGAATACTGTGTAATGCTTGTGTAAGTGAAAACCTGTCCGGCTACCTTAATCAGATTTTTACTGCACTACAAACTTCTAGTATGATTAAAAAGAACAAAGAAAGCACAATGAATATAAACAGAATATAATGCTTTTCACTTAAAAGTAAATACTGCCCAGAGAGTGAACTACTGTGGTGGAGTGCTTCTGGTTTACGATATAATTTACACGTGAGCCTTGAATTCCAGTTTATGAAATGGCTCTTGCTGATCATGCATATACCTCTGCCCTGTCCTCACTTTCTTATATCTTTGTTCAATGAAGTTGGGATTTTTACTGTAAAATTCAGTAACTCTTCCTTTAGCTAACAGTTCCAATGTGTGTCAAAGTGTACAGGTCCTTCTCAAAAAAATTGCATATTGTGATAAAGTTCATTATTTTCTGTAATGTACTGATAAACATTAGACTTTCATATATTTTAGATTCATTACACACAACTGAAGTAGTTCAAGCCTTTCATTGTTTTAATATTGATGATTTTGGCATACAGCTCATGAAAACCCAAAATTCCTATCTCAAAAATTTAGCATATCATGAAAAGGTTCTCTAAATGAGCTATTAACCTAATCATCTGAATCAACGAATTAACTCTAAACACCTGCAATCATAGAATGGTTACAATATTGAAAAGAACAAATGCCTGAATCCTAAATTGTGGATATCCTATTGTTGTGATCTAAAGTGTAACACTAAATGTGATTAAAACTCTAAAAATCTGGACTCCTGGGCTCAACGACTGGAAGGATCACCAGCCAGAGGAAAACACAAAATACACATGACCCCGTGACAAAGACAATTCATTCTTGAATGAAGACACTGATCTGACTTTTTAAAATTTTGCCAGTTGTGTTTATTATTAATTTGGGAAATAGAAAGTGTGTGTGTGTGTGTGCGTGTGTGTGTGTGTGTGTGTGTGTGTGTGTGGGGGGGGGGGGGGGGGTTGTAAAGAAGAAGGGAAAGGAAAGGGATAGAAAGAAGGAAAGAGATAGAGGAGAGAAAACCTCAACAATCCCCTCTGAGCAAGCACTAGGTGCGACAGTGGATAGGAAAAACTCCCTATAAAGGAAGAAACCTATGACAGAACCAGGCTCTAGAGGGGGCAGTCAACTGTCAGGACTGGTTGGGGGGTGAGGGTGAAAAGAGAGAGAGGGGGGGGGAGAGATGGGACAGGTGTTAGGAGTTAAAGGGAGATTGGTGAGGGAGAGGTGTCAGGAGAGAAAGGGAGAGAAAGGGAGAGGAGAGGTGAAAATTAAGATGGAACAGAGGTGGAGGAAGACGAGGTGACATCAGCAGTAGAAAAAGTAGAAAAAGAAGAAAAAGCAGGAGTGTTCCTCCTCCAGAAGAAGCGGAAGCGTTTTTTCTTCTTTTCCACAAGCTTTTCCACGAGCACTTTTTTCTCTAGGATGAGGGTTCTCAGCTGATCGATTGTCTCTGCATTCTCCTGCTCAAGTCTCTTGCATGTTTTCTCCACTTCTTCTAATTTGGCTTGTTTGTCTTCAAGCCTTTCTTTCATTTCTTTAGATGTTGCCTCCTGCGTTAGCTTTGCCTCGTGCAGCTCTGTATAACTCTGTTGTAATTTGTTGCGCGTGTCTTCCAACTGCGGACTGCTCCTCTCGATTTCTTGAAGTGTACACTGCAGGTCTTCGTTTGTTTTCTCTAGTTGTTGCTTTAGCACCTGCATCTCAGTGTTTTTGCACTTCAAGTTGTCTGAAAGTTCCTCGAGTTCTGTGTTTTTTCTCAGCATGTCATTGAGCTTACTCTGCATCTCTGAGCATTGGTTTTGCAGTTTTTCCTTTTCCCCTTCCAGTTCAGTTGTTTTGTAGTTCAGTTTGTTATAAAGTTCTTGCAGGTTTTGGTTTTTCCTCTCAAAGTCCTGAAGAATTTCTTTGTCTTCTTTCTGCTTTATCTCCTGTTGTTCTTGGTCTTGAAGCAGCTCTTGATATTTGTGCAGTGTTTCATCAAGCTTTGCCTGCAGCGCTCCATATTGTTCCTGCACACCTTGCATGTCTCTCTGGTAAATGTCCAGTTTGTCTTTCTCTTCAAGGATTTCTTTATTCTTTTGCAGAGCTTCATCAAGCATTACTTGCAAGCCTTCGTTGTGTTTCTCGATGTTCTGAAGCTTGCAATCCAGATGTTTCTGTTTCATGTCTTGCTGTTCTTTCTCTTGAAGGAAATCTTTATTTCTCTGCAGAGCTTTATCAAGCTTTATTTTCTGCGCTGTGTATTTTTCCTGCACGTCTTCAAGCTTGCAGTCCGTTTGTTTCTGTTTAATTTCTTGTTGCTTTTGTTCTTGAAGCAACTCCTTATTTTTGTTCAGTGTTTTATCAAGCTTTACCTGAAGCGCTTTGTATTTTTCCTCCGTGCCTTGGAGTTTGTTCTGCTTCATGTCCTGTTGATCTTTTTCATGGAGGAGCTCTTTAATTTTTTGCAGAGCTTCATTAAGCTTTATTTGCAAGCCTTTGTTGTGTTTCTCCATGTCCTGAAGCTTGAAATCCATTTCCTTCTGTTTTATCTCCTGTAGCCTTTTTTCTTGAAGAAAGTCTTCCTTTGTGTGCGGTCTTTCATCAAGCTTTACCTGCAGCGCTCTGTTTTTCTCCTCCATTTCTTGGAGTTGGCACTGCATGTCTCTCTGGTTAATGTCCAGTTTGTCTTTCTCTTCAAGGATTTCTTTATTCTTTTGCAGAGCTTCATCAAGCATTACTTGCAAGCCTTCGTTGTGTTTCTCGATGTTCTGAAGCTTGCAATCCAGATGTTTCTGTTTCATGTCTTGCTGTTCTTTCTCTTGAAGGAAATCTTTATTTCTCTGCAGAGCTTTATCAAGCTTTATTTTCTGCGCTGTGTATTTTTCCTGCACGTCTTCAAGCTTGCAGTCCGTTTGTTTCTGTTTAATTTCTTGTTGCTTTTGTTCTTGAAGCAACTCCTTATTTTTGTTCAGTGTTTTATCAAGCTTTACCTGAAGCGCTTTGTATTTTTCCTCCGTGCCTTGGAGTTTGCACTGCTTCATGTCCTGTTGATCTTTTTCATGGAGGAGCGCTTTATTTTTTTGCAGAGCTTCATTAAGCTTGATTTGCAAGCCTTTGTTGTGTTTCTCCATGTCCTGAAGCTTGAAATCCATTTCCTTCTGTTTTATCTCCTGTAGCCTTTTTTCTTGAAGAAAGTCTTCCTTTGTGTGCGGTCTTTCATCAAGCTTTACCTGCAGCGCTCTGTTTTTCTCCTCCATTTCTTGGAGTTGGCACTGCAAGTCTCTCTGGTTTATTTTCAGGTGTTCGTTCTCTTCAAGGATTTCTTTATTTTTTTTCCTCTGAGACATGTTTGAATCTGTAAACTGTCACTCTCAAAAGGATCCAAATGTTTTAAAAGATTTCTCTGGCGAATGTTTGAACGCTACGAACATAAATGCTGCGAATAACGGACTAAAAGTGGTTGTGTCTCACCCCTGTTTAAGGATTCTTTAGGATCAAAGGATCAAAGGACAAAGTGGTCTAAGTTCTAAACGTGTCATAGCTGCCATGGCGGCAGTTTAGTTTCCTTTTTGCATTTGAAAATAAACACTGGGCTGATTTTAACACCATTACAAGAAGTGTTGTTGATCATTCTTTTTAAATCATAATCAGGTTACCACAAATTGTTTTTTAATTTAGTAGAACTCAAAATGTTTGTCAGTGGGTAAACAATTCATAATGCACCTTCAGGAACATGTCCTGCCCTGTCCTCACTTTCTTATATCTTTGTTCAATGAAGTTGGGATTTTTACTGTAAAATTCAGTAACTCTTCCTTTAGCTAACAGTTCCAATATGTGTCAAAGTGTACAGGTCCTTCTTAAAAAATTTGCATATTGTGATAAAGTTTATTATTTTCTGTAATGTACTGATAAACATTAGACTTTCATATATTTTAGTTATTCTTAGTACTGCATACTTGCAATGAATAAGTTGTCTTAACAGTCATCTTAAGTAAACTTTACTCAATTTTTTGGAGGTAACGAGTTTGCATAGTTTTTTGAGTTCTGGGAACTAATTCGATTTTACAGTGCAGTAGTTTGAACATTTATAATAACATTTCTGCACACTGGAACAAACCTGTCTCCTTTTCTAGAACTGTTGCTAACACTTATGAGATGAAAATGAATCTTCCATCGTGAAGATAGAGAGTGACAAATGTTACTTTTCTTTTTTTCTTTATATCTAAACTTTAAAAACAAAAAACTGTTGAAATTACCTGGACTGCCTCAGCCCAGGTGATGTAACATTAGCAGACAGAGTGTTTGATGTTGCAGAATCTTTGGAGCTGTACCATGCTGAACTGAAGAGCTCAGCTTTCACCAAAAGGAAGAACTAACTGGTGTTATGTGTCAAATTAACTGACATGTATATATATATATATATATATATAATCTCTTTTTTATAATAAATAATCAAAAACTTTATTTAAACTAATATTTTAAAAATATGTGCAGTGATTGATGTGCTTTCAGGCACATGCTTCAATCCACACACAAATACAAAACGATCTGACCACACGTGCAACTGTTTCACAAACTCTATAAAGCATTCACACTCCAACGGATGCATCAGAAAGCAACTTGGGATTACAATCTTGTCCAAGGATATTTCGCCTGCAGATTGGAGCAGCCAGGGATCAAACCAGAAAACTTTCTGATCAAAAGCTGACTTGTGCTAAATCCTGAACGGCAGCCACCGCATTTTAGCCAGCCAAGATTAAATGGCACATTCTTTAATTACAGAGTTAGGGATTGTTACATGGAACTCAAAAGAAATGTTGAACCCATCCAGTGGCGTGTCTAGAAAATTTTTGTTGGGGGGGCCAGGTAGGGGCATAGATTTGGAGAAGGGTGGCAGATGTAATTGGCAGATAATTTTAAAAACAATTCTACCAACCGTTAACCATAATTCAATAACCCTATAAACCTAATAACCGAATGCGCTTTTAACTCTTATTAGAATGAGATTTTAACCACTACGGTGCAAAGTTGTTAGATACTGCGTTGATAAAGTACAAGAGATACAATCAGTCAGTGTTTATTCAGCAGTCAAGGACATCATTATTTGCATAGTATTTTTACTGACGTGTAGTGCACATATGTTTTGGGCAAAAACATTTTTGAATATTAAAATACGAACATTTTTAACATACAATTGCCAAATTAGGCAATGCAAAACCAATGCCTATTAAAAAAAGAAGATAATCTTCTCACAAACTGGTGTTTGATTTTGAAACAGGAAAAAAGTGGGGAAACAAATGAAAAGACTAACATTTGAATGAAACCTGAAAGCAAGTAAATACTTTATATGCTGACTTATGGTAAACTTTGGTAATATTGATGTATGAAGAACAACAATGGCTGATGATGAAATACAGTCAGCTGGCATGGTGACACTGCCAGTATTAACCTGCAGGGCTGGACTGGGACAAAAAATTGGGCATTTTCACTACAGACCGGCCCACCAGGTATTAAAGCCATAAAGCCTTTGAATGAAAACAAATGCTGTTGTGACAGTGATGTACACTGTCTTGTTGGTATATGTATGATTTCTATACATTTTACGTCAGATAAAAACTTCAGATAATTATTTAATAAAAGCTCGATATTTTAAATGAGAATAAGAAAGAAAAGTATTTCTTTGTGCCCCCCTCTCCCTGTTGATGCCCTACCTGGCCCCCTGGCAACACTTTGCTAGACCCGCCCCTGCACAGTTACCAGCTGTCAGCTACTTAGAAAAGGATCCTGGTGTTATTTGTCTCTCAGAACCAGTTCATAACTTCCCTTCAACTCATTCATGTCACCTAAAAGGTAAACCTGTTTCTCCATCACCTGTTCAGCTCTGATGATTCAGTAAGGACATCTCCTGGTTTCATCCTCATGTTTCCCTCTCACCACATATCCAAACCGATATCATGACCAGCAGCTTTTACAGCTGTGGCTCCAGCAAACATCAGCTGATACTAGAAATTAATATTAAATAAATTCTAACAACAGCTGATCAAGCTTAAACGTGCTACTGTTGTTTAGCGCAACATTCGCTAGTTTCCTGTTTCTGGCGCAAAGTGGGCGATAAATGAACAGAGATGGGCAGTAACGCGTTACTTGTAACGCGTTACTGTAATCCGATTACTTTTTTCAAGTAACGAGTAAAGTAAGGGATTACTATTGCAAAAACGGTAATTAGATTACCGTTACTTTCCCGTAGGAACGCTGCGTTACTGCGTTACTAAAACCGTGATTTTCTTGCAATAATGTCTCATGACAGTGATGTAAGCGAGTGTGATGTTCGTGACAACAGCTGTGTGCAGATCAACAATGGATAATATATCGAGTGCGGGAGAGAGTATGTGCGTGCAGCGTTTAAAGCGTGTAAGTACTGACCTTACTTTGAGTTTGATTCCGTAAAAAGTGACAAAAACATTAGTGTCCGCTGTGCGTGGGAAGAAAACCTCTTTTTACAGCGAAAAAACCCCCTAAACTTCCAAGCAAGCACTGAGTAGCTACGAGGTAATGAGAAACTCACAGAGAAACTGCGGTATCCTTCCACTGACCGCTGCGGCACACCTGCACCAAGATAAACCTCCGCCTACTCTACTCCTGCTTTACAGGTGAAAATAGAGCAAAAGAACCGCTAGTCTTTGACTTTATTTATTTTCTGCTGTGTTTTACTTGCATCTGAAAGAGTGAGTGTAAACACAAAAAAATAAATAAATTATATATATATATATATATATATATATATATATATATATATATATATATATATATATATATTTATTATGTGCTGGAATGTGCAGAAAATAGGTTTAAATGTTAAACTAATTTCTTCAAGTCAGAGAATGGTGCATATAATTAAAATTTTGCTTCATGCATAAAGTTAAAAGATTAAAACTAACAAAACAAGTTTTAAAAAGAGACTTTTCCATTTGATTACATTTTGTATGATGGATTATGTAGAAAAAGTAGAATTGGGCTGAAAGATCTATCGCTTTATCACCTATTCAGGTTGTAAATCATGTTTTTAAAAAGTAACTAAGTAACTAAGTAACTAAGTAATTAATTACTTTTGAAAATAAGTAATCAGTAAAGTAACGGGATTACTTTTTTGGGGAAGTAATCAGTAATTAATTACTGATTACTTTTTTTAAGTAACTTGACCAACACTGTAAATGAACGAGAGAAAAGCCGATCAGCTGATCATTGATCAGTTTCATGATTGAAGTAGCAACAGGGGAGGGAGGGGGAGAATGAGAGAAGAAGAGCCAGCTGTGCAGCATAAACACACAGAATAACTCCAGCTTTGTGTCTTTTTTCATTCTAGCTAAAGTACGGGACAAACTGCGTCTCTTCTCAGCTCAACACCAAACGCATAATATTTTCTCTGAATGAGGGACCATTCCATTTTTTAAGGAGCCGTTGGCAACTCTACTAACTAACCTTATGAATAAAATAAACTTCACTATCAGTAACATCATAGCAACCGAACAGCTGTATAGAAACTCTGTCATGCTAGCTCACGCAGTACGAGTTATTGTAACTGACTGTAATAAGTCAGCACAACGAAAATAAACTCCACCTAAACTTGGTTTATATCTGACCCAGATAGACTGCAGGTCATAACTTCTTACCTGAAGTTCAGTTCACCTGATAGTCGGACTGGCGGCTGCCTCGGGTCTCTCCTCCTCCTGCCTCCCCTTCCCTCATCCACCTGTTGCCTCTGTGGAAGCTCCGCCATAGCCACCACCAAACAACTGAGTTATTTTTACACATCGGCCAGCATCTGGCCAATCCCACACCTCTCATTGTTCATGCCGTTACAAAATAAAAAGTGCAGAAGCTGGTGCTGCATTCACTTACCCTCGGATATCTGAGCTTCACTGTGAAACCATAATCGTACATTTGATATTTCATTCAATTTTAGTGTTTTACCTTCGGGGTTGCACCTGGGGTGGCCAGTCTGGTTGAGGAGGTGGCTTGTGCCCCCCCAGGCCACCCCGCTGGACACGCCACTGTTTCTGTGGCCCCACAACACGGATGACAGTTGTGATTCATACCAGCCTGTCAGATCACAGAGAACCAACTGGCCGGATGTTGCCCACACTTTAGGCTACAAAGTTCATCTCTGCACTAAAATTTGAATTCTGGCAAAACAAATTTTATGTTGTTGGACAACAAAGACAAAGAATCTTGAAACTTGATGTGGGTGTGAATCAAAAATTTCAAAAGAGTATACGGACAACCTATCTCAAATTAGCACATTTTTAGAATATTTTCATCTTTTTGTATGCAAAAGTTTAAACATAAACAATGAGAGCTGTGAAATTTTAGCTTCATTTATCAAATACTTCTCAACCCAGTTTTTGAGTTTACAATTTTCTTAGTCTGCCCGTGTTTGTACTTCCTGTTTTACTTTGATAGTCTTCTGTTTAATGTGCATTATGTTCAGTTTTGCTTCCCCTGTCTTGTCAGTCAGATTAGTGTCAGCTGTGTTTCCACCTGTGGACGTTGTGCTTTTTGCACATTTTTCATCTGCTTTTAATTGTAATCAGCCCCATATTTTGGCAAGACATCTCACCAGTACACTTAATCTTAATTCTGGCTTGATTTCTTGGCTTACTGACATTTGAACTGATAGACCTCAGAAAGTGAGAGTCAACAATATCTTATCAGATGTGCTTTTATCTTCCATCGGATCCTCTCAAAGTTGTATCCTTTTACCACTTTTATTTGTTATTATTCAAATAAATGTCAGAGCCTCTACCAGGGCAGAAATATGATCAAGTTTTCAGATGTGATTGTCTCTCTCAGGACGTCATCTAACTAATGAGACAGGGAAACAAAACAGAACATGCTGCACACAACCAGTGTTGGTTAAGTAACTAGTTACTAATGACTGATTACTTCTCCAAAAAAGTAATCCAGTTACTTTACTGATTGCTTATTTTCAAAAGTAATTCAAAAACATGATAAACCCGAGTACGTAATAATGCAATAGACCTTTCAGCCCAATTCTATATTTTATGCATAATCCATCATATAAAATTGAATCAAATGGAAAGCCTCTTTTAAAAAATTGTTTTATTAGTTTTAATCTTTTAATTTTATGCACATTGCATTAAGCAAAAATTAAATCATATGCAACTGCCTTTGACTTGAAGAAAATGTTTAACATTTAAACCTATTTTCTGCATTTTCCAGCATGTAAAATAAAATAATGTTTTGTGTTTACTCTCACTCTTTCAAATAGATGAAAGTAAAACAGCAAAAAAGAAATTAAATCAAAGTTTCATGGGTACTAAGGCCTGTCGCTCTTAAATCTATCTTCACCTGTTTAGCAGGAGTGGGGCGGGTGGAGGTTTGCCTGGTGCGACAGTGGTCATGTCAGTGGGGGGATACGGGGGTTTCTCTGTGAACTTCACATTCCCATGGCGGCTTGCTAGGTTCTTGCTCAGATTTGAAGTTAAATTTTTCACTGTAGAAAGAAGTTTTCTTCCCACGCAGAGTACAGCAGACTCTAATGTTTTTGTCACTTTTTACAGAATAAAACTTAAAGTAATGTAAGTATTTCCACGGTTTAAACGCTGCATGGTCGTACTCTCTGCTGCAATCCATATTATCCAATGTTGATCTATAGACGTCTGTTGCTGCCATGGACGTCGCACGTGCTTACGACATTGTCATGAGACACTCTCACAAACAAAATCACGATGGTTTAGTAACGTGGTAACGCAGCATACTTACAGGAAAGTAACAGCAGTCTAATTACTTTTTTGCAATAGTAATCCCTTACATTATTGCAAACTTGAAAAAAGTAATTAGATTACAGTAACGCTACTGCATTGCTGCCCATCTCTGCACACAACACAAGTGACTATCAAAGTAACACATGAAGTATGCGAAACAAACACTGAGACACAGACTGACTAAACACAGGGAACAGAGGGAGTGAGGGAAACACAACCCGACTGCAGAACAAGTGAATAAACAAGACAGAGACAAAATTAGAATTACACAGAACAAGGTGGGAGTGCGAGGGACAGAACTTCCCAGGCATGATAGGCTACACAGAGACATGACTGGGGAACAGAAAAATTAACATGGAGACAAGACTGACTTCAAAGAGAGATACTAACACAGGAAGCTAGACACAAGAGAACGCAGAATGAGAACAGAACTGATCCCAGTCGTCTTAGAGGCTCATTCTATGAATTTTAAAGAAATTTCGTATGGCAACACTGATATTGCCAGCCAACTGCTACTCTATCTAATGATGTCAGAGGTGATACAAGCATGTAGAGTCCACATTAGGAGATTTTTTTTAATATATATATTTCAGCAGCATGGAAAACCAACTTCATGCATCAGAGGTTGTGATGGACCGAGTTGAAAAACAGGAGGAGTCCCAGGAATTATTAGAAAAATATAGTTTTCATTTATTTAACCCCCAAAAATTATATTTACAAGAGTAATAAATGTTGAGCTCATAAAAGAGGTCAAAGAAACAAAACTGAACTCAGGCAAAGACTGCAAACTTAACAAACCAAATGACTGCCCAAGCATACATAATTGACCTAAACATGAAATGACATACAAGGGTATATATAATTGTGACACATGAGGGGTAACAAACAAAACAAAATCATAAATCACAAACGATGCAGTACAATCTAGGCGTTAATAAACTAAACACCAAAGAAGAAAATCAGAACCCATTAAACCCTAAACTCAAATATTTAATCAAATACCAATACTTTGTTTTTAAATTAAAGAAAACACACATTCTCCCCTTCAGCAGGAAGTGGTGGTGTGGTCCAATTATCTTCCTTTGCATGTAATGGTTTCAAACCCTGGCTACCATCTTTTGTCCAGCAACTCCCAGGGATGATGGCAGGTAAGAAATAAAAAGACGACGGTTAGTCAAAAATCAAAGAAATTAAGTAGTATGAATACATAAGTAAACTAAATGTGCGAGCTTACAAATAGAACAAATGTATCCAAACCAATCAATAAAGTTATTGGAAACTAAAGTGTATTACTATGTTCAAATGAAGAAATGAAAATACAAAAGTTACCGACTTTAGAGTGTGGCCACGGGTTTGGCCATCACAGAGGTAAAAACATTTCTGCAAAGGAGGCAGATGTATTTTAGAATTTAAGACATCCTCTAACGTGACTTAATGAGACTGATCTGCAGGATGAGAAGAGGCACTAAACAAATGTAAAATGTTACAGTAAAGCAAGTCATGTAAAAGGAATCTATTAATGATAAAGCTCAAAATGATTATTGCAATGTTACTCTCACATCTATGTTTTGTGATGTATAGTGCTTTATGTTTTGCTTTGGTCTCCACAGTCAATGTTAAATACATCCTGAGAGGAACACAAATATGTGCTTTCTTAACAACGTTCCTTCCTGAATGGCTGAAAGTTTCGTTTCTATTTGGAACATTGTTGGTGCTCTTTGGTACTTACAGTCACAAAGTGCTGTAAAAATATTACTATCAAACCTTTCTTGTAATCGAACAAAGAACAAGTCAATCATTAATCAAAAACAGGAACAAGGAACTCTCTGAATAAATATTGTGTAATGGTGTTTATTCCACTAAGTAATGATAAGAAGTGACATGCCAGTATAATAAACGTAAAATAAATCGAACTAGAAAATGAGAACGGTCAGTCAAATAGAGGTCAAAGTGAGCCACTCCTGTTTTCAAAGAAGCCAATTTGATTTATTGAAACCAATTTTTTAAAGCCACACAAAAGAACAAATCCAACAGAGCAACTTTTCAATACAAACCTGAAGGCAAAGAAACACATGCACAAGCAGCTGTAAGTTCTAAACCAATAAAGCAGAATGTTTGTAAAGCCCCTCATATTAAAGATGAAAGCCTTTCACAACATCAATGTCAGGGTCCTGCGTCTCCTGACCCAGCGTGTTTAGTTCTTCGTGGTTTTTGTATTATTGTACTTGTGAGTTATTATATGGTTTCTAGTTTTGATCCCTTGCCCTTCATGTTTCTCTGTGCCCCCTCTGTTCTGTGTAAGTCTGTGTCTTTGCATGTTTGAGTTTCTTGTTTTCTGTCACTCTGTATTGTGCATTATGTTCTCATGGTTGGTCTTTTGTTACTCCCTCGAGTCTAGTTTCTTGTGTTCCAAGCTTAGTATTTCCCTCTGTGTATTTTGGTTCTTAGACCTCTGCCTTGTGGTTTATGTCTCTGTGTTTCTTAGTTGCTGTCTCCACTGTGCCAAGTTCACATCTCTGTGTCATACTTCCTGTTTTACTTTGAAGGTCCGTGTCTTATGTGAATGTGTCGTGCTTTGCTTCCTTGTCTCGTCAGTCTTGATTTCTCCCAGCTGTGCCCTCCTTCTGTGTCTCATTCCCCTCGTTACTTCCCAGTGTATTTAAACCCTGTGTTTCTCTGAGTGTTGCGTCGTCCCTCATGCCGCGTGTGTCTCCCTGTGAGTTTAGTGTGTTATTCCCCAGTTTAATTTAGTTTACTTTGTATGCTCGTTTTTCTGCGACCAGCAAATAAAGCTGAGGTTTTGAGTTCATCCCTCGAGTCTGTGAGTCCTGCATTTTGAGTCCTCATCTCCTGCCTGCCACACAGCGTTTTATGACAGTCAAACTTACAACAACAGCGAGTCTTTATCCAAAACCTTTTGGGTCTAACTGTAAAAGTACTTACATGTGCTGGGGCATTTAAATTCATGCATGATTATCAGCAGGATTCACCTGATGTCACTGGAAATATTGAATGGTTGAAAGTCTGGATGCCAACAGGAACTTGAGATAAGAATATTGGATCAAACAACATCTCTGAATGTCCGGCAGATAGCTTCATTGTACAAAACTTAGTGTACTCTTTATCTTCTGAGATGGTTATAAATGAACAAAGTGTGAGAAAATGCTGGATTGTGCAAACGTCAATTTATGACTGATTGTTGTACCATAAAAATGACTCGGGCTTTGTGGATGTGCCCTTTCATTGTGGACGTGATTCTTTTTCTTTCTTTAGATTAATGAGTAACTCCTTTGATGCCATATGAATAAGTTCTTTGTCTTACCTACTTGTATATTTCCCCATCAACCACTTCTATTTGTCCTTTGCACACAGAAACAGGCCAATAAATTCTCATCCTCAGACTCTCTGTGAGCTTAAGCACTGGATTCTCTCCAGGGTAAGTACAGACACATCAGAAGTTATAGATTTAATACAGAATAAGATGGCATAATGTAAAAATGCAGTTTTAAAACAACATCTTTGTCTTTTTCACGCAGTTTGAGTCGTGGATGTGATCAATAATGGGAACGCCTTCTGGACTGTTTTTACTCATACTTGTGCATATTGTCACAGGAACTTCTTCAGGTAAATCATCTCTAGTTAGACATAAATTCATTTTCTAAATGGACTAATGTAATTATTATAATGGTACTTTTTCCTTCATCAATTATTGTGCCTCTAATTAAGACACTCAAATTAAAAAATTAAATATTTGCTCCAGACAAACTATAATGAATTTGCTAAGTTTACATTTTCACGTTTCTCCTTTAGAAATTTTTTAGGTAAGGTATGTTATTTAAATATCAGTTTGAAAGTAGACAAATATTTACCTCATATTCAGTAAGTATTCAACAGTGACGTGAAATGCCTCCAAAGAGTTATTTTGATGAATTATCTAAATTACTCAAATCTTTCTTCTTTTTAAATTCAGATATTTTACACTGTGGTGAGATTTCAAAAGATTTTTCAAAATGATTTTGAATCAAAAAGTCTTACTTGTATTTAAGTGCTGTGACTTTTTTGTCTGCAGGGACTCCCGTGACCAGCTGTGATTCATGTCATGGCAAAGCCACCTGCTTGGAGTCACAGGAAAGAGGTGACACCTTCACCGGCCACGCCCTCTCATGTATCTGTAAAGATGGCTTTGTAGGTGATGGCCTCACCTGCTATGACCCAAAACTCTGCAGTGACTCTTCTTGCTGTGACCGAGGTTACCACTGGTCCTCAGAGAAGGGCTGTGTGGACATTGATGAGTGTTCCCTCCCAAACTCACCATGCACACCACCTCAGATTTGCTACAACACGCCAGGCTCATACGAATGTTCGGAGCCTTCCTCCAAGAACAGAGCAGCTGCCTCTTCCCAATCTGTCCAGTTCTACTGTGGGAACACAGTTTGTCCTTCAGGCACGGACTGCATCAATTCCCAATGTGTGGACCCTTGTGAGAACTACGCAACATTGAATGATGACTGGCGTTCAACAAATAACACAAATACTGAGGTCCTACACTGTGATCAAGATATAAACTGGAAAGGCTGGTATCGCCTGTTTTTGAATCAAACCAGTGCTCATATTCCAGAGAGGTGTGTCGAATCAAACAGGTGTGGAACTCATGCGCCTTTGTGGATAACACAACCTCATCCCACATGGTCAGGTGAAATTGTGAATCGCACTGTGTGCAATGTTTGGGAAGGCAGCTGCTGCCATTTTCGGTCACACACCATCCATGTTAAACTTTGCCATGCAAACTATTATGTCTACAAACTTGTGAAGCCATATACATGCCTCCTTGCATACTGCGCAGGTAATCTTATGCTTTAAATATGATTAACCTGTAGATGATTCAGTTGGTTCAATGGTTTCTGAGTGCATGATTATTATTATTATTTTAAACAGAAGTGAACACAATTACACCTGTTTTACCTACCACAACACCAAGGCCACAGAACTTCACCACCACACATGTGACCGCTAACATCTCTACCACAACACCAGTGGGCAACAGCACAGCAGCCGAGGGGGAGGTCCGCCTGGTTAATGGAAACAGCTCCTGCTCTGGCAGGGTGGAGATCTTCCACAGTGGACAGTGGGGGACGGTGTGTGACGATGCCTGGGGCCTGGTGGATGCTCAGGTGGTGTGTAGACAGCTGGGCTGTGGCAGGGTCTTCTCAGCACCAACAAACGCGCGATTTGGACAGGGCAGCGGACCCATCTGGTTGGACGATGTCGCATGCACAGGCAACGAATTAAAGCTCTCTGAGTGTCAACACAGAGGGTTTGGATCTCATAACTGTGGTCACTCTGAGGATGCTGGTGTCGTCTGTGAAGGTAAATATGAACATGTGAGGTTAAAGAGAGTGAAATCCAACTTTGTTCGTGTGTGCATTTGGGATAACACTGAACTAAGATGATTTATTGTTACATACTACTACAGGTTTTTATCCACACAACAATTTTTTCTTTTAGTCTTGAATTATGAGAATTTTTTCAATAAAGATAAACTTACTATGAAGATATTTCCATGAATCCACAGACACTGCCCCCAAGAACTATCAAATTACCAACAAATTAAAAATAAGTTTAAAATAACATGTTGTCACCTGTCAGCCAAAGTAAAATAAATAGTAGAAAGATGATTATGTTATATTATTATATATTATATATATTATTATATTGTTATATTATTCTAATAAGTCCACCTTTCCTCTGAAGTACTCCCATAGACAGTGTTCCTTCTTTTGGTTTTCTATTAGCTGCTTCAACAGTGAGGCTGGTCAATGGTCAGAACCGCTGCTCTGGCAGAGTGGAGATCTTCAATGATGGACAGTGGGGCACAGTGTGTGATGATTCCTGGGACCTGAATGATGCTAAAGTGGTGTGCAGACAGCTGGGCTGTGGAAGTGCTCGTTCAGCATTACAAAGTGCAGCTTTTGGACAGGGCAGCGGACCCATCTGGTTGGACAATGTAGGATGTTTGGGAAATGAACAATCAATAACTGACTGCAGACACAACGGGCTTGGATCCCACAACTGTGGTCACCATGAAGATGCCAGCATCATCTGTGAAGGTATATTTTATGCATTTTTCAGGTACCCTCCATTTCTTACTGCTGACACCTAACTGATGAGAAAACTATTCTCATTTGTTGCTTTAATTTACCATTTTTTAACTAAAGATACACTTACTATGGCAATATCTCCATGGATCCACATATAATGCCCCTAAAAACTATGTAATTAGCAACAAATTATAAATAAATTAAAAACAAATGTTGTCACCTTCACCATCCTCCACTTCTTACTGCTGACATCTAACTGATGAGAAAAGTATTCTCATTTGTTGTTTTAATTTACCATTTAAATATAAACTTGTTGTGCTGCACATGGAGTCAAATGCAAAGTAAACAAGGAGTTTGTGAGAAAACAATAATGTTGAGATGTACTAACAAGAGCTTATCCTCATTAATTTAGATGGAAGTGCAAACTGAGTTTGTCCTTTTAGTTCAAAGACACTTTTCTTTCAGTCCAACCAGGAATCAACAGCACTGTTTTTCCAACAACACCAAGGCCGCAGAACTTCACCACCACACATGTGCCTGCTAACATCACTACCACAACACCAGTGGGCAACAATACAGCAGTTGAGGGGGAGGTCCGCCTGGTTAATGGAAACAGCTCCTGCTCTGGCAGGGTGGAGATCTTCCACAGTGGACAGTGGGGGACGGTGTGTGACGATGCCTGGGGCCTGGTGGATGCTCAGGTGGTGTGTAGACAGCTGGGCTGTGGCAGGGTCCTCTCAGCACCAACAAACGCGCGATTTGGACAGGGCAGCGGACCCATCTGGTTGGACGATGTCACATGCACAGGCAACGAATCAAAGCTCTCTGAGTGTCAACACAGAGGGTTTGGATCTCATAACTGTGGTCACTCTGAGGATGCTGGTGTCGTCTGTGAAGGTAAATATGAACATGTGGAGCTATAAAGAGTGAAATCCAACTTTGTAACTGTCTGGCTTTGAGATAGAGCAGAAGCCCATGCCAAGAAGCTCCTGTTGCACAGTTTTTGCACAGCTGTTAATGCCAGAGGAGGTCTGGAGCACTGCAGTTATTGAGTCAGCTGAGTGTTGGACACTTTAACATACTGCTTTAACATACTGCTTACTCACAGAGACACTGCTCAGTAACTTGACATAGAATGGTTCTTTGTGACTGAGCTGCTGTGATTCCTAAGAGTTTCCACTTTGCATTAATATCACTTACAGATGATCCTGGAATATCTAAGAAGCAAGAAATTTCATGAACTGACAAGTTGTAGTGGTGGCATCTTTTACAGCACCACTACAGGTAGCAAGAGTACAGAAAACCTGTATTTAAGTAGAAGTACAGATACTACTATCGAAAAATACTCCAGTAAAATTTGACAGTGTTCCTTCTTTTGGTTTTCTATTAGCTCCTTCGTCAGTGAGGCTGGTCAATGGTCAGAACCGCTGCTCTGGCAGAGTGGAGATCTTCAATGATGGACAGTGGGGCACAGTGTGTGATGATTCCTGGGACCTGAATGATGCTAAAGTGGTGTGCAGACAGCTGGGCTGTGGAAGTGCTCGTTCAGCACTACAAAGTGCAGCTTTTGGACAGGGCAGCGGACCCATCTGGTTGGACGATGTAGGATGTTTGGGAAATGAAGCATCAATAACTGACTGCAGACACAACGGGCTTGGAGTCCACAACTGTGGTCACCATGAAGATGCCAGCGTCGTATGTGAATGTAAGTTAAAGTTCTTACATACGGAAAAATTTAAATAATGAAATCTTTTATCTTATCTTATATTATGACATCGAAGTACTCATCCTGGCCTCATTTGGTATTTCCTATTTCATCTGCTTTCATTTTTTATTAGTGACCTCATGTCTTTTACTTTAGTCCAGCAGCCTCCACTCCAGACTTCACAGTTAATTTGTGGCCGTGATAAAATCCAAGTTGGTCTGCATATGGGCAGCATGTCATCCTCCGGTTTGAACCCCTTCTCGGGCAACCTGGCTTCCAGCAACTGTTCCTGGGTCAGAGTCCGTGATGATTATGTTTGGTATGAAATGGAGGCTCGGGCAGGTGCCTGTGGAAATGTGCTGAGGGTAAAGACTTATTTCTTTTTCCTATTGTTTAACTGTCCCATTAAAAAACACTAGTGCTCAATTAATTTATGATAAGGTGGCTGTAGACTGTGTTTTGGCATCAAATGGCTTTTTTGTTATCCAAGGAGAAAAAAGTGAGCAACAGCTCAGGATTCACTGTATTAACCTGTGTGGACATGTCTCTGGTGATTAGACTTTCTCTAGCTGACATGATTTCTGAACTGACTGAAAATGTCATCATCTGTCTTTCAGACCAACAGCACACATGTCATCTACTTCAACAGTTTATTCATCTACCCTCTGGCTAATTTGTCCTTCGCTCTTCCTGTGGGTCTTCCCTTCTCCTGTGCTTATCCCCTGGACACAGACGCCAGCCTGAATGTAGCTATCAGGCCAGACCTGTAAGTTCATTGAATTTAACTGCAGCATCACTTAGTATATGTAGCTCTAAAATTCAGGGCTCTCATGTGCATAATAGTATGGTTATTACCCCACTCTTTTCAATCATTCTGTTACCAAACTGCAATAATTAAGATGAATCTTGTTTACTTTGTGTGTTTCTTTTAACCATTTATGAGAGAGTAAGCATGCATTACTGTGGGCTGTTTGTAATTTAACATGACCACTGAAAGTCATTTTCAGATCCTTCATGCATAAACTTAAGTGCTTTTAGTTGTGAGGCTACGTTCCAAACAACGTTACAGTTTGTTTAGAAAGCTCCACATTAAGTTGTTTACTCAATCCAGTTAACAGTTTGCTGCCTAGTTGTAGTTTAAAGATATGTTTTGTAATTATTCAATGCAGAATTTAACAAACATTTACCACCAGGAGGCAGCGTTTTACCAGTGCGGATGTCTTTTTAGTCGCACAATTTCGTCAAGAGACTTTGCCTTTTGCTCAAAATAAATATATATCTTGGACTTTATAAAATAAAGTTTATAAAATTAAATAAACAGTCTTCTTTCCAGTCAGAAAGGGAGATTTGTCAGTTAACATAACAAAAACATGTTTACTGGATTAAAACTCTAGTGTAAAATTGAATCAGCTATATAATCTGTTATTTAGACAGTGCTTTTTCACTTGTTCAACTACTTGAATCTATGCACTTGAAGCACTTTTTATCTGCACATGCTCACATACCAATGGATGCATGTTTAGCACCATCTCCAAAGACATTTCCAGCATATGGTCTGGAGGAGCTGGGGCTCGAACCATTAGACTTTTGAAGAAAACAAATCCAAAGCTGTCTTCTTACACAAACCAGGAAAAAGACAGAATAGCAGCAAGTAGTGTCTGAGAGATCCTTGCATTATATAATTTTCTTTCCCTTTGTCAGGTTCACTGGAGGAATTTCAGGTTCAGGTCCAAAAGCTCGAGCCTCCATGTCTCTGTTCCGCAACTCCAACTACACTGAGTCTTATCCACCAGGCCAAGTCTTCCTCCCAGTGGGTTCACCTCTGTACGTGGGCGTCTCTGTGGAGGACACAGACCCAGTTTTGGCAGCTGTTCTGGAGGACTGCTACGCCACTCACTCACCAAACCCTGATGATCCCACACAATATCCTCTCATCCAGAACAAGTATGTGCATCTTTCCAACCTCACCAATGCTTTGTGAGATACAGTGAATTGTGTGGACCCTGCTGATCTCCTCCCTCCTCTCTCACAGGTGTCCCACTGACCCCCAAAAGGTGTCAATAGTTGAAAGCGGCTCATCCCTCCGAGCTCGTTTCTCTGCTCTGCTCTTCCTGCTCCTGGGTGAATACAGAGACATTTATCTTCACTGCAGCCTCAGCCTGTGTAACCAGAGGAACTACAACTGTGTACCAGTGAGTTCCACATTTCATTTAGCAGTACTCCATAATCCAAAATTGTTTCTGTGGTTTAAATCCTATATCTCTTTTCTCATTCTTTTGCCCTTTGTAGTCGTGCACAAGTAGGGCACGTCGCTCTGTTTCCAACTCAGCTTTTATGAATCCCGTCACCATTGGACCAATTACTTGTGAGTATGAATTAAAACCTGGATTCAGAGCTCATGTCTTGACATAGTGATTTATATTAAACTAATAACTGCCATATCAACTTTTTCTTCTTCTTCTTTATTTTTAGTGGACAAGCCAGCTGAGTGATCTGGAACATCCGATAACATTCTGTAGTGTGATATTAACTGCCAGAACTCTGTTTCCACAAGAGAGATGATTTAAATATAATATTCTCAAATATTTTACACATATTTTTTGATATTATGTTCCATTTGGGCTTTTTTTCATTGTATGACTGCAAACTGTCCAAATAAGGTATGCATCCTATTTGTAAAAACTGTACCTTGATGCTGGAATGTGAAACCAACTGGGTGATAAACTGCAAAGCCACCAAGTATCACAGTTCACACACTCTAATCATACCCATTAGATTTCATTGCACCGTATGAAAATTGCAGAGAAGGTATTAATTCAAGGTGGCACGGTGGTTAGCATTGTTGCCGCACAGCAAGAAGGTCCTGAGTTCAATTCCAACATCAGGCCGGGGTCTTTCTGTGTGGAGTCTGCATGTTCTCCCCGTGTTTGCGTGGGTTCCCTCCGGGTACTCCGGCTTCCTCCCACCGTCCAAAGACATGCAGCTTGTGGGGATAGGTTAATTGGATAATCTAAATTACCAGGTGTGAATGTGCGAGTGAATGTGAGTGCGAATGGTTGTCTGTCTCTGTGTGTTGGCCCTGCGACAGACTGGCGACCTGTCCAGGGTGTACCCCGCCTCTCGCCCTATAACAGCTGGGATAGGCTCCAGCGCCCCCCGCGACCCTGAAAAGGATAAGCGGAAGCGAATGGATGGATGGTATTAATTCAATTCAATGCAATTTTATTTATATAGTGCCAAATCAGAACAACTGTTTCCTCAAGGTGCTTTATGTTGTAAGGTATAGACCCTACAATAATACAAAGAAAACAGAGAAAACGCATCAATTACAGATTAAAATAGGTTCCAGACATTAGTCACAGTTAATGGTACATCTTGTACATCTTTAATGGCTATAAACAGACATAGAACTTCTCTTTTCTATAACACCTTCCATACAAGGTAATAAACTTCAAGCCCTCAGGGTCTCTGGGGCTAATCATTGACTCTGGTCATCTGTTGCCAAGTAGAGTAAAATATAGTAAGACACCAAATGAGTTAAGGCCTCAGGCCTGACACATTCCTAGATTATGTGTTATATGTATTGTAAGCATGCATTGCAGTTATCCTTCAATGTTCTAGTTTCCCTCAGCATGTATCACCTGGACAGTCACGCCAGTGAAGCTTAAGACCCTTAATGAACCGAACATCAACTCGAAATAAGCACAAATATGCAATGTGTATAAATTATTCTAACCGTACTTGTAATAAAAGTTAACATAATGGAAGGATCCTCAAATGAACATCTTCAATAAACAACTTTAATGCAATATCAATACTGTGAGAAATATGATTAGATGAAATAATGCTGTAAAGAATGTTATCGATGCAATTATAATAATGCAGGTTATATGGCAGCAATAAAAGAATTTCTGTATCATCACAACACCAACAAACATATGACCTCTATGGCCAACTGCTTTGGTGACAGTGGGAAGGAAAAACACACTTTTAACAGGAAGAAACCTCCAGCAGAACCAGGCCCACCGAGGGGCGGCCATCTGCCATGACCAGCTGGGGTGGGGCCAGGAAGACAGAATAAAGACACGCCGTGGAAGAGAGCCAGAGATTAATAATTTCTAATAACTGAATTCAGAGAGGTCTATAAACACATGGTGAGTGGAAAAGGTGACTGGAGAAGAAACTAAATGTATCATGGGAATCCCCCAGCAGCCTAAACCTAATGCAGCATAACTCTAAGGATTCTGAGTCACCCTATCCAGGCCTAACTATATGCTTCATTAAAAAGGACAGTTTTAAGCCTAATCTTGAAAATACAGACGGTTTCTTTCTCTCGAGTCCGAACTGGATGTTTGTTCTACAGAAGAAGGACATGAAAGCTGAAGGCTCTGCCTGCCATTCTACTTTTAAATACTCTAGGAACCACAATAAAGCCTGTAGTCTGAGAGTGAAGTGCTTTAATGGGGTGATTCAATACTACAAAATCATTATGATAAGATGGGGCCCGATTATTCTAGACCTTGTGTGTAAGGAAGAGGATTTTAAATCTGATTCTGGATTTAACAGGAAGCCAGTGAAGAGAAACATATCGGAGAAATCTGCTCTCTTTCTAGTCTGTGTCAGTACTCTTGTTGCAGTATTTTCGATCAGCTGAAGGGTTTTCAGGGAATTTTTAGGACATCCTGATAATGAATTACAGTAGTCCAGCCTAGAAGTAATAAATGCTGCCATTTCTTCTTTTTGTTTTAGGGGATAAATCAGCTCGGTGAGCTTGTAACATCCTGTAATATCAGAAAGACTTTCTATCATGTAATTAAATCCTTTTTTCAAATTCATTCTATATGATTTAATCAAACTGATGTTACATTGTAGAATTTAATGTTATTTCATATGTTATATGCTAAGTACATTATATCCAACCTTATTATTATATTCACAAAACATTTTCTTTATCACTGGAACTAATATAATCTTTTTGAAAAAAAAAACTGGATTCCTCTCTGGGTTGGTTTACTGATTTTTCCATATTTTGATAAACTGCCATTAAATTTGGGATGGGTATCAACAGTCAAAGAAGGAGGATTTGAATGACTTTGGTTAACAGATGACTTTTCCTCTGGCGTCACCATGAGGTTGTCATTTGTATTACATGATGAAAATCAGGTCTGTAAGCTTTTGGACAATGACTGTTTCTGTGATCTTTCCTCTGTACACTGCAACACTGAATTTTCTAGATATGAGTGAAGTGCAGATTCCAGCTTGAATTGAGAGTTTTTACAAAAGTACTGCATTAACATCTTGACTTAAAAACATATAGCAAGATAATGAAGAGTTCACGAGTGGTCAAATAAAGAAGGAGTATGATCCAGAGTATACCACATCACCAGGTAATGTCATGGCCTTGGCACGTATAGTTAAGAATAGAAACAAGTTAACTTTGTGTTTACTGATGATGTGACTCCTGGTGATGTGTATGTGATTTTACTTTCTGCTCAGATTAAGCAAAATACTGCAAGAATTTCTAAAGGCAACGAAATAGGATATTCTTCAATAGACACGTCAGTCACCTGATCTGAACCCTAGTAGACCATGGTTTACAGTTACTGAAGAAAGCCTGAAGGCAGAAAGACTCACAAACAAGTAACAACTGAAGATGGGCTCAATAAAAGCCTGTAAGAGCATCTCAGAGGAGGAACCACAGCATTTGGTGATGTCAATGGGTTCTAAACTACAGATAGTGATTGACAGCCTGTAGGCAAGGATCCTCTTGCATAATTAGAGTTATGTTGGTTTTTCCGGTTAATTTTGAAGTCAAAGCAAATCTTAGCAAAATTCAGACAGATAAGTTATAAAAGACTCACCCACTACACATTTATTATGAAGCCCAAAATAAAGCCCAACACCATTTTTACACAGGGCTCTAAACATACTTTTGGTTTGGCCTTTTTTACCGTGGAAGTCTGTGGGGACTGATTTGTTTTTCAAGCCATCCTGAAGTTACTCCAGGAACTACAATTTTTGGCATTTCCGTGTTGGCTCAACTTTTAGCCCTCGATTACAATGCAAAACAGTTATCAGATAATAGCTAGACCAAGTTTTCATGCAGTGACAATGTTCATGAGATATCACCTTCATAGCGATACAGTACTAACACTAGAACTGTGCTTACTGTTTTAATAGTGCTGAACTAGTCACTTACTAGCCAGTTTGATGTCACCCAGTTGTTAGTATGATCCTATTCTATCCTATCCTACACAACAGGACCATCTTATTGTATGGTCCTATTGCAAGCACTCGAGGTGAGCATTTTTGCCACTTCCAACTTAGTGATTTGAAAGTGGATATGATGAGCGATGTGTGGATGAGTACTGTGAAACTACACACCCAGGGAGCAGATCTTGTATAATCCTGTCAGACTTTTTGAGTGACCATCATTTGCAATTCAAACAGACTTAATTTTCAGTTCAGTATGACTGGAAAGTATCAACTAAGCTCATAAACTCATTGGGAAAGTGTTTACTGAGGTCACAGATTAAGTGAGCCCTGGACCATTTTCCCATGTTCGTCTATACAAGTCTTTCTGAAACCACATGAGTCGCCCCCTGGTGGTATTAAAAGGAAGGCAACAGTTAGCACACTTTCACTTTGGCTTGGCTTTTCAGATCTGGAAGTTATGTCCATCTTTCATGCTATTGTGTAGGCACTAAAGTAAAAATCCCTGAATTACACCCTGCTGTTGCTACACTGGATGTCTCCAACAAAACACTAGATTTGTGTTCAGTGAGCCATTTACCCTCACTTATTTTATTTTCACGTATTTTATTGTAGATATGGCTATCACACTGGTGGACGTTAAGTGATGTGATAAATGTTGTGGCTGAAGGTCACAGGATACCCTCGAGATTTGCTCTCTAGGAAACTAATAATAATGGTTAATGTTTTCAGGGGCGTGTCTCCGAGTTTACTTTTTGATTGACGGGTCTAGAGTCCAATCCAGTGCCTCATTGGCACAGCGGGGGCGGGGCACTGACGAGTGGACGATGTTTCCCCTCTCGGGTTTAGTTTGGAGCCGTTAGGGGTAAATTTCCTCTCGCTCGGTGGTGGCAGTTTATAAGAAACAGCCTTCAACGTGTCTTTACCGACAGCCGTCGCCATGTCTAACAACAATGCCAACAACAACTTAATTATCGCCCAGAGAGCTGTGAAGCAGCTCCGGTTCGAGGCCAGTATCCGGAGGATCAAGGTACGAACGAACCCCTGCTACACTCACACACAAACACGGAAGACTGAGCTGTTCTTGCTGCTGAATGGCGGAGACCGACCGTAGAAGTGACGCTGTGTCCGTAGATTCAACAAAGTTGTCCACACTAAGTTACACTTAAGACTCACAGATTGCTTTCTGGTAGTTTAAATCGCAGCTACAAGCGAACAAGTTTCTTCTGCTTTTTAGTTTGTTTTAGAAAGTCGCTATAAAGTGTCAGGAGAAGTGACCCGTTTATGGAATTTCTGAAAGTTAAACCTCCCTGGGTTGGTTATCTTAAGGAGACTGTGAGCATAATCTGTCAAAGATACACAGCAGACACACCCGTTCGTGTACGGAACTGTTCCTTGCAAATGTTATGCAAAAAAAATGAGCCAGTTAGTCATGTAAATGAGAGAGTGGGTAGTACAAAGGGTTGCAGCAGGAATCACAAATACTCTGTTTTTGTTTTCATGATCCCCCACCCAACACACACACACACACACACACACACACTCGTGTGTCTGGCTCTGCAGGTGTCCCAGGCTGCCGCAGATCTGAAAAACTTCTGTATGCAAAACGCCTCCAAGGATCCTCTCCTGATGGGCGTCCCCTCCAGTGATAATCCCTTCAGACCCCCCAAGTCCTGCTCCCTGTTCTGAGGTAGGCTTGCTTGCTCCTTCATGGAGGTTTCATTTGGTGGGGGTATAAAAGTGTATATTTAATTAAACTAGGGCTAAAGAAATGCAGGGTTTTAACTGGGTCATAATGGACATTTTTCAGAATCAAAATCAAATTCTGATTCTGAAAAATGTCCATTATGACCCAGTTAAAACCCTGCATTTTGGGGGGCATTTATAATGGACATAATGGACATTTTTAGGGGGTTAATACATATGGGTCACACATAGTTGAAGTAGATGGTATCAAATAATGTAGTGTTACCTTAAAGTACATTCCTGATATTTGATTTAAAAAAAAATGTAAATAAAATTAGTTGTAGTTTAAAATTGTCAAGCGGTGCATAGCTCCTCTGCTCAAGGAATGCATTTTATACATGTCGAGCTACCTTGCTAACACATCTCTTTTGGAGGAAGGTTCAGAGCCTTTACAACAACATCACAAGGAAGCTGTGTGGTAAAGTCACAGCAGTGCAAATTGCATGCATTTGCGCTGCATTGCCACTGGAATTTGCATGTATTCAGTTGGTGACTCCAAAAATGCACAAATGTGTTTCTATGTGTCGCCTTCCTGCAAAGCTTGTTTTACACTGCTTGACCTGAAGCTCACAGGCTAGAGCACCTTTCCGGTCAGTGAACTTAATTTAGCCCACAGAGACTATAAAGGTAACTGGGGAAAATATAAAATCAAACCTACAATTACAGACAGTGAGTGACTTACAAGCCCAAACGTGATGAGTTGAAAGTATGAATGACTTTCAGGGTCTGCTTGGGATTAAAACAGTTTTAACTTTGGTAATATCTCTTAATTAGAGAAGGCATGACTGTCCAAACAAAGCTCTGAGTCAAACATCACATCCAGATTGGTAGCAGAGTCCTCAATGTAGGAGAACCGGTTTCCATGATTGTTTTCCAAGCTTCAGGTCAGGTTTGTGGAAATGAACAAAAGGACCTCAGATTTGGAATCACTCAACCAAAGTTTTGTGACATCCAACATGTAACGTCATAGAGACAAGTCTTAGCGGCATCCAATGTCGCAACTTTGGGCACGTGATTGAAAAGCTTTTTTTTTTTTTCTCCCACAGGCCTGTTTGTTCTTTTCCATGTTATCAAAAACAGCTTTAATTTTACAGTTTTATTTTACATACACACACACAAATATTAACTAAAGCTTAAACTAACTTAATTAAAGCTTTAATTACAAACATGAAGGACTCTAGCTTTTCATGCTAGGAGTTACTGAGGTTAGCTGCCTTCAGCCTGCAGCAAAGTTTACAAGAAATCTGATGAATTTAAAGATGCCACGGTGGCATCTCACTGTTCATCCTGTGCCTGTATAGGATTACTGCAAGTAGTCAGTTGTCCTGATGGTGTGCATGTATTTGGACTGGTTTTAATTGATTCTAAATAAAAGAAAGGCTGGAGATCAGGTGGTTTGATTAAGGCTGTGAGGGTTTTCATTGTAATTATGATTGTAATTACAATTGTAATTGTTTTCAGACTTTTAGTTGAGATAAAAAGAGGCTAGTTGGGCTGGTCGTATTATACGCACATGTGCCCCTAAATATGTTTCACAGTCCAAATTTTTCTATTGTTGGTAAAAGTGAATTGATCATGCTGTTGAGCACTACTACAAACACTAGGGTTGCTCCACCCAGCCTTTGGGGCAAATAGGCTAGAATATAAACAGAATATGAACAGGCCGGGGCGGCTTTTTTTTACTCGTCCTCGCCCTTCAAAAGATTTTTGTATTTGCATATAGCTGTGTGTCATCAGCAGAACAGTGGAAATTAACAGTATATTTACACATTATCTGACCCTACAGAAGCAAATGGAAAGAATAAAAATGGGACAAAAAAAACACATTAAGTTCAGTTTTATTTCTTTATCGACATATGTGAGTACATCCATTTAAGTGTATACTATCCATCAGTCTTCTTAACAAATTTATCCTGTTTAGGGTCATGAGTGGGGCCTGTTGTAGCTGTGGACAGGTCACCAGTTTATCACAGCGCTAATGCAAAGATGTTCATGCTTGGAGCCAGCCAATGCAGGCACAGAGAGAACATGTAGACTCTATACAGGAGAGCCCCAGCAGGTCAACGGATTAAAACCCCAAATATTTTTGCTGTGAATTGATGGCGCCAGCTGCTGCACCATTGTGCTGACCCGTTTATTTTAATTACAAACATCCAAAAAACATCCATAGAACCATTGTTTTACTGAAATGTTATCATTTGCCCCCATATTTTCTCAAACTTATTTATGTTTTACACAAATGACAATGTCGGCATTGCTTTTTCCACAGTTTCTCCAGCACTAAGAATATAAACCCAGTACAGCTATACTGGAGTTTTCACTTGTCTGTTAAGGTTGGGTGGAGTTTTCCAGGAAATTACATCAGGTTGCCAAGCTGCATGTGCTACTAAGAGCACATGAAATACTTTTACTTGTCACCACAGGAAAAGGCCAAGTGTTGATAATACTTGTAATGATGCCCGTATTTTATTTACGTGTTCCAATAAGGCTACAGTACAAACCACCCAGAACATTACTCCCACACTCAATGCTGTTACACTGTCATTATTTTTAATTATTTTTGGTATGTACACAAAGCATGATTAAGCATTCAGTAATATTATTGCACTTCCAAGCTTCTTAAACCTAAACCTAACTTTAAACCTAAAAACATAGGTGGAGCATTTCCCTGTTAAATATGTGAATTAGTTAAGTCACTAATTTTAATATGAAATTTAAAACCAAAGTTAAGTGCTTTTCAATGGAGGCAAATGGACTATGTAGTCTGCAAAAATGTGCAGAACCAGCAGTGACAAAACTGAAAACACAAAATACAAAAACAAACAAACCCATAATTACAAAATAAGAGAATCACGTAGACATAATAAAACTAATAAAAGACAAATAAAATCTGCTTTTAAAAATGTCAAAAAAGGAGAAAATAAAAGTAAAAGGTACAATAGTAAAATAATATTTTAAGTAAGAATAAGTAAATAATATTTGAATATTTTATTAAAAATAGTTAAAATTAAAAAGTAGAAAAAACAGATAAGAGATAAACATAGCATACAGTACTTGAAGTGTTGCTTCATTTGTTTCTTAAAGCTTGCTTTATTGTGTGTTACAACAGTGTGTGTGCTTTTGTGTTACACAAAAGGAAGCAATTGACAAAAACTTGTGTTTCTGTGTTATTTCTAACATTTTGAAAAACAAAAATGTGCTTTAAGCAAAACACTGATAAGAACAAAATATTATATCAATGTATGTTTTTCTTTTGACTTGGGCTAAAACGTATTCCACTAAACAGCAAAAACCCTAACATTGTCTGGCCTGGTCAGATATGCATGTGTTTGAGAGCTGAATGTGAGTTGACTATACAAACAATTAGGAATTTTCCTGACCTTAATGTTTCCGAGAAAAACCAACAGTGGTGTTGTCATTGCTCTCCTCTGTGATCTTTCTGTTATCTGGCTTCATTTACCCTAACATCATCAGTCAGGCTGAGAGGTCACATGGAGCGTGTTGACACAAACGACCACAAACACAAATAAGTCTGTTTAGCAGCAGAGTGGCTGATTTTGCAAGGATAAAACTGTGATATTAGGAAAATATGAAGAGGTTACACACATAATACAAACTGAGAGCAGCTGAGTGCGTGTCTACTTGTTTAGCAATTTGTTTAAGCACTTTTGTAAGTAAGACCAGAATAAACCTACTTTGTTAATAAAGATTGGCCTATTTGAAGTCAAAAAGGAAAGTTGGCAATAAAACAAAAGATGACTGTGTAAATAAAGCAACAATAGTTGTTTTAGTTCATCCTTTCAGCTGCAGCCAGAGTAAAGAATAAAACATACAAATCAGTGCTCTGGTTTAGGAGCGAGCATTAAGGCTTTTAGAACAATGAAATGTTTTCAAATTGTTTGCAGCCAACAAGGGGGGAAAAAAAGAAATAAAGATGAGTCTAAGAATATTTATTGTATGTATGTATTTATTATTGATGCTCATTAGAGAAAGACAAAAGACTTTAGATCAGCGGTCCCCGGGCCCTGGACTGGTACCGGTCGCACGATCTGATATCCTCGTGTTGGTGTTGTTCCCAGATCATCATACTAAAGGTTGTTCCAGGATCAACATTGCAAGTGACCAATCAGAATGTTGTGATGTCATACTTTTGCGACTTCGGGAAAAACCGGCGTAAAACAAAAAACTGTACTTAAGCTGCAAGAAACCGCCTTTGTCCGCCGATCAACGGACCCTAACCCTGACCCTTTAATAAACGCTAAGCAGAATTGATATTCTCCTTGCAACATTGGAATTTCATAAATGCACAAATGGGTTGGTGCGCAAAAGAATAACGTCACAGTAATGTGATTGGTCACTTGCAATGTTGAACCTGGAACAACATTTTCATGATGATCTGGGAACAACACCAACACGACGATATCAGATCATCCGGTACCGGTCCGTGAGTCGTTTGGTACCGGGCCGCGAGAGTTGAGGCTCAGCTGTGAAATGTATGGTTTTCAGGGTTTTTATCGGTTTTCAGCGTTATTTTGTTATCGTTTTTATCGTTAACTCGGTTTTCCTGGGTCTTTTCACGTGTGTTATGAATAAATCTTATTTTTTTTCGGTACCGGTACCAGTTTTATTTTGTTGTATTTATCCGCGACACCTTAAAGGCCGGTCCGTAAAAATATTGTCAGGCATAAACCGGTCTGTGGTGCAAAAAAGGTTGGGGACCGCTGCTTTAGATGATAATTAAAAAAAACCCTTTTGGTCCTCCTACTGTCTACACACCGAGGTCTGAGTGATATTCTAGGAATGCTGAAGCTGTTCTCTGTTGAACTGGTTGGTCCGTAGGCAGTGATTTCATACCTTTTTTATCTCGAATTTCAAACATGCACTCCTCTGGAGCAGGTTTATTCTGCAGCATAAGTTACCATGGCGATGTACCTTGGTACCAAGTGAACCACCTTCATAACATGTAAATGCATGTAAATCATTAGATGTCATCAGATTTGTTTTATTGATTTACTGATTTTTGTCATTTTGGCCTGCAGCTTAACTCTTTTTCCATGTTTCTGTTTTTTTTTTTGTGTGTGTAGCAGAAGGAGACGCGGAGGATTTCTGGATCTGTTCTTTGAAGGCTTTCTTCACTTCTAGTTCTTGCCGCTGTAGATCTACCTGCAGCACCTCGTGGGATGATGCACACAGGGGTCGGGGGATATGGGTTTTGGGAGAGGGGAGGAGGGATTATGGGGGGGGGGGGCAGTTATTCCACTTGTTTGACAAACTAATGGCATCATAACTCCAATCTGTTACATAAAAGCAGGTCTAAACTCTATATGTTTAAAAAAAAAAGTTGTTTCTCACACTAACTTGACTAATGATTAAGCCGCTCTGGGTTTACCTAGTACTTAACATGTCCACTCTCCATTTACTGACTGAACAGTGTCTCTTTCCAGTCAGTGAAATTCAGCCCATGTTTAACGGCCAGTGCAAGTGTAACTTCCTCTTGTATTCTGCGTAACACGTGGAAGTACAATCAATCATTAATTTAAAGCAGGTGCTGCTCAGCAATAGGAACATGTTGTTATCCACGCCAAGTGTGTCATTACAAAGCACAGACATTAACACTACAGACACAGGACTGTCTATATGTGGCCAAAAGAAACTGCTCATGTATTTGTGATTATGTAAAAGGTGTTTCTAATAATCTGATTTACGACACTTTTAACCTCTCGCTTTAGGGCACGTGATTGTTCATTAACATTTTGTCCCGCTGTTTTCCGTATGTATGTAAGAGCCCATTAGACGTGCTTTTACCTGCCTGTATCTGTACCGGTCTTTAATTTAAAAACACATTATGGCCTTACACTATTTGGATAGTGGCAGAAATTGAATGTATATCACATTAGAAACATATTTCTGATAATGTTTGTATTTAATGAATCCACTGCAATGACTTGTTGCAATAGTTGTTTTCCACACTGGAATCATTTTACTATCAACCAAAAGCTTCACTGCTGTTAGTCTGTATCTTTATAAACGTTGCTTTTGTGGGAAGCCTTCAAAAGAAATTAAATTAAATTACTTTTTTTTTTTTTTTTGAACACTGATGAAAATCTGTATGCTATGTTTTTTTTTTTTAAGGAAATGTTAATCCTTTGCACAGATAGCATAAGAAAATGATTATTATGAAGTGTCACTTTTTTGACTTATTTTACGACTCGCACATTAGCAGGTCAGAAGGTTCAGTCTCAGGTGTTTTATAGTCAAAGTGAAAAGACTGAAGGATATGCAAACATCAACATTTTCCAGATCATATATTGTGTAAAGTGCATCTGAGGAACAGAGAACTGCATCAAGTGTGATGCTCAAAAATTTGATGTCATTTTGAAACGTGGTTTAATCTGATATTAAAGCCATCTGAACAGCTGAATATGAAATCATTTATGATTTTTAAATGAATATTTAGGGTAGGCATGCACTGACCCAGTTCCAGTGACCATCTGTCTTGTATGCAAGTGGCATGTTTCTAAGTTAACCCAAACTTTTGTGCACTAGTAAGTGTCTGCCCACATGTCAAATCTCCAGGATCTCACCAGCATCAGTTTGTCATGTGTCACTTCTATAAATCAAGAAAAATATACTGATAACGGCAGTGTCTTCATAAACAAAAACAACAACAATAAAATAAATGTTGATAACGTGCTGCATTTGTTCTATTCATGCATTTGAAAACAAAATACAGCAGCAAGCTCAAAGTCACGGGACAGATGACGAACACTGTGACTTACAGCAGTGTGACACTGCAAAGACGTCTCAAATTATCACTGCTGCTCTTGTTAGAGGTACTGCTTTTAATTTGACATTAAACTGGGGGGAAAAAAAAAAATCAGGATTTCTTTATTGGCATTCAGTCGATACATTATAGATGCATTGCTGAACGAAATTATGAACACAGAAAAACAAAAAGGGCACCATGTAAAAATGCTCTAGTGCAGCTGTCAAAAAAGACCCTAACATGGCATTACATTTATATAAGAAACCTGAAAAAGCTAAGTTGTGCTTAGGTTATTGTACTATATCCATTTATGATGTACATTATGAATTGACCAGTCTGATGGCAGTTGGGTAAATTCACATTATACTGCGATACCTTTTGCCTGAAGGCAGGAGGGGAAACGGCCAGTGACCGGGTGAGTGATGACCGTCACGATCCTTTTTGCCCATGAAAGGCAGCGTTCCTTTGCCAGATCCCCAGATGGTGGCATCTTGTCAGTGCCGTTCTTTCTGAGACACTGCTACTCTCATGTTGCCGACGAATGCAACACTCTCTGCGGTGACTCTAGAAAGTGGTGAAGCCTGATGGGTTGGGATGAGTCTTTTTTAGCCTCTGTAGGAAGTGCAGGTGCTGGTGAACTTTGACACTGGAGGAGGTTGTCGGTCACATGCACCCCCAGGAATCTTGTGCTGTTCAATCTCCACAGCAACAATTTGAGAAGTAGTAGTGGAATTTCTTTTATAATAAGTAGTTTGATTGAATAATGGTCTAAAGCTGCAGTCTCCTCATTCATCATTGTCAGTGATAATTAACAAAAGTGCCATCACCTGTGAACACAGGCTGGACTCACCTGAGGAGGTTTTGCTGCTCAGGTGAGAGCCTTTGTAAAGTTATATATAGCAGCATTTCCTAGATGTTGTGCACATCAATTAGAATTGTAAAAACATCTACCTTTTGCTATTATATGAATTCTGCAGCCAGATGGCTTCCAGGTTTGTCCAAAGAAAAGACGACAGACAGGAGTACTCAGGTAATGACATCCTCTTTCACTTGAAAGAACATTATCTAAGCTTCCAGAGCACAGATTTAAAAAAAAAGAAAAGAAAAAAAGACATATTTGTATTCATATTTCACCTTATCTCCACCTACTTGCTTTTTCGTGTTTCTCCTGCAGACTCTCATCTGTTTAGGGATCCCAGTCTCAACCCTCTAAATGCGCACCCCCACAGCGCCTCCTGGTGGACTGATAGGGAGGAACAAGGAGACTCACTGAGGGTGTGTTACAATAAATTTAAGAGCACAGATTTGTGTTTCAGATTAAGGAGACAAGGTGAACTCTTTCCCTCTAGGAGCAGCTAAAAGAGATGGATGAGCATGTGGCCAGGCTTCAGGACATGCTGAGATGCGAGCGGGTCAAAGTAAGATGAAAGCATGTGCGAGGGTTTTCTAAATGAATGCCTTCATATTCATTTCCAATTCCTAAAGTATATCTCTCCACTTGTCAGTGCGGCCATCTGCAGCTCCAATGTAACCAGCAGGAAGCGGAGCTGCGACGGCGAGAACTGCAGGCCAACAGACTGAAGGAGCGACTGTCACAGATGACTGACAGACATAGAGAGAAAGGACCAGGTGAGATTAACCCCAGCAGTTTGCTTACCTCTTAAATATTTCTCACATCCTGTAACTTTCAACCCGTTATATTTTTCTATCCAGCCATAGAGGTGCTAAACTTTCCACCTGGAAGCCGGGGCAAAAAAGAACAGCCAGTTAAATCATTCAGATCTACTGCGAAGTACGTTAGCTGGTTACTTTCATGCATTTTCTGATCTTGGACTCTCATCAAATTGCTCTTCCTAATCTTGACTTGCTCTCTCCAACTCGTAGACGAGAAGAGGCAGCACTGCGTCTGATGCTGGAGCGAAGAGAAGCAGAGCTCAGGGAGGCGATGAAGCTGCGTCACAGTCTCACCACTTTACTTCACGCACTCAGAGTCGACATGGAGCAGGTGGGCAAAGGCTTCACTAACACCAGAGATGCTGAATAAGTGATGTTGAATGAACTGATCCAAAAACAGTCAAATGAAAACACAATCCCACCACAAGATCCTTTTAGTTTCAATCCCTGTTGCTGCAAACATTTGGAATGATACAACAGTTAATGAACCTTATAGTGACTGATCATATATTCATAAATCTGCTGCCTTAAACCACAAATTACATTTGCTGATTAAGACCATGTAAAGTTTAAAGTTCTGGAATAGCTACTAAAATAATGTCAAGATAATAAATACACGTTCAAAGCTTTTGAATATTTTTAACATTACAGTCTTCTTCCCAATCCCAATAAATCTATCTAAACTTTGATGTAAGACCCTGTCAGAGTCGATGGATGTGGCCCAGGATGGAGATAAAAGGTTGGATCAAGCTGAGGAAGCACTTGGAGAACATGTGACAGGCGGGGTTGTTCAGAGTTGGAGGAAAGTGCAGAGGCTACTACAGGGCATCATGTTTGAAGGTAAACCTCTTTCAAACACACTTTAAAGCAATCTGTGAAATATTGTCAGGTCAAAGAAGACTGTATCGAGTGTTGACTGGAAAACTTTTAAGAATTACAGTGTTCATGCAGGTCAGACTACTGCTGGTACCGACCAAGAAAAGCTTCTGGCTCAGCTGGAAGCTGAACTGAAAGAGAGTCAACATCTTGTCAGATTGCAGCAGCAAATGCTGCAGGTATTGCCCTCTAATATGAGGTAACATTCTTTGTCTTGTAAACTTTTGCTAGTCTCAGACTTTTTCCCCCTCATTTCTTTGAAGGATACCCTTGCTTCACCCATCCCCTCCGAACTTACTGATAGCTACTTTTTGGAAGAGTGGGAACGTCTTCAGGTGCACTGGGCAGAGCTCCATCATATGAGGAGGACTTTTGAAAGAGAACGTCAGTCGTTCACTGATGCCGCCATTCGACTGAGCCGTGAGGTTTGAAGAAAATAAGGCAGACTCATTTATAAAGGGTTATATAAATGTCATTTGCTGTCAGTTCTGATAGTGCCCTAATATGGTTTGTCTAAAAAAAATAGTTTATCCTGTTTATCAGGACACCATCACACTGGAGGATTGTACATTTTCGAGTGGTTCTCTTATGCAACTTGTTTTTCTGCTTTGTGTTTTAATGTTTTGTCTGCAGCGCTGTGATTTTGAGCAACAGAGAGCCTCTCTTCTCAAGCAGCAATATCTGTGTGACTCACCTCTGTTTAACAAAGGAGCGCCAAACAACAACAGAAGAGAGAGCGCTGCTCTCAGTGAGTGAAGTCGTTTTAATAGGTTTAAATAATTTACGTCAAATGCTTTGAAGTCACACACATGTTTGACTCCAGGTCTGTCGGGTTTGGGACCCACCAACATATCTGGCTGTCTTCCCCTTACTCCATCAACCTCTGAGTCAGGGACCGCCGCCGTTGCTGGATTACATCAGGGAAGAGGCAGAGTCCAAACTCCCAGCACTCCTGAGCTCTACTCTGCCCTCAATCTACCATACAACTGCAGGTTGATTGATATGACTCTTCAGTTCTCTCCTGCACTCCTTTCATGCAATAATTATTTAACAAAGTTTTTTTTTTTTTTTTTGGGGGGGGGGGGTTGTGACATGAAAACAAATACAACTTCTGTATATACTGCAAACTATGCTGCTTATTTTAAATATTGTTTCTGTATTGTATAGATCCAGAGATGTTGATCAGCACTCAGAAACATGGGACGCTGGAGCAGACAGGATTGGGCACACGCCCCATGCTCCACATTTAGATTGGTCATTTTAATGCAATTTTATTCAACAGAAAACTCAATTTCCCCTTTTTAGAATTGACAATAAATATTGAATTTTATTTATTTCCACTGTTTTTTTTTTTTCTTTCCTTTTTTTCATGTGGATGCAGTGCTGTTTGCTGTGATCTAAAGTTGTCAGTAGACTTGCACTATATTTTAGAGAGAACCTCAAGAATTTAGTGAACTGTAATTCCCTGCTGTGAACAACACTTTGCAACAGCAGAGTGGAAGATCTCCCTTTTAACAGGATGACGACCCAAGATCCGGACCAGGTCAGGCCGGTCATCTTCTATGACTTGTTAAACCCTTGTGTTGTCCTCAGGTCAAAAATGACCCGTAGGTGAATGGCAAACAAGTATATGGGAATCCTGAGGACAACACAAGTGTAAAAGGAGCATAGAGACTTTGCACGACAAAAGGGGACCAAATTCAAACAGGAGAGAGTACATAAGTTAACATGCAATAGTGGCATATTAACATTGGGAGTGAAAAGGAGTGGTGGAAAGTTCATCATGGGAGATCTCACAGCAGTCTGAGACTATAGCTGATACCATGAGGTTCTTTAAGATGCCATCGGCCTTTATCACTGGTTTAAGTTATTTGGATCCAGTGAAGCTCAGCAAATTCATAACTTTTGGGGGAGTATAATCCAAAATTTCTGAACAGTAGTTAAACTGGACTAAGATGGGCACTGAGAAGGCATCTACATATATAGAATTATGATTTATGTATTTCTGGCTCTTTAACTTTTAAGTCATTATCGAAATGAAATATAATTTATTTTAATGTTTATTCCAATAATGAAAAAGTTTGTATACTGACATATATAATTTGATATTGAAGCATGTTGAATATGTTTACGTACAGAAAATAAAATCTATGTACCCATTAACCCTCGACAAGGGCTGCGCAAACATTTGGAGGAAATTCACCTTAATTGGCCGCACGCGTTGGACACGTGCTCACGTGACTGGCTGCTGAGCTGTTGGTGAGGTCACACCATGTGCAATTACTAGTCGTAAATTCTGTGCGCAACGCGAGCCGTTTTGTCTGCTAAAAAACTGGGCCATCTTCCCGAAGGGGCCGAAAACATCGCCGGACTAGAGCTAGAATGAACGGAATGGTTTGGGGATTCCTTCATCACCTGCCACGCGTCATGGAGTCCGACAGCAAAAGTTTCCAGCCTTGGCGAGACTACATGGGACTGTGTGATACAATCCGAGATATCCTGGGTCGCAGCACCGTCTCCGAGTCCTCCCAGCCTGTGTCCAAAGCTCATCACACGGAGTGTGACGACATGAGTCGAGCTATAGTATCTGTGGGCATTAACGCAGCTCGCCAAGGTGGCCTCAGAGCAGAGAGCGCGCCGGATCCCTGCTCCCGCGAATGTGCACTAATGCGTTCCCCTGCTCGCACGGATCCAGTGGATGGTGTGGCGTATGCACCAAACGCAATTGATCTGAAAGTGACGCAAAACCCGTCGGGCTCCCGGGGGCCAAAAGATCGAAAGAAGACGAGTCGTTTCAAAACACCTGAGGCAGTCTTACCCACTCCTGAGCGCATGTTCTGCAGCTTTTGTAAACACAACGGAGAGTCTGAGCTGGTCTACGGATCCCATTGGCTGAAGAACCAAGAAGGAGATGTTTTGTGTCCCTATCTGCGCCAGTACGTGTGTCCTCTGTGTGGAGCCACGGGGGCCAAGGCTCACACCAAGCGCTTCTGCCCCAAAGTGGACAGCGCATACAGCTCCGTGTACGCCAAGTCCAGACGCTGAACCAGCAGGTGGCAAGGAGCAATAAGACCCTACACAGAAGGCAGGACCCTCGTTTCGTTTAGTGTGACTTTATTTTTTCTATTTGTGTATTTATTTTAGCACTAGTGTGGTTTTGCTTTTGTGTGCTTTTCATTTGCATGCTTTGGTTCGTTTGCTGTGTAGCTGATTAGAGTTTCTTTGCAGCTGGTCCTGCCAGCCTAAAATACCTCAGCTGTTTGGTGTTTGGATTTGAGAGGCACTTTCAAGAACGACTGCCAGATTTTATGTTTGGGAGGAGACATGTTTCAAAAAAATTAATGTATGTTTCTTTTACATACTTTTAAAACGTGGCCAGCTGATGTCCAGTTTCATATTTCCTGTCCATGCATTGAAGGATTATAACACTGTCAAACATTATAAGAGATGCAGTCATCATTAATAACTCTACTAAAACAGGTAAAGCATTATGTGACCATGTCAGCATTTTAAATTTTTAAAAATGAGTGACTTGTTCTTGTTTCTCTGATGTGTGCAAGTAGGCCTCTGTTCTTGAGGATAGATTATTTTATTTTGAAAACTGTAATTGTGGCTTTTCTAAAAATGTTAACGCCGTTGTAACTCTTCTGCCTTTGTGGAAAAAGTCTGAAAATTTCTCTGTGGATATTCTTGTGTGCTAAAAAGTCATAAATAACTAAATTGGTTAAGTTTATTTGCATTCTATGTTGTCAATTTTGAATTTTTTTTTTGACATTTTAAATGAGCCATGTTCAAATTAATGTGCCTAAATCACCAATGACAAGACACATGTAATAAACATCCATCTTTATTTGGGAAGAAGTGAAATGAGTCATTAAACTAAAAAAGCAAAACAAAACTGAGCTGCAGTTAACACCAGAACAGTAAACACTTTAAAACATGTGTTCTTTACCAGTGAACCACTGGGGCAGCAGTAAAATAAGGACTGAAGAAACCTGAAATAACTCTCTTAACGAGTTGAGCTCCTTGAACTTTTACTGCTCCGGCGCAGGCTCTCCAGCTCTCGATGAGCAGCCATAACTCTCCGACTAGAAGAAAGATGGAGGACCTTTATTATTTTTCATTCATGACAATTTAACTCTGTATCCGTCAAGCTGCCGGGTGGGCTACAAGCGTCATGGACACCCAAGCTTGTGAACTCAAGAATGAGATGATGTAGGACTTTAAGATAAATCCCAGAGAAGCATCTAGTAAAAATCTCAAACAAGTTCAAATCCAAATGACTTTGACCTTAAGGTCAGAGGTCAACTTCTCTGCAAATCACCAACGATCTTCAAATTTGTACCATAGGTGCATCTACTGGGAGGCTGAGAGAAGCCACTATTATATTTAATTTTGTCAGCGATTCTGTTTTACCATCCTCAACCCGCCGTGCATGTCGACGATGCACAACAGGTTGAGGAATTCATGGGGTTTACTGTTTTTCTGTATAATGTCAGTGAGAGTAGATGGCCCTACTTTGGTCATCTCAGGCACACAACTGTGGCTTTTTTTTGTGTGGGGCACCCAATCAGAAGAAAACTGCCTTGCTTGGAAGAGAAAGGGAGATAAAACATTCATTTTTTTTGGACATGTGCAACCTACAAAGTTGCTCTAGTGAAATTTTGGAGTTAGAAAATAGAGCAAGAACTGCCTTTTAAGTGACTGGTTTAAAGAATGGGAGAGGTGTGTAATAACAGATAAATGTCATGGACTTTAAAGGTGCTGCAGGATTATTCAAGCAAATTTGCAACTTAAATTTCAGTCTCTCTCACATCTACATACTTTCTCTTGCTCATCTTTGACCAGACGAGATCTACAGCTGGCAGAGTTGACCACATATGCTTTACCCCCAACCAATCACAGCAGGGAGGCGAGTATAAAAACAATTAAACTGACTAATGGTAGTGAAAGTCAAAAGTTTACCTATAGGAAGAGACGCTAAGACGCTGGTAGCTGAAAGAAGAATGGCATGTACTAACTTTAGAGAGGAGAGTTCTCTGATAAGTCCGCAGATTAGGTCTGTACCATCTTCATCACAGTCTGAGGAATCAGGGTCTTCCTCTTTCTGCATCGCCTCATCCTCACTATAGAAACACAAACATCGGAATAATTTAAAAACAGAGGTGTTAAAGCTTGTCTGTTAATTTCATAAGATGACCAAAGTACATTTTTAACTTTAAGACAGCATTGTCTCTTAAAAATGTCTTTTTTTTTGTATTTGAGACTATTTTTTAAAACAGTTTCTTGAATATTGAGTAAAATTAACACAGTAGAGTTGAAAGATACACATACAGAAACTTGTACATCTGAAGCATCCGACTGTTCGTGTGTGCAGTCTTTTGTGTATCAGCGGATGTACTGGTATTTCCTTGCTTATTTCTTACATTAGAACGATGGTGTTCAGCTGGGAGTCCGACACATAATCTAAGCACCCAGATCCAAACGAGTCAGCAGTGAGTGAGAGTGTCTGCGAGCGATCAGCGTGAACAGCTGAAGGACCAGCAGCAGGTTCATCGGGATCACACTGCATTTATAAACACAAAGAAACAAAAACAATAAATGCTCTTTCCACGTGATATGAATTAAGTAGCTATTTTATGTTGGGCTAATTTTCAGTTAATTAATTTCATAGTTTAGTTTTTTAAATATTAAAATAATTAATTTGTCAAATTAACATCACAAGTAAAGAGAACATAAGGAAAACTGACTGTAAATCAACACAGATAAATATACTAGAAACACACAAGATTGAAACATTTGTTCTTGATATTTTTAACATAAATAACTTATAATTTTACAGACAGTTTAATCAATAACTGATTAAGAGTTTCAGCACTAATGCCCAGTGCTTTTACTGGTGGTGCATAAGTGTGAAAGACTGTGATGACATTATAAACTACATTAATGAACCATTAAGGGGAACAAAAGGGCAAAATAAGAAAGATTTAGTCCTTTAATCCTTAAAATAGAAGAAGAATAAAGTTGAAATGTGGAGATTAAAATTGTTGTTTCAGGTCATAGACGTGCCACGGCTGCTAGAACCTCTAAAAAATGGTTTGTGCTGATGAGTTAGTGAAATCATACTTGCAAAATTAAATAGCTGGCAATGGACAGGTGCAAGGATATCGATGGCTACGCCCTCATGCAGTACAGAGGGGAAACAATGGCAGCTGAAGCTGTTTCCCTAGCTCATCTACACAGGGCATTTTGTAGAGCTTATACGAGCTGTGGAAGTTGTTTGACTTGAAACAACAACTGTAATCGCCACATTTTGACATTATTCTCAAAATAATACTCTTGTTGCATAACAGTCTGTTCCTTCCCTCCGTTTTAGGTTTTAGCACCACTACTTACACTGTCTTTCCTCTCTGAGACATTGAGTGTTGCTGCAGTCTCACAGATTTCCACAGAGCCACAGTTTAATCCTCCCATATTGGTGTGTGAACAGGAGGCATTTTTATCAGCTCCATCACCACTGAACACATTCCCGGTGATCTCTTCCTCCTTCTCATCTCTTGTTCCAGTAACACTGTCCACCTGCAGAAGGAGAGCCTGGCCATCACTCTTCTCATCTTGACTTGTGCAGAAAGACATGGCAGAGCTGCAGTTTGCTTCTGCTAAGCCAGCTTCCTCTTGATTTTTAGGTACTTCAGCCATAATTTCATTGGTACAAACTTTGAGTTCTTGGAGTTTTTGGCTGCCCAAATCCTCCCCTGCTTCTTTTTCTGCAAGGTGATCTAAGTCACCGACTTGCTCTGAATCAGTAACTATGCAATCTTCACGCTCACAACCTTTTCCCTCTGAGCAGCCGGAGTCGAAACCAGCAGTGGAGCCATCTGAAGGACTGACAGCAGCACAGGCTTCACTTTCTGCTCTGTGTGTTCTCAAAGAAAGAAATGACAAATTAGTATCTCTTGTATTTTACATATACAAGTCAGTTTTAAAAAGTCATTTGAATTTTTATAAACCTCTTCTGAAACGGTTATTTGACATCTTGACTCGCAATGAAAACAGCACTTTGCATTCTTAATTTTTCTCTTTGTCCTGTGATTTTCAATTCTGGAAAATAAAACTGTCTAAACTGAACTCCAACTAATCATTAACTGAAGTTCATGGTGTTTAAATTTTAAATGAGCAAAACTGTTACGTGAAACCTCTCTTTTAGGTAAAATATAACTAATGTAACAGTAGTTGTGTTGATGTTCCTTTCCAACACTGCTGGTTGCTAAAACAGTGTAAAACTCTAATAAATGTAAAAATGTAATAAATGTATTATTACACTTACCTTTCATCTCCTTTACAGTGACTAGGCTGAAGCTTTATCTCTTCCTCTCTCGGCTCCCCGTTCTGCCCGTCTGCTGGGATGGATGGAGGTGAGGATGGTAACGGGAGTGAAGATGTGTTTTCTTCCACAGTCACAGGTTCAGCTGTGTTCTCGCAAATAGGTTTCTCCACTTTATCCTCTCTGTTTTGCTCGTTTTCACGCTTTTGTGTCATTAAAAAATGACTCCGCTCCTTCTCTGTCAGGCCACACATGCCCATCCTTCGCTTTTTCTTGGCTGGCAATCCTGCTACAGACCCCTTTGTGACATCACCCAACCACAAGTTGGTAGGTTCTTCTGGGCCAGTGTGTTGATTGCTCTCCACATCAGAGTTCTCGTTTCCATTCAAAGCAACCGGGCAGGACTGGACATCTTCTTTGGTGATAGGCGAGAAGACCTTGAGCTGATCTGTGCGTGTGTCATACAACGATCTGTTACATTCATCTAAATCCATTTCCTCCTCATTTGTTCCACTCTTGTTGGTGAAATTTTCAGAAAGTACTTGAAGGTCCTCCAGCTGAGAATCACTTTTGGGATTGTTAGCATCTTGCTCTTTAAGTTCCACATTTGTAAAGCAGCCTGCATCTTCTTCCTGTTTTGTGGCACAGGCTTGATCTGCTTCCTGCTGATTTGTAGTCTTAGCACATTCCTGAGCAAGAGACTGAGGACACTGTGGTGGTGTGGAAACTACTGCTGTGTTATACTCTTCAGCATCCTGGAGTTAAAGAAAAGACAAAGAGAATCAAGCAGCTTGTCTTAATGATATGTGAATGTAGGTTCTGTTTCAATCACCTAAAGTACCTGTTGATGTGGAGCCTGAACATCATCGGTTAGAGAAATGTCATCACTTGGACATTCTCTCTTTCTAGACCTGAGTGACCGAGCCTGGGGTGGAGCTAAGTCTTCTTAAAACAAAGCAATCCGTTCAATTAATTAAATACTGTGGAGAAGAATCACTACATATAATCATCATTAACATTTAGTTGGTGCTATGTCAAAGAGGAGAGTCAAACCCTTTTTAGTTCTTAAGTCACATACAGCAAGTTTAATCACAAGTAGGCCAGACAAGTAAAATTACTATATAATACCTTATATATATTTATGTATTATTAGTAGGATTATTCCAAAATGTTTATCCTTTATTGCTATTTATCTTGTGTTAGCCTTCTGTAACAGGAGTTACAAAATAGTTATACAAAGAAATGGCTTGTTGTTTTGTGACTCTGCATTATTGTACCTAATCAGTAATAATTGATCCAGTCCTTTTACTCCACATAAAATATCATTATAGATGATGTTATATTTCCTGCTTCCCTCTTAGCCAGAAAGCTCTTGAAAAAAATTAATGTCAATGAGAGTTTTGTCTATAAATAAAGGATATATAAAAGTCACTTTGCCAAAAACTGATTGCAATATCTACTTTGTGGCAGAAATGTTATTTCATCAGAGATATGTTGAGATATGTTTGATAGATTATAGGCCAACAAGTCATTTACAACAGTTTAAATACTGGTAATCACTCTCTGGCACAAGACAGGAGTCACAGGACACAGCACAGCACACTCCTTTAAATGGACTGAAATCAAATTCGTAACTTTTTTCAAAATCAACTTATTTTAAACCATAATTAATCTTATGTAAAATTAATTATTTATATTCGGCGGCTAAATTAGCAAATATCTGTGTCAGTAGCATCTCCTGTTACCACTGCTGTTGATCTTCGTTTTGCCTTTCGCCATCTCCTCCTACGAGAAAGATAAAGACGTGAAAATATCAAAGATAAACAGCTGATAAGCCAGCTAATTTAAGGTTATGCAAAAGAGTCAGCTAACTGTTAAAGACATTTTTCTCGAAACAAATGTATTAGCTAGCTAACAAACGTAAACTTTGCTTACTCAGTGAGAAAACGTACAGATAATCGATTAAATGTGTCTGCTTACATTAAGTAATAAAAAACACGAGGATTAAATAACTCCTGTGACAAACTGACGACTTTTTTTCAGCTGACTTTTTCTTCCCACGGGGACATACGTCCACCCACCAGATGCACGGACCGTGTGCTTACGTTTTACGTCAGTGATGGACGTGTTTCGTCAACACTTGAAGCTGATTTCAAAAGCAACTCAGTTCTCAAAGACCCGCAGATGTTTCCAGCCTGGTACAAAAACGTTTCGTGGCACTTTCCCCATTTCACAAAAGTTGTATTGAAGTAAAGTATTTTTTTTTAATATAACTTATCCATCTGGAGTCAAATAAGGCCTGAAGTAAAGGGCTTTTGTTAGCAGTGGTGTTCCCAGAATCTTAAAACACTGGACTTTCAATCTAATAGATAACAGCACAATAATAGCACCTTTTAAAATTTAATTTATATATTTTATAATAAACTGAATACTAAATGTCAAACACTTTCTTCCTAAAGCTTAAAGTCTCACAATTATTTTTTAAGCAACAGGAGTAAAACCTTAAGAAAAAAAGTAAAAATGTTTAGTTCAGTTTTTAATGTCAGTTTAAAGTAGAAGCTCTGAGACAAAGGCCAGTACTGGCCTTCTACTTCCATTGTGCCATAATAGCCCTTTTACTGTTTTTTAACTCTCACGTCTGTCTTGTATTTTGGAAGCTCACCTCTTCTTCACCTTTCCTGCTCTTTTGCTTATCAATCTGCTGCCCTCTTAATATCCTCTTTCTCCCCGTGAGGAGTTTGAATGTTCTCTCTATGTTCTTTTGGATTTTTCTCCCAGTATTCCAATTGTTTTCCAATATCCAAAAATATGCACCTGACTGAAAATTCTAAATCACCCACCTGATTTGGCTACTAATTTCAAAATAAATCTGATCGTCTGAACATTAAACCAATGCTTATATGTGATTTTCTCTAAAATGTGAATTGGTTTGCAGGAAATCTAATTGACCAATAGATGGTGGCAAAAACACAGATGAACGAAGCAGTTACTAGTTTGTGCTTAAAGATAACATTTAATAATATATACTACTAAGAACTACTCGATAGATTTGACATAAAAGTTTAATATCTCTAGATGAAGGAACAAAAAACTATTTTGATGTTGGGCTCACAGGTGATGAAACTGTACAAGTAAAGTAGGGAGTAAACTTTTTTTCCCTTGTTTTTGGAAGTACTGCTTAATTTAATATTCATTTAATATTACTATATTCTCAGTGATGTACTTATGAGAGTAAAATAAGATCAGAACCTGCTTATCCTCCTGTAATTTCTGCCCACAGCTCCACTGATGTGACCATACCATTTTGTGAGGGGTATGCCTCACCCCTGCTCTCACTCCTCAGCACCAAAAACTCAAAGATAGTAAAAATCTATCCAGGTGGCATCCCAGCATTCCACAGAGTAGTAGTTATTTTTATTTTTTAAATCCATAACTCCACCTGAGTTAAATGCTATCATTAGAAAAAGTGAATCAGAACTACTGAGCATTCTTACAAAGTGCTTTTTTATTACTTCATAGACTTCATATATGCTTCTGAAATTTTCAGATTGTGGTCCTTGTGGAAATGCTGATGTAGCTTCGGGGACAACGTTGACAGGAATTCTTATTATGTCAAAATTTAATGGGTCACTGAAAGCCTCCCACACTGACAGATGCATGGTTTCTCTCTTGTGTGGGTATGCCGTGTCTTCAGATTGTTGACTGGGTAAAACTCTTTTCACACTTATCACAAGAGTCGTGTTTTTCTTCACTCAGGCTATACAGATGAACTTTAAAATTGCATAAATGACTGAAGCTTTTCCAACGCTGGTCACAGACGTGTGGTTTATCTTCAGCTGAGCTGAGCTGATCCAGCTGTCCTTGAGTAAAATCCACCCCTCAGGATGTTTGTCGGGATGTTGCATGTCTGGTTCTATTGAGCAAAAAGAGATGGACAGAGTAACAACAATCTGAGAACATATTTGATTTGAAATATTTCCTATTTTTTTTCAGTTGTAACATTTCATTAACTTTAATAATACTTTCTAATTAAAAATAATGAGATGTCCTGATGCAAATAATAATTTGAAATATCAGAAGAGTGGTGTGGGGTGAGCTTTTTTGTCAGGTGTCCTTGTCAAGTACTCATCCATTTGTCCTTTTGCTTCTGAGTTATTATGTTGGATAATGACCACAACATTGTTACTCACTTTGTATGAGCACAGTTTGATAACAGTATGGCTTCATTTACGGTTTTAGCCAGAGCATCAACGTGGTTAACATCTAGCTCCTCCCACAAAGTGTTGAGCAAACATCATGCTAATTCCCCTCATGGATCCAAGAGAAACAATATTGAGTACATGTATACCAACACACAACTGTCCGAAAGCTCTTCTCTGGTTGGCTCATATGCTTCCCATTTTGGCTGTTGATAGGCACTTTGAGGTTAGAGGACCATTACAATAATATCAGTGGTTCTTTGATGCTATGTTTTCTCCCTATCTAATTTCTCAGGTTAAAGCGACTCACCTCTATCTGTGGTAGGCAGTTTGCTGCTGGTGTTACTCTGCTCTTGTTCCACAAAACTCCTCCATCAGTGAATCAGCTCTGACGTACATAAAGATAACAAGTTAGATAAAGCTATCCAAATATAGCCATAAAAACTACAATGATAAGAATTAAGAGTTATTACTAAAATACATGCATGAATAATCACATATTCACCTTTAAACATTAGCTTGAAAAAAGAAATACTTGTAAGCAGCAATAAGAAAGATAGTAGGATGCCACTGGGATGTCTGTAGATGTAATTTATAATCTGATCTCTGAGTGAGCAGCACAACACACCACAGTGGAGACTGCATACAAGGATGTATACAGGGATACATGATACACAGTAACTTGTTTTAATGTAACCTTCCCAGTATTGATGTGTTCTAATTTATTAGCAGATTGTTTTTACATACACAACAGAGAGGTTTCTGCCTACGTCATACAAAAGAACAAATAGCAGTATGTTATTATTATTATCAAGTGTGCTATGTATTTACAAAGAAAGCAGACTAACGCTCATGCTAGTGCAGTGAATCGTTATAATGTCATCCTTCATAACCTTTTCTTAAATAACATAAATTTATGATAAATTCTGAAAGGACAATGAAGAAAACGTGGCAGGTAGGAAATAATTAACTTTTAAATATTTATTTTGTTCCATCAACATATAGTAATATATTTGGTTTAGACTCTTTCTGATTAGCATGCTGTTAAATAACACATGAACAACAATTCAACAGTTTTAAAATATGTTGAGTAAGCAAATAAGGCTTCCAGTTCAAATGAATGCTAGAATATTTGAGTTATAAATAAATATACAAAGATTTTAATGCATGTACCTCACCGAGGTATAAACACTATTACATAGTGATGCATTTCTTGATGCTTAATTACAAAAAACAACAAAACAACAACAACAAACACAAAAACACCTTTTCGCTCTGCATTCACACTCCCTAAGCACTTCTGGGATCGATTTGCCCTGCATGAATCACGTGATGACGTGACTCTCCATTCAACGGCTCTGGTCTAGCCGTAAAGTGCAATGCGCGTTGCTATTGGAGACGCAATATAGGAAGTAAATTCCACTGCCTGCGAATCTTGTTTTGGGAACTCGAAAACAAGGCAGAAATATATCTGTCACGGTAAATTTGTTCTGCTGTTTCTCATTTGGATCCGATTTTAACCGTCGACCCGTGTGGCTGTAACGCTAACGTTTAACTCCGTTAATCTAAGCAGGTAAACAGCCCGTGTGAAGCTGTGGGTCTAGCTATTAGCTGACATAAATATAGAAGCTAACTGCATGTTAGATCATAGAAGTTGTTTGATTTATTACGCCACATTGCTCTTGAGGCTGATAGTGAAGTGTACCGACTCAGGTGTACTAAGTAATCATTATTTATGTATATTTTACTCCAAGGAGTCAGAGTTGTACTTGTTTTAACTTTATTCTATATCTATTAGTTTCCCTTTTGGTGGTAATTTACTATCAGCTTGTTTGTGCGTTCACTTTTAGGTATTAAAAGTCAATGAGTCGCAGTCGCAACCCACCTCCTCGGGGTCAAGGGGCGGCCCGAGCCAAACAGGTAATTATCCTCCCTGTCTGATAACTATAAACTTTACGTGTGGCAAGCAGGCAGGACTCTGAAGCCGTTTCTCCTATCTGTCTGTCTGTGTCACAGATGGGGCTGCTCCTTGACCTGTCTCCGGATGGCGGCATGGATGATGAGGGAAATGATGATGAGCTGGAGGCAGAGTTACTCAATCTGGTGGGAGGAAGGAAGGAAGGAAGAGCACAAGGGAAGAAAGGTGATGGGAGAGGTGAGGATGACACACTTCTGGCACATTAAACCTTCTTTCTTTCTCATTCATGTGCTAATGTTTAAACTGACCTTTTCCTTATATCACAAAGAGCAGTTGACATTATGTTCATATGTTTGCCTCTTCTGTCCAGCTCCTGTTCCCATGGCTGAAATTGAGCGAATGGCAGCTCTGTGTATGAAAGATATAGATGATGACGACATGGGGGACGATGATTTGGATGATGAAGATCTGTTGGTAATGGACACAAACAGACACAAACGTAAGCGTTTCAGGGATTAAACAGTTAACTGACCCTTTCCTTTCTGCACATAGGCAGAACTGAATGATGTTTTGGAGGATGATGAGGAGCATACTCCAGCTCCAACTCCACCTGCCGCTACACCAACAGCTCCTAAAACTAGTGTCGCCTCACACCCCTCACCTCCTGCTGCTCCCAGTGGTGCAACTGGGTTGGAGTCACGGCTCCTCGAGCGTATTGAAATGTATCAGACTGCCATTTCCAACGCCAAGGCTGCAGGCGAGACTAGCAAATTTCGACGATATGAACGCGGGCTGAAGGTAAAGCAAATAGACATGCTTTCTTATAGGATGTGAAGTCTTGTGTACATACTTTTGTCTTTATTTAGAGTCTTCAAGTTTTCATTTACTGCTCAGATCAAGCTTTATGTTTATGGGTTTTTTTCTTCCACCTTAGACTCTACAGTCCATGCTAACATCTGCCAAGAAAGGAAAACCAGTCAATGAAGAAGAGATGCCTCCACCTGTTGCTCTCGGCGGAAAGTCGGATGCCCCAGCCCAGCCTGAAGTGGTTAAAGAACGAGAGGTGCCCAAGCCTGTGCTGGTCCCTCCCCCTCCCACCAATCAGAAACCTCTGAGGGAAGCTGACCCGACACCTCTGAACACTAAGCCAACGCGTTTGATCCCTCCCCAAAAGCAAGCTGCTGCCATGACTCCGGAAACACCTGCCATCTCTCCCCTCACGCCCAGCCAGCCTAATGCTCATCACTCAGGTAAACACATTATGTGAATTATACTGTTTATTAGAAGAGTATAAAAGTAAATACACGGTCATAGTGCAGGTTAATCAGATTAGCATCCATACTCAAAAGAATTGAATAATATTTGGTCATTTAAATAATTGCACTAAACAACATTGCATAAAAGATTAATTTGCCTTGTTTTTCTTTCCTTCTGCAGATCTTTACTTCTGTTTCAGTTTGAGAGAAACTTTCTTTCCTTTATTAAGATTAAAATACATGTGGGATTTTTTTCACTTCTGATCAGACAGTACATTTTCTCTAGCTTCTGTGATTGACGACACCTTTTTAATAAATGCCTCACAATGTAAACTCACAGCAAAACGGTTCTTGGTTCAGATCCACTGGTCAGTGGCTTTTCTGCGTGCAGTTTGCATGACTGCTTTTGTCTCCTTGCTCCCACCGTCAGACATACAGTACATGCTCAGTTAATGAGTGACTCTAAACTGGCTGTAGGTGTGGATGACAGTGTGTTGTGATGCCCAGAGTGCACCACTCTACCTCTCAGTCCTGTAGCAGCTGGGATAGGTTTTGGCTCTTCCATGACCCTTATTTTGATAAGCGGTTAAAGAGATCGATGGACGCTTAACTGACAACATACATTATAATTTATGCTGCTCTGACAAGTAGCGTGTCTGCTAACTAAATGTTACTGTAATGCTCGCCCTGACATGACTATGTCTTCTTCACGCAGAGGCGAAACAGGCAGTGTTGACCAGACAGAGGGATTATAAGATGGCTGCCATACACGCCAAACAGAGCGGCAACATTGACCAGGCCAAACAGCACTACCTCACTGCCAAGGTAACACAGCTGATGTCAGCCAGGTCGTTGGAGTAAGTGTGTGTGTGTGTGTGTGTGTGTGGGGGGGGGGGGGGGGGGGGGGGGGGGGTGTAGTGTGGGGATATTTCATAGTTTGTTTTAACAACGCTGCTCTTGATTTATGCAGAACTTCGATGTGATACTGGAGGCACTGGACCGGGGCGAACCAGTAGACCTGAGCTCACTGCCTCCTCCACCTGGTCAGTGTTTAAAGGAAAACTTTACCTGGAGAATTTTAGTTTTAAATGCTCATTCATGCACTCACTATAGTGCTAACAGTTTCCTTTAATAAAATTAAATAAAGGCCCATTTAAAAAAAATAATTTATCTTCAAAAAACGTCCAGTTTATAAGCTCCACACTCTAACACACATCCTCTTTACTTAATTGAGTTATGTTATGTATGTTCATGTCACATATTTGTTTCTGCACATGTGCCAGAGTCTCACTCAGATGTTGCTTGTTATTTGGCTGGTCTTGTTGAGGCACAGTAAAAATTCAGAAGCTGTAACAGAAATTAGCGCCAATCACACAAGCATCATTTAAAACATTTTTATATTTATTCAGGTGCAAAGTGCTTTCTGAGCAATGGAGATGTAAAAGAGTTTCAGAGACTAATTCACAACAAAAACAATAAAAACAACACGGATGATTGAGGACTGTATATTAAAAAAATCTGTTTCACTGTAATAGTTGAGAGCAAGAGTTACATCATCAAGTCTTTGGATTAAGTTCAATCGTATATTTTTTGGTCCAGAAACTTCTCGGCCACGGCCTCTATATTGTACCACAAAAAAGGTCTTGGATTTGATAATCATGTTCAAACGGGGTTTAATGTGTACTTCATTATTAGTTACAATCATAACCGGTGTCCACTTCTCCACCGTCTGCAGGAGACGTAATAACAGAGCAAAGTGCGCCTCCTCCGTCTTCTTCTAAACCTGACCCCCCTGCTGCTCCTGCTGCTCCTGCTCCCTCCCAGGTGGCCACTCCGGGTAAGATTCCAGGAGTCCCAGTCCTTCACTTTAACCAAAAAGTATGATGAAGTGATTTTAAATAAAAAAAAGTCATGTTAAAATAATAATGTACGTTTCTGTGTGTTTGTGCCTTCTGAAGATCTGCCTGCTCCCAAAAGTTTGGCTGAAGCCCTGCAGCAGAGGTTGGACATATACAAGTCAGCAGCAGAGGGAGCTAAGAGCAAAGGGGACGATCGCAAGGCCCGGATGCATCAGCGCATTATGAAGGTACACAACACAAATATTGTGGCACATGTGTTTGCTTATTTTTTCCAAATAAACTCTATACTCAGTGAAACTAAAAGAAACAAGATATTAAAACATTTTTAGCTGCTACAGCTTCTTTTTTTAAAAACGAATTCCTCGGTTTTGTGCTTGGATTGGAATGGAAATGGTTTTGTGTGCTTTCATATGTTAGATTTCAAAAATAAATATATATATATATATATATATATATATATATATATATATATATATATAAGGTCTTGCAAAGTCTTGCAAAACTTGAGTAATGTTGATTACTTAATGTTCACTCTTAACAGCAATATCAGGACGCCATCAAAGCTCACAAAGCTGGCCGACCTGTTAACTTATCTGATCTACCCGTGCCACCAGGTAAGTTTTGAGTTCATGTGTGTCTTGAGATTTTGCTCAGAGTTGATGTGTAAGGCTTCTTCATGGGTGTGTGTGTGTGTGATTTTTGTTATTTGCTCCAGGTTGTCCACCGCTTCAGGGCACAGAGGGTGGTCAGCAGAACTTCATGGGTGTCCTGGAAACAGCAATGAAAATAGCAAACCAGGATGCAGACGCAGAAGATGAGGAAGAGGATGGACATGAAGAAGCTGCCAAGGTAAAAAGAAGAATGGGGGGGAAAAACAAATTCAGGGACTGCCAAATGGCCAAATTGTGGTTTTTGCAGCCAAGAAATCTGATTGTTTTTGCACCAAGCCAAAAAAAAAAATGCTTTATTGTCTCCCATAATAGCTTCTGCAACTTCTATGGCTGATTATTCAGTCATTGTTTTCTCAACTGCACCTTCTGCCTATTGCATCATTTTTGGGCTTGTTAACAAGTTTATTAATAGCAGTAATAATTTACACAAACGCTTTAAGGTAAATCAGTTTGTTCACACACAAACTCACAGATGTATTAAGCTGTATCTTGTGACCTTGAAATCTGTTCTTGTGTTCATTTCATTTGCTATTGATCCTAACCTCTGCAGGCTGTGGTGCGTCCACCTGTCCAGAAAGCAAAGTCCCCAGCTCCTCAGGCTCCTGCAGGCTCCTCAACTCCGAAACTGGGAGCTAAAGGTGAGTTTCAAATGTGGGTGTGTGTAAGAGGGGCATGTGCATGTGTCATGCGCGATGTTTGAGTGTTACACAACACTGAAGTGTTGTCATACTGCAAACCTTATGGCCCATTTATGCTCACCGTTCTCGCTCTCACAAAAGGCGCTATATGAAAAAAGTGACTGAGCAATATCAGATTTCATTGTGATCTGGTCTCAGTCCTGAACTTACCTGCATGTGCAAAAGAAGACGATGGCACTAATTTTGCTGTTGCAGAGCAGTAAACATGGAGGACACCTGAGTCAGTGTTTACACTTTTGTCTGTGTGCAGTAGAAGTCAGCAAACTTGCGACTAGACAAAGAAGACGAGGCTAAAGAGAGACAACACTTCACTTTTGGTTTTTTGTACTGCAGTGGCTGCTAAGTCTTTACAGAGGTGTATGCAGTTGGAGCCAGGAGTGGATCGTGATGCAGATGGCTTCAGTAAAACAAATTTCATCCAAAAAGTTCAGGATGTAAAAATGACACTTATTTCAAGCAAGTGATGAGTCAGTTTTTACTGTTCAGACTGCGAAGAGAATCAGACCTGTATCTGATTCAGCACCACACGCTGTTCAACCCAATATGTGACATAAACAATGTGTGGTCAAGAAGTGAGTCACAGATAAGCTGAAATAAACTTTTTCTAACGGTGTGAACGTGGCATACAGTAAATTTCGCTTATTTTTGTCTTAATTATCCTTGTAGCCCAGCAGCAATTGGATTTCCTGTTGCTAAGGCGACAAGCTTTCATGCGTGCGGCACTGCGCTCCAAAAATATGAAGGTAATCTTTTGACTTCCCAGCTTATTTTCTTTGTTTTTGTTTTAGATGCATACAGTGCCATATTTACAGTTTTTAGCACAGCTGCCTGTGATGTTATTGGAATTCCAAATGTTTGTTGTATTTTTCATTGATGCATCTGTTGCCGCGTTTGTAGGACATGACAGGAGCAGCACAGCACCTCAGACATGCCAAAGGACTGGACGCCATGATCACTGCTGCAAAGTCTGGCCTACCAGTTGACATCACCAAGGTTATAAATACATTTTCTATATATTAGTAATCACCGCTTGCCCTATGGTAGCTAGGATAGGTTCCAGCGCCCCCACGACCCTGAATAGGAGGTGGATGGGTAATACTCAGGATGATCTTGATCAAGGGTGTCAAATTCAGTTTCACTAAGAGCCACACTGGGAAATAAGAGTCATGTTGACAGTGAGACATCTGTAGTTTGTCAGGCTTTGATGGTCATGTAATCTGCATATACCACATAACCTCATCAAACCTCACTGAAACTCTCAACTAGTCAACACAAAAAGCTGCACAGCCATTCTGATTAGTTTTACAACAAGCAGATGACTCATAACAACCTGTTTCATAAGCTTGAATATGATGGACACTCACAATAAATGGCATATTTACACGTATTTGGAAAAGGCTCTCATAGCGCATTTTACTGGCTGGGATGTGACAATATAGTGGCAGCATTGGAGAAAAATGTTTTTTAATTTATTCTTTTTTAATTTTAAAAATGTTTTGATCATGTGGTTTACCTGTACCCTACAGCATAACCTTCTGGCTTCATGCCAGAAGGTTATGCTGACTAAGCACACACTAATCACATAGCTTGAGAAATCAGTTTTTGCCTGTAGTTACATGCCTCTTTTCAACTCGCCAACATTTTGCCTCCATACCCAGCTTGTGGTTCCATGTCTCTGCTGGGAAAAAAATACTGCACATTTATATTCTTTAAAAACACCAATTATCTCACAGTGAATGGAAACGCAGGGCTGTCTTAACACTTGATGAAGAAACTTTGTCTCACACCTCTGTTAAAGTTGGCTTTGCGTGCGCTTGTTTGTTTGCTGGTTGGTTAGCTTGCAGGTGCTCTTCCCTTTTTAGTTTGGCATGTCCACTGGGCGCGTCACTGTGCATACCTCAGCTACAAGTGAACAGGAAACATTTACTAAAAACCTGAAATAATACACAGACTGGTTGTATTATGCTAAAATAATTTATATTAAACGAGTTGGGTGTGTGTGTGTGCATGTGTTTGCGTGTTTGCTGCTAAACAGGTTGTCACGGCAGCAGGAGCTGAATGTGTGAGGTGTGTTAACACAATGTGACGGAAATAGAAGATGATCGGAAGGAAACACGGGGTGAAATCAAAACACCTGGTCTCACCTCCTGTGTGTGTGTGTGTGTGTGTGTGTGTGTGTGTGTGTGTGTGTGTGTGTGTGTGTGTGTGTGTGTGCGCGCGCCTGCGCCTGCGCCTGTGTGTGTGTGCGCACGCATATTTTCAGCATCATTACACTATTCATATTTTGTATCTGTGCCAGTTGTCCCATAAGATTTTGATTTATTTTTGCCTCACTTTTATTGGACTTCTCTGCATATAACTTATTTATTTATTTCTCAGTGTGTCCCCTCATGTGTTAACCAAGAATATTATGCTTGTGCTTCTGTTTGTTTGTCACACAAGTGTAAAAACAGACAGACAGGAAACAAAATAACAGCTGATTAGAGTTCGATCCAAGTTGGACAGTTTTCAAAGCTGTGTTGTAACTCATAACAGAATATTTGTATTAAATCACTTACATTTGTATTCGAATGGGTCCTGGTAACTTTCTAATTGTCTTTATTATTATTTGTTTGTTTCTATTTCTCCTTTACAACAGATTCCCAGTCTTCCAGTAAGTGAAGAGGACTACACGCTGGCTCGTTCCCGTACCTCTCCTTCTTCTCGTACCACGAGTGAGCAGTACCATAACCTCATGGATCACTTGAAAAAGCAGTACGAGGTTAAGATGCACCTTTCCCTCATCTTTATGCTACATTTTATCTGAAAAAGCACCTTCTTGACGTCCACCTTGCATACTGATGTTAATGTCATGTGTTAGTTACGGTTATTAGTTACGAAATGTTCATACATTTTGTGATTGCGATTCTTAAACAGACAAATAACAGTTGTTCTTTATTTTGTTGTCCTCGCCTACGGTATGTTCTCTCTCACACACACACAACCAGCCCTCTTTTGTTCTCTCTCCATGAACAGAAATGTCTGGGCCTCTCCCAGCAATTCACAAACACGGGAAACGTGGCCGAGGCTTTTAAGTAAGAAACTTTTTTGTTTTAGTTTTATAACTGTGGGATTTTTTTTTTTTGCAGTCATGTTGGAGCTTAACATAAGATCACTGTTTACCTCAAAGGCATCAACACCAACTTCTAGAACAGATCTGGTTCTGATCACATTAAGTATAAATTCACCTTTTCAGAAAATTTCAATAAAAATCTGAAATCCAGAGAAAGGGTATTATGACTCAGATTAATGTAGTTTTTCTTCATTTTAATGAATGTATGTAATAAATCTAACTGGGAACTTCTGTAGTTCTTAATTATATTGTCAGCATGCACACAGTGATTTTAGCTATCTTTATATATGATGTACCCCTTTATAATATTTGTAGTCAAATATTTCAACATTTAACCTTTGAGAATTGTACTTTAAACCTTTTTCTCATCTTCAGAGGGTTTGTCCTGCTTCCTCGTTTTTCTGGCATGGTTTGAAAAATCTTGTCGTGTCCTAGAAAATTAGGATTTATTTTTACAGATGATGCACAGAGTGTTTTGTAATCGCAGATTTTCAAATGCAGTGATATATGTTTGTCTCAGGAAATGGAGCTGTTCAGCTGTGCAGTTATTAAACTTGTTGTATTTCAGTACCAGGCATGTGTCTAGATGTGTAGACACGAAAATGCATAAAAATGACAAAATCAAACTAAAAGAAAAATGTTTTTTGTCACACAGATCTAAAAATCATGACTCTGTCTCTCACCCAGGTCTGAGAAGTTACTTGAGGAGACCATGAAGTACATAGAGATTCTAAAGAGCGCCTACACAAAGGGTCATCCAGTCCCCAAGTGCCGCACCGAGGAGAGAACCTTCAACTCTATCAAGTCAGTAGCAAACATTCAGAATTCAGAAACATTCATTCATAATAAACACCATCGCAAGTCGCTCAGTTTGTCTGTTGGTCCACCACTTTGGTCCAGAAGGATTTCCATAAATCTTTCGTGGTCTCCTCTGGCCAAACTTTACCTGATTTTTCTTCTAGTCATAGTGGTGCCAAGTTCTGCTGCGCTCTGTCAACATTATCCTTATTTAACTATCAAATTTTCAGATCAGTTTACATCTTAGTAACATCCTGACTGGAGATCAAGTCACTTCAACAGCGTTATCAAAATTAGAAAAGAAAAAACTAACCAACTCTGTAGTCGGATTAGATTAGTTAGATTATATATTTTGTTTTTTTGTTATTTTTTTTAAATGGTTGATTTAAGCCATGTTTTTAATTAATTTTTAAGGCAGATGTATTTGACAAATGACAAATACATCTGCCTTAAAAACCTAATACAAATCAGCCTGCAGTATAATGGCCAACATGTTGTTAATTAATGTAATTCACCCATCCAGAGGACGCCTATGAGAAAGACTACTAATCATCTGTATAACTTTTTGTTACTCATCTTGTGGCATTATGTCAGTGCCTGCAGAAAAAGGAAAATCTGTCAGTCAGTCAATTAAGCCGTGGTTCATCAAACTGTCACTTTTATTGTGTATTTTTTTAAACGTTATAATCAAGATGTTTTGACTCTATGAGGCTTGTCCTTTATATTTAATTTTCTACTTGTACATGAGCTGTTTAATTTTGAAAGCAAATGATTGAACATTAAAGGTAGTGCTTTTCCTGACTGGAGTGATGGATGACTCAGAGTGACTCATTGTGACTCACTCTGCCTCTGCTCCAGTGTCATATGGAGCTAACAGCTAAGCGACTATGGCGGTGACTCATTCATCAGTTAATTGTTTGCCTCTCCATGATGCTGCCTGATGCTGACTGTCACTTTTGAAGCTGTTTCTGAATGGTGTTTTTCATGTTTGTTTGTTTGTTGTTGTTGTTTTGCTCCGCAGGATCAACCCCAACCTGACACTCAATGACCTGATACTGTACGTCACCCGAGGCATCAACCTCCCAGCTCCCTCTGGTATTGAAGTCATCCCCATCTTTGAAATTACCAGGCAGTAATCTGTCAGATCGCTGTGCACTGACACCTAGCTTCTCTCCTCCCACAGGTGTCTCTGCTAATGATCTGGATGCCAGTGTAAAATTTGAGTTTCCTTTTCCCAGCGCGGTGAGAATCTTTCACATTCACTCGCTGCAGATGTTTCAATCCGTGTATTTACATATGTGCGTTAATGAATTCTGTGTGTGTGTGTGTGTGTGTGTGTGTGTGTGTGTGTAGGAGGAGGCTCAGAGGGACAAAACCAACACAGTAAAGAACACCAGCAGTCCAGAGTTTAAAGAGACTTTCAGACTCAACATCAACCGCGGCCACAGGGCCTTTAAACGAGTCATACAATCCAAGGGAATCAAGTTTGAAATCATCCACAAGGGGTAAAACGCAGTAGCTTCAGTAGAAAAAAAGAGAATATGCTTCCATATCGGTGTGTTTTGTTTGTTTTTTTCCCCTCGTTGTAGCTTCTGTAAATTGTATTCTCTGCTGTGTTTACAGAGGCCTGTTTAAGAATGACAAAGTAGTGGGAACTGCTCAGCTGAAGCTAGAAGGTCTAGAAAATCACTGTGAAATCAGAGAGATCTTAGAGGTGAGTGTTGATTACGCGTGCGAGCACCCACACATGTTCAGAGGCGGTTTAACTGCGCGCGTTAATGTTTTTTGTAGGTGATGGATGGACGTAAAACTACAGGCGGCAAGCTGGAGGTGAGGGTGAAGATCAGAGAGCCTCTGTCAGGCGTCGAGTTGCATCCAGTGAAGGAGAAGTGGCTGACTCTCGAACCAGTCTCCACGCCGACAGAGAAACAAAAGGAACGGGTGAGTAGGGTTTTTAATTAAACTTACCCGCCTTTGTCTTTGGACTGAAACACGTCCAGCTCAAGCAGGGACGTACACAGGACTTCCATGTGTGATGTAAACTGTGCAAAACACTGAGCCAAAGTGCTGCCTCACAAACTGGATGTTCATATGTGTCAGAGCAGAAGAGTGAAGTCAGCCAGTATAAACAAAGTGTTTGGTGGCTGATCAAATAGTGTCTGAAACCACATCTATTTCTATCTATCCATCTATTTTAAAAGTGGTGATCAACCAATAACATCCCTCTTCACGCAGCGATTTTTTTAAAGTTCTCTTTATTCTTCACGCAATTACTTTATGAACTCAAGTGCTAGTGGTTCTTTGGCACAGGAGAAACTGGCAAACTCTTGAATCCATACTGCTGCATAATGTTTAGTTAATGAGTGGAAACACCGTGAAAGCCTTTCAGGAAAAATGGAGACTACAGCGAAGTCTTTATCTGAACAATTGTCATGTTTCGCTGCTTTTTGAGAAACTGTTTTCACATGTGAATTTCAGACAGTTTCAAAAGAATCAGGTGGGGAAATTTTCCAGTTTTACTTTCTTACATGGAAAAAACAGCAGGAAATTGGATTCTTTCAAAATATAGACCGTTCTATGCAGTTCAAGTCATAGAGCTGCCTGGGTAGAATTACAGAAGCCAGGATGCATGATCACATAAATGCAGCAGATATATGGAGTGGAAATGCAAGAAATATATTTGAAAAGCACAAAATAGGAAAACAAATGGCTGTGATGGAAGTAGTTTATTAAACATGGCTCCACAAAAGAAGGAAAACAAATGAGAAGCATGTACTTTCCTCAAATTATTGCTTTTTGTTATTAGTTGTTTTACTTGCATAATTTTTTCAACCAGGTTGTTTGAGGTGCGACTGGCGCTGTTGTAATTACATTAGCTCATTGTGTCATCTTCTGCTGCGATGATTCAATGAGGCCTGACTTGAGTGTTAATACATTCGTGTGCTTTTTGTAAAGTATGTGCTGCATTTAAATAGAAATGACAAACAGCGTTGCTTTAAAACTCACTCAAACTCTCGGCTTTAGGCATCTTGATTTATTTATTTTTTTCCTTTTCTTCTTCGTGTTTGGGTCTCTTACTGACGCTTGTAGTCTTCGGTCACAAGCTGAGGATCTGCTGGTTTTTCTGCATATAATTTGAAGACTAGAAGGGACAGAGCTTATCAGTTGGTGGCATCAGGGCTTTACAACACTACAATTACATTTAGCTGACTCTGTGGACTCTTTGAAGAACCAGTTAAAACACTTTTTTTTTAGTCAGCCAGGCTTCTTTACTGATTTTAATTCATTCTGTATTGTTTTTTTAATTTTTTTTAGGACAATTAATGTTTATTCTATTTTATTTGTGTACACTGCCTTGCAACCACTTATCTGTGAAAAGCAGTTTTAAATAAATTATGCTTATTTATTGATGTTTTGCATCTACACATATCCTTACCCATGGTTTAAACTGCAATCTATTTCACGAACAATTACAAACAAAGTTGAAACAGAATAGTGACAAAGATTTGAATTTAAATACTCTGAGCATGCTGGAAAGCAAATCGTCAGTCCAGTAGCTGTACCAGCTTTTAGTCTTTCCCACTGTCAGTAGCCAGAAGAAGCAAAAAGCATTGCTCACATCGTAGCAGACAGCAGGCTTTTCACTCACATTAAGTGCGGCCAGTACCTTTTAGATGTGTTTGGACTGCAAACTTGTTGTGTGTAAACCAGCCTGCTAGTCAGATTACGGGTAAATAAAGGTAGGCATTACAAAAACTAGCAATGCACAAGTCAAATAACCTGATTTTCATAAACCTGGGTGAAAATGAGTCAGTTGCCCAAGAAATGTAAGAAATGCTCTGGTCTGCTTGTTTAGGCTCCATCTCCTCAGTCCAAACCGAGACATGGAGGAAACGGCAGGAGCAGCTCGGATCAGCCTGCATCTCCTCGGTCTAAACCGAAACACGAGGCGAGCAGCAGGAGCGGTCACTCCAGCAGCTCCCCTCCACAGTACAAACTCCACAGCTTCAGCCTCCTCAACTACGACAAGGAGCGGCTGGAGAGGAAGGTAGTACTGCGTGTTCATGCGGCCCGAGTCGACCCACAACGTGCACTTCACTGATGCTTACAATGGCCCGAAGGCGCCAAGGTCTCGTCACTCATTACGCTTGTCTCTCAGATTACAGAGTACAGAAAGAACAAGCAGGAACCCCCGTCTGACCTCATCCCTCAGCACAAAGAGGTCATACACCGACTGCAGTGGCAGAAAGCACAACTGGAACGAGCCTCTCCTGCCATGCTCACAGGTAACACACACACACATCTCTTACTTTTGAACATGTGCTTTTATCCCTCCCTAAAATCTTAGCCTGACTCAGTTTTGGAACAACTTGACCGAGACAGGAAAGTCTTTTGTCGACAGCATCTATGTAGAGCAGTCCAGGTCCTCAAAGTATTGGCTGATAGCAGCACACAGCTCCATCACAAGTCCATCACAGGGATCACCACTACAGCCTAGAATTGTTTCAGCTAAATGGAACAGTTTTTGTCATTTTTGCTCTGTATACCACAATATTAGATATTAGATTCAGATTCAGTTGCTGCTTTTTTGTGACTCTTTGCATTCACAAACTATTTAATAACTGAAAAGCTCCTTTAGGTTAGACTGTCCCATTTTTTTGCCTTGCGTTTCATTATTCTTTTGCACTGTGAAGTGAAGTCGGATCAGTTTTGCAGCATTTGGCTGAATCTGAGCAGCGCCCTGTGCACTCCAAACTCCAAATCTAACTTTTAAATTATTACATTGATGAACGTCTGGTTATGGATGCAACAACATCTCTGCAGCTTCTTTTTTGTCAGGCAGGTTTTGTGGCAGCTTTAATTTTTGCAGTAATTCAGTCTGATAGATGCATCAAATTGGCACTCAAGTCATAAATTGGGGATTCCTCTCTGCGGAGAAAGTAAAAGTTGTTTTATTATTAAGGATTATTAAAGGTTTCCTGCTGCTGTCACTGTCTCTGCATCTCAGAGCAACTCTACCTGCATTTGGCAGTGTCCCTCAGTGGTTGGTCGGTCGGTTAGTTGGTTAGTTGTGGGCTTTGCTGTCCTTGTTGCTGCTGTGTCAGTCTCTTGATGTGTGTGATTGTGCTGCCACTCCACAGATCCTGTGGTGGAGGCTGCTGCATCGAGGGGCCATGAGTTGCCCTTGCGTGCAACTTTACCCAAAGCACAGGCAGAAACGAGCTGTTTTATGGTTACTGGTTTATTTGTTCTAAATCTACTGAGGAAAGCAAACACAGGACTCACTGGCTGAAGAAAAAAAGAGAATTAGCTTTGAGTAACGAGACGTCTCCGTATAACTGTCCAACTCAAGAGTACATAGGTGGCAGTGCTTCCTTACTGGCTTGCAGTTGTAGCTGAAGAACAGACTCACTGCTCACAGAAAAGCTTATGAACAAAATACTATACAATGTTAAAAAACAACAACAAAGAATGCATAAATAACAAATGCAGCATAACTATTTCTCAATATGGGATTTGAAAAAAAAATCTAAAAATCAGTATGATGGCAAAAACTGAGCCTAAATCCCAGGTCGGGATGAACTGTTTCTCCATCACTTCTTTCTGTTTTCTCGCGAAAAATTCATTCTGTTTAAGATGATGATAACAAATCATGTAACTCACTTTTTCCTTCACCACATGTGCAGAATATGAAAACGTGCTGCAACGCTTCGTTCAAGGACTTTCTGAGTCTGTGAAAAAATACTCCAGCCAAGGAAACCGGGTGAGTGCAGGGTCAGGGTATGGACAGGCATTTGTGTGTGTGTGTGTGTGTGTGTGTGTGTGTGTGCGCGCGTGTGTTTTAGTGTGAAAACTTTTTTTTAAATTCTCCTTATATAGGACGCTGCCAAGGATGCACTGGGCAGGTTGAAGATGGTTGAGAATGAGGTAAGGCTTGCTGTTGTGTAATTGTCATGTGTATATAAAAGCAGTTTGTTCAGTGTGTTTACACCTTCTCTCTGCTCCAGCTGGAATCGCTGAAGAGGAAACGCACTGGATGAGAGCAGAATAAGGAGTGGAGCCCTGGCTGGAGTACTGTTTTCTCTCTCTCTCTTTCTCTTTCTCTCATACACACTCATATACCAAACGCTACAGTGGGTACAATAAGCACCTTTAGCATGATTCAGTGCTGCAAAACAACTGCATGAGCTAAACTGCTAATGCAGTCAGTTGTTCATTTAGCTTGTGTCATATGTGGTTAGTTACCTGCCACAATAACCTAACAAACGGCTGCAGCCGCCAAGCAGACGGCAATTAAAAACACATCCAAATGTGTAAAGAGGGAGATGCATTTGCACTTAAACAAGACAAACACTACAGGAAACTGCTTCTAAAGAATGGCTTTACAGACTTTACTGGTATTCTATTTTGTTTTGGGTTTTTTTTTGTTTTTTTCCCAACTTTCCTGTGACAATTCTTGATGAAGTAATCTGCCAGAAGACTTGACGTTTTACATTCGGCACCGGCTTTTGGTGTCTACAGATGACCAAAAATATGTGTGTGTGTGAAGGTGCGTGTGTGTGTGTGTGTGTGTGTTTGTCCACGCACTCTTAGGTGTGTTTAACCAGTGAACTAGAGTTTTTTTTTTAACCTTTTTCCCTGTATTTTATGTGTGTAATGAGCTTAATCTAATCTGTCTGCTCCAGTGTTCACAGATTACAGTAATCTGCTCCGTTTGGAGTGCTGTGATACGGGAATAAAAGAAAAAAAAAACAACAAAAAAATGGGGCTTCGGGGTGCAGCAGCCTACATCCCATAATAAGGGATTAGTGTTTATGTCACCAAAGAGGCGACTACATCAGACGTAGAGTCGCCTCTGGGGGCTGGGAAGAGGGGTTTTAACAGTGTGCCATGAATGTGGTAGAAGCTTAGCCTCGCTAAGAGATTGCTGCGTCTTCATCAGCTGTTTCTTCTTTGTCGTCTTCGTCATCTTATTTTCCTCGCACCCATTCCTTTCAAGATTATTCTTGATTAATAGGCTGCCCTACTCAGAATCTATTTAAACTCTTAAACAATATGAAGCCCGCTGTGATGTCACTTAGTTTAAAGCAGTTTAGAGCTGCTGCGTCAGAGTGCTTTTTTCCCCCCACAGATTGTGGTGGATGCAAAAACAGAATTTGTCCCATTGAGCTCTCCAGTGGCAGCACAGTGGATACTGAAAAATCTAACCACAGGAAGGCAGCCCTATAAGTGTCAGTATGGCTGGGTAATTGCTCATTTCTGTCTCAGTTCTCCCACAGACACCTATGTCATCATCATCTCCCTCTCTGCCTTCCCTTCTTTTTGGAGAATGAAGTCAAGCAGACGAAATACAGATAAAACCACTTAAACTTTGACACGCTGACAAAGTTGAGGTGGGCAGATTGCAATGATCAGAATGATTTGCCACAACTCCACAAGATGTCCAAAAAAAAAAATAATCCGACAAATGTGGGCTGCCATGTATTCTGAGATCTGGGCAGATGTTTGGTGTGCTAACCTGACAACAGCTCCTGTTCCACGTTGATTGCATCCAGCCGGGATGTAGCAGACTACTTTAAGTGAGCCTTATTGTGCATTTTGTGTTTGAATCCTCAATATTAACGATGTCTGGTAACTCCAGTTAATAGTTTTTTGGTCATGTGACACGTCAGATAATCATGTGTTCACGCTAATCCACTCACTGCTTCACTCCATTAGCAAATAATCCCGGTTAAAGTTGGCCTTCCACTGTGTGGTGACCCTTATGTAACACCCGTTGCCCCACTTTTTTTTTTTTTTTAATCAACAGAGGACATCTTTTGACTCTTTGTAAATGTTATGCTGATTTTGATCATCTCATATTATTTTGTAGGTAGACCGTAGCATTAGAACATTAGATTGCAGTATTAAACATGGCTTCAAATCTTTAAACGTGCTCCCTTTTCTTCTAGGTGATCGTTTGTGTCTTATTTAAATCTTTGTACGGCACAGACTATAATCTTGAACGCTCCTAAAACTCGAGCTCGAGCCAAGCAGGTCTGGATTAATGTCAGTGATGCATTTATGCAGCAGTGTAGTTTAAGTACAAATTTATTTGTAAAGCTTTGGGCATTAAGAAAGATTTAAATAGTGAATCAGCGGATTACTCAACTTAAGCAAATTTGAAGGTTCTGCTAATGGTTTTCATACTGTACACAGGGGCAGAGCCAAGGGGTGAACACAGCTGAAAGTCTGAACCACCTCTCTGTCCGGACCTTACACTCAGCTGTAAATCTGTTAGAGGGGCTATGCATGTAAAAACTGGAGTAAACATGTGCCTGTTTGTTTCAGCAGAACCATTTTCTTTGACAATCAGCAGAGGGTTACATAAAAAACAAAATTCTTAAAATTCTCTATACTTCCTTGTATAAGTCAATCATGAAACTGAATGACCAATATTTGGAGATCAGTTTCTGGGTCGCTGGAAGTAATGGCCTCATGTTAGCAACACACACAGAAAGGAAAGAAGCCCCCAATTACTGCTTATAACTTTAAAACAAAGGGACTAGTATTTAATTTTAATGTTCCCGTGTTCTGTTTTGTTTTTCCTGTGGATGAAACGCAAAGCTGACCTAAAATGATCAGAATTATTTGAAAACAGAACATCTGTCCCAGGAGTGGGGTTCACAGAAAGACCAGCTCTAACGGAAAATAGTGAGTTGGACTAAAACAACAACAACACAAAGATGTCGTTCCGATTAAAAGAAAAACATCTGAGTGCGACCGTGTAGCAGCTGCATGTTTGAGCCTGCACAAAAAGTGCAACTGCACACCGCCACCCCATCCCCACTTAGACCACCCCCACTTTTTTTTTTCTTTTCAAATCCAGAGCTGTAACCCCGCGTCACCCCAAACACACAAACGCACTCCTGCCCCATCACCCCACTCCCCAAATAACCTTGCGGCCTCTGAGGCTGACCTGTTGTCGTAGCAACGAGCTCATCAGCATTCAGTGTGGTAGGTGGATGGTCAGGACCCGGGTGGAGGGACATATTGTTAGTTTGTCCTGCTGGTGACTCACACTCCGTTTCTGCATATACAACACACCACGACACACACTCCTGCTCACTCTCTTTTCATACGATTGTTTGGCTCTCTGTCTTTATGCTGTTATTGATTTCATTTAAAAAAAGTTTGATCTAAGTTTTGTTATTTTTTTTTGTTTTTTACTACTTTCTTCCTGATGAGTTGGGTAAATGTATCCATTTATTGTTGAAGCTGACATCTTTTAAAAAATTTGCTAAGTCACGTAAGGGCAATCATTATAAATGTAATATTTATATTTGGTAAATATATGGCATAATATGCTCTGTCTCTTTTTTTTAAGTGAATGTCTTGATGATTGATGCAGTTTAAAATGGGAATGTATGACGGCCTGATTCTTGAGGCTTTATTATCTTATGTATGAGGTTGGTGTTGACACGAATAAAGTGGTGAAACCGCTGTGAGTTTGTGTCATTATTAAGTCTACTATAGGTAAGTATAACACTAAAACACATGAAATGTAATAAAGCTAACTAAAATAAAATATAAATGCAATATAAATGTTTGGTAAGGATGTCTACTTAACTCTGAGGGTTTGTATAAAAACTAAACCTAAGAAATGTCAAATGATGACAACTAAACTGAAAGAATGAGAAGAAAAACATCCCAGAAACCAGCTGAACAAAAAAAGAACAATTAAGAAACACATGTTTGAAACCACATTTGAGTATTGAGAATAAATTAAGCAGGGGTCAGGGTGCCCTTCCACATGGAAGACTTGGTTTAATTAATTTGAATTTTCTCTGCATCAGAAGAGGATGCAAATGTATTTATGTAAAAAAAACAACACAAAAATCAGGCACCCGTTGACGATTCAACACGTATTTTCCTTGTAGTGGAATATTTCACTTATGCTTTCACTCCTTAGCAAGCACACTTTATCTCTCTGCAAACAGCAGAGTCTTTAGTGGCTTTTACTCAATGCCAAAGGGTAGAACAGGTTCAAATGCTTCTTGTTTTTCCTCTGTTATCCGCTTGTGTGACTCTCATTTCAGATAATGTGAGAGTCACAGACTTGTATATGAAACACTGAGGTCTACTGTGCTCTTTACTCGTTAATGCTAATCATTTATGAGTCTGTGCTGTGGTTGGTAACGTGATTTTAATTTTAACTAAAACAAAACGCTAGGTGTGGGGAAAAATAGTAACTGGATTGAAAACAAAAACTAGACTTCAGACAAAAACCTGAAAAAAAAAACATGTAAAACATCTTTTAGGTTTAGTCTTAGTCACTTATGGGCTTAAAATAATAATACTAATAATATACTGCTACAATATAATAATAGTGATTCATGATTGTACTGTTATTAACTTTTTAAACGTCATCTTAAATCGCCTCCCAAATACCTCCCAAATTATACTAATAGTTAAGAACTGAAACACAAAGCTGAAAATAAACATTATAAATAAATAAATGAATAAACCTGCTCTGTAAACCAGCAGAAACAAAAATGTATTGTAAAATACTTAAAATGGAAAAATAAAACAGATTTGATTACTTTCCGTGTTAGCCCAGCTTTTGCTTTCATCGTAATTTAGTTGTACAATTTACTTAAGGCAGCTAAGTTAGAGCAACGTGTTAATTGTGAGTGCACGGTACGGTACTGGCATATATACTAAATAAATCCGTTGCAAAAAGAAAAATTAGGTCATTCTAAGTACTGTGCACTAACTTAGCTATGTTAAGTAAACTGTACTTTGTATTTTGGCAATTTTTTTTTATATTTTACGGTTATATTTAGAAGTTGAAACAGGTACAATAAAAACGAATACTGTGACTCAGTACTTGAGCATGTTGGACTCAAGATATTTCCTATATATTTTTTGCAGTGCTTATTTTTAATCAAACTTCACAAGTCACTTTTGTTGGTTTTCCCTTTTAAGCAAAAGTCCAGTTTATATTTTTATTTCAGTTAACCGGTTTTTGTTTTTCCATTTATAATAATCTTGATTATATATATATCTGCACTGTGTTTAACAGGCATCGCCCCCACAGTCCCGTTGAGAGGATCCCCCATTGAAATCTACTCCGGTAACATATTGGATAGGTTTTTGCAGTGATTACTGCACACAGAGCATGCGGTGCTTGGTGGGAGGAGGTGTCACCAGAAGACAGAAACAATAAAATCTTGGGACAAAAATAGACTTGTCTTTGCAGAAGGAGTCTGCTGCTGTTGGGGGAAGCTCGTGGTTCTTTGGTGTTATGCTAATAACGTGCGTGAGTGTGAAATTTCCCGAGACAAAAGGTGGGGGGAAAGAAAAAAACATAAGAGGAAAATGTTGGGGGAAGGGATGGCGCACAGAGGCATAAGAGGGGAGCCTTAAAGAAATTGGACAACCCCGCGAGACTTTAGTGGGCGTGGACACAGAGGCGAGGGCTTCCTGCTCGGATGAACACGTGGTTCCGTGTCTGCCTTCCTGCTCGTCTGTCAGTGTGTGTGTGTGTGTGAAGGTTTCCAGCCCTTCTCTCACTCCTCTCCCTTTCATCCTCCCATACAGCAGACAGCACACCACCTTCTCCTCTCCTTCCTCCGTCCCACCCGCACCTCCTCATCCTCCCGCTACACTTTCCTCCTCTTTGCGACGGGACTGCCGACAGCCAGGCCGCGGTCACTTCAGCGTGGATCAGCTCAGAGAGGGAGAACGAGAGTGTGTGTGAGTGTGTTAGTGTGTGTATATGTGTGTGTGTAAGTGTGAGTGAGTGAGTGAGTGAGTGCGTGTGCGCGCACCCGCCGGCAACCGGTCCATCCGCGTTATTCCCCCTCACCCCCTTCCCGCTATCCTGCCTCGTTGCTCGGTCATGACGCTAGAAGCGATCCGCTACCGGACCGGGTCTCTGCAGATCCTCAACCAGCTGCTGCTGCCACACCAGACCGTTTACGATGACATCCGCTCGGTGCAGGACGCTTACGAGGCCATCAAGTCCATGAAGGTACGGGGTTCTTCTTCTCCCCTTTCTCCAAACCTTCTCCTTTCACCCGCTCCCCCAGCCTGCCCTGCACGCCTGCTGCATGTGCATTCATTCCCGTCATGCATGTGTGGGTTTTTTTGTGTTTTGTTTTGTATGTGTCGGGTCTTTTGTGCTCTCACCGCTGCATGCATGCAGGCACACATACATGTGCTCGCCGCCGTCGGCCTGTATTTTTGTTTTTGGACCTACCTGCAGCATCGTCTCACCTACCTTTAAACCATCCGTTATTTATAGTTTTCACATCATGTGTAAGCGCGATAAAACTGGGTGTCTGCGCTCACTGAGCCACCCAGCCATGAAATATGCCTTCCCCCCTCTCTTCCTCCTCCTCCTTTCTTTGGGAGAGATTATTGATGAATTATTAATGACCTTTGCCAGGGTTTTTTTTTTTTTGTTCGCGTTTTTTGGTTTTGTGCTGCACTCGGTGACACCTCCAGCTCCAGTTTGTCTCCACACCTGAAATCCTGAAATACCTGAGTGTTCACATACATGTAAGACGCTCAAGTTCTGTAACAGCTGGAGCATTTTTAAGGTGTTTATTATTATCATTATTATTGTTGTTATTATAAGAGCCAAGAAGACACTAGACCTTTTGTCTTTTGAGTTGCACACACACTCACTAGCTGTTTGTTTGATCCTTTGTGTATGTGTGTGTGTCAGAGTGAAGGAATGTGCCATAAGCAGAGGGGTGATGTCATGTTAATAAAGTCTAATGGTAGTGAGAGAAATGACTCCAGTAACAGAGATGAGATCATTTTAATCAAAGCTGTCGTGACAACTTTTGGCTCTGTGTTCACCCACTTCCAGCTCTGTGCTGGAAAAACATTGATCATCCTCTTTAAAACTGATGATGACTACTGTCCTCTTCCTTTTCTCCTCCAGGTGCGCGGGGCTCCGGCCATCGCCATCGTTGGCTGTCTCAGCTTGGCCGTGGAGCTGCGGGCAGGCGCCGGAGGTGACGACCCTGTGACCTTCATCAGGGAGTCTCTGTGTCACCTGACCTCAGCGAGGCCCACCGCCGTCAACATGGGCCGCGCCGCCCGCGAGCTGATGGAGTTTGCAGAGAATGAGAGTATGGAGAAGAACTCTGAGCAGCTCAGAGAAAGGTAGACAACAATTTGCGGTTTGTTGGTTATGTTTGATATATTCTGTAAAATCAATGGCGTCACATTTAATTAATCAGATAACAGACAGTATTCTTCTTCGGGTCCTGCACGTCTGTTAATTCGGGACCTGTAGGCCACCTTACACTGATCAATCCCAACCAAAATCTTTGGCTCGTTTCTCAACTTCTAATCTACCTAAAAAAAACCTCTCTGTGGAGTAATTGATACATTTCTGCTGTTATGAGCAGCGATTCACATGCATGCTGCTGATCCACATTTTTGATGATAGTTTCACATTACTTCCTGGTCTACTGATGGTGGCTTGGGGTCAGAAAACGCAGCAGTGTGCCGGTAAAGATGAGCAGGATGAAGTGCACAACAGGAGTGGGGGATGATGTCTGTATAGCAGTATATACTGCATTGTTTCTTTGAAGGTTTGCAGGGGCTCTTAAGGAGTTCCCTCTCTTTGAGGTGTTGGACCAATGGGCAGTGATTTCGTGGGTTGCTGGTGGTTAGAGTGATTTTAAATTTATTTTATTTTTTAAAGCATGTTTTCTTCCTTAATGCATTAAAGCAACACTGTTATTATTATTCCCTTTGATGTCAGAGTCTCCACATGTGGCTGACATATGAGATGCACATACCTTCTGTGCTATTTAAAATGAATGCGAGGAGCAGCTACAGTGAAACGTCGGGCGGTGTTTGTCTGTTGACTTTGCGTGTTTGATTTTTAAATTAGAACTTAATGTAAACACGTTTGCAGAGACTCTCGCTCGTCTCATCTCCTGAACTTTTTGTTTCACGGTGTGTGCGTTTGCGAGTAAAAGACAAGTGGAGGACACGCAGGGGAGCTTTTTTACACTCAAAAACGGACTAAAAAAACTGGTTGAACCAAAGAAAAATGTAAATAATCAGGTGAATCTTCTCAGTATCTGTTCAGCTGATGTAAATCCACTTTCAGTCCCTAATTACAGCTGGATAGATCATTCTTCTTTGTTTACGCAAACGGCTCTCACACCGGCCTTTGTCTTCATGCTTTAAGTGAGAAATAAACTCCCAGGGTTTCTGTCTTACCAGCACTGGTAGCTCACTTCTGGATTTTTTTGGATCACGGTGTTTGCATTATGGAGGTGGATTAACAAGTTAACCATGTCCCTGTTAGCCACACACAGAAGCACAAAAATGCTATGGAAAAAAAGACATTCCAGCTTTTTCCCTTTTTAAGGATATTTGTTTTAATTGTATCTTGGATATCTTGCTTGGATTGTATTACAGAATCAATGTTCTGTGTTAATATCATTCTTGTCTGCAACATAACACGATCGTATCATGAGTTCTGGTACTTCCCTTGGACTGGTGCTATGTCATGCAAGAGATTACTCCGTTCCCCGGCATTGGCCACGTGATGGACAATCAGTTAGATAGTCGATGACTGACAGATGTTCTAGATCTTCTACAGGCTTATAAAGAGTTCACCTGATTGGAGAAACGCTTTGTGTGGTCTGATTTATGATTTCAAACCCAAATCAACATGGCAGCTTAACTGAAAACTTTCTCATAATGGAAATATGTATGTTTTGAAATCATTTGGTATCAGAAATAATCCATGCAGTTGTTAAAGTTATCTTTATTTGAGATGGACATTGACTAGTTTTACAGATTTTCAGTAGTTTCCACCAGACCGGTTTGGGGTTTGTGGCCTGCTGTTATAACCACAGGCACACAGTGAGAGCTTGGTTCATGTTGTTCGCAGTAAGTCGGTCTTGGTTCGAGTTGGACACTGCTAGAGGTGCCATTTAACTTTTATGGGGAGATTTTTCATTTTTGTGGGTCTTCTGCTTTCATTAAATGATGACCTCCAGCTTACACTGGGGCATTTTCCAGCTGAGAGTGACACGTAAAGAATGAGAATTGGCACTGCCAAACCCTAAAAAAGGTGGAGTGCCGTCTTCGGATGTGTCTGTGTAGGCTCTCATGACATACAGTGGATTCCTGAAATCCCAGGTATTTTGAACTCGCACCCACACCTCGCCTTATGTGACCTCAATAACTCACACAATGGCGGGGTGGGGCAATATCTCAGAGGTTTTAGTCGTCGGCCACGGTGATGGTAATTACCCAAACATTTTTCCCTCACCTTGGCTCATGCGATGACTCACGTGACCAAGATTGGGTTAGCGGCTCCTAGAAACGCCTCCAAACAGGACAGACCCCACTAGGGGTTTATGACCTGGGACTCTCTGAAAGTTACGGCTCTTATCCAAGACGTTTCTTCAGTTCTAAAACGTCTTCAACAAAACAAAAACAAAAAAACTCTTAAAGACATCCAGTTACCTTCTTTCCAACATTTGAGGCGGGTAATAAGCCATGTGGTCTTTGGGTCCTAACAATGATTCAAAGATTTTCAGATTTCCTTGTTTTGCATAAAGTAGTGGGTAACTTGCTGGAAATGCAGAGCTATGTGGACACATGCCTTCACTCTGTGATTTGCACATCTCGTAAAGAATAAAGGGTTCAAACTGAATAGCTGGCTTTGTAAAAGTTTCATCAGGAATAAAAAACATTTGCATTTTAAAAACATTCATTTATCTAAAGGATTCACAGACTTTATGCTGTTGAATGCAGAAGCAAAATTGTCAACTGATATTAATATTTGGCGATATCTGACATCAGGTGAGATTTTCTTAATTCAGACATGCCTAACAAACACACTTCACTTTTTTTATGTGTACTTATTTATGAGTCCTAATATATCGGTGCTGTTCAGCAATAATCTTTTTTGCCACAGCAAATCATGAATTACTCGTTTACACTCGACTGCTCGGATCAAAGAGTTTCCTCTGGTAGATAAACTATGCAGCATCAATGCTCATAACATGATTGAATGGCGTTTTTCTTGTCTGTTATTTACTTTTTACATTTTCATTTATTGGCCGTCATAAACGTCGATACGAGCATATCCGCAAATAGTAGAGCTGTTCGATATGATATATATCGTATGACTATATAAAAACGTCTATCGTTTCATTTTACGCTATCGTTTGTTTCGTGGTGTCGCAAAATAAACTGTTTACGGCAATATTTTTTTCATCGTTTTGATGGTCACTGTAGTGGCTATATTAATTTCTTAAAGTTCTCTCTTTCTCTTATATTTAATATAACCACACTACAGACGGACAAGCGCCTGTTTTTATGGGTTGTCGTTAGCAACAACGACGGTAACACCATCGCATGTCCGCTTTTTAAATTTTCCATATAAACCTTTCACAATAAAGCTCAAGATCCTGTTGAGAATTTTCAAAATAAACGGAATCACGTGAAAAAGTATGCAGAGTATTGACGGATGAGAAGCAAAAAAAAAAAAAGAGCCGTCAGGTGCTAAAAAATAAACCTTGGACTCAAACGTTAGAACAGGCTTTTTCCCGCAGCACGCCGTGTAATAAATACTCACAAAGAAAACTGCGGCCGTTACAACTTATGTCTAAAAATGTGTAGTTTCATGCATGGGTTAAAACACTCGACTCCAGATACACGACGCCCAGCTGGAAACACTTTACACAAGTTGAGCTGCCCGAGATTCACAGAATTTTCTGTGATTTATATCGTTATCGGGACGATAGATGTTTTATATCGGGATATGAGATTTTGGTCATATCGCACAGCCCTAGCAAATAGTTTTCTCTTTTACCTCAGAAGGGTTAAATGAGAATACAAAAAATAAATGAAAAAGTAAAGCTAGTGTCAGCCACACCGATATATCGGTCTGGCTCTACTGTCAACTTTTCAGTTGTTTGCTCTGTATGAACTTGTTCTGTTACATGAAATCATCTCGGCTCTTCAGTTTTCCTCCTGAATGGTGTCTCCCGAGTTAGTTGCTGCTGTAACACTTCCTCATTTAACACCAGCTGCAGGTGTCTTGTTGAAGAAGTTGCGGAAGCTATCGGATCAGTTGTGAAGTGAAAATTGGAAAGCATCAATAGTATACATTTTTGCAGCTTATTAGTGTTAAAACCAAATTATCAAGTGATAATTTTTACAGGGTTCACTTGTTAAATAGTGATTGAACAGCAATTTGATTTGTTTTTATTTTCAGACAAGTGGAAAAGAACACGTGTGAAAGACATTGGTGTTTCTTGGTGACGGAAAACGTTCAGTCTAGGTGGATAATGTCTGTCAGGGGCAGATGATGCAACTTGTGATCTACTTTACAGTAACCCCGGCCTCAAGGCAGCGATTCACTTAAATTTTATGCAGAAAGCTACGTAGAGTTAAAAGAAGAAAATGCTGGTGCCAAAGCATGAATCGATATTTACTGCGGTTGCACCAATACATGCATTTCATGGTAACTGTTCCAGTTAAGAAGCAAGCGTTTCAGTTCATCAGTCACTGGCCTCTATGCTTATCAGTGATTGAATGTTTTCCTGACTTTCGTGTCAGTGGGCTGAACATCAGGGGGTCTTTGTCACTGTTTTTAGGTCGGGGATCAAAGTAACGCCATGTCAGTCGTTAACATCCACTCAAAGGAATTTGTTGAAAACAGGCAATTTTTTAACAGGTATTTTAATTGACCTTTAAGCTGGTATTGTGCAGCACGCTGGTTATAATTTGCTTTCAAGGAGTCAAATGGTCTTTTTGGACATTGGCTGCTTTTTCACTCCTTCAGCCCGATAAAACTTCAGCCCTGTCCAAACCAAGTGTCCTTTTAAAGACTGAGGAAACCAAAAAGGTAACTAGCTCCCTTCCCACGTGTTAAATAAATATGTTAGATTTCCATTACAAAGCAGTGAGTCACATTGCTTGGGGTGACTGTAGCTCAGAGACCTGGTCAGGTAGAGCAGGTCACCCACTAATGGGAAGGATAGTAGTTTGATCCCTGCATGCCACATATCCTTAGGCAAGGTAGTAACCCCAAGTTACACTCTGAGTGTGAATGTTAGATACAAAGTACTTAAGCATAGAAAAGTGATTGTGTGACTGGGTGAATGAGGCATATTTGTATAAGGTGTACAGTAGAAAAGCTCTATATAAGCACCCGTCCATTCATCTGAGAATAAGTTGGGCTAAAGAGTAACACTGTAGTGGTGGAGTGAACGACCTAGCAGGTAACCATGGAAGATTTATGTTACTTTAAAATTGGTGTGGTTTGAATTGTGTGCCAGTGTCCAAAAAAATTTGTGCAAGTGTTTACTTGATAATGCGTGTCTGCAAGGTAGGAATCGAGACTGTGCAACAAGAATAATGTAAGAAAGTGAGAGACAATGATGGAGATGTAGCGCAGCTATGGCAGAAAAAGAGAAGGAACAGCATGAAGAAAAAGATTGTGTATGAGAAAAGCGGAGAAAGCAAAGTCATGACAAACAGAAACACAAAGCCGTATTGCTCCTGCAGATATGATGGACACATTGAGCCCACAGTGGCAGACATATATCCTCTTCTCAATTCCCACCTCTTGTGGCCCCCCTCCTGCAGTGTAATTGCCTGGATCGAAGACATGCTGGAGCGTGACGTCAATGACAACAGGAAGATCGGTAACTATGGAGCTCAGCACATCCTTTCTGGCGTCCCCAGGGACTCGGTGACCATTCTCACACACTGCAACACCGGCTCGCTGGCCACAGCTGGATACGGGACGGCGCTGGGTGAGACTGGAGCGCTGGCTCTGAATGAGAAAAGAAGGTGGTTGTTAAAATATTTAGAGCACTGTAACTGATACGAGTCTGTGTGTAGGCGTGGTGAGAAGCCTCCACACGCTGGGCAGGCTGAAGCGCGTGTACTGCACAGAGACGAGGCCGTACAACCAGGGGTCCAGACTGACGGCGTACGAGGCTGTAGCGGAGGGAATCCCCGCCACGCTTATAACAGACAGCATGGCAGCCCTCACCATGAGGGAGATGGACATCACAGGTGTGTGTTTGTGTCCCATCACGTCTCCTTCACTTCACTAAAACCTCACGTTTTTTTTTTTCTCAAGACTTCCTTTCTGCTGTTTTCTCCCTCAGCTGTGGTGGTGGGTGCAGACAGGGTGGTTGCTAACGGTGACACAGCCAACAAGGTCGGCACGTACCAGCTGGCCATCGCCGCTAAGCACCATGGGATACCTTTCTATGTGGCGGCACCCAGCACGTCGTGTGACCTGAGCCTGGAGAGCGGGAGGGACATCATCATCGAAGTGCGCCCCCCCGAAGAACTCACTTCTATAAACGGGGTTCCCATCGCTGCCCCAGGTAAGGCGATGTCTGTGCAGAGAGAGCACTTAAATAAGCGCGAGCTCGGTAGAGTATTGACAGGAAAGCATCGAGGTTGGAGAGGAGATGAGCTTGGCCCAGTTCCAAAGTCAGCCCAGAGGCTTAAGCACCGAACACACTCAGAGTTAAATTGGCATCACATGAAACGTAAGTGCCAGAGTGAAGGAGGCGGTTAGCTCATATGTCCTGCACAGAAGCGCCCTGTGGCCTCTAATGTGCACACAAAGTTCTTCTGTCATCGTCCTTTTTATTTTCTCGCCGGGTTTTCTTTCTTGAACTTTCTTGCAAGCCATTTATGCGTCTTTATTAGTCAGTGGCACGATAGAGATAACAGAACAGAGTCATTTTCACACATGCACCACCGCCCACAGAGGTGTACGTGACACCGCAAATGTCAGACGCATTCAGGTGGGACTTTAACTGGTTTTTAACCTCCCAGCTCTCCAGTACAAAGTCTGTGTGATGTCATGTGCTGTTGAACAAATTATGGAGCTAACAGTCCGGCGCATTCAGTGCTAGCGAGTGGGTGTCATGTGTCTAGCTGCCTCTACATGGGGAGCTCCTTTCAGCTGAACCGCACGCATCTGAAGCAGACTGTTTACTGCTCTGCGCTGCATTACAGAAAGAACAACTGTGCAAAGCTGGCCAAAGTTCATGTGTGGAAATGGCCTGTGTTTGGACAGAAACACAGTGGAAATGTGTGAGGGCAAACTAAAGCCTGGATTGTCAGTAAATATATTAATGCTATGCACTTTGGGGTGCCCAGAGCAGCCCTACTGAGCTCAAGTGCCCATATACCTTACGGCTGAAGCCCAGGTTTGAGTCCGACTTGCAGCCCTTTGCTGCGCATCCCCTGGGCTCTCTCTCTCTCACGCTCTCGCCCTCCTTCCTGTCTCTTCTTTACTGCTGAAAATGTAAAATAAAGGGAAAAAGCCAAAAAATAAATCTTTTTTTAAAAAAAAGAAAAACGGCAGAGGCCACAGTGAGATGGACCTGAGTCTGAGTCTGTCGGATCAAACGTTGAAAATGTATTTTAGTTGAGTTTGTGAGAGCTTAGTTGAGTCATTTAATCTCTAGGTACCCAGTGACATCACAGTAATTGTGCTGTATTAATGAGTACACAGGCCCCCGGGGACGAGGATGTGTGCTTGCACATTCGTTTTTTCCACTCTTTAACTTTCCCCACAGACTTTAATAATTATGAATTAACCTTTAGTTAACTGTTGCACTCGTTACGCATTCCTTTACCACAGTAAATAAATGCGTAACGAGCAGTGTGGGGTGTAGTCCTGCTGCTGTTTGAAGGAATAATAAACCCGAACCAGGTTCAACAAACTCTGAGTCTAACTGTGGGAGACTCTGAATATCCAGAAAGGCTGATCAGACTTAGTTAAATCAACTCTGAGTATGTTCACCCTGAGTGTAGCACGGTTAGAGAAAGAAAGCTATCATCAGTGGAGCTCCAATACTATGATTTACCCCGGCGACAGGTAAATATAGAGCACAGCCTTCATTTTAATCCAGTGTACTGAGAAATATGATGTTTCACTTAAAACCATGATGTTCAGTTTAAAAACAAGAGGGCAGTCCACTCAGCGTCCACTCTGTCATCGCTTACCCACTTTCAGTTTGTATTAACAGGAAAAGACGGAAAACCTAACAAAAACGTACATTTTTAAAATGATTCTGCTTCTGACCAGGACAAAAATGCAGTAACAGCAACTGTAAATAAGAGTATGTTTTATTATGACCTACTTATAGTTTTTGTACATAAGTAAGACTGATTCGGGTCTTTTCGAGTGGAAAAGACGTCAAACTTTAAGCTTTTTGGGCGTCCGTTTTGCTTGACAGTATTTAATGATAATAATTTAATCCAAAGTGTGCAGACAGTGTTCGAAAACTCACATTAAGGCACATTAAGTTCAGACATGGAGTCTTAAAGTTATTCAAGCCTCTTTTTGACTCAGGAATCTTCACATCTTCAATATGATGAGACTTTTTTCATCACAGCAACAGATTGCGACACATGATTGTTCATATTGATGATAGTTTTTTTTTTTTTTAATCAATCTTCATCTTGTTGTTTAAATCAAGTTTTAAACAACTGACAAGGAGCACTTTGGGCTCAGTGTCAGACCGTTTAACTGGGTTTTAATTCTCAATATTGTGTTCAGTACAGCTAGCTTACGCGTTAGTGCACTTGCATTATAATAACCTGTGAATTGTGTTGTGTGACTGACCCCTCATTCCCGGCCGTTTCCTGCAGGTATCGAAGTATGGAACCCGGCCTTCGACGTGACCCCTCACCAGCTCATCACAGGGGGCATCATCACAGAGCTGGGAGTCTTCCTCCCCTCTGAGCTCCAGGCGGCGCTCACCGGCCGCCTCACTGCCCTCTAGAGCCACTCGGCTCCTCCTGCTGGTCCGTGCGCACCACTGCACGTTTACGTCACACTAAGAGACACTTTCTCATCATCACAGATACCGCACAGTTGTATTTCTAATTGAATTTTGTTCAATACACAGTCACTGTTGCATTCAGTGGTGCACACAGGAAAAAAAAAAAAATCTTGTTTGTCACTTTTCCACATAGACAGCTACATAGAGTCTCACTGCAGGGAGTCGAGTAGCCACACACGTGCGGTCTCCCCTTTCTTTTAAATCCCTGTTCTGTCTTTACCTTTCACCTCCAAAGCTTTCCATTGCATCTGTCATTGTCTCTTTCAGCCTCTCTCTCTTTCCAAATGGCTTCTGTACCAATAAAAAAAAAAAAAAAGCTCAGCTGGACTCAAACCCAGAAATTCAATTTGGCAAACAAACCTAAATGCGACCTTACGAAAGTCACATTTTAACAACTTAAAGAATAAAACGAAAGCCTAAATAGCACGACTGGTTCTTTAATTTGAAACAAGTCGTGGTTTCTAAAATGCTGCTACCTACTTGTAAATATATATATCCTTGCTGGTAGTGTGTACATATGTAGAAACTAACCCCTGCTCGTGAAACGCGCCGCTTTATCATCCAAATAAGCGGTTATGTAAAAAAATACACTTCCCATCTAAAAATGTTATATTAACATTTCATTTCTTTTGCTCAGTGTAGGAACTTTTTTGTAATAGACAAATTCACATTTTTAGCTCATAGTCTTAATATGGAAGAATTTTGTGTGTCAAAATAATTGAACGATCGGTCACGCTAGTCAGCTGAAGCCTTTAACGTCACATGGCTACTTTTATACCTCACTCCTTATTTGCGTCTTGCTCTTCCCAGTTATACTGTATCATACCACACATGTACTCTCATAATAGACTTGTATAGACTGATCAGCCACAGCATTAAAACCACCTGCAGAAACGGGTCCAGATCGGTCTCTTTCTGATGCATCCCGCGGCCGATCGATCAGATTTAGATCCGGGGAGTTTGGAGGCTGGTCAGCACTTTGGGCTGCCTGTCACCCTTCTCTATAAGGAAGAATCATTAAAAAAAATAGGAGTTAAAGGAGTAGTTTGCCTCAAAATTAAGGTTTAGTTGTTGGCTTGTGTGCACATCAGTCAAGACTTTTAAAATAATTTTTCGATGTCAGCTTTCCTGCTTAGAAACGAATCTCTCTCCAGATGGTGCGCTTAACTGCATCAGCCTCAACACACGAAAAGCTGCACAAAAAAGGATTTTTACTCTCACACGTCCTGCTCTGCGTGACGCAGCAGACGGACACAGCTAGAAAGTAGAGGAAAGAGATAGTTGCTTTGATTTGACTCCAAGCTAATGGTTAGGTTGCTCTGTGACCACAGAGTGTCATCATAACAAACTGCTTTGCTAACACATCCGCCTTGATGGCTTGTTTTAACATTGGGTTAAGCAGCCTAATGATTATATTCCAAACCATGAGTGAAATCTCCAGTGTTCAGTCCTTTGTTGCGTGTCATACACCCACATCTCTGCCTTTATGTCAAGCTGCTCTTAACTGCCAAATAAATACCAAAATACTCTTTTAATATCTCTGTTATTTTGTGTGTTGTTAGTTTGTTTTGCCACTAAAGTGTGGAAAACAAATCAATGCAGTTTTAAAGCCCTCCAGTATTGACATCGTGATGGCGTTTCAAAGTGTCAGAGACACAAAACTTAGTCTAAAGGTGAAGTCTTAGATTTCAGACTAACTAGTTGGGCCATACAAACCTGAGAGACTGTCACAAATTTAATGTGGGGGTGAGCAGGAGCTGACTGTCTCTTTTTGTGGGGGCATGAACTACTCCTTTATGATGGAGGGCATCTTCTGCGTTATGTACTTTTACGCCACCACCAATGAGAATGTAACATTTAAGTCGTATAAATGTTGTTTTCGTTTGGGGCCGGACGTCAGACACTCAGCCACTTCTTGCCTTTGCGCTCACCTTCGAATGTGTTTCGACCGCTTGGACTAATCCCTCCTCATAAACTGAAATATGTTTTACAAAGATCGACTCCCAGACATGCTCGCGACTCGCCGAAATCTGTGCCGCGAGCGACTGAAAGCAGGTTGATATCAAGAAGTACACAAAGGTTTTGTTTTTTTTTCTCAGAAGTTATTGTTTGACATTTCTGGCCCCTGAGTTTCTTTTCTCTATCCTGATGAAAGAACAGGACTATAGAGGAAAAATGAATTTCATAATAGTAGGAAATGCCAAACTCGTCTAGTGCTGAAACTATTTGTACAGGAAAAGAACGAATATCCTAACAATATAGCAGTTGTTTAAAGGGAACCTATTATGCTTTTTTCCATATTTTTATTCTTGGGCTCTAGTAGAGTAGATTTGAATGAGTCACAGTTCAAAATAGTTCTTGTTTATTTTATTTATCCTCCAGTTCATATGCCATCTGAAACAAGCCATTTTAGCTCCTGTCCATGGAAGACCTTTAAGAAATCCCTTTATGAACACCCAGCATTGTAACAATATGTGTGCATTTATAACAGAAAATAAAGCATTTTCACACAAAATACTAGTTTAAATTTTACACCCAATATTTGGACCGTCCTTCAAGTTAGTTGCCAAATTACTAACTGATAAATCCAGCATCGTTAGGCAGACTGATTGATGCAAGCCTGTGTTTGAGGTCTTGTATCGTGATTTGAATGCACTGAATTTTTGCCACCTGGCCTGTGAGCTTACGGTGCATTTCTCGTTGCGAGAGGCTTCGTAACAACATCCCAGACGTCTCTTATCTGCGTGCTGACACCTAATCATTTACTGAAAGTCACCAGGTCCACGCTGTTTGCTGCCTTACAGGTGCAGCCTGATTGTAGCTTACTGATGTAAGGCAGTAGTCCCCTTGCTCCGTCCTTCAACAGAGTTCATATCGTGTTGCCAGAGTGCTTAAAGGCTGAGGCAGGCAGTAATATTTTTTTGTGGTTATTAGACAAAAAAAATCCTTTAATAACCTTTCAGCATATTGTAATTCAAGTGCTCTCAGAGGAAACCAGACCTCTGAACCATCTCTTCACTCTGTTTTCAGGCTTTATTAGATCTAGCCTACGTCTTTGTTCAATCACAGGCTTAATGGCTCCTCTGCAGATGTGCATAGGAGTCCTTTGCACATACTTCAGATTGTGAAAAGTAGCAGAAATTCCTGAAGGAAAATATGATTTTCAAAATTCACAGCTTGCACTGCATCACAGTCTGTTCTGTTTTGTGGTTTTCCTTGTATATTACCTGAAACTCGGCCTTAGCAATTGAATGGTAACATTTGTTTCATTTAAAAAATACAAAGCCCGATGGCGTGTTGAAATCTCAGACTTGCCTGTTGGCGGCGTGTTTTATGCCTTTTCAAACGTTTCTGCCTCGTGCAGAAAGAACAAAACCTTGTTAAAGACGCCCTAAAAACACGGACAGCGTTTTGATTTTTATGCTCTGTGTCAGAAAATGCTATCCCACTCCTACACACAGTGTCACCACTCTTATGTGAGTGAGTGGATTTACCTGCACACTCATATAATGGTGAAATGTGCATATAAACACACATGAAACGTGATTGTACTCCTACGTGCGTCAGTCAGTATCAGTGTAAATGGCCAGAAACTGCTGAGATGGCTCAGCTGATGCATAAATGAGCGGAAACGCGATACTGTAATTACGCAAGGTTATGACTAACATCAAGGTTGAAAAGCAGTGCTCTAGACCAGCATGGTAATGTGCATGTAAATGCATTTACTGACTCGATTAGAGAGATGTCAGAGGTCTGGCCACAGGCACCACCACCTTACACATTGACTGTCTACTACACAACTTCACTACTCTACAGGACCACAGGGAGGTTCTGAGAAAACATCATTTAAAAAACAAAACAAAAACAAAACATCAATAATTACGACAGTGTCTATTGTCTATATCTTAAAATATGCTGTAATGTAAGCTCATTTCTTCACTTTCTTCCTCATCAATCATCACCTCTCACCCATCAAACCTCAACTCACAAAGATGCTGGTAGGTCACACGCAAGTGTTAAAAAATTTATTTCGTTTTGTAAAGTTAAAGACTTCATGCTTTTTTGGGGGGGGGGGATTTTAGACAATTTTCCTGACATATGTAGCAATTTTATGGCCCGTTAGATGCGCCGCCTGTCATTTCTGTTTAAGAGGTACAAGATTTTTGTTTGTCTGTAGGTCATGATTATAACTGTTCTGCTGTGGTTTGTTGGTTTATTTCATGATTTCATCGTGATTCCTAGTGACTAGGCCATTAGAGCACCACACTGGGGAGGCCTCCTCAACCATACGCACTACCTCTCCGTCTGCCTGCACGGACTCGAACACTGAAATGCATGAACACAAGCACTTAATGCGCCGGCCTGCAGCAGAGCAGATTGACAAGGTTGATGAAAAGAAATATGGATTAAAATTTTCACTCGTTTGAATCTTGAACGCTAAGTGACAATTAATTTGTGGCGGTGCTTTTAGTTTGCCAAAGTAGCCAAGATTCAGGCTCGTCTGTTATTTTAGGTTGCAGTTGAATTACAATACCTTGCAGATGTCTCGAGTTCTCCCTCATTTCTTTATATTTTACGTCTAATAAGCCACATTTTCCTGTTATTTTTTATTTTAAGTAGTCTTGAGTAATAGTTCTGTAGGCTTTCTAAAGGTCTTTCAAAGTTCTTCTTGGGACATTGGCTGCTACATAAAATAGTAAAATGGTATATTTGCCCCAGCAATGTGATTCCCAAATAGCTATTAGCCAAAAATGTTGCATATCTCAGCATGGAGTGCTCTGAGTTCTTAAAAAATTTGAGGAAAGTGGACAAAAGAAGAAAAGGCCGGTCTGTAGAAGTGTCTACAGCAGAAAGTGTTTTTTGTCTTATATACTTACATATTTGTTACCATGTTTTCATAAATTGGTGCAGTTATTTCCAATTTCTTAGCTAGATATAAAGAAATGAGGGGTGACTTTTGCACAGTACTGTATTTCTGTGTTATGGATTAATGCTTTTTAAGCAGCAGCAATATAATGCCGTATTTTAAAAAGATATAACGCAGTCCTCTCCTTCCAAAAAGGCCAAAACATGGATAATAATGAGGTGCCAAAATCCAGCGCCGCCTGTCTCGTACTTTCCACGTTGATTCGATTAATCATAGCAGATGTGTATGCATTATAAAGCGATTGGTGCAGTCTGCATTTACCATGGAAGGAGTGTTGTTCAGATGGCCTCTTTAAGTGCAAGTATGTTGTTGTTGTTGTTGTTCTTGATAATCACCTGGTCTGGGTTTGATTTTGTAACATGTGGAAAGTGTTCTGAACTGGGTTTTATTTTATTTTTTTTTATATATTTACGTATATGAATATAATGCTGTAAAGTGCAGTCATAAATTAAGAGATTTCTCTTTCACATCAATAAAGGAAAGAAGTAAAACCACAGCAAAAATGCACAAGTAGAATTTGCCTTTTTGTCATTTTTTGAGCAAAATTGGGAATACATGACAGATGACATAAAAAGTAACCTTTTTAAAAAGTCTTTGGCCTCATAGGTGCTGATGAGTGGGCTACTATCACCTCACAACAAGGTTCCTGTTTTGAACATGTGTGGGTTTGATTTCTCCCTCCAGAGCATTTCATTCCCAAATACTTAGTCTTTGTCATATGTTCACTGGGAAACTGAGGCCTTTTTGTTAGCAGGCCTCCCATGCAGGTCAAATGTGTACACCCACTGGTGGTGCCTGCCACCACCAGTAACACCAGTGGCTGCAGGATTTTTCTGCAGATTGTTCTGTGAAATTTTGCAGACTGGGGGACATGGGATAAAACTGCTGGGATGGCAGTCCTAGAGGGACAGGAGTTAACAATTCCACCTGACAGCAAGACGTCTATGTTCAAACTCTGGTTTTCCTTCAAGTGTTTAAGTTAACTGGTGATTCTAAACAGTCTGTAGATGTGGACTGAACAGACTATGGTTCTCTTTTCTTTGTGTTAGCTGTGAGGGCCTGGCAACCTGTCCAGTATGTGCTACCTTTTTTTTTCCCCTCACAGTGTCACCTGGGATAAGCTCCATTTCCACCACAACCTTGAAATGGAATAAGTGGATGAGTGTATGGCCAGCCAGCCACACGCTGTTCAACCAGCATTTGTCACAAGTCAGTCACTGTGGTTGTGTTGGTCCCTTCTGCCACAACAAAGAAATCATCAACAAAACACAAATATCCTTAGTTTTTGTGCTAGGTTTATTTTTTAAATCTCTTGCCAGGCTCAGTGGGCATCCACTACAGTTTATGGCTTCAAGGACTCTTTTGAACTTGGAATAGCGATAGCAGATGTCAGAGGTGTAAAATAAGACTGGTTCCACCTGTCCCTAAAGTACTGGACCTTTAAAAAGGATAACAATGCTAATGACACAAAACCACTAAGGAGTGATTTAAAAGGAAGAAATGGTTGGTCATGGAATCGCTTAAATAAGGTAAGCACAAATGGCCACATATTTTCTAACAGCTGAATTAAAACATTGTTAGAGGTTACAATGAAAATATCACATTATTACATAGAAATCCACCTGAATCAAGGTTTAAGTTGCCCTACAGCTTTGTCACTGCCAGCTGGACAGCACAGACTGTGCAAAACGCAGCAAAAGACTCATCGCCCCGAAATGCAGAACTGACCGCCACAGTAAATCCTTTGTACCGGTGGCAATAAGACTGTACAACTCTTCCTCACTCTGTAGGTGATTTTCCTGAGACTAATACCAATGTTATTATGTTCCTTTTCAGACCGTGCAATATCACCCAACAGTACCTTATTGAATATTTGTTTCATCTCCCCATCATACGCTGCTACTCCCTTTATTCAATTGCACAATACTATGTCACCTTCTAGAATCACCTGCACTGATAAGTTATTTATTCTCCAGGATATAGTTATATTGTTACTTTGTTAGAGTTATTTGATACTATATTTTGCACTATCCTACTGTATATTACTGTATACTACTATTCTTATTGTATATACTGTATATCTTATTCATCTGTTCCTCTGTCTCTCCTGCTGCTTTGAGCATATCATATGACAAAAGAATTTCCCTCGGGATAAACAAAGTTATTCTTATCTTATCTTATTTGCAAGAAGATACTTGAATATCAAGTAAATTAAGTTTAAAAGGGACAAAGTAGGTTTAGACTTAAGTTTATGAAAGTGTTCGTGTGATTCTAATGCAGCACTGAACTTTATTTCCAAGGCTGTACTAAACAGCTGTAAGCTGATTAACCAGCAGGTGGCGCTAGTGACAAAAAGAAGGCTATAAAGCACCTTTTTATGCAAAGAAGAAAAAACGGAAGGAAGGAAAAATGGCTCAGGGTTCGCAGAAGTTTAAAGCTCAGCGTCCAGGATCCAAAAAACAACAACAGAGCAAACAGAAAGGCCCGAAGAAAGGAGGTATGGCTCTGATTTATTACCCTTATGAAGCCCGACGATTAAAAATAATAACAATAACGTGTGAAGTATTTTTAGTAGGTCAGCAGCTCCACCATGTGACCCGCCTGTAAACAGCTGAGCACGTTTCAGATTATTTACCTCAAACATGTGGACAGTCTGTCCACCACGAATATTTAAACAACAATGAAACCAGTAACCCACTAAAGCCTTTCAAAGGCACACAAAAATAAATAAGTACAAATAAAAAAATAAGGGGGTCGAGAGTAAAACAGAAACATCAAATTAGGAAAATTAGCAAGCTAGTGACAGATAGATACGGTATTGATGCCACAAGGGAAATGATTGTGTTACAGCAGCAGAATAAAGAATAGAAATAGTACAGTCTACAATAAATAAACAGCATAGTTAAAATGCCACAGGTGCATAGTACACAGTGCAAGTACTGATATATAGAACAGTGGCTAAAATGTTATAGGAGAGTGAAAAAAGAGAGTTGTGCACATCACATTAATTTATATATATATATATATATATATAATGGCTGCAGGAAGGCATAACTCGGAAATATGTGCGTCTTAAGAAGTATTTAGTTGTCACAGAAACTCAGAACTAATGAACTTGTGCAGAAAGGCGGGACGAGTTTGGATGTGATCCAATCAGAATTAATCTGGTTAAAAAAAGTCTCCCAAGTTTCCTGTTTTTTATGAAAATGTGACAAAATGTCAGCACTTGGGAGCGAGAGAAGTGTAAACTTACAGACTTAAATTTGATATCAAGGAAAACTGTAAACCATGAGGAGCAACTTGAAGTGAACTTTCTGAGGAAGCTTAAACTGTTTTCTGACGTGTCTTTATTAAAGTCTTAACTAATACATAATGAAAATTTTAAAATATGACCTCAATTAGAGTTACAAATGAAGATAAAACACAGTATGCTGTATTTTTGCCGGCCTTTTGAATGACACGTGAGTGAACACATGTCACAAATGATTTCAAAAGATGGTGATAACAAACATTCAGCTCAAAATTGACTAAATTCATTAACTGCTGTGATGTCATGGTGGCTACATCCATCTTTCATATACAGACTGTAGTTTTTGCAGGGTATACCAAAAAGCGCTTGAGCTCCATCGGATGGACAAACCTTCAGAGTATCTGAAAAAGGAAAGTTGATGTTTGTGACACTTTCTGTTATAAAGGGAGGATCATAGCACCGAAGAAGGCTCAAGTGGTTCAGCAGCAGAAGCTGAAGAAGGTGAGGAGGACAAGTGACAGGAAATCAGAGGAATTTAACAGTGAGTACAGGTCTGAGCTTGACCCGCTTTAACTTGTCTCCAACTCCTCTGCTGCTCCTTGAAGGGTCTAGAGGTTGCCATCAGGAACAAGATTGAGCAGGAGGTGACCCAGAAGGCCAGCTCCTCCCTCCACAAGCCGCTGAATGTGATTAAAACTCCCGAGGCTAAAGGAAACCCTGGAGCAGCCCGTCCTGGAACCAGCTCCAAATAAAACCAGCTCGCTCAAGACCTGAGTCTTCTGGTTTTATATTACAAATTGATTAAAATGAAGTTTGAATGGGTTGCAATTAATATCAAATGTTACATGTCCTGTTTTGTTTTGGGGGGTTTTTGACTGCAAGCTGACTTCCATGTTTTTAAGAAGTTAATCCAAAACATTTAGCGATTACACTCACTGGACAGGTTACATCAGGCTGTCACAGGATTTTATCTTTTCCTGCAAAGATAAAATTGACAAAGGAGACAGATTTTTAGTATTCTGTCAGATTATTCTGTAGTTATCACTGTACAGAAAAATTGTATTGTAAAATGTATAAATGGGCTTGATTTGTTTAATCTTTTGTGTTGATAAAGTGTTTTGTCAGCTTGCTTTATAAAACTAAAGATGATCAGTTCACTGTGTCTCTCTGTAATCTGTTGTGAGAATGTTTGCACACTGTCAATAACTATGAAACTATATATATATATATATAGAGAGAGAGAGAGAGAGAGAGGATAACAGAATCTGTCCTGCTCACGCTGACAACTTTAAATATGATTGGCAGGTCCCCACAGCCTTTTCCAAATCACAGTGAAAATATAAACAGGTTAAATAAAAGCAGCAAAATCATTTTTAAATGCCTCGGCTCAGTCAGACTCAAGCCATGCTGACAATAGCTGCATGATCGGACATGGTTGCAAGTTTTCTGGTGCTTTTCTAACGCAAGCACATGCGTTGTAGTGATTGGAGACAAAGTTAGACGGGCAAGACTGAAATGGTTTGGACGTGTGCAGAGGAGGGATGGACAAAGGATGCTGAGGAAGACCGCAGAGAAGGTACAAGAGTTCTCTGTTATGAGGTATTTATTTAAATCCTTTTGCTAGATTTAATTTGTAGCCATGCAGAGGTGCAACATCTACATTTAAGTTTGATAATTATGAGGTTACAACGTTAAACTTAAAGCTTACTGATAGTATACTGTGCATATAAGGACAGCACTACCTTATGGTTAACATGCTCACATATGTTAGATTAATTGCTAAAATACAATCAACAATTGAAGCAGTACAGATTCACCAGCACTTATTTCTAAAGCAGGTCTAGTACTAATCTGAGCATGTTTAAAAAGCCTTAACGGCCTCCATGCAGTGATGTGAGCGCAGGAAACGAGGGAAGGAGTCCTTGGCCATCAGACTGTAGATCCTCTGCTGTGCTTTGTTGAATGTGTTGGGACATGGAGAGTCCATCACACTCAGCAGAGCCTCCCGGGTCTCAGCATCCAGGTTTACCTAACGAGGGAAAAGTTATTTAAAGATGTTTTGTTCTTTATCATTTGCTGTTTAGTGATGTGTGCTCCTCTCTACCAACCTCCAGTGGAGCGTCAGGGTTGATAAACTGGCTGTAGATGCTGCAGGCCTTGTTCTTCTGCAGGTTTGAAGGGGAAACCCTGTAGTCCTCGCAAGCCAGCCAGAACTGAAGGTTCTCCTCACTGAACTCGGAGCGCAGGAACGCCCGAAAGGCCTGCAAACCATCTGAGAGGAAGAAGAAAAGAAGACCTAGAAGAACAGTTCAGGTTTAACACAAATTTTAAATAAACATCTGAGCTTTTCATGTTTTTACTTGGGTACAAAAATTCAAAAATACTGTTCTAAAAGCCATTTTTACACAGTTCCTATGATAAACTGTGCCACTGGAATTAACATTGAGTTATTTCACCTTAATTCCCCTTATTGAGGCTTTAATATTACAAAATATGCAGTTGTCAAACACAGCTGACTGCCTTTCCTTTGATACATACTGTTTTAAATAGTAAGTTAGCATTAGCTACATAAAAGTAAAGGTACTCTTACTTTACAATTCATTCTATAAGAATTAACTCAGCAAAAAGTAAAAAGCAGTTCAGTTAGGATGCACCCTGAATAAACATTACCATGTCACATTTTTAAAAAGGAAGAACACTATATGTTATTGATAATAATGCCTAATGTCTTCAGATTTTTAGCTGAAATATCAGTGTGTGTTCTTATGTACAAAATAAAAGCACTTTGCTGCCTGTGCAAATGACTGATTAACCTTTCTCAGTAAAGATGTGCTAGAATTAACCAGAAAAAGGTCAAATCTCCTCACCCTCAATTAACATTGAGCTGTTTTTCATGTTTGAATATTAAAGTGGTGATTTGACTTCATATGCAAAATAAAGTGAATCTTACTTTTGCTGTTCAGCAGAGTTTCCAAGTCTTGCAGAATTCTTCCGTCCTGAGTCCTGATAAAAGGGGCACAGGGAGTCAGAAATGTAGCTTCAGCTCCTCTGATTTACTCCTTATTCAAAATACGGGTTTCAGTGAACTTACTTGTTCTTGTGGTGGGTCTCAGCCAGGTGGCTTAGCTTCACCCGCATCTCTTTTGCCCTGAAACACAGACAAAAGAAGATGTAAAACAAACTCAGGGTTTCATTTATTAATGTAAAACATAATATCAAAAATAAACACTTACTTCTCCAGACATGAGGAAGGCAGGTAGGAGAGCCCCCTACACATTGAAGCTGCTAGTATTAAATGATCTGCAAAGGGAAAATTAACCGAGCTGTATTTGATGAATTATTCCGAGCCAGTCTCCTGGACTAAAGCGTGCTGCTCTTATATACAGCAGTCCGCCCGTGTGCTATCTGATCTGTCAATCTGCTTCGATTAGAACAGCAGGTGTGGAGATGGGAAGTGAATAGAGATTAAAACCGTTGAATGAGAGGCTGTATACGTCCTCAAAGGCCATGTAGTCCTGTCAACAAGAGATACAAACACAGTCAATATATAATATAATAGTAGGAAAATCACGTGTGTGAGTGTACATGAGTGGTCAGTGTACACCTGTCATCATAAAAGTGTGTCATAAATGAAACACAGAGTGGGCTGCAGAGTTATATCACAGAAGAATAAAGTGATGAGGGAGGAGCAGGTGGACAGGCACAACCACTCATCGCTGGAGAATGTCTGAGATCTGCAGGCCGGAGATGATGATGGACAAGCTGGTGGACAAAATTAGAGGAACATCTGGCAAAATCATTAAATAAGGTTCAGCTTTTCTTCTCCATTTCTAATTTGTTAGTTGGCTGTTTTATAACCCTCTTATGTGGCTCTCTGCAGACAGTGCTTATCTGTATGTCACTGCAAATAATGTTAAAAAGAGAGCTAAAACTTTGTGCCAAATTCTGATCAACTCCATATTACTGTAAATTTGTAAAAATCAAATCAGAGACACATAGAGACAAAAATGCTTCTGTTGAATCATAACTTCCATTGTTTGAATAATGTGACGCATGGGAGGCCTGCAGATTACGTCATGCTCCTCCTGAATGAAAAGATGACACTGATTGGTTAAACATTTGCACACATGAGTCACCTAATTTTTAAATAGTGGTGTTTCATTAGACGCTGTGAGGAAAATCCCAAATTATCTGAGATACTCAGAAAGATCCCCAGCTGTGTTCTTGTTCATTGATGTTCCTGTCTCACTTGGAGATAAATATCATTTATGAATACATATCAGTGCATTCTGTTATCTTCACTGTTTAAATTAATGACTTGAACATGCACGAATATCCTCTCTACATGTTAGTGATTCCTTTTTTCCTTCGACCATATGCTATTGCTGTGATAGGTTATAAAATCTAACAGACTGGCTTTACTTTAAAACATCACAGAAACTCATGGCCTCTGAAAAATTAAGTAAACCAATTTTAATCTTAATTTTTGCCTTCCTTAAATTAATTAAGACCTACAAACGACTCAAGTCTGGCAGGCTCTTACACCGGAAACCAATCTCTGAGTAGACTACAAGTTTAGCAAACACTGGGAATTTTCCAGGGCGACTATTTGTGCGACTACAACTAGATTACTTTTTAGATTATTTCCCATCATCTGCTGATTTTTTTTATGTAATGTCATTTATTTGAATCTATTTTCGGAGAGCAGAAAGAGAGGTGTTCAACAATCACGGCACTGCTACAGATGGAGCAACAGAAAGGTTGACGATTTGTTGAAATAAGAACACTGTTTGCATTTACAGAGTGAGAGAAACCTTTTATTCCCACTCACAAATGTATATACGTGGATGCTTGAGCCTCGCTGTGGTAAACTATGTGCACTCAGGCTGTTTTCACGGTCATCTGCTGGAGGAGGGAGGTTTCTCCGTGCTCATCTTCAAGAGTTGCAGGGAAGGAGCAGGAACTTTGTGACATAACTAGTGTGGAAGCCAGTCACGTGTGATTTGGAAACTTGAAACCTCCAAACACACTGAAAACAACGAAGAAGGGGACACCTTGTGCCCAACAGCGGAATTGTTGAAATACTTTGAATAATTTTAGGTAATATACTGTGTTAAAATAAACAGAGAGGGGTTATGCAAGTGAATACTCAAAGTATTTTAAAAAGTCAAACTAGTATAGTTAAAATCCAGCATGCACGAAAGTGTCCAGCCTTTAAAAACCGTTCGCAAAGTACATTGATTGAAGGTAAAGAAGCTCATTTAGCAGAATGTCTTTCAGTGATATATATACAATTCTGTGCAGGCTTTCAGCTTTAAGTCAAGGGATTTCACAAAAGTACTGCATTAACTGTTTAGGAAGTGCCGCCATTTTTAATCATATTGCTCAATAGTAAAGGGACAAACTAACATAACTTTAAATATAAGGAATTTGTACTTTAATTATAGCATGGCTGTTTGAAAGGCCACTGTAGTGGTGAACAGATGAAAAACTAAGAACACTGTCACTGTCCAAATACTTGTGGACCTAAATGTATTAGTCTATTAAAAGCATTAGGGAACCATGGACTGATGATCTTAGTATTTATGAATCTGGCCCAGGGGCTCTAGCTGATGTCATGTGAGAAGTCCTTGTCGTAAACAATTAATAATTCTTTTTATTGACGCAAAATAGATTGCCGGCTTCACACTCTGAGTACACTGCGGACACACACGGATCGGACACTTCACCACCAGAAGGCTTCAGCAGCAGCAGCAGGAGGAGGACCACTGCGTGTTTCTGTCGCTTCCTGCTTCCTCAACAAGAGTGTCTGAGAAATCTGCAAGACGCAGCGCCAAGCACCGCAGAACACGGAGACCCGCTGAAGCCAAGGGGAGCCCGCTTGTGTGGTTTCCAGTGCTGTTTTAGGACTGAGCGGACCTGCCGGTTTCTCCTGCGTCCTGATCCTCCGCATCCGCCCGAGCATGGGCGGCGAGTCGGTCTGCAGATAAACACACTGTGAGTGCGCCTCAAAATGGTCTCGTAGATGTTATAATTAGACCGTAACAGCGTGCGTAACGCTGTGAGGATCAAGTGAAAGGGATATTTAAAATTATAGGATAAAATGCTGTTGTGTATGTGGATGAACCTGTGAGCCGGGGTGTTTCATGGCATTCCCAGTTTAATAACCAGTAACTCAGTTACTGGAGAGTGTTCGAACACATCAGTATTAGGTTACAAATTTACTAAACGTTCCACTGGATGCCCACGTGCCCTGTTGCTTGCATTCATTTTTCAAAATAGGCTAATCGTAGCCTATCAGATTAACAGGGTGGGCACAGTAACAGCGCCTTACACAACTCACACTGCGTCCTGTGCTGCAAACTCAACTACAATACACACTCTGAATCGACTACACATCCACTATGAATAATAGCGTTCAACTCTATTCATTTCAAGTGGTGTTTTATAACAGGAACACTATGTAACAGCTAGAGTACACCCAGTTTAACCCTGCCAGATGTAATCTCTACCTATCATCAAGGTTTTGTAAACAAAACTGTGACTGCTGCCTGTTATCAATAGATACAATGCACGCACGCACGCACACGCACACACACACACACACACACATTTATTTATTTATTCTATCTGTCTACAGGTGTTGGGGAATGAGTGTAAAATGGGTATAAAGCCTTGCAGTTTCAGAAGGGGTTTGTCTGAAATACTTTAAGATAAGCATCACTTGGACCTGAGGGCAAAAAAAATTGAAGTTTAAAACTGCAAAATAGTGAGTTTACATCTGAAGCTTCCTCCTCATGTTATCTCTGCTCAGGGGCATCTAGTTTTGGGTTAAACCTCCTTGGTGGCAGGAAGAGCCTTTTCTAGCTTGGAATGAAATGTTTGTTTTTCCTTTGCTGTGTTTCATCCGTAAGTAAATTAGTCATTATTAAATTGCCTGAATACATCAGCTTGGTGACTGAATTTTGATTTCACAAAAATAGTGGAGGCTCTACTAGAGGTGTAGAGGTACTACATTCACCTTATACAAATGAAGCTGACCCCATCCTCGGCCTCACTTTTACACCACTAATTTATTGTATCTAAGTGACAGCTAATGGCATGCATCAACAAAGGAGGGAAGGCAAAGTGGGGGGAGTCAGCTGTTAACAAAGGTTAGTAGAGCACAGATAACAGGCTTAGAATGGTTTAGCAATTGTTAAAGACAGTGAGCCAGTTTCAGATGTGACACTGCATCTACCAAAATGACCCAGTACAACTTACAACCAACAGTATGAAACACATGGCCTTTCATTTCAGAAACAGTCAGAGTGAGTGAAGCAGCCCCAGGCCCCTCTCCAAATGATCTGCAAAATGTAACACAAACTGAGGTCACATCACGGCAACTCAGAGTTATTCCAAACAATCATTTCTATCCAGAATAGTTTCAGCTGAAAGCTTAGCCACACCAATGCCAAGTGTCTTCATGATATGCTGGACCAGTGACTCTGACAATTAGACAGTGAGATTTTCAGGCTGATGAAACAGCATTTTTAAAATACCACAGTGACACTGCTTCTTATTTTAAAAAGAAAATTATGTAGTCATTTTATGGGTGCGTTTATTTAGCTTTTGCTGTTTGCTGTACACCAGCACCTCTTTGTACACCCACAAAGATTGTCATGTGTTCCAAAACCACCCGATATATATCTGCAAAAACAGAAGACTTCCTTATATGATATATTTAACTTCTGCTTTAAACATGAAATAAATACCAACAGAAAGTGGCTGTTATATATTATTTTATCACACATATCATAAAATTAATTAAATTGAATGGATTTCATTATTCTGTTATTCAGCCTACACAAAGGACTGTAATTGTAGTTATTTTTCAAACCTTAGTCAGTATCTCACTATGTGGAAGCGCCCTCTGGTGTGACTAATCACAGAAGCTCCACCACTACCACGTCTATTCAACAGACCAATCACTGCAAGGACATGAGGCCCCCCCTTTATTACAGTCACTGGCCCCACACAGGGTATTTTCGCTTTCTTCCAAATAAGTCTCCCAGCTTCTTAGCGGAAGCTGGGAGACTTATTTAAACTTTCACAATTATCAGGATAATCACTTTGTTACAACTTTTAGTGTGACTCAGTGATCTAGGTAGACCTCTAATGTACCTTAGCACTAAACAGGCTGAAAACAGTGTTAGGCTATAAGAAGGTTTAGAGGCTTATACAGGCTACAGTATGTTAAGAGATGAGAATCCAGACATGGGGAGATTTTAAGGTGGGCAGACTATTGGACATATCATAGTTTTGTTTTTTGTTTTTTTTAATCAAATGCAGAATCTGAACAGTTAATTATTAGCTACACTGAAAGATACAGATCAAGAAAGGAAGGGGGCCCACAGAGACTGGTTATGATTGGGGTCCAGGGTCCTGCGCTGTGCCCCTGTTTCTGCTTAATATTACATTTGCTGCCTCTGCAAAACCCGCCAACCAGATAACAACTGTTTGCAGTCAGTTTTAATAATTTTCTCGATTGTTTTTGGTCTCTTTCTTTTCAGCCCATAAGGTTCAGTTTACTGACCCTAATGGGTTGCAATGCTCTCATTAACAAAACTTAATTTTGATAACTGAATAGTTTGTTGTACAAATGAAAGTTTGAGGTATTCACATATAAACAGACATATTGTTCTGTGTCAGGCTGTGGATACTGAACTGGTGCCCCTGTATCTTATCAGCTAACTCTGACTGGTGACCAGTCATGGAACCCCAGCGGACTTGGTTCCCCTGGGTGCACTGCCAGGAGAGTGAATCCTCTAGTCCAGACGAGGAGCGGGAGCAGCGCTGGGCTGAACTCTTTGAACAGCTGGACATCAACAAAGATGGACACATTGACATCCTTGAACTGCGGAGAGGGCTGGCAGACCAGGGGCTTTCCAAAGGCTTAGTAGAGAAGGTAATACAGCAGCATACAGTGATACTGTCCATTACAAATGGGTTCATTTTCTACAGATATTTGCCAGTTCACATTAGACACCTCCCAGTGTCAGTGATCAGACTGTCTTGGTCTTTAGGAGGTGGCCGTCTGGGTGGCTGTAGCTCAGGTGGTAGAGCAGGTCACCTACTAACTGGAAGGTTTGCGGTTTGATCCCAGTCTGCTCCAGTCTGCAAGCCAAATATCCTTGAGCAAGACGTTAACCCCAAGACGTTGCTCTCCGATGCATCCATGGGAGTATGAATTTCTGTGAATGTTAGATAGTAAGCGCTTAGAAAAAAGTGCTTGTGTGAATGTGCAAGTTGTCTAAAGTGCTTTGAGTGCTCAGATAAAACAGAAAAGCGCTATATAAGAACCAGTCCATTTACCATCTGACACAGTTTTACCATTAAACAGTCAATAAATCATTCCTTATCTGCTCTATGCTCTTTAAAAATCTTGTTACCTAACATGCACACAAATAGTGGGCCATTTTGATAAACTACCCTACACTTCAACCTTCCACGTCATTCAGTCGTTGCGAGCTGCGTTGAACCTAAACGTAGCTACATTTCTTGGGAGGTGCACATCAGATCACGTGGAATGTTACACCGTAGGGTTAAAAGGAGTTTCCAGTTACATCATAAATTATGAAGCAGATTTCCCGCTGAAGCATAATTTAAGCACAAAATGGTTCCTAGCACAGTGGGAGAGTCCTATTGTCTTCCCAGTCTCATTACACATTTCCACCCAGCTGAATCCTGGAAAAAGGAAAGTTGAGTTCCCAGAAAGTTGATTCTGTTTACCCGGACGTTGAGAAATGCAATGTCCAGGTAAACAGGATCAACGTTCTGGGAACTCAACTTTCCTTACCTTTATGACTGAGCGTGCAATACATTTATTCAGGGTGGTTATAGAGAAGATTTTAAACAAGTAGACAAGAATGAAAGTGAAGACGTATTTCTTTTATAAGTTTTGTAAGCCAGCAGATCACACTCGAGAGAGAATATATCCACCAAAATCCTCCAGCAGGCTTCTACTTTTGGGCTTTGCCATTTTCATATATTGAAGTCAAGGTGCATTAGAGGACTCATGAGGGCTGGTCTGGTAAATGAGGCTGGTAAATGGCAAACATAAGTAGAGGGCACTCTGTAGTACCAGCAGCCACTTCACATTAAAGGTCACATCAAGTCAGTTTAGTTGTAAAGAAAGATTTTTAAACCAGATGCTGGTTTCAGATAAAACCTCAGTAATTCAGCTTTTTAGTGCTTTTTTTTGCCATTACTTGTTGCTCTACCGTTGGAAGGCCATTGTTTAACTCAGTGGTTTAACCTGCTTATGCATGGGTTTTTGTGGGAAGGAGAAACTGTGTCTAAATTTCACCTTCCCGCACACTTTCTATTCATAAAGAACAGCACCCGTTCATCTTTCCTCTTCTCTTTACATTAAACAACCAGGAATGGCAAAATCTCTGCCCTTCTCCCTTTACCTTCTAGTTCCATCTTATCTGCATCCTTACTATTTATGCAGCAGCAGCAGCAGAGAACATCAACAGCATGGATTTGTATTGAGAAAGCACACAGGCTGTCTCTCTCCTCTCTCCTCTGTCTTTGAGTGTTTGTTTTGGTAAAAAAGTGTCTGGGTCACAAGAGAACTCATCAGTTCTTCTAGTTCTGCTTCTTCTCTCGTCTGGACTGTGTGAAAACTGTAAGCTGAGCCTTGCCCCTCTTTGTGAATTAAGAGGGCTGAAAGCATAATATGGTTTATTTCAGAGTTTGAGGCTTATGTTAGGGTAAGATTTAATGTGTGAGTGTCTGTCTGTCTTTGCACACATGTAAAGGGCAGCGGGATGCTATTTTGGTCGAAGGAGCAGGACTTTGTAAGCTGAGATTAGTAACCTTTTGTTCTGTCATATGCTTGATCTCTCTACACATAATAATAATAATTGTCCAGTTTCTTTTTCTCCTGTAACATTTATCACTGCTTCTGTGTAATTCACTCTCTACTTTTAGTGTGTTTTGGCCCCTGTTTTTCCAAGAATATTTCTGTGATGCGACAGAGTTACTTTTTAGGTAACTAGACAGGGATTCTTATTGTTATTTGAGCCACTACATAAAACAGAGGTGGACACCAAAGTTTTGGAAAAATGGGGTGTAGCCAATCAGCAGTTAAGCTGAGGCAACAGCCAAGGACTCCTGCACTCAAACTGTAAGGAGAGTAAGGGTTGCAGAGTGGCATACTAGTCATCCAAATGTTTTGTGGACATTCATAACACACATGGCCAAAATTTCAAATGATAACATCATGGTAAAGTCAGCATACATAACTGTAATCACTGTAAGTCATACAGCTCTTACAGTGAACACATAAGCGACTACTGTTTTCTCTTCATGAGGGGCAGCCAATCAGAATGAAATGGCTTGTTTTAAACTGAGGAGCTGCACACAGATAAATGTCATACAGTATGTGAAAAAGTCCAAATATTCTTTTTTCTTTTTATGTTTTCTAAAATTTCAAAACTTCTAGATTGCAAACAACAAATTTTCTATCATTTTTTTTTAACTTGATGACATATGAAACTGTGTCAGTTCTGACAAACGTAAATACTCAGCAGATAAATGATTGTTTATAATATGTCTGTGAAGGTTCTCAGTCATCCAGGTCATCGTAGTCAAAGGAGCTTGCAAAGAAAAGCGTCTGGACTTCTTTAAGTTGCTTGAAGACGTTTCACCTCTCATCCAAGAAGCTTCTTCAGTTCTAAGGTCAAATGGCAGAGAGTCCCAGATTTAAACCCAGTGGGAGTATCCCCCCCAAACAGGGGCAAAAAAATCCCCCCAAACTGGCTCAGGTGATTAGAGGATCATCAGGGGGTCCGATGATCCTCTAATCACCTGAGCCAAGGTGTGAAAATGGGTGTGGGTCCCAATCAGCCACCCGAAACCCTGGCTGATTGGGACCCTCCGCCATTTGACCTTAGAACTGAACTGAAGCTTCTCGGATGAGAGGTGAAACGTCTTCAAGCAACTTAAAGAAGTCCAGACGCTTTTCTTTGCAAGCTCCTTTGATTGTTTATAATCAATTAAAATTCAGATAAAAACTCCTTTACATTTATATGAAACCGTTGATTGATTACAATCCACAGTGTCATCGCCACAGGCTAAAGATGAAAAAGTTGCCAGCATCACTAAGGAGGTAATATCCACTAATAGATTTAAGGCAAATCGGTGCGTTGTTTATCTGCAGTTCATTCATTAGAAACTGTTTATTAAACTAAATTTTGGACACAGTTTCGAGAGATATTAGTAGACAGTGAAGTTAACAAACACTGGAAATATTGGAAAATCCGACTGGTCTTGATCGCGTCATTGCTTGGCTGTTTTTGTGCAGCTGGGATTCTCAGTGTACGTCTTTTGGACCCTTTACATGTGCTTCTAATGGAAAAAAAAATGTAAACTGTGAATCATGCAAGCTACACTAATAGAAATAAACATTGAAGTGGCCCATTAAATCTTCGAGTATGGTGAATACCTTAAAAATGATTCTGTTCACACCTTAAATTAACTATTAGCTGGATGTGTAAAGTTCGATTAATAGTTTTAGTTTATAAAACAGCCTTTTTGACTTTTTAAAACAGGTGAACCGATCCTTCTTGGGAGAAATGCATTTCATTTAACACATATTTCCTTGACTGCACAACACCTATCAGCCATATTTTTCCAACAGATTGCAAAGTTTATGTAAAGCCCAGAGGCTGCTGGACTTTTGTGAAGAGATATTTCTTTGCTGTCAAGGTCACCTCAGCTCTGTGTGCTCTGATAAGCTAAAGCAACCTTATGCTGTTGTAGAGAACTACAAACACACTGTCTTTGTAGTAATGTGTAGACAGGCTAAAGTCCATTTTTGGTCCGGATACTTTCAAGTAAAAGTAAAAGTATACTTTTAAGGACCAAGCAGCACTGTGTAATATAAAGCAGGTATTACACTTGTTTAAAGACCTGTTTTTTGTTCTTGACCAAATGTTGTTTTACATCACGTCCTTGCTGTCAGATCGTGGAGGCCGGAGACACCAACCGTGATGGAGTCCTGGACTTAGAAGAGTTCACTCAGTATCTTCGTAGCCATGAAAAGCAGCTTAAAGACATGTTTCGCAGCCTGGACAATAACAACGATGGTCTGTATCAGATCATAACATGATCGTTTTTGTAATTATCTCACTCGTCTCTCACTCAACCCCTGTGACTTGTGAATATCTGCAGGTTGCATAGATGCAACAGAGATTCAGGTCTGTCTTCGCAACATTGGTGTGAATATTAGCTTGGAGGATGCCAACAGGATTTTGTTAAGGTATGTTATCAATCAGTAATCCATATTGCATTAATAATTCCTACGATCCCTGTCTATCATCAAAAATACTACCTGCCACCATTTCTAATAGGTTGAGCAGCGTGACACTTTCAATATTAAGCCTCTGACTATGCTCTATAACCAAACTGGGGAGAATCTTTAGAAGCTGTTCAATCACCTCAGTCACTGTGACCCATTGTTACAGGTTTGTTAGTTACTCTCTAATCTAGAGATTTAGTTTTGTGGAATAATGTCAATTTTTGCTGGAGTCAATCCTCACTCTGGCCCAGTGATGGAGAGGAGGGAGATTTGTAGTATTTACAAAAGCTGTCTTTTATCCATAAAACCTTGATTTTAGCTTCATATTTAAAAAAAAACAAAACTAAACTGATTAAATCAGTGGATTATTTTAAGGGGATATTGAAAACATGATCTGAAAAACATTCAGAGAGTTGAAAACTTGAATATGAAGAGATCTCCACACTAATGAAACTGAGTCTTTAGAATAGATTAGAATAGCCCTTTATTGTAATTGTACATTTACAACAAAATTGTAGGTGCTCTACACCAACTGTCCTGCTGGGATAAAATATAAATAGTAGACAGCAGGAATAAATAAAAAACAAGAGAAAAATATACAAAAATAAGAGAACAATTGAAACATTGGACAACAAAATAGTTGCAAAGTGCTCAGTAGTAGTGCAAAGAAAAGACTTGGTCTGAAAAGAGTCCATAGTGATGAAGGTTACTCCGACCATGGCTCAGACTAGGGAGGCAGGATTGGTGGGCAGGGTGTATAGTGTTTGTTGACAGTCTGAATTGCCCAGGGGAGGAAGCTGCTTATGAGTCTGGAGGTGTGAGACCTGATTGACCTGAGGCGCCGGCCAGAGGGCAGCAGGTCAAACAGGGGGTGGGTGGGGTGCAAGGGGTCACCTGTGATGGGCCTGGTTTTCCTGAGACAGGAGGAGCTGGCGATGGCCTCAAGGGGTGGCAGAGGGCAGCCAATGATTTTTTGGGCAGTGTTAATTACCCTCTGCTCAGCTGTGACCCCTGCATACCAAACGCCCAGGCAGCACTAGAGCACACTCTTCACTGAGGAGCGGTAGAATGCCAGCAGCAGGTTCTGGTCCAGGTTATTCTTCCTCGGGACATAGAGGAAGTGCAGCCGCTGAACTACTAATAGTAGTAGTAGTTAATAAAAAAATAAAATTAACTTTTATCGATTTACATGAACTTACTGTGGTTTCAGTCCTCCCATCTGCAGTGAATCTGTGCTCCACCAGGGGGTGCCCCACAGTTTATGAACTGCTGCCTTAATGTATCAAATTGGTTTCAGTTAGTCAAGAGACACAAAGGAATATTTGTGTCTTCTATTTCAATGTAAACATTGACTGTATATAAAAGACGTAAGGTGTCTGAACCCTGCAGACATTCTAACCAGAGGGTGATGTCACTGTGGCTGTGTCCATCTTTGTTGTACAGTCTCTGTTTTTTTTCTTTATATGAATTTTATGACCTTTTTATCTATTTATATTATATTTTTTTAGTATTTATTTATATATGTGTTTCCACAGTATAGATAAGGATGGTACAATGACCATTGACTGGAATGAGTGGCGGGACCACTTCCTGTTTAACCCTATCACTAACATGGAGGAAGTGGCGTGCCATTGGAAACGCTCATTGGTAAAGTTGGAAACAAAATTTATCATACAGTATGCAGTGTGTTTGACACCACTGTTAAGAATTCTAAATATTTTTTTATTCCCCACTCCTTGTTACTTATTTTTTTTATACATCTTCTGACCTGCATGGCTTCAGTAGATGGTGGACATCGGTGAGCAGCTGACAGTCCCAGATGAATTTTCAGAAGAGGAAAAGAAGTCTGGGTTTGTCTGGCGGCAGCTGATGGCTGGAGCCATTGCCGGATCTGTATCCCGAACTGGAACGGCCCCTTTAGACAGGCTCAAAGTCTTCCGACAGGTCAGACTGGTGCACTTACAGCCTTATCTCTCTGATCACTCTGAATTCATCCATGTGTTACTATTTATGTATAAAAAGTCTTTTTTGAGCTCTGATGCTTTAATATTGACTTTCTTGCTTTACTCTGCCAGGTACACGGCTCCTCTGATTTTAAAGGGAATGTGCTAAGCAATTTTCAGACGATGGTGAAAGAGGGAGGAATCTGGTCTCTGTGGAGGGGAAATGGAATCAATGTCCTAAAAATTGCCCCGGAGACTGCTATCAAGTTTGCAGCTTACGAACAGGTGGAGAAAACTATGAACACACATTCAATTTTTCACCTTACACTCCTTTACCGTGATTCATCATTCTCTTATTATTATTATTTTCCTTTGTCCAAATATTTAAATCTTTCTAAATGATCTATTTAGATCATTGTGAAAAATAAACATATTCTCTTATGTATTCTCTCTGTATCGAATATGAATCCAAACCAGCAGCAGCTCGTTTGGTCAAGATATCGCGGAAGTGAGAAACAGATGCAGGACTTCTCAGGCTATTATTTCCTTTAATGTCCTCTGGTTGCATGGCAACAAGACTGCAGAAAATCACAATGTTTTTAACCTTCTGTGGTACAAATAATAAAAAAAAAAAATAGATTTAACTAATGAGAGATGCTTTCCTGAAAATGCTTATTAAATTCTAAAACATGGCAGTGTTGTTTCCTCATTAAGGATGTCACCCAAAATGTTGACTTCCTCATTGTGTATTATTATACACAATAAACGCTTTCCCCTCGCTCGTGCACCAGTTTTGCGTGTAAATTTTACATCTAATTTTGTTTCATAACTGCGATGTAAAATGTTAAATTTAATGGAATTTGCTCAAATGAAATTTACTTGATTGGTATACATTCAGTTTATTCTGTCCTTAATCATTAATTATATGAATAAATAAACATTTGATTTTGTAAAATCCTGTTGCATTTTAAATTTAAAATTATTGCTTTTGTTTATGAAGGCAAAGATTTTTTTTCTTTGCCTCAAAAGAAAGGAAGTGTTTTTAGGGAATGTTACGCAGTGGCTTTACTGGTCTGTAAATGTTGCACCTGATCTAAAACAATGTTGCGACTCCAGTATTAGACTAACAGGCATTCAGCTTCCGTTATCTACTGATCTACTAGAAATTCTGAGAACCACAAACCCTCCAAATCCTGGAGTGCTCACCACTGACCCAATCTGAGGCTCACTCTGTGCTATTTTTCGATTCTATTACTCTCTTTCTTTGCTGTTTCCATTACCAGGGCTTCAGTTTTTGTTTTTTTTTACCAGGTAGTTTTCTACAAGTGTTTTAGTTGTTCCAGCATCCAATATTTCCGCTACCTGGGGAAAGCTGCTGATAGCTACCAGTCATCTTTTTTTTAATTTCACAACTCAAGGCTTGAATTTGTAGGACATTTTGTACTTGGTGACATCTTAAAAGCAAAGCTTGCATGGAACAGATGTAAAAGCTGACAGTCATGTTATTTTTATTGTTCAGTTTACTTTTTAATGATACATTAATAATAATTGCCAAAATAATTTGTCTTTCTTCTCTGATTGTACAACCATTTCTCATTATTAACTTAAAAATTATGTATTTCTGCCCAGATCAAGAAAATGATGCGTGGCAGTAATGAATCTAGGACTTTAAAAGTACATGAGAGATTCGTTGCCGGTTCTTTGGCTGGAGCAACAGCTCAGACAGCCATCTATCCAATGGAGGTAACAGACATAAAGAATATTTTTATATTATTGAGAAAACACATTTTATAGACTTAATGAAAATGAACAAGTTTTCTCCTTTTGTCTGCTTCTGTTTCTTTTCCTTCTCTCTTTCTTCCCCTCAGGTGTTAAAGACCCGTCTCACACTGAGAAAAACAGGTCAATACTCAGGAATAGCAGACTGTGCCAAACAGATCCTACAGAGAGAAGGCGTCGCAGCCTTCTACAAGGGCTATATACCTAACTTGCTGGGTATTATCCCTTACGCTGGCATCGATCTGGCTGTCTACGAGGTCAGAGAGACATGAAAACCCACAGCTCCCGCTGTGTTTTCCTTAGTCTTGACCTTCTTTTCATGCCTTTTATTCAACAGACTCTGAAGTTTGCTTGGCTGAACAGGAACAGAGGTTTAGTGGACCCAGGGGTCACAGTGCTGGTCGGATGTGGTGCTGTGTCCAGCACTTGTGGACAATTGGCAAGTTACCCTTTGGCGCTGATCCGTACCCGAATGCAAGCGCAAGGTGAGGATACGCGTGCCTTTCCTCACAGTTACAAATAAGTGACAAGTGAGAGGAATTTTAACGCATGCTGGTGTGCAAAGAAATTCCTTCATATATAAATTTTATATTTATAAGATTTGATGTGACTCTCCAGGCGATATATATGGTAAAGCATCATTCAAAGCATCAACTGCACATAATCGCATAAAGTAATGAGGGCAACTGTTTTTATTGTGCTAATACAGCTGAAATGGACAAGTACTACAATATAATCTGATGCCGTCTCGAAGAAATATTGTCATATGCTTTGGTTATTGACAATTACGGTTCTGAGGGGTTGTGCACTTTCGTCGAATAACTGTCTTACGGCTGATTTAGCCTTCTGCTGTAAATCTATGCAAAGCCTGCGATGCAACCTACATAAGTGGCCGAATCCTTTAGCAGAATTCATGCTTTCGTGGGGTTTTTTATGGGTTAGTTAGTTATATATTGCCCCGGCCATAATAGAAAGAAATAAAGTGTTGGGTCCTTTTTCCTGTGTCCTGTGTCCCTTCTATTTGTTCTGGTCATAGGGAAACAAATTATTTCCATTTGTTTGGAAATCCACAGGAAATATTAACAGTACTGAAAAGGCCAATCACAATAGTCGCAGGTTGCATTGATGCATCTATGTCATTAGATTTCCAGGGAGATGCAAATCAGGTTACAGTGTACTTATGGCATAAATTTAAAACAGAATCATAAACTGCCTGTTAGCAAGACACCACAGGGCTTTTAAACAGTAGCTTGACCAAAAAAAAGGAAACAAAGAACATCTTAGTCCAAGGTATATTTCTTAACTTTTTTCCAGAGTCTTTAGCTCAGTTTTCTTTCAACAGAGTTTGCTTAGTGTTTATAACAAGTTCAGAAATATGTAGGATTGACATGTTCAGCTCCATCAGATGAAGACCATATTGTGCCCCTTGTGTTAAAATGATCTTGATGTGGCTCATCTCTTTACTCTCCCAACAGCTTCAGTGAAGGGAGCCCCTAAGGTCTCCATGCTGACATTGCTTCAAACCATTTTGAGCCAGGAGGGCATCACTGGACTTTATCGAGGAATTTCTCCCAACATGCTCAAAGTCATCCCCGCTGTGAGCGTGTCCTATGTCGTCTATGAATACACAAGGATATTCCTTGGAGTGGATATAGAGGGTAGGAGGGTAGGAAAAGGAAAGGGGTAGCAAAAGGAGAAACTGTGGTGCTTTTTACCTGCAAGCTGTTGGAAGTGCATGGGTAGACAGGCTTTTGAATGATACAAGAGAATGTAAGTCTTGGATTTTGAAGATAAGGATGAGAGAAATCGACATATATACTGTATGTTATATATACAGTAATCTGTTTGAAATTCTGACATTTAGGTGACATATGATCTGTAATTGCTTTGCAATGCATGCCAGCAGGTGTGTGAAAGCTAACAGACTGACATTTTGCTGCTGGAGTGACCTGGACATATGAGGATTTGCATGAACTTGACTGAGAACAGGTAAAAGGTATAGCCGATCTTGAAAACCATATTATATTGCTACAACATTATTTTTTTTCTTCCAGGTGGTACTTAGAGAAGATGGAGGGCTGATCCAATTTCCTCATTTGTAAGTGAGAGGAATGATTGGTTACATCGTAACCAATTCTCTCTAAGTAGAGAGACTTACAGGGTCTCCCAGTCCCACATATTTTACATGTAAGGGGTCTGATCTCCATGGGGATACTCTTTAAGAGACATCACTGACTGGCTACAGAGTCAGAGAACCTAGGTTACAAAGTAACCAACTGTTATCTTATGTATCAAGGCTCTCTCTCCACCCATTTTCCATGTATATGAGGACTCTGTAACAAACACAGTTAGGAAACGAAGCAAATGTAGCACAAAATGGCAGCTGAGTACTAGTGTGATTGTAGAGTTCTTCTACACATAAGCATATGCTCATGGTTTTGATCCAAGATGCTACCAAAGGTTAGCTGCCTCTCCCAGGCACAACGCCTACTTGCAAATGTAAGGAAAGCCACTTGGCTACAGTGAAAAAACAACATCATTCTCAACCATATGTGAGCCATGTGCTATAGAATCTAGCATGTGTTTTTCAATTAAGTCACTTTTAGCAGTCAAATCTGGTAAAAGTGGACAAGTTCGTCCAAAGGGCTCCTGTAAAAAATTTCTTTGAGAAACACATCCTGCAATAAAGCCCATGAGGTGGGAGAACTCCTCAAGGAAAGACATGCATTCTGCAGGTCCTGGACTGCCCATTTAAATGAATAGTAGATCACCTCCACAATCCAATGAGAGGTTTCCCCAGGCAGTCTGGTCTGTTACCAACGAGTAGTTCACCTACTGATCTCTGAGCACAAGTCTGAAAAAGATACATCTTGAAAACAAGGCCTTAAAGTGAAATGGAGGGTTTGTGTAAAGCACCGCCTGCATAATCTGGCAGCCAGCTGCAACACTACCTGTGTGCTGAAAGGTCTGACGTTCTCACAGTCTTTCAGCTGACACCACAACCAGCTTGAACACAAAACCATTACCTCCAAATCCCATGGCAGGACAGCACAGCATAACACTACGAGCACTTTTGGCAAAAAGGCAATACAGGTGATAGTTTATGACGACCTGCAAAGGTTGTTTTCATGGCTGCAATCAGTCCCCTCAAAGCTAACAGGGCTAAACTGGAGAATGTCAGGGGCTGTGCAGATGAGGGAATCCACCTGTCTCACATTGAACTCTCTGTTTCAACTTTGCTTGAACTACTACGTAGTCATAAGAACGCACCACCCTGTTTGATCAAGAGCCTTCGGCAACGCTGTGGCTGGAAACTCAGAGGCCAGGCCTAAAGCCTCAGCCTCTGTGAAAAGGGATGATAACGGTTGCTAAGATACAGACCTGATGACCACAATGATGAGGGTCACTCAACCTAAACTCTTTGCAGGAGGATACGGAGGCGAGTAAAGGGAGGCAGGTCAAATAGAAGGCCCCTAAGGCCACGGATGTGCCACTGTGCAGATAGCTGACTGAAAACACAATCCAGCGACACAAAGCTCACGTCACCTGAGTCTTCTGAAACTGGCTGGGCTGGTGTAGCCTGTGGTGTCTTTAGGATACATTCTTCACAGCCTTGTGGGTGCATCGTTAACACTTCCTCTTGAGCCTGCAGTAACATCAAAGTTCCATTTGACTTGAACAAAGCCGGTTGTACAATCCTTTGGACAGACAGACCTGTCTTCACATCTTTTCTTACCAGCAAGTGGAAACTTCTGCTAATCACAATTACACAAACAATAGACACAAACACTCAATGCAAGTTGAACAAACTGTAACACAGTGGTCACGGGAAACACACCACACAACTCCAGTCTCTCAGTTTCAACTGTGCAAGCCCTGTTTATTCTCACAATTAGTGATTTAGTGGTCACACTTTACAGTGCCCTTTCCTCCGTCTGCGTCCCTCTGATTTCTCTCTCTGCTTCACACTGCCGGTCCCAACGTCCTACTGTGTAAATAAGGGAGGTCACGATTAGCTGATGACTGGCAACAGTGCCAGTCAGGCTCCCCTGGCACTGCCCCGGAACCCTCTGCCCCACCCCTCCCCTGCCGCTGCGTCACAAACCGCATCCCGCCACCATACTCATGTTTTCTGGACTCCATGGAAATCAAGTTAGTAAAAAGCCCTGCACACATTGCACCTACACTGCCATATTGCCAACCATTGTGTGTACACCACAGGTGATGTGTCTTAAACAGTATACACAGTAACTGAGCTTGGGGGATCAGTCCTTGTACATGTGGAATATGTAGGGTGGACGTACACTCCTGACTTAAAAGGGCAACAATTAGTAAAGCAAAGCAATAGGTATTGAAAACAAAACTACTGAACTACTGAAGAGGCACTCTGCCATGCATTTTCTAGAAGAGTTACAACTGAATAAAGCACACCCAAAGACTTTATATTTTACAGAAGATGAACTGCCAAAGCCATTTCAAGGAGCACAGATTGTTTCAGATAACTTCTTTGGCTAAATGCTCATGGGTAATGTCACTGTTCTTATGCAGAGAAGTATTTGAATGCTTTCTTACTACATGGGCCAGTGCCATGTACAGTATTTTCATAAACACTATACTAAGACTTATCTTTGTCTGTATCATGAAACAATAATAGTATTTAATGCAAGTGAACATTTTTTCTCAATATCAAAATATGTATGAATGAAAAATAAAATGAAAGCAGTGAACTAAATAAACTTTGCAATTTGTGTTTATTGAATGCTCCTTGTATTTGGTGACAGTTAGGGCTGCCACGATTAGTCGACTAGTCACGATTACGTCGACTATCAAAATCGTCGACGACTAATTTAATAGTCGAAGCATCGTTTGAAGCTTTGTAAGATCCCAAAAGACGCAGGAATAAGTAGTAGGATTTAAGAGTGTAATAACGGACTGAAACAGAAGATAGCAGCACTGCATGTACAAGGATGCCAGCTGCTGTTAAACCCCTAAGAAGAAGAAGCTGCGTCCCAGAATTCCCAGCTCAGTTTCCAACAATGGCGGCAGCTAGTTAGTTTTAATATTATTCTTATTATTCTTTCTGGGTCACAAAATAAACGTTTAACATGTTTTCAGGCGAGAATTTAGCTGTGTAAACCTCAAATATCTGCTCAGTTTATCAAGACACCGCATATTTTCAAAAGTGCTCAGAGACATCTGTTACCCACCAGTTTGATAGCTAGCCGGGAGCAAGGCTCACTAGAGCCTGCGAAAACACCGGACTCCCGGCAAATCATTTTCAAACCCACCGCCGTCTTTCACTACTCAGATTAAACATGATATATAAGTCACTTGGATAACTTTAAGATGTTATTGTTTGGCTTTTTTTTTTTTTTAGTATTTTATTTGCTCCTGAGTAAATCAGTTTGGCTGAGATTAAAGAGATGCTTGAGAATATCCTCCGGTGTCCTGTTATATTTTAGATAGCAAGGAGCAGACAGCTGAGTTTATTAAACTCCACCAAAACAATCTCCAAATTTCATTAAAATTTAATAAACTATCATCTTGTCTTTATTTTTAGTTAGCACATACCTTAAACACTTCAAGCTGTAAGCTAATGATAGTTATATAAGAGCAGATGCTGCTGGTGCAGTAAGCTGTAGTTTTACGTCCAATGGATGCATGATCTGATTAGTCGACTAATAGCAAAAATAATCGGTGACTAGTCGACTATCAAAATAATCGTTTGTGGCAGCTCTAGTGACAGTGAGTTAAAAGATGAAAGTCAGACTAGGGTAGCCACAAATGGCCAAAGCCACTTCAGACTTCACTAAAGAGCCAGCAGTGAAAGCCACAAAGGGACAGAGCATATAATTGCTGAGTGGGAGTAATATTCTGACACCACAATTTCTCTAGCAGATGTTTTTTTGCAGAATAATTTCTCCCCAGATTTATTGCCACATGAACAAATTTCACAGGGCAATGACTCATCTAAAGCACAAGTATCTTATTATCTGTATCCAGTGTTGGGGAGGTTAGTTTTAAAATGTATTCCACTACAGATTACAGAATACATGCCCCAAAATGTATTTTGTAACGTATTCCGTTACATTACACAATGAGAGTAATGTATTCTGAATACTTTGGATTACTTAATATATTATCATGCTTTTTACAACTACATGAATGTACTATTGCTGTGTGATTTATTACTATTACTGAAGGTTACTCGCCATACCAATACCAACTAGATTTTTAAATCTTAATATAAAATGAGTAACAGTAGGGTTGACTTTAGGTAAGGCCGCACTTTTTGCAGCGATCTGGTATAGAAAACTATTCCGCGCGTATATAAAACAGGTTTGCGGCTCTGAGCTGTCCCGAAAACTAGCTACGCTTAATTTGTCTGGGTCTACTTTGCTAGCGAGAGACAGAGGGAGGCGTTGAAAGGCTGCCCCAACGGAACTTATTGTTTCGGAGGAAAACAGAACACAGTGTACAGTCGAGTCTTAATAACTTACTTACAACTGGGCTCCTCGGGCACTCTTTTTGGCTGCAGTGGTTATTATTACATTTACATGCTTCCATCTCCCGATTCTGCTCGGTGACAACTCGGACTTTCCACTCCAGTTTTTCTCTCCCTTCCTCGGGCTCACACACACACGGGTATGGCAGTCCATTCTCCCTGCAGCACGGACTACACTGCCCATGAGGCTACATTCTTTAGGGCTATGCCTGTAACACTCTGCCCATTGCCTTCATATTAAATCATTTTTGTGAATAACTTTTTAAAAATATTTTTTCACGTCATTATGCGGCCGCAAGTAGGGGTGACATGGTCCGCAAGATTGAGACGCAGGCATTAGAGCCTCTTAATGCGTGTTTTGTTTGGGTTTCCCTGGCGTGGAATTACCAAAAAAAGAGATGTCATAGCCGAACATATGAAACAGGAAAAGACCGCCGTGTAATCCATTTATTTATTTATTTTAAAGTAACTGTATTCTGAATACCACCCTTTTAAAATGTTACTGTAACGGAATACAGTTACTCATATTTTGCATTTTAAATACGTAACGCCGGTGTTGTGCCAAAAAGTGATTGTCTGCCAAAAAGTGATTTCCGGTATTTGCCAAAAACTGATTGCTCGTATTTAAACTGCTATAAGTAAGTTGTTGGGCTATAATATGTGAAACATATGTCAAATGCATCCCTCGTGGATGACATAAAGTCATCTTGAGCCACAAACAACATTCGTGTAACAAGGTAGAAGCCGCAATCAGTTTTTGGCAGTGACTTTTATATAACCTTTATTTATGCAGTTAAATAAAAATCTCATTAACATTAAAAATATATTTTGTAAGAGTAAGTTGGCCAAGAGGACAGAAGAAATGGCAGCAAATATTACAATAGTTCTGTAAAATATTTTAAGTGGGGATAAAGGACTGGATTGGTTATAATGTAAGTACAATAACACAGAGTTGTAAAGATACTTGAAAAACGGATAATTTTTAAATTCTCTATATAACCCCTTTGTAAACCCTGTTTACCGAAGTCTATTTACGAACATACGTAAAGATATTACACATAAAAAATACACAGAAACATTAGAAATCAGTTTTTGGCAGACAATCACTTTTTGGCACAACACCCGGTACATGTATTCCGTTACTCGCAAACACTGTCTGTATCAGCAATTACATAAACATCAATTTAAGCATCCATTGCAATGTCTTCATGGTGTATTTCTACATAAGGAAATTACATATATGATATACTGTTATTAAGCTAAAAATACACTTAAAAATCCTACAATTACTTGAACACATTGAAAGAAAAACCATTGAGATGACTAGACATCGGTTTCTGTGCAATTTCAGTGCAACTACGCTCCAGTCCAGATGGAGGCGACATTTTTTATTGTGTTTGAAATTTTTAACAATTTAACCCTCAAAGGTACAAGGAAGAGGAAGAAGAAAACCCGGGGTCGAACATGCATTGATTGGTTATTTCAAGCAGGGAAGTTTGCCGGCGTGGTAGGCGATCTCACACACATCGGTGTCTCCCTGTACGCTCCTGTTAACCTTCCCGCTTCTGCGCAGCTCGACCCGGCCAAAGCTGTCCAGCCTGCCTGCCCCCCCTTTGTGTGTGTGTGTGCGCGCGCGCGCGTGTTTGTGTTAGCCCTCTGGGAGCAGCATGTCTGATTACAGCTCTCTGCCATCAAATGGAGTCGGAGCAGGAATGAAAAACGACGCTTTCGCAGATGCCGTTCAGCGAGCCAGACAGGTAATCCAAGCGCTCGACTACGAGAGGAGTCAGCCGGCGAGCTAATTAGCCGCTCTGAAACTGCAGCTAGCATAACGACCAGTAACGTTAGCTTTAGTTAGCGAGGTAGCACACTAGCTAATAGCAAAGCCATTCATTTGCCCTACTTTCTGTTCAGATCGAGGCAATTGAATTGTGTGTGTTAGCATGGCTCTGTTACATAAATGAAATGTTTGTCCCTACCGCGATCCTTGAGGTAAATTTAGTGAACTTGGGCTAAGTAAGCAACATTTGCTTATTACCCGTTAGTTAACGGTTAGCTGTTATATGGGGATCATCTCCATTCATTTATGAGGCATTTATTAGGTAACTGTATTATAGCATTATGGCTGTTTTGATTCATGTAGATCATTGACTGAAAAGAGTTCAGGAGCCATCGTTTACTTTTTTTCACTGTAAAGGGTTATTTTTCAGCTAATGAATATTTTCATTAACAAGTATAGTTGTTTATTTCAACAAAATAAAAAAAAAACACACATCGTATATTTTATATGGTGATAGTTATATTTTGAGATGTTGAATATAGATAATATTAAATTAATATTTTTTGATAAATTAAGATCGTTGAAGGTTATTTGTGATACTTGAAGGGACTGCTAGCATTGGATTATAGTTTCTTTGATTTATTAGATTTAAATTAGTGTGGGGTTGTCTGACTGTCGTGCTTCCATTAATTTGGGGCACAGTCACAATGACTCATGTTTCAAAGTGGCTTCTAATATTATACTAAGTACTTAATATTTGATCAATTATATGTGGATAAGCCCAGGCAGTCAGAACAAACATTTATACAACAAGTGGTAGGATATTTATTATAATGCATAACACAACAAAGACAAACCAACAATAACCAATAATAAAAAAACAAATTAAACTACACTTTCATACAAAACCAACCTATTAAGTTATTCAGTTAGAGAAGAAATAAATGAACATACTGAATAGACATAGAAATAGAAACGAATAGACTTACTGAAAACACAATAAGTCAAAACAAAGCTTGTTTAAAACAGTGATAAAATGGACATTTAAAGATAATTTATTCCAAACGGAAGCCACTTGACACATGAAAGCTTTTTTTAAAAACCATTTTTCTGTGATACAAAAGGGACATTAAAAGACCTGGGGATCACATCTTTTTAATTTATAATGTGGAGCAGAACTAAACATTGTTTTGGACTGTAAGAATGACCAGAGTTAAAATGATAACTAAATCATTTGTACCAGTAATTCTTAAACAAGACAGTGTCCATATCAGCACTATGCAGTGAAGGGTTAATGAAAAGTCTGATACAAATCTGTAGTCAATTATATATAATATTAAGAGAACGATGACCAGTTTTGTAGGGATTCAATGCACTGCAATATTATCATTAGTTTATTCTTCCCAACCTGGCACATACTCACATCTCTCAAAATTTCTACCCTTTCTTTGTAACAAACAACCCAAACCCCTGAATGCTGTGGGAGCATCATTTATTAGCACTACATTAGCTCCTCATAATTAAACATATATTCATGTGTCTGTTGATTTGCAGTTTTAAATGTGAAGATCTTTTATTTATATGACATGAGCTGAACATGTCTGAAAGCTCCAAGCAATGTCAAAGATTTCTTACCAAAATAGACACATTTCAGATGTCTTAATGGTGTCTTTGCAAAGGTTTCTGGTTTAATCCAGTATTCACCTCTTTCCAGATTGCAGCTAAAATTGGTGGTGACGGTGTGTCCCCAACAAACAACGGAGGAGCTGAGAGCTACCCGTTTACATCACAGAAACGATCCCTGGAAGAAGGAGGTAGAAAATCTGATCAAACTTGGACTCTGTCTACAGTTTCCTTTACTCCACTTTGAAGGCTTACTATTATTTTTTGTTTCCAGATGAACCCGATGCCAAGAAGGTAGCATCACAGAGTGAAAGAGATTCTGCAATGTGTACGTTAAATAATTCTCTAGTTACAATAACTCCTTTTTGCTCAGTTTCCACCTGCTCACCAGTTTTGAATCTCTTACAGCTATTGGAGCTCAGCTAGCTGCTCTGTCCCAGCAAAGGTTTGACTTTTATTTTTCTTTATGTAAACACCTTTTGCTGTTTATTGTTGAAACACTGTATGTCATAAATTATTCATGATCATGTGTCTGCAGTGTAAGGCCCTCCACAATGACAGAAGAGTGCAGAGTGCCTGATAGCATGGTTGGGCTCAGTGAGTAGACAAACCCTTCATAAACTGTACAAATTATTCCCGTGTTGCTATGTTACACATGTTCAGACTAAACTCAACATTCTTCTGTTTTCCTTAAAGTCATTGGGCGAGGAGGCGAACAGATTAACAAAATTCAGCAAGAATCTGGCTGCAAAGTCCAAATTGCACACGGTGAGCTGTGATTAGTTAAGTAAACGGTGCCTCATCGACATACCATCGTTCCTTTTGATTTATAATTGTTATCATATCAATCCACAGACAGTGTTGGTCTGCCAGAAAGAAGCATTTCCCTCACAGGATCACCCGATGCCATACAGTAAGTTGGTCCTTTAAGTCTTTTAAATATTGGGAAAAGCTGTCAAGAAGTTTGGTTTGTGGTAAATTTTATTTCATTATTAATATCTGTAGGGAGAAGTAGTAACAAGAGATTGATGGCCAGCCTAGTTAAATGATAGATAAACCTCCTGGTACAGCTTTAGATTGTGTGAAATCTTTATTTCCTGTGTACTTGTTAAGTTTCAGTGGTTTGCACTATTGGGATGAGTTTGGCCTCTAAGACATGACTCTGTGTTGTCTGTGTCCTATATTAAGCTTAAACCATAAATATGGTCCTTAAACTAATCATTGTTTGTTTGCTATTGTATGTATGCCATGAATCTTTAGGTGACTGGAGGAAGTTGGCGTGCTCTCAGGGATTTGGACATGTTGTGTAACTGCTTGGATACTATAAGATGTCAGAAGCTTTATCAGTTCTAAGGCATTCTGTGCAACATAGATCTAATGAAACTTGTCTAGGACAACAAGACAGGTTGGCTGCATGGTGGTTTTAAAAAAAATATTGAATCATGGGCTGTGACTCTGCTGTAGTTTGTTCCCATTCTTTGTCCTCCTTGAGGCAATCATGATTTTTTTTTTTTTTTTTTTTTTTTTTTTTTTTTTTTTTTTTTTTTGGGATCAGCGTGTTATTTCATGCAGCATTCCTGTTGGTTGGTCCTAGGTCGTACCTACAGTCACATTGGGAGATAGTCCTTATTATAAACATTTGGCAGGGTTACCTGTTCAAATCCTTGCAGCTTTCTGAGGCAATGCCATACTGTGTGCTGTAAAAGTTGCTTGGACTTTCTGCAGTAATGGTGTGAAATGTTAACTAGGTTGCGTCTGTGCGACATTAACCTTGTGTTCTTCAATCATTTCATGACCTTGATATGAATTTGCTTGCAGGAGAGCCAGGGCGATTCTAGATGACATTGTGTCCAGAGGTCACGAGTCAACCAACGGTCAGTCAAGTTCCATGCAAGAGATGATAATCCCTGCTGGAAAGGCTGGCCTTATTATCGGCAAAGGAGGAGAGACTATCAAACAACTGCAGGTGACACATGCAGCATTCAGTTATACAGATGGTGATGATTATTTATTTAACCAGGAAAAGATAGCCAGCAACACTGCTTTTGTAAGAGTGCAGAGATCAGTGGTTGCACAAACTAGTAACGCAAACAAATGTGCGCATAAAATGCACAAAATTAAGTATATAATTAAAGTAACAATCAAAGTTGCAAACTTGAAGCTGGGGAAAACTAAAACAGCAGAACAGTTAATTGTTTTTGATTTGTGCCAAGAAAGGCCTTAATAATCAGGAGTAACATTTAGAACCTGAGGTAACTCAAGGTCATATAAAGTGACTTTAAACATTTAGACCATCTCCTGAAGGTTGTTTTTAATTCCAAGATGAGGGAGCTGTAGAAATTAAAGCATAAAAATATTTGGAAAAAAATTATTATTACAAATAACACCTGACATATCACATACATAGTACAAAATCCCAGTGCAACAAATGGACAGTCTAATGTGCCGAAGTTTGGTTAATCTGCCATGTGTCTGTAATATACCTCTTCCTTAATTCTTAGGAGCGAGCTGGAGTCAAAATGATTCTTATCCAAGATGCGTCGCAGCCACCCAACATAGATAAACCTCTTCGTATCATTGGAGACCCATACAAAGTCCAGGTACCGTTTTGGGTTGAGTGGTTTCATTTGTGCGGGAAATATGTTAAGCTGCTGTTGGTTAAAATTTTTCATTGTGTTGCCTTTGTAGCAAGCTAAGGAGATGGTTAATGAGATCCTACGAGAGAGAGAACATCAGGGTTTTGGAGAGAGGAACGAATATGGATCAAGGATGGGAGGAGGGGGCATAGAAGTGAGTAAAGACAGTGTGTTTGAATTCGACCAGCACAGTGAGACACATCAACTCTGAATGGTTAAGTGTTTATTTAATGTTACAGATAGCTGTCCCGCGGCACTCTGTGGGAGTTGTGATTGGTCGCAGTGGAGAGATGATCAAGAAGATCCAGAGTGATGCTGGCGTGAAAATACAGTTTAAACCAGGTACACTCTCACTCTACTTTCACTGCATGTAATAAAATCGAAAAATATCTTCACCCCACTGGGCAGGTGGGCGACGTGGACACCCAAGTTTGGGAATACGATAACTCGAAAATGAGATGACATAGTTTTGAAATTCATACCATAGGTGCATCTGCTACAAATCTTGGATGAGTTTGAATCGTGACTTTGACCTTGAGGTCAAGGTCAGAGCTCAAATTTTCTGAAAGTCTTGTGGGTGTGATAACTGAGAAGGAAGTCACCTAGGATGTTCACATTTATACCATACATACATCTACTCAGTATTGGTGGCTGGAAATTTTTGTTTGTTTGTTTTTGTCTCAGTGTGGACTCTCATCAATAAACCCAACTGTCATTTTCCTACTCTTTACAGATGATGGTACAGGTCCTGAAAAGATTGCTCATATTATGGGTCCACCAGACCAGTGTCAGCACGCTGCCTCGATCATCACTGACCTGCTACAGAGCATCCGTGCCAGAGAGGAGGGTGGGCAAGGGGTAAGTACACGCTGAAGAGACGGGCAGGGGATGTAATTTAAAATGCTCAATTTAAACTCCATATTTTTTCTTCTTGGATTATGCTAGAGTAGCTTTGCATGATTCCAAATAATCTTTATTTATTGCATACTGGGTGTTTATGCAGCCCCTCAGGTTAGGTGTATGAAACAGATCATTTTAGCTTCTCTTTTCCTCTCTAGATAGGCTAGCCTTTAAACAGAGAAGGTGCAAACACAAAGTGGGTGGGGCCAAAGCTGGGTGGCTGAGATGACCATTAAGTCAGTCTTCAGCCTGAAGTTTTGGCACCCAGGGATAATTGTTATATACACTGACCTCATTATTTGAAATGTTACACATGTTTAATAAGGGCCTCTTTAAGAAATTTTAATGTTGAATTTTGTGTTAATTAAAAAGAATGTGGCATGTTTCTTTCACAGGGTCCACCGGGTCCCGGTTCTGGTATGCCACAGGGTGGCCGAGGGCAGGGTAGAGGCCAAGGGAACTGGGGTCCACCAGGAGGTGAGATGACTTTCTCCATCCCTGCTCACAAATGTGGGCTTGTTATTGGCAGAGGAGGAGAGAATGTCAAGTCCATCAACCAGCAAACTGGTGCATTTGTGGAGATATCTCGTCAGCCACCTCCAAACGGTGACCCGAATTTCAAACTGTTCACCATCAGAGGGTCTCCACAACAGATTGATCATGCAAAGCAGCTTATAGAAGAGAAGATTGAGGTAGGTTCACATTACTTACAAAGCAGAGAATGGCTTTAAGCAGCTGCCTAAAGATCCCATGCAGTCTGAAGTTATTGGTATAATGATTTTTATTCCCTGTTTTTCCAGGCTCCATTGTGTCCTGTGGGTGGTGGTCCTGGTCCAGGAGGGCCACCTGGTCCAATGGGTCCCTATAATCCGAACCCTTATAATGCAGGGCCTCCTGGTGGAGCTCCTCAGTAAGTACAGTGTGTAAATAGTTGTGCCAGTGTGTTTTCTTTCAGGGTTAACTCATATAAGTAGGTGGTTTATGCTTTAACTGTCCCGTCTCTCTGCAGTGGAGCTGCACCAGGTGGTCCCCAGTATTCTCAGGGTTGGGGAAATGCCTATCAGCAGTGGCAAGCCCCAAATCCATATGACCCCAGTAAGTCCTTTATTTATTTCTCTTTTGTTGGTTTCATTGCTTGATTTATTCCTCAACTGGATTTCATCTTTCCCAATTAGATAAGGCTGCAGCAGACCCAAATGCAGCATGGGCAGCCTACTATGCACAATATTATGGGCAGCAGCCAGGGGGGACAATGCCAGCTCAGAGTCCAGGAGCTCCTGCAGCAGCAGCACCACCAGGGGACCAGAGCCAGGCAGCCCAGACTGCTGGTGGTCAGCCAGACTACACTAAGGCTTGGGAAGAGTATTATAAGAAGATGGGCATGAGTAAGTTGGAACTAATTTTGAGTAAATAATGTGTTACAGTCTGTAACTGACAGCCTTTAACAACTTCAAATATTTAATTCTTAAAGAATTTAAAAAGTCACAACCGTCGAATGTGCTGCCATCTCACAAGTGACTTTAATGCTAATATATTATTCATTCATCCATATGTGCTTGTAGCATGTAACTGTACATATATAATGTATGTTTGCACTTGTTTTTCTTTTCCAGCTCAGCCGGCAGGAGGGGCAGCAGCTGCTCCAGGCACACCAGCAGCCCCCACAGCAGCTGCAGCAGGAGGAGCTGCACCTGGTGGCCAGCAGGACTACAGTGCAGCCTGGGCTGAGTACTACAGACAGCAGGCTGCCTACTATGGACAGACAGGCCAGGCTCCTGGACAAGCAGCTGCTCCACAGCAGGGACAACAGGTATGGCTGATGTTTAAAACTGACCTCATGGCTGCTTGGAAGGGGGTATACTAAATGAATTAATTACCTATATATTTAATTAATTAAAAATAATAATAATTTGGGAATAATCCCCAAATTTTGTGTATAGAATTCTGTAAAAATTTATAATAGAGTGATCCTCACAGCTATGAGATAACATTATGGTAGGCTACAAAACTGTTCTGGCAGCAGGGTAACAAATGGACACCGCCTTGTGTAAAGATGGAGTAAAAAGCAAGATCTGGCTATATGTGATTTGTAGTTCAGTTGGAATGGTAACATGCAAAAATGTATATGCATCTATGTCAAAGTGGGTTGGTCAAAAGGCCAGCGATGATGTTTCCAACCATCACAGGTATGAGTTTACCGATGAAGTTAAGCTCAATTACACGTAGGATTCCCCCTAACAAAACAAAAGATTGATGGATGTAGTGAAGGAGAACATGCAGAGGATTAGTGTGACAGAGGAGGATGGTGGGGATGGGGTGAGATAGAGGAGATGTGACGACCTGAAAAAGGGCAGCATCCGAAAGCAGAATATGTTTCAGATGAGGAAAAAATTCAAACAAATACTTAACGTTTTCAAACACTTTCAAAGTCAAATGTGAGCACAAAAGTAGCCTAGGTAGCTTAAGTGCTTAACACATTAGTATATTAAAACTAAAGTAATGTAACCTTGTAACTCTTCTGGAGCTGTAGAGTGCTGTCTCATGATAAAACTCTCTCTCTCTCTTTTTTAATATGAACCAGGGATGTTTTATCTTGGGTTAAGCTTCTCAACCAGTAGCTTAAATCAACCCCATCAGTACTTTCCATATTCTTCTGTCTAAAGATGAAAATGGCATTTACATTGAATTATTTATTTGGCACCTTTCATGCAAGTGACATCTCTTCTCTTTTTTTCAGGCCCAGTAAACGTTCTGTTGGGCGGATGTGTTGAATCTCCGGGCTTGGTTGTTTTGTTGTTTTTTTTTGTTTGTTTGTTTGTTTTTTTAATTCCCAGTTTTTTGGGCTTTAATAGGACAATAAGCCTGTGGTTAACTCATCCTCTCAGACATTTTGTATTCAAACCTTCCTGTTTGTTTGTTTTAATTTTTTTTTTTTAATGAAATTCAAAAGGGAATGCGTTTTGCAGATGTATTGAAAAAAAGCACTAACTTACCCCTTCACATCACCTTCACCTTGTAATACATCAGATGGTTTGGAATTTTTTTCTTAAATGTGAAATAATAAGCATCTTTGCTTGCAAGCTAGCACAACAGCATCTCAACAATGACTCACATGTCAGTAGTTTTCCCCTTCTGTTTGCTGAGGGTAAAAACTGTCTAGCAGTATTTTGAATATATTCAAAAAATTATGTTTGTATGGCAGAAGTTGTTGGTCTTTTTTTTTTCTTCTTCTTCTTCTTCTTCTTCTTCTTCTTCTTCTTGGTACTTTTTTAAACTTCAGTTTTTTACAAAAAAAAGATTCCAGTGTTTAAGTTGCAGGTGAACTTCTCCCTGCTGTCATAATTTCTTATTTTTAATTACATTCTTTGTGATTTTCCTCAAGGGGCAAGTCTTGTGTGTCTGTATACAGTGTATGCTACTGAACAGAAGACTGTGTGTAAGTTGGCTGTAATAAGGCACTAACTGTCCTGCAGTTATGTAGGCTGGTTGTTTGTGCATGTATGTGTTTGTGTGCTTGACTGCCCTTGGTTTCATTTCTACATCTTTACAATGAAAAGAATAGTCTCTTTTCCAGTAAGTTCTCTTATTGTATGCTGATTTTTTTTCTTTTTGTTTGTTTTGTTTTTTACAGCTTGTTTTTAAATACTTAAATAAAAACATTCAATTACCAGTCTTGTGTGATAACCCCCTGTGCTGTTTGTTATGCCATATTAGCTAATATGTATATATTATAATATATAAAATGAAAGTTATTCTTTCAAGTTTAATGTTTTTTATTCATATTTGAAAGTTTTCAACACTGAAATAAAAACTATAGCCTCTTTAATTTAAAGTAGGGGATACAAAATATTACCCAAAATATTAGATAAGATCAGATAAATAAAAAATAAAAAAATCCAAGTGGACATCACAATCTCACTAAACATCTTCATATATATCATCTCATTCTTAATGTCTTGACAAATTTTCCCAGGTTATTTTTATATCAGATCACTAAGAAGAATTTTCACACCTGCCTATTTGTAACTAAAATCCTGGGCACATCAAAAACAAAAACCCACAAACGCATGCATGTCTTCCTTTGTGGTTGCTTCCCTCGGGATGTTCCCCTTGTCGTGCCTTACTTTTGTTTGGGGTTTTGATGGATGCGAGTACTGGCGAGTGAGAGCCGCCCCGTGCAGCCTGTGAGCCAATCGGGACGGGCCTCTGACGGGCAACGGGGAACAACAGTTCAGGGGGAGATGGCGCCCAGCTCGAAATCTGAAAAGGACGACAGCAAACAGAAAAGCCAAAGAAAACACAAAGACCATGTCGTGAAGCTTCTTATGCGCGGAAAGGTAGGCATGCATCCGCAGGACCTGACGAGAAAGGTTTAGAATGAGCCGTCAAAGAGAAGGCCTCTACGGTTTCAGGAGCTTCTGAGGCCAGCTAGGAGCTAGCTGCTAACTAGCACCGCGGCTAACTTAATAACAGCCAACGGCTGGCAGGTGGCTAATTGGCTAATGCTCCAAACTGTAAAACAATGCAGCTTCCCTGCTCTATGTTATGATATTTACTTCCCGAGTTGGTTTGCAGATGGAACATACACATTTTAATGCAACCGTGTTAAAGTGCGAGCCACTTAAGCCACATTTGTAAAGGTCTATTTGATCTGAGTTTTAACTTTACCAGTCAGCTTTAGCGTTTATTCAACCGCAGCAGAACACCTCAGATTTAATGGCAGTCTCTGTGCTTTAGGCGTAGCTCATGTACTGTTCGTGTCATCTTACTGTGCTGGGCATTACACGAAGATGAACAAAAGCACAGCAAAATTGCAAAGTATTTTGGGCTTTTTATGTTACACCGTGTGCTAATTAGCTATATCTACCTCCACTGTGGTTTCTGTCCTGCAGCTGTCAGGGCAGTTTTCACAGCGCCTGTTCAGGAAGCTGCCACCTCGAGTGTGTGTACCATTGAAGAACATTGTAAGCGAGGAGTTCCTGAGAGCAGGGTACGTATGTGTTTACTGCATTGCTTTACTGTGATTAAAGAACCTTGACTGGCACAGTATGCTTCATTACATGCATGTATACCACACTGGCTGCATCTCAAATAGACTGGGATTATTGGTGACTGAATCAGAGCTGTTGACACTTGTGACACATGGTTGTCTCTTGAAGTTATGAGGGTTCAAAGATGCTGGAAAAAATTTGTTAAAAGCACGTTTCCACCCGCCTCTGGTGTACTTTCAGTACCTGGTACTCAGAAAATATTCATAGTATGAAAATAAAATTTTCCATATGTTCTTTGAATATGATAACATTACTGTATTTAAAAAAAGGAATTAGCAGATTCTGAGGATGTCTGGTGGGTAATTGTTGTTATTTAGTATTGTTTATTGGGGGAGCAGCACAGCAAAGAAGGACTCATCCAGGCTGGAAAAACTGATCAGGAAGGCTAGCTCTGTGGTTGGCATGAAGCTGGACACTCTGGTGTCAGTGGCAGAGAAAAGGACACTAAAGAAGCTGCTGGATATTATGGACAATGCTGGGCATCCTCTGTAAGTGTATATAAGTAAGTGTGTGTGTGTATATATATATATATATATATATATATATATATATATATATATATATATATATATATATATATATATATATATATATATATAATATTCTTGACTCTGTAACTTCTGTCGGTGCTGTGCTTTTTGGAAAACAAATTTCCCAGAGGAACCTACCCGAGGGATTAATAAAGTTCTATCTTATCTTATCTTATCTTATTCTGGAGCATATTTGACACCAGTACTTTATCTTTTTGTTTTCAGGCACATCTTTCTAGGCTTCACCAAATGTGGACGCTACGTTCTGTCTTACACCAGTGACTGTGGAGAAGATGATGATTTCTCTTTCTATACTTATCATCTTTATTGGTGGGAGTTTAACCTGCACAGCAGACTCAAGCAGGTAAAAAAGATTCTAATTGTAATATATAAATATAATTGTAGAATTTATTTTTATTTTCTTTAACTCCTTTGGTTTCTTTTAGGTCCATCATGTGCGACTGTTTGCAGGAGAGGAAATCTACAGTGACCTGTACCTTACAGTATGTGAGTGGCCAAATGATCACTCCAAAATTGTCATCTTTGGCTTCAAGTAAGGAATGATAATTATATTTATGAGTGGCAAAAATAACCTTCTTGCAAGCCACAGGTAGTGATGGCTAAATTATGTGTTGGTGTGTATGTTTCTGCTAAGTACACGCAGCTCCAACTCAGTCCTGATGAATCTAATGATGAGTGATGAGAACAATAGAGACATCTACATCACCATCGCCTCCATGCCGCCTCCTAAACCTTGCGCTCAGTGCTGTCCTGTTCCTTCAGTCACTACTATACGCACAGGTTAACAAAAACACATACAGAGCTACTACTTCACTGCTCTCATTACGTTTGCCTCTCTCACTCTCATCAGACATTATCACTTTTTTTCCACAGGAAGTGGTGAGTGTCTTGAACACGGATATGTGCTCAACAGCAGGTACCAGGTGGTATATCCGTTCCCCACTTTTCAGCCAGCTTTCCAGCTTAAGAAGGACCAGGTCATTCTGTTAAACACTAGCTACTCTCTTGTAGCCTGTGGCATCTCACTCTGCCCTGGTAAGACACACACAAATAGTAAAATTGCCACATTTCTCATCTCTTTATAATGCGTCAGATAAGGTTTTTATGGATTTAAGTTCACCACATTATGAATTTCCTTATCAATGAGTCCACAAGGGTTTACGCAGCTGAAAATTTCAGACCACCCAGACTCTGCAGACTGTGCACATACACAGACTGGTAATATAATGGATGCAGTTTCTGCACATAAAAGAGAAAGGCAGTGTTGGAAGCGCCTCAATTCTGCATTCTTTCTGTTTGCCAGCAGGCAAGTGATTTTGCACTGGTTGCAAAATCACTTACGATTGCAAATAGGGAAATTGCTCTCATCTCCCCTAATCTGTGACTTCAGTAGACACTTAGGTTATGAGTCACAAGTTTCAAGTTCTATAAACCGTGATGTTGAGTTTGTAGATTTTGGTCTGTTTTTGAGTCGCTAAGTGGGTAAAAGCCTGTGAATGTGTGGTAGTGCTCGGTTTCTCAGATGTGCACCTTGCTCATCACATCTCATTGCAAAACACCGAGATGGTGACAGTGAAAAGACTCAGAAGTTTTGCAACCAGAGGGTCATATCATGCTGGCTATATTCCCCCCCCCCCCTCTTTAAATTCTATCCAGGTAAATAGAACAAAAATAATATTTTATTTTTGCTGTCAGGATGTTAACATCAGTTGTTTTTGCTTTTTGAATGCATAGGTGCATGGTGTGTCCATGTACAAATATCTTCTTTTTTTGTTTGCTTTGTTAATTGTGGGAGCATATATGTTGATCATATCCAGAAACACGGCTTTTCATAGACATACCTTAAACAGCAACTCACTCTTATCTCCAGATAGGATTAGAAGGAACAGTGCCACACTGAGTAGAGGCCTAAAAATGTTTGTGTGTCTTCAAGAGTAAAAAACCATCACAGTGATGTTTTGCTGTCTGATTTTATCATTATTATTTTTTTCATTCTTTTTTCTTTGTGTTTGCTTCAGGTAAACAGGGTCAGTCATCGCAAATCCTTTACACAAAGAGAGCAGCCCTGTCAAGTCAAGCTTCGACGTCTTTTTCCTCCTCTCCTTTGGTCTCTTCTTCCTCACTACCTCAAGAATCTCCTGAACATCGACTTCCACCTAGCAGACCCACTCCAGTCCCCTCATCTCCTAGCCATTCACAAGCAGCGATGCGAGCCCGGGAGTTTGCTGCTGACCTTTTCAGGCGAGCCCAGGGAGGAGGGAAAGATGGTGAGGGCCAGGGGGAGAGGAGAACGTCTGATGGTGGTGTAAAAGAGGCAGTACAGACAACTGGAGACAAAGGGACCATTGCAGAGACTGTGAGAGAGGGGGGTGGTTGTAAAGGGTTGAGCGTAGAAGAGAGGAGGACTAATTTACTACAACCATTAACCTCAGGTGTTAGCCATAGTCTGCCACAGGTATCGGAACAAGTGATGTCTCCCGCCTCTTCTTCCTCATCCCCGTCAGCCACTCCAACTATGTCTTCATGCCAGGAAGCCAGCCCCAGTGAGCCTGGATATGTAAACTACTCACGCCTACACTACCGCTTACAACAGCCAGGGGCAGCAGAGCAGAATGCAGGAGGTGCAGGAGGTGAGAGATGATAAAAGAGAGAGTCAAAGAATGTGTCCGGTCAGATCCAAAGATGCTGACTGGCATTTCTTCCTCATTTGTTTTTCTAGGTTATGAAGATGATAAAGTCCAGCTGCCTTTCACAGTCACAGATCTAAAAGGACGTAACCTCCAGCTGGTTACAGGGCCACACAATGGACAGGTAGGTGTTGTGCATGTGACTGTAAAGTCAATGGAGAACATGTATGGAAGTAGCAGTAAGGAATAAGTAAGAACTGTCCTGGAGATGTTGGAGTTACAGGGCTGAGTAACCAGAATGGACATGAATTAGACACTTTGAAGACAAAGGTAGAGAGGCAAAGCTGAGATAGTTTGGACACATACAGAGTATTTTTGTGTGTGTGGTTGATCATGAATTTGTACTTTTTGTTTTGCAGAGTGTTTGTGTTGAGCAGCTGACTCTGGATTTTGAATATCTAATCAATGAGGTGATCAGGAGTGATGCTGCCTGGGCCACACAGTTCTGCTCCTTTAGTGACTATGATGTTGTGATATTAGAGGTCAGCACACACACACACACACGATCAGGACACTTGCATTGTCTAATTTACACCTGACTCAAGGTTGCTGTAGCTTTTATGAAACTTGTCATATATGCAGACTGTTTTTATTGTGTTTATTATAAAGTCTTACGTTATTAAAACAGTACTTTCATGTTGCATCACGGCGTGGACTGCAAATACCAGTTCTCATTAAACCTTTAGGTCTTAAAAACTAAGCTGTGTAACTTGTCAGTCAGCTGACACTGCAGCCACTAGTTGGTTGTTTTAGTAAGGTATGGTGACTGTTTGTTCCAAAATGTTACATCATCATCTGCAACTGCAAACAAAAGCAAGAGAAGTCCATAGACTAGTTGTTCCACTTTTTTTTTTTTAAATACTGGTTGCTAGTGATGGGACACAGCTACAACATGTAGACAGCAGCCTGCAAAACAACTAATCTGATATTGAGTGTGAGCAATATTATGCACAACTCAAAGTGTACATTTCAGCGACATTTAAAATATGATTTGATTTTTAAAGAATGTGAATCTTAGTTTTAAGATTCTAAAAATACCTGCCTTTGTGAATCTTAAACTCACTTTTAGAGAACATATTGAGCCCTAAATAAAGTAATTGAAGGTTAAATTCGGTTTTTATTATTGTAATATGGCCTGTAATAATTTGATTTTGGAGTTAGGAAGACACTTGCACATGCTTCGTTCCTAAAAGAGCCTAGTTATGGTTACACTTAATTACTGGCGTGCTGCTGCCTCTACAGATCATTGTCTAGACTCACTTTTGCATCTAATTTATTGTCCAGTACACATCACAGTTTGAGTAGTATTGGCAGGGATAGCTCAGTAGGGTAGAGTGGTTGCCCCACGATCGGAAGGTTGTGGGTTCGACCCCACTGAACGCCTACCCTGAGGTACCCCTGAGCAAGGTACCGTCCCTAAACACTGCTCCCCGGGTGGCTGCCCACTGCTTCACTAGGTGAATGGGTTAAATGCAGAGGAGTAATTTCCCTACAGGGACTAACACATACATATTATTATTATTTGTAAATTTTTAACTACAAAGCCAAATGGAGTAAAGTCTTCCTGATTTGTCACAAACCTACACTTAAGATTCTTCCCTCGTTTAGACCTCTTAAGGATACTTGTATTTTTGCAGAACTTGGAGGCATATTGTTCTCTTATTTTGCACCTTGGTCCCAGAGTAACCTTCATAACAACAAGAACTAAAGGTTAATGTTTTTGTTTCGCTGGTGGGTTTAAAGAGCTTATAAATGATTCTGTAACTGTAGAGTGCAACTGTTGCTCCAGAGGTGGATTTTAGATTATGTGTTGCTGTCAGTTTATGGAAAATGCAGCTTTATCATTTTTGCAGGCTTTTGTTTCCTTGGTTATGCTTCCCTTGAAAAAAGAAAAGAGATATTAATCTCAAGGGACTTTCTGGTTAAATTAAAAATAAAAAAGCAAGGCTTAAATACACACAGTCAGTGTTTAAGCCTGTTCATTAGATTGTATGAATTTTTAGCAGTTTTTTAAAAAAAAAAATAAAAAATTCTAGTCCACTAGTTTTCTCCAACTAGGAAATTTCTGATTTCCTTGATTTTAATTTCATACATTTAGTGCATGAACCATTGAAGAACACTTTGCATGTAGGTAACATGGTTTTTGATGTGTATCAGGTGTGTCCAGACAGCAACATTGTGATGATCAACATTGGTCTGCTGTTACTAGCATTCTCCAACTCTGACGAGGAGCACTGCAGGTACTTCGCCTGCTCTTTTACCCTAAAGCACCTCGACCCTCACCTGTTTCACCCGCCTTGGATTTTTGACCCGGTGGCTCTTTTTGTTTTCAGGCCAAACACATACCATTCCAACCTGCAGGTTAGCTGGGACCTCAACACGGGTGTGTGTCGCACTGTGGGTGTTGGCGACCTCACAGAAGTCAAGGGTCAGACAAGGTGAGCCCTGCAAGCCTGTACCACATACACAGGTTCTCTCTGCCTCCTGTTTCTCGTTAGTTCAGTTGTATTGAAAGGTTTTGTCTGTCCGTCAGTGGAACCGTCTGGAGTTCGTACAGGAAGTCCTGTGTGAACACGGTGATGAAGTGGCTTGTCCCCGAGAGCAGCTCCCGTTACATCAACCGCATGACCAATGAAGCTCTCCACAAGGGTGAGTATATAGACACAGAAACAGATGAACATAAATCCTCCCAAATAAATCTGTCAAAAATAAAAACTGCCAAATGTTAAGTCCTTTTTGGAGAAATGAGGCCTTAGTGAGCTGTAAGATAGAAGATCAGAATAAACAAGAGAGCCTTTGACTTTCTAGTCCCAAAAAAAATACTGCACTTTGTTTCTGTGTTTAGGACCAATCATTTGACAGCAATAGGCTTTCTGTACCCCCTGTTTAGAGACCAAAAGCACATCAAAAACATTAAAAGATGAGACTTCTCAGATGTTAAGGACCTGTGTATTTGGACTAATGTTTCTGACTGATTGAAAAGATGAATTGATTGCTTTGTTTTTTAAGTATATGGGATGAGTTTTTATGTTACCAATGATGAAATCACATTCCACCTCATCTATTAAATTACTAAGCTTAATACTAGAAGTCAACTGAGAAAAAAGTAAAGACTGATCCACTGCGCAGCTTTAATCCAAACTAATGTTACTTCCTTATAGTGAAAAAGAAATAGAGATCTGACTTCTCTTCCTTAACCCTCTCAGGCTCAAATTAAACTTTTTGTTGCTAATGCACAACCAAGTCCTGCAGTGGTACTTCTGAGTAAAAAAAACCTCATAAAATATGTATGTGGGGTAATCAGGTTGTTAGTTTTTAACTGTTGCAAATCGGCAACGCCTGCCTCCAGAGGGTTAAAAACTTTTTTATTTTTAGCTTTCATCTTTTGTATCAATAAATTAAAAAGAAAAAAAGAGAAAGTTAAGTCCCGCTCTTTTCTCACCTGCAGGCTCATCTCTGCAAGTGTTGGCAGATAGTGACCGGTGTACCTGGATTGTATTGTGAAGGAAGAAGAGATCCACATGTGTCCAAACAACATAAAGAAAAGCACACAGAAGTACACGTTGACATGAGCTCACCTGCAGTATCGACCTTAATCAGAGGCTCCGTTTGTAGCACGTGTTGCTAAAGCCGAAAAAAGAACCAGATGAAATACTGTAAAGGTTTTTGTGTGTTTTTTGTAATTGTGTACTGAATTGTTGTAACAACCAAAACCGAGAGCTGGACTGAACAAAGACTTCATTTTTACTTTTGTTTTTATACATTAAGGCAGTTTTATTGTCTGTGAGTGTGAGTAACTGAGTGTATGTGATATCTGTACCTGTGTGATGTGCACAAGGTGGGTGTGTGAGAAATGTAACAGATTTTGCTGCTTCTGAACTCGTTTCTCATCCAGTGTGGACCAGCTCTGTCCAGCTGTGTGTAAGGCTGCAGTATTTGAAATTTGAAAAACTCTACTGCTTCACTTGATTTCCATTTTTGTTTTTTTTAAACCCTCGTCAGTGGAAGCAGGAGTCACCTGCTTAGCTGGCTGCTGTCGTGCTGTATGAGTGACAGCATGGAATACAGACTGTATTCTGCTGGGATCTTTTGTTTAAATAAAATGTTCAAAAGCGTTATGAGTGTGCTGTGATGATAACTGGATACATGAAAATAATCCAACAGTCTGCAGAGAAGCTCTTGCCTGGAGGGGAAATAATTACCACAAAAGTTGTCATGTGACTTCAGCTGAAGCAGTGCTGGTTCCCTAACTAGAACCATTTATATACAAAACAGAACAGGCCCAACATTGGAACAGACGTCACACTGTCTAGTACTAAAGTTACATTATAAAGACACAAAAAGCTGGTTTGGCTCAAGGAAAACATGCACAGAGAAGAGGTAAAAGTACTCCACGTGTTTAACCGATTAACATGCAAATAAAACAAACGTGTTTTGTTTTTCTTTAAACGTCGTACAGTCTTGTCAACGTGTGAGATCTGCACGATCCATAAAGCAACTGAGTTTTGGGTCTGTTAGGGTAGTACTGGGTATTTGCAGTGAGGCTAAAAAGGTGCCATGAGCTCCTAACTGTCAGAATTTTTATTCTTTGTTACATTTTCAGTTTGGTTCGTCTGAAGCCTAAAGACCTTTTGGACTATTAGATTTTGTTCATCTCCTTCTACAGCCATAAAACAGATCTGTATAATTTGACATTTATAGTTTTTTATTTTTTTATTTCACTAGTTGAATGTATTAATAGAACAATTGTGTAGTCTAATCAATTTTAATACTACAATGTCCCAGATAATATATAATTTAAGTACAGAGAAACTTAAATTTAGGTTTACCTTTTACTGTTCATTAAATGGTCCCTGATCTACTTTTAGCTGAAGTAGACCCCCGGGCCATCCATCAGGTATGACTTGTACAACCTGAGCATTAATTTGTATAAGAACCAAAGAATGAATGAGGGACACAATCAGTTCTGCAAACTCCCACCAAATTATTCTTCCTGAATCTGAGGTTTAACTAATGGATGAACTCCCATCCTCCGTGGCATAAACTTTCCCAGGCAGGTTGAGGATCATGATCCCCCTGAAATGGCTATATGATCAAAAGTCTGCTGCCTTAGTTTGCCAAACCAGAGGAACTGCCCCTGACATCCGATGTTGCAGAGGGGCATCAGTGGCAACAGCCCCACAACATCTAGAGCAGGTCTTCTCTGAGCCCTCAGGTTCTCTTTTCCTGAGTCTCCGTTAGGTTTAAATAAGTCAAAGAAAAAAATATTATGAAAACAAAGGTGGTCATTTTTTGGGACAATTCCATTACAGCCTTTGTTTCATTTTGAGGACTCCCAAACCAAACTGCACATCCCCAAACCAACCTCCAGTTGGAAAATGTGGTTAAGAAAGAAATTCCAAGAACAACACAGGGAATGAAGGAAAAACAGTCTGGCACAAGTTTTGATAGCAATCACATCTCTTTAGTTATAACAGTGAGAATAAAGCTACAAACATTGATCACAGGTTTAAGTACAAAGGTCTTCAGAATAACAGCAAGAACCTCGTTCAGAAATGGTTCTGCAGCACAAGCAAGGGACAGACTCCACGGCACAGTTTGTATGACATCGCAGTTGGCGGTTAATTTTTAATTCGAGTCAGATTTTTGTAGCCTGCTCTCACGTATATATATTTATATATAAATGTAAACATACTTTTTTTTCTCCTTTGTAATGTTCTTTGGTGACATCTTTGTAATCAGATGGTCCTGAGGGACATCCCACTACCATTATAATATTTTTTCTTTTCCCCTTAGTCCCACACTCACACATTGCTGCTGGTTGAGCGTGTGCTCTTTGAGGGGGTTAATCTTAAGTCACCATTAGGGCTGCCACGATTAGTCGACTAGTCACGATTACGTCGACTATCAAAATCGTCGACGACTGATTTAATAGTCGATGCGTCGTTTGAAGCTTTGTAAGATCACAAAAGACGCAGGAATAAGTAGTAGGATTTAAGAGTGTAATAACGGACTGAAACAGAAGATGGCAGCACTGCATGTACAAGGATGCCAGCTGCCGTTAAATCCCGAAGAAGAAGAAGCTGTGTCCCAGAATTCATAGCGCTGCCCAGCTCAGTTTACAACAATGGCGGCAGCTAGTTAGTTTTAATATTACTCTTATTATTCTTTCTGGGTCACAAAATAAACGTTTAACATATTTTCAGGCGAGGTATAAACCTCAAATATCTGCTCAGTTTATCAAGATACCACATATTTTCAAAAGCGCTCCGACGTTTTCGGAGACGCTGTTACCCACTAGCTCGATAGCTAGCCGGGGTCAAGGCTCAATAGAGCCGCTGAGAACACCGGACTCCCGGTGTTGTGCCAAAAAGTGATTGTCTGCCAAAAAGTGATTTCCGGTATTTGCCAAAAACTGATTGCTCGTATTTAAACTGCTATAAGTAACTTGTTGGGCTATAATATGTGAAACATATGTTAAATGCATCCCTCATGGATGACATAAAGTCATATTGAGCCACAAACAATATTCGTGTAATAAGGTAGAAGCCGCAATCAGTTTTTGGCAGTGACTTTTATATAACCTTTATTTATGCAGTTTATGCAAAAAAATCTCATTAACATTAAAAAAATGTTATTGTTTGGCTTTTTTTTAGTATTTTATTTGTTCCTGAGTAAATCGGTTTGGCTGAGAGAAGTTATAGTTTTTACACAGCTGAATAAACCTCAAGAAGACAACTGATTATCAGAAGTGTGAGATGCTCGAGAATATACTCCGGTGTTCCGTTATATTTTAGATAGCAAGGAGTTTATTAAACTTCACCGAAACAATCTGCAACTTTCATTAAAATTTAATAAACTATCATCTTGTCTTTATTTTTAGTTAGCGCATACCTTAAACACTTAAAGCTGTAAGCTAATGATAGTTATATAGGAGCAGATGCTGCTGGTGCAATAAGCTGTACGTTTTACGTCCAATGGATGATGATCTGATTAGTCGACTAATCGCAAAAATAATCGGTGACTAGTCGACTATCAAAATAATCGTTTGTGGCAGCCCTAGTCACCATACTCACATGCTTGGTCCATCATCACAATAAAAATATAGCTCAAGACTCTGGCTGGTGGACATACCACGACATACTTATTAAGGCAATAATGGTTAAACAACATACGAATATTTTAGATATATTACGGTGTTCACAAAAAGGTACATAATATAAGTTATCTACAAACGTCCAGCATACACACTTTCTGAAAATAATCATCTACTCTTACACTACAAAAACTTTGAGATAGCTGGTACATCTAGCTGGTACAAAGATTGCAAAATATGTGGAGCTGATCAGGTGGGAAAGGCTTGGTGGTGGTGGTGGGGGGGGGGGGGGGGGGGGGTTGCACTCGAGTCATCTGGATGTTTGTGTGTGAAAGAAAGATGTTGATGATGAAAGAAAGGATGGATGACGAATGGATGAAGAGAAACAAACCAGGCAGAATCATCACAAAACTAGACGATCAATTTTTTTTTTTCTTTTAACAGCTACAAAAAGTTCATGACAACACCACGACTACTTCACAGGACCTTCATTTATTAAACCACCGATACAGAATATATAGAGCACAACCTTTTTTTGTTAAGCCTAGAAATCTCTCAAAAGGCACAGCGTATCAGTTAGTTGGCCAAATGAATAAGGAGTCACATTTATAAAGCCAAATACCTTTCACTCAACGTCCATGTGCCAACAAAGATTCATGATGCAGTATCATTCTAGATGCTACTCTTAAACAAATATATTTTTCAGACAATACCATTCATTCAAGTCCAGCTCCCCTGCATAGTCATTGTGTTAAAGGTAATTAAAGTGATATTTGAGTTTAGAGGACAATGAATCTCTCCACAGCAATCAGGTCAGTGGTTAAGGCGGGATAGGAGGGAATCAAGAATATGCGTATATATAATTCAAGCTGGGCAGGAGCAGCCACTGAAAAGGCAGGGAAGGCACAGGGAACGAGGGGGGGACTGTGAAATGATCAAGTGAAGGTAAACATAAAGGCTGCAGCACAAACAGTACAGCAGAGAATATTTGGCAAAAGGCCCTCCCACTTTCTCACCACAGACGACCAAACATGTAAACCAGAAGCTCACATGGTGCGACAGAATGAGATGACATGATTTGAAACTTAAAGCAAAGGCATGTGTCAAGCATTGTGCTAACCGTACAGGTGATTAGCTAAGGTGGTGTGCTGTCAGTCTCATTGAGCGTGTGCAGACTTAAGTTCATCCTGGGCTGTTTGACTGGCGGCTCCATCACCTCCTTCTCATCATCAACCGCGCTCAGAGAGCTGGACTGCAGCACCAAATCTCCGGTGTCCTCCTCACTATCTTCATCGTCATCATCCTCCTCTTCTTCTGAGACAAGAAAGACAATAAGTAAATACCACGGTGCCATGCTGAGTGTTGGCCTGTTGCAGCAGCTACTGTGCACTTTTGTTTTGTTTTTTGTTTGAATCTCTAATGCATACATATTTCATTTGTCTTCTCTCCCATAGTTTGTTTTTCCCTTGTCTCACCGTCTTTTTCTTTTCTCCCCCTAAAGTTCTTCCTCCCCACCATCTCTATGTGATAGTTCCTCAAGTTAATTTTATTGTGATTAAAATTGGATCAAATCACCAAATTTAAAAATCAGTAGAAAAAACAAAACAAAAAACCCTTTATATTACCCACAGTTTCTTATAGATGATCTTCAAACTTCACAACAATATACTAAACATTACATACTAAAGTATACCATTTTAGTATGTAAGGTCAAAGGTCAGGGTAACACAAATAAGACTTCTAAAAACTGCTGATGTCATCATATTGTAATAAAAATTTCTCCTCAGTGGGGACCTTGTTACTGTTTGCATTAAAAAAAAAAAAAAAAAAAAAAAGGTGTGAACTCTAAATCTGTAACTCAAAGAGTTTTATAAAAGATGGACGAGTGTCTGAAAAGTGAAGTCAATGCAGAAGTGCATTAATTCAGCATTCTTTGTAATGGCCAGCAGGGGGCAACTGCTGTGGTTACAAAGTAGCAAAACGGCTAAGGCTGAGGCTGGTGCTTATGGGGAATCCTAATAAAAGAGTATTTAAGGAAAACCATACTCATTTACCTTTTTCAATATCTTGAGAGGTCCGGCTCTTGACAGTACTGGCAAACTGTGTCCACAGCAAAGAAAGCACATTTATAAATGTTTGTGAAGGTTCTCATTTATAGACATATTTTATAAACTTAATTCAAAATTCATACTTCTGCCATGACTGCTATGGGAGTTTCTCCTCTAGCCTGAGCCACTCTGTGCTCGATTAGGTAGTACATGTACTCATCATACAGCAAGCGGATCAGATGAAAGGACCCAAAACTTGCAGCACTGCGCAGAGTCAAGTCCCGGATTACCATAGAACTGGTGAAGAAAAGATTCAGAAAATGTTTCTTTAACATAAAACTGCATCTTTACAGAGCACATTTTTCCCCATTTCCCCTCACCTGTAGAAAGACCAGTTGAGCAGGAAAACCTTTGCAGCCTTTGGCAGGGCCATAGGGTTGTGCTCATAGGGCTTTAGGACCTGGGACACAACACTATCTAGCCAGGTAGCCCACTGTTCCAGAGAGTTCTGCTGCTGCAGAGTCGCTTTAAAGTCTTGCTCCAGCCTCTGGATCAAACGGTCTTCACACTGACAAACCCAGGATGCCTGTTCCTGAGGGGGACGCAGGCAAGCACAGTGAGCAATCTGCTGTTTTATTTTAAAAAAAACCACTGATGTACAGCAGCAGGTAAGCGCAGGAGACACAGACGGCAGTACTGGCAGACCTGTACGTTATTGAAATCAACCCGATTGAGGTCAGAGAGCATCTGGTTGATCTGAGCTGAGTTCTGGAGGACGGCCCGGGCAGCCTGAGCCAGGTGGTTCAGACTAGTGTAACGACGCAGCGTCTGGGAGAAAGAGCCAATGCATACCACCTGAAAGTAAAAGCGAGGAGAAATAAAGCACCATTGTCTAAAAGAGCCATAAAGAGGACAAGTCACGTTTTTCCATCACAATATGGCAGCACTAAAAACCACCAAGGCAGAAAATACATCACAAATCCCACTTATCAGCTTACATTTGGTGAGGTAAGGTGAAATGCACCCGTGTATTAAATAAAAAGCTCTAAATTAAAACACAGATACAGAGTTCAGTGTAAAAAAAGATACAAATACCTTTATGCGAACCATCTCCTCTGGGATGTTCATCATGGCACCTGTCAACCAGTTTTCCAGACTTTTGGCAAAGTTACGGATGGCCTGAGTTAAGGCACCTGATGGCGGTGATGCAAAGAGGAAAGACGCAATTTACAGGGATATACAAAAACGCAGGAACACTTCTCTCCATTTTAAATGAGCCGCAATGTATAATTCTTACATACAGTATACATCACTAAAACAGCACTGAAACGTATTCAGGTGGGTTTCGCAGAAAATTAAAACGTTTATACATGACATTATTAACTTACTTGGAATGGGTCTCAGTACATCAGGGATGAGGATCTCCACCAGAGTCTGGTACAGCAGGTTGTCACACTCTCTCGTCCAGCGTAGCACTGGCTCAAACTTACACAGCACCACCAGGCACGATTTGGGCAGTCGCTTCTCAGACTCGTTGTGTCTGGGTGGGCATGTGAAACAGCTGATCAGCTTCAGTTTCAGCAGGGGATGCTTGGGTGCACACATTTGAGTGTGTTTGCAATACTTACAGGTTGAGCGATTCTGCATCATTGCTCTGGCTAAACCTCCAGAATGATTTCCACAAGGTCTCCACGAGAGTGAACTGAAGGTTGACCATCACATCCAGAATAGCCTGCGAGGATCACACTTAGCATCACAGAGGTGTTCATGGGACCTGTATGTATAACACTGCGCTGCTGGATGCTTGTATTTATGTTAAAAATTTCAAGTAATAGGCTCAGCGAGTGAAACCCGATGCTAATTTACACAGGATAGAAAATTAGAAGAAACTGGGCTGGATAAACTTAGGGGCTGCATCAATGTCCAACATAAAATAAAGATTATTTTGAACTGTGTGAATCATCCAAAACTACTTTGTAAATGAGAACAACTTCACTTCAGTGTTTCTGTTTGCATTTCTTTGGAAGCTGATGTTTCTGTGCTTTACAACAACTACAAGAACCTTGTTTTTTTCAATGACAAAATGAAATGGCAAGAGAAATAAGTAAATAATGGCAAGAGAAATAAGTACACACACATGGAAAGCATGTCTATTATATTCAGTCTCCATGTCATTTCTTTTGTCTAAGCTGCATACCTCACAGTGTTCTCTGTACAGAGTCTGAAAGGCCTTGAGGTGCTCTAAAAGGATCCCATCGGGCAGGGTTCGATCTTGAAGATCAATTTCCACAAAGTCTGGCAATTGCTTCGATGCCTCTGCACATGATAATGCACAGGAAACAGGAACCACGGAGAGTTGATTCAGTATCATTTGAAATAAAATCATATCCATCCATTTTTTAAACTGCTTATCGAATAAACTAAAAAAGAAACAATGATGAACAATGTGCAGGTGTTCCTCACCTAGAAACTGCTGGTACTGTTGCACCTGGGCCGAAATGTCACAAAGTGTCGAGCCCTGCTGTTGACCTATCCCGCCTACTGTGCCGTTGGTGATCCCCTGTGACTTCTGAACTGGCTTTACCCTATTTGTCACACCATTCACATAGAAACAGAGCCAGAGTTATCGGGACAGTTTATTGTTGTATTTTTACATATTTTTGTTTGAGTGGATCTTTTCACACAAGGTGTTTGACAAAATAACGTAAAACTCGACAGGAGGACCAGTTGTGGATAAGAACGAAATGTCATGTCTATGCCATGCATAGAATGAAATCATAAACCACAGGAGGAATATTTTTCAGCAATGATGTACTCTACTAGTATTTCATACTATATTTGGAAGCTCAGTACCTGTAATGGCTCAAGGACAAGTTTTAGAGTGCATGAGTGGCTACCTGTTTTTCTGTGAGAAAGGCTGCTGCCTCATCGCCATGTGCTGTTGTTCATCCATCAGTCTGAGCAGAGGTGACCCGGATTTGATCCTCAGACCATAGTAGTGGTACTTAGAGTTCCCTCTGAAACACACAGGAAAAAGTTATGATAACCCCTTGAGAGACTGGTCTTGCACAGTTCGTGTATGTGTGTCTGTATGTGTGTTTTTCTGTACCTGGTTCCTAATCTCCGTGTACGCAGCCCCATGAAGACAGACCTGATGAGTTTTCCAAAAGATGCAGCATTAACAGGTTCTAGTTTCTGCTCCTGGCAGTGAAGCAGGTAGTGGTAGTAGAGGGTGCAGCGAGGTAAACTCACCCCCTCAGCCCCCTCGTAATTATCACAGAGCCACTGCACCTGGGGAAAAAGGACGTCACAGTATTTGAACCTTTGGGTGGTAGGCTGTCACGGATCATAGATGTGCTTCGCTTTCAACTTTTCGACTCACGGTAGCAGGTGGGGCACGAGAGTTGGGGCTGGAGTAACTCTGTCCTCCTCCTCCTCCACCTGCTGTTGGAGTTCCTCCTGCTCCTAAGACATAACCTCCTTGAATAACGTAACCACCTCCACCTGCAGCAGCTGCTGTGCTGCTGGCTCCTGCTGTTGCCACAGAAACTGGCTGTGAAGTCACAGATCCAGTGATGTCTGACTCAGAGCTGGGCGTGGCCTCGTAAAAGGTGGAGGCGGACGTAGGAGGTGTCTGGGAATACAGGGGCGACTCGGAGAAGGGGTAATTGTTCGGTCGACTGGACAAGAAAAGACACAGACCCTGAAATATATCAATGGCTCTGTGACGAGCAAAGTTTCAGAGTGTGTGTAACTGAACGTGTGAGCATAGAACAAACAGACAGACAGATCAGATGCTTTACTACTTACATGGTGGGTGTGGTGAAAGTTGCATCTCCTGCTCCATCCACATATTGGATCTGGCCAGAGTACACATGCTCTACCTGAAAAATTAGCAAAAAGGAGATTAACACAATTAAAGGGTTGCAAGAACTGAATGAAGTCCTCCTTTAACATAGAATATATTGGACCATCCTCCTAAAGGAAAGGAGATGGCACCCCACATCTCACAATTTAAAGTGTCACACTAACAGACTGTGCTCAACGTGACTAACAGTTGCATTTTCCACCTAATGACATAACTCAGCAACATGCAGATATGTTCTGAATGTCCCACTTTATCAAAATCTGCTCCTTATGATGGTGTTGCATGGACAACTGTGAAAAGCACTCTATAACTAAAGATAACTAATGTAATTAAAATGACCAAATTGAAGTGAAGGGTGCAGTGAAACTTAGCGTGCATCAGTTATGCTCTCAATAATTATTTGTATTTTCTTATTAAAGCAGATAGTAAATATTGTAATGAAGGAAAGATGAATCGGCTCTTTAACCGGAACATAAAATATGAGTGGGCACAGTGTGAACAAGACTGCTAAACCTTTTGATTTCACATTTGTGACTGAAAAGCTATATATATATATTTTTATTCTAAGGAGTTACTATACAAGATGCACTTGTTATAGTACATTTCAACTCAATGAAATGCAAGCTTAATACATGCTATGCTGGTGTGACTACTAGGTAAAAAGCTGCAAAACTGTTCTCTTTCTACACATCCACTTGGCATGAAGTTATCTTTCTGGCAATTTCAAATTGGTTGCAAAAATATTCCTTAAAACATTTATACAAAAGCAATGTCTTAATCTTCATCAGGCATTATGAAGAAGACAAGAAGAGCAAGCATTCGTTCACCAAGTTCAATATTTGATTTGCTTTCATCGAGTCCTGAAAAGTAATTGTCTCTTTGACTGCCCACGAGGTTCTCCCGGTCTTCAGTAATATCATACTGTGCACTCAACATGTTGATTACACATTAATTAAACCCAATTTGTTAACTTAATTGTATGATAGCAGGCTATTAAGGATTACAACTAATGAAACAAAACTGGCAGCGGTGTGCTGTTGCAGATCAGTGTACGTGGTGTGGCATGACTGACATGCTGATGAAGTGATGAGAGGAATTATCTTCCTTACCTCTGGGGTTATATGCACAGACTGTAGATTGTTGACGTGGCCTGTCTGATTCCTCTTGGCTGCCTGAGACACGGCTTGCAACACTGACCTCTGTTGATGTATAAAGCCAGAGCGTCAGATACAACCAAATACAATGTTACGCTTGCGCTGACATAGTCATGGCAAAGTCATGGGGTTTGTTCATATGTGTGCATCTTTTTTTTTTTTTAATTTTTTGTTTCTGAGTTTTACAGTTTACAATGTTAGTTACAGGTATTGATTAACACAATTTGCAAAAAACCAAACAAAAGAGAAACACTGAACAATCGGGAGTGACCAGTTGCCAGATTATTGATTTTGAAATTTGAGAATTAAATTTGGCTTATGTATATTAGTGTACTGGACCCACTTATCCCAACACGACAAAAACCAACTTACTCTGTTATTCACATATGCTGTTAACTCCTTCATCCTATAAATCTCAAGTGTTATTTCCCACCACAATGATAAAGTTGGTACATCTTGTAATAGCCATTTCTTTGTTATACATTTTTTACTTGCAACTAGCGAGGCACTTAGTAAGCATTTATCCTTTTTAGACCATTCCTGTGGCGTACATCCCAAAAAAATTGTTTTCATTCTAAAAGGGAATGTACAGTTGAAAATTTCTTGTAGTGTTTCGTGAATGTCTTTCCAGTAAGTCCTGATCAAAGGGCAGTCCCACAGTATGTGAGCGTGGTGTGCTCGTTGGTGTCCACATTTTCTCCAGCATACAGGGGGATTCCCGTCATAATGAATATATGTGTGCATCTTACCTGTGGGGTGGTCTGCACTGATTGGACCACCTGAGTAGGTACACCAGGGGCGGGCGGGCTGGAGTCTGACAAACTGTCACTGGAGGGCACAGAGTCATCTGTGGATGAAACACAAAAGGTAAAGGAGAAAGGTTTCATTTGACGATCAGGCAAATTTAACTGAAAACCCATCCACCATCGCTTCAAGCGAAGCACTCACGACAGACTGGTTCCAAATCGTAATAACAGCCACCACAGAACATCTCGCAATCAGGTTTCTTTTTTTTGCTCTACTGAGGAAAGATGGACAGTGAGGAGGAGGAGAAGTGTGTCTGTCCAATTCTCATTTCATCCTTATATCTTGTATGCAGAAGGGACAGCCTTGGACAGCTAATCTCCCCAGATGGAGAGAGAAATCCCTCCATCTTGTAAACATGGAGATCAGATGAGAGGGGAAAAAAGAGATACGCGTGGGTTGACAACAGCGGGAGAAAATAGAGAACGGAGGTTGGGTGGAGGAGAAGGCAATATTCACTTGTTTTTATTTTTCAGGTGAGAAAACATTTTACAAGAAAAAGTTTTTTATTCAGGCAACAACATCAGTCTGACAGCTAACTAGTCACCTGTGTTTGGTGCAACAGTATAAATCCAGTCTGTCTGTGGTTTGGTGGATACATTTATACAAGATTTGTCAATCCTGTGTAAAAAGGATGGCGTTGTTTAACCTGGTTTAGGGCTTGTTTGTAACCCCAGCTCAAACACACCACTTTAGAATTCTAGTGTTTTCATCAATTGGTATAATTAGTACAGTTTATAAGTCAGTTATTTGTTAGAGAACTTTGCTTTTATTTTTTCAATCACCTACCAATAATCCAAGCCTATACAACCTGAAGGTTACAAGGACCATAAATATTTTTTTCTCATTTTACAGCTATATTGTTAAGTATTGAATAATGAAAATGTAAATGTTATGTTCTAGACCAGACTAAAGCAACATTTAAGAAACACCATCTAAACCTTACAGTGCAAAACAACATCTAGTCGTATATTATGACTCATAATTATTTGGACAATGCCAAACGTTTTGTAAATTTGCCTCTGTACACCACCCCAATGGATATGAAATCAAGCAATCAAGCTATTGATGGTGCAGATTTTCAGTTGATTTAAAAAAGAAAAGTACTGTATTAACTGTACAGCCATGACTGTATAAATCATTTTCAACACCTAAAAAAGAAAAGTAATTGGACAGCAATTTAATGGAAAGGTGAAGACAGTTCCTTGTTATTGCATGACAAATTCATTAACTGTGCTGAAACTGCTTAGGCGACTGTTTACTGGAACATTCAACATGAGGTCTACTTGTCAATCTAAGCATGGGAAGCCATCCTTAACCTGAAAAACCACAATAAACCTATCTGAGAGACAGCAAAAACTTTAGGAGTCATCAAATTAACAATCTGGTGCTTTCTTAGAAAGGAGGGCTGCTTTTGCCAGGTCAGCAGCAACAAAAGACCTGAAAGACCACTACAGTGGATGATCACAGAATTCATTCCTTGGTTCCAGCTTCAAAATATCTAACTCAAGAGCACTCTCAAAGAGTAAACATCTACATTTAAGAGAGCTTACAACAAAGTGCACACCACAAAATACATTCAAGAACAAGACGTCCACATTAAACTTTGACAGAAAGCATGCGCCTACACAGTTCTTTGGACAGATGAGACCAAGATTAATGTGTGCCAGAATGATGTGAAGAAAGAAGTCTGGAGGAATGGAGAAATAGCTCATGTTCGGCAGCTTACGACATTATATGTTAAATATGGTGAAGATAATGTTATGGAATGGGGATCTATATCAAACAGTGGAACCCAGTCATTAGTGTTTAGTGATGACGTGACTGCTGAGAAAAGTATCAGGATAAATAACGATGCATACGGGGCTATAGTCTCTGCTAAGATTCAGCCAAATGTTGCAAAACGAATCAGACGGGGTTTCGCAGTGCAAACGACCATAGTGCTGTGGATTTATGACCCAAAGCATACTGCAAAAGCAGTATGAATTTCTCAAGGCAAAGAAATGGGTTATTCTTCAATGATCAAGTCACCTGACCTCGACCCAAACAGAGCAACCTTTCTGTTATTAAATAATGAATGCAGGGAGATCCACAAACAGCTGAAGGCAGCTGCAGTTCCAGACTTCAGGCAGCCATTGGCAGGATAGGATCTCATCCAAGTATTAGAAAACAGTCCTTATTTTTAAAACTGTCTTAGTTTCACCAATTACTTTTAAGCCTCTGAAGATGTGGGGCTGTGTGAAAAAATGGCTATAATTCTCAAAGAGTTAATACGATTTTTGTTTTGTTTTGTTTTTTAGTTAAATTACAAAAAATGTGTCAGTCACTAGATACTTATGCCCCTAACTGCATAATATTATTCACGTTATAGAAATCTTAAACTATATTTCCAACAAGCTATTAAAAAATTGAAATACAGAAAACAAACATGCACAAAGTCTGTTCTTTTTACTGTAGTCCATGTTCTAGATACTGTTACATTGTGTACTTTGTATTCCTACTTTATGAGGCAGAGACAAGCCCCAGGCAACAGGCCTGTGAGGCTCTCACTCTGGGTGAGAGGGCACAGCGTCACTTGATACTGGCAGGAAAAAAGATCTACAAATAGAAGGCCCTAAAATACACATACAGATAGGCACTGACACTGGGGTCTCTTTTCATTTCCTCTAGTTAGCATAATTTTTTAAAATACTGATTAGTTGGGGTTTTTTTTGACTAAGCTTTTGTATTTATTTAGTAGAATACATTTTAAAATAAGCCATGGCTAATAGTACTTCTTATCTAGGAAAAGTGCAAAGTTCAAAAGTGTTATAAATCCATCTTACGTCAGCTACCTTCATTTCTAATGTCTAATTTTGTACATTTGCTACTAAGGTTTACAACTTTTGTGGCATCCCAACCCAGAAATTTCTGGTTTTGTTTTTTTTTCTTTTCTCCAAAAGAAATTCAACAACTGCTAGGCAGAAATTTAAAGGTATGTTGATGTAAAATAAATATTCTTAAAATCCCCATACGAAGATCTATGTATAACAGTAAAAGCAGCAGAAAAGAGGTTCAGTGAAGTTTCATTCATTGGCTACCCATATTCCCTAGTTTCCGACTATTAAGGCAAACAATCCAGTGCATATAGATTGTTATCATAACGCATCACCATCACACCGCACAGGTTCATTCTACATCAGTGGGGTTTTTTTTCTTTTTGGTGGGACTTTCCACCAACAGACTGCCTGTGCTGAGATAGGTTTACCTTGGTGCCTTTTTGAGAACCATCCCACATTTGGACATTTTTGAAGACTGAATGTTACTTAGTGTCACTGGCGAAAGCTTCCATTGCCGACACAATCTGTAGACTGCATCTGTGAATCATCAGTAAAGTTCTTATGGTAGTCCCTCCAGTAGCCAGTGGATTCAACTTTTGGGAACAGGAATTATGTAATGTCTTGCCAGTACTAGCTTTTTGGCACTAACACCTTTTTATTTTATTTTTTTTCCCCACAGGGGAAATGTGTGGAATCGGTTCTACAGTAGGCACCAGTGCTGCTGCTTGGAAAAAAGGTATTAGATATCCGTTTGACTTCTTCTTTCTTAAAGAGATGGCAAGAAATGACAGAAATCCTCTGTAATAAGACTGATGGGTGATCAGGAAACATCAATGCAAAATTATTATTATTATTATTTATTATTATTATTAATAGAATAATTATTATTACTTCTGATATTATGCTCTAGGTATTCTAATTGAGATTGAAATCTCATTTTCTGTGTAAAAACATAATGCTTGGATATCCAAGCATTATGTTTTTAGTGTTTGTACAACACACATGCACTCACATCCCTTCATAGAAGTTCTGTTATTCAAATACCCACGAGCAAGCCAAAGTTTGCCACATATCTGGGCGGTTCTAGCCCGGGAGGTTAGTGGTTTGATCCCCGGCTCCTCAACTTCACATATCAAAGTGTCCTTGGCCAAGATAGTAAAATCCCAAAGATGCATCCATTAGTAGTCTGTGAGTGTGTGTTAGGTAAAGAGCTCAAAGTGCATAGAATATAGTGGTGTATGAATGCGTGTGAATGACTCAATCTGGCTTAAAGTGTAACGAGTCTTTGAGGAGACAGTGGGACTAGGAAAGCACTGCATAAATACCAGATCACGAGCATGAGGTTTGCGAATGTAATGAGCTTAAAACATTGATTTGAAATGCAAAAAAAAGGTGAACAAGGCCTTGTGTTTTACATGCCTCACCCAGCTATTCATTTCTGTGGAGGAAATTCCCTCTTTCTTTCAAGTACAACAACACAGTTCATTCACAGAGTGACAAAGTGATGAGTCTTCTCCCACAAACAGCATCTGGGAGAGCGCATTTAAAAACAAGCAAGGAGTCACTGTAGCTGTAAAAAAACATTAAGTGTGTGATACAAAATCTAGTGATTCTCAGTGTTTTTTCAGGGAGCAGTTTTTTTCTGTTAATAAAATGTGTTTTGAGGGTCTAATTGTCTTGTCAAAATCAAAAAGCTTGAATCCAAGCCAGTATTCATCTGAAACATTAGGGACAGATTTATGGGATAAATACCTCTCCTCTGATCATACAGCCTTGTGCTCAATCTAGAATTGATTCCACACATTTCTACAAAACAAAAAAACAGCTGCATCCAGTCTGAAGTAGAGATGCCAGTAGGTACAGGAGGGGCTGCTGCAAGGAATTTATCACCCATTTGCTTCCACATAAGCATATTAATCCAGTTTCTGGTACACAAACTATGTAACACAGCTGTCTAGAGACTTTATCCAACAGACACGTGGCAAAAGAAAATTCTACTAGTTTAATCTAAATAACACTCAACCCTGCATGCTGCGCTAATCATTGCCAGAGAGGGATGGAACACTGCTGTCAGCCTTCAACAAAGTTTACAAGAAATCTGTGAAATTTATACATTTCACAACTATATAGTAAACAGTGTCTGCACACAGACAGTTTTCATTTTCATTTCATTTCTTCACTTCTTAATTCAACAGTGGTTTGACTGTGTAAAACTAACTGCCGGTGGATGGAAGTAGAGCAACAGATTACTTTCCTTTGCATTTAAACAATTTTATCTTCATTTTAAACAAGACTTTTGTTGGCATTTTAACATAAAGATATTGACTGTGAGAAAAAAATACTCATTAGTGAAGGTTCATTCCAGCCAGTTATCCAAACATTGGCAGCTGACCAGTCAACATGCCTGGGCTACGAGTTCATTGGTAATGTTGAATCCTGGTGTGTGTATGTGTATGTGTGTATCAGTCACTCCTAAGGTAGTCTCTCACCTGGAATTGTTACTATGATGTACTGAGGTGAGCTGCTTTGACCATTACTCTCCTGGACTGGAGAAGGCTGAAGATTAGGGTTCACGTAGTGCTGTGTGGGAGTAGTCAGAACCACTGCCTTCTGGCTCTGGGCTTGGGTGGGCGGAGCCTGAGAACAAAGTGCATCCTGTCCAGTTTTAGAAGCAGCAGTTGACTGGTTAGCTGACGAAACGGTTCCAGAGGCTGGTGGGATCTCGGACAGGAAGTGTGCAGTCTTTGCGGATGAGGGTGTGGTGGAAGCAGGTGTTGCTATGGTTACTGTGTTGGCCTGCTGAGGCTGAAGGTCTTCGGAGTATCCAGAAGTTGCCATGGCAACCAATGCTTTGAGGCACTGGTTTTATGGATACAGAAAAAAATTACATTCATTAATGAAAGTGCTATGGACATACACAGAAATACACTTTGTTGTCCTATTATCTCACCGTGCTTTGACCACTCAGAGTGAGTGAGTGCTTGTGTGTGTGTGTGTCCTTGTGTGCCTGTAACATAAACCTTATGAGGAAGTAGGGCTTTTGTCTGAGACTAAGCAGTAGTCTAAAGCCTTTCCTGTTTTGTCAAAACGGAAAGAACCAGTATGATCTTACAGCATAACAGATAACGCAATTAATCAAATTTTCAAAATGTTTCTGACTGACCATGGCCATGACATTCCATCTCAAATAAAACAATCAAAACAGCTGATCAAAAAAGCAATTAAATTTACGGATTGTGGATAGTCCCGTGATTGCATAACCTGAAGAAAAAATTACTAGAGGCCATCCTACTGCGCGAGAAGCCACTCCTGCGTGAACCAACATGCCACACAACACAAGCATGAGGCACACCGTCCTCACGACAGTCACTTCCACTGGATTCAATGTCAGCGCAAGAAACTTTTTCAAAGTCACTACATGATTATGAAACATACTGCAATCATCTTGTGTGCGTTTAAAACTCATTAAAACCCCATTGGTGCGTGTGTAGTTTGGTGTGCGTTTCAGTATTTAATCTCTTTAGTCAGCTTTTGTTTGAAATGTGAGTTGAGAAAGTGATAGCTCCCCCCTCTCCAGCTAGGAGCTCGCTCACGTTGAGTTATGACGTTAACACAAGCTAGCCAACTGCTAGCTAGTCACGTCGATAGCGAATAAATCTACGACCACGTTACAAATCTCGCCTCGTGAGTTTCTGGGTAATCGAAACTGTGACTAACAACCTGAACATTATGACAAAATAGCAGGAAAAAAGTACGACGGGCCCCACAACACACCCGCCATCTTGTGCTCTTATCAAAGATCTGACATCGCCATAACAACGGTCTACGTTTGGAAAGAAGCTAGCAACCACTTTCATCACCGAAACGCTCGAGCGATTTTGCGCGAGTGTTCGCGACTGCACAAACACACACACAGTTCACCTAAAATTAAATGGGAATTCAGAGATAGTTTACTTTTCACCTGTTTGTTCCGGTTTTGTCCTTTTTAGGCGTTAAAGTTTTTTCCTCTTAGATTTAGGTTGTTGTTGTTGACTCCCGTTGCTTAGTTCTTGTCGCCAGGACTACCGTGACTATGGCGCCGAGCCTTCACCGGGGCAACTGTTGCTACCCTCTTGTCGTTACCCCTCCCTCTGCTAAATGTTGATTGGCTCTGTAAGGAGGTGGTCGAAGCATCGGTTGTTAAACTCGACCGTTGATTGGCTGGTTACGCCTGTCTATTACTTTCGCTAGATTCTAACGTCAAATGAACGCTTGTAATGTTACTTTTTTTGATTGCCCAAAATGTCACACAGATTGGAAATGATGGGATGTAAATTCATTCTTATTCACAGTGGTTATCTCTGTCCCCGGTGTGTCTCTCTTATAAATAATTAGTATTGGATGATGATAATAGGACGTTCACAACTGATTAGTCACTGTGGGGTCCACTGAAATGTCTCTTTAGTGTAGTGTGTGTGTGTCAGCAGTGAGCAGAACCCTTCCTTGGGGTGCAAAGATAGTGATCTTAGTCCCATGGTAGGCAGAGTTAATGGTGATACTGTGCTGGTGTCAGACAGCCCAATCAAAATGATGTGAGGGACAGAAAGGCCACTTAAAGGTCACAGGTGATGAGATTCCCAGTGGCACTGTTGACATCAGGTATCGTTCAGCATTTTAATCACAACTTTTCTTTTCCTCTGAGTGCATTGTTGCCCGTAAAGGTCTCCAGCCTTATCTCGAGGTATGACGAAGACTGGAGGTGAGTTCAGGTCCTCCTCGCTGATGCTAGGCCCTATAAAAGGTGGAAAGAACATCCAAAAAGAAACACAAACCACAGAGACACTTAAACATACCTTCGAGATACCTTCAGTATTTGTTCAGCATCATGTGGAAGGCAGCGCTCTTGACCCTGGGCTTGTTGGTGGCTCTGGTAGACAGGGTGCGCCCCAATGACGGTCATCCCTCTTTTTATGGGGTGAAACTGTGTGGAAGAGAGTTTATACGAGCTGTCATCTTTACCTGTGGTGGTTCTCGCTGGAGGAGAAGCGCAGAAGACTCGGGTAAGACGGTGTGATTTTGTGTGCTGATTTTCTATGATGTGCTTTGTTTTCAAAGAATTAAACTGCAATATTGACAGATTTACTTTTTATTCTTTTTGTCAGCATTTATTGGAGAAGAGACCTATGATCCATGGAAGGCAAATCCCATCCCTCAATTTATGAGCGAGCAAGATCCTGCAGAGTCCGAACCATGGAAAAATCCAGCATTAGATGTGGCATCTGTAGCAGCAGGACTCAGCCGCTCAGCTCGCTCACCGATAACAGAAGAGGTCCTGGAGGCTCTACGGAGCGCAGACAGGAAAGGACGGGACGTAGTGGTTGGACTGTCCAATGCTTGCTGCAAGTGGGGCTGCAGCAAGAGTGAAATCAGCTCTCTCTGCTGAACTTCAATTTTTCTAAATATACACCCTGTTCTGTTCAAAATGAAGAACTTTACTCCCATACACAATGAACGGCTTGAACGAAAGTGAAATGTCCACTTTCGTTCAACTACCTGTCCATAATGTGAATGTCTTCTTGATATTTGTTTGCTCTGGTTGATGTGGTTGTTTAATAAAGCTTTGCTTAGTTGATTATGAAATGTTTTGCTTCGTTAAAAAGAAGAAAGTTATATTAAAGATACTTCATGCTGTTAGAGCACTTCCCATTTTCCAAAGGACTGTTTCACAGTTTTGGTAAGTATTTCAAAATTAAGGAAGTGGTGATGACTACGAGTACATGGAGTGGCCTGCGATTAACTGAATTATACCGAAGTCATTTTACTTCCTTAAAATGTAGTTGCTTACTCTGATTCTGCAAGGGCTTACAATGTGACAGCCCTGCAGCATATTAGGCTTATGATGCTAGAAGGTTTTTTTTCTCTTGGGAAGGGGGGGGGGGGGGGGGGGGGGGTATTTTTCGAACCTAGGACCTGTGTGGCAACAGTGCTAACCACTGTTCCATCTTACTACCGTGTATTACTATAGATAAAGCTAAAATTAGTCATTTAATTAAGTGGTAATATGTGAAGCATGAAAGTGTACATATTGATTAATTAATATTTATCATCCAATAATATCACACATATCATATAATAATGCAATAGTGGACACGTTATATATTTTAGACATGTTTTGAAAACTTTAGTACCATTACTTATGGAATTATAACTTTTACTTAAGTAAAATTGTCTAAATACTTGTCTAAGCACTTTACAAAGTACTTAATTTGAGTGTAGTGCCACTCTTCAAACAATACATATGTCTGAAGGCTCAGGAGCCCTTGAATGTATACACAGTGTTTTCAGTGCCAGTTTTAACACTGTATTTACCTTGCTCATATTTCCTCTGTGCCATACCGGTGACAAAAATCACGGAGACGCTCATGATTGTGATTGTTGCTGGGCCATCATCTCTGGTGACAGTGTTTTTCTGTCAACGCCCTGTCTCACTTCATACACATAGCTAACAGGCTCGAGGCGTTGAATATGGCTCCATCTAGTGGAGTAAAATGAAACCGCACAAACCGACGTAGGTATATTGTATAATCTGCTCCGTTCACGGAATAAAATGTTATCATAATTTTGTAATCATACATGCATTATTAATTAAGCGGTAAATGCTCATAAATGCTGAACACAGACGGAAATAACGGTAATACTTACAGTTGTTTACGTCTCTTTCACCTCGCTCGAATACGGAAGCCGAACGTGATCATACAGATCACCCGGCTTGATTGCAAGGCATGCAATCTCTGTCACATACCAACTAGCATAGCAACCACGTAGATCTACTGCGATTAGAAGTTTGTATTTACCTACACAGACCGCGGATATATATATTATTTAATGTTAGTTGGTACATTGTATCTGCGCGGTTGTCTGTAGGAATATAGATCTACCACATCGGAGAAACCAGGTAAAACCTTTCGCGGTACTTTCAGGATGCTGTTAGCTAGCGGTGCTACTGATAGCTGCCGGGGGAAAGGGGGGGTTTGTGTGCGGCTGCCTTGTTATGCATATTAATTGAACCCCTTTTGCGGCTTTTGTGGCTTGGATTAAAACATAACTGTGGCAGCCGGGTAGTTGATGTGAGAAAGCGTTTCGGCAATCAGTGAATCGTTTACCTGTTACTGCGACGCCAGGCTAGCTTGCTAGCTGATGGAGCGAGACATTTGCGCCTTTACCGTCTGGGCCTCACGTAGAAAAGGTTCTTAGGGTCACGGTTGATAGTTGTTGATGTTTGGCTACTTTTTCGTGAAGCCTTAAATGACCACTGGTTGTTGGTGGTGTTCGCCAGAAATGTCAAATGTTCATAAACGCCACTGCTTCCGCAGCACTGTTTTGCTACGCTATACATATTTACACTGAGTCCAGCATTTTGTCTCAAATTACGATTCAAAGAAACGGTTTTGAGGCTATTTTAGAATTTGATGCTTTTAATAAGTCAGCATAATCCATTTGTTCTGTAGTCATTACATGGCGTTTTGATTTGTAATATTACAGGTGCTGCAGTGAGCCCCTAAACGGGTAACGTGTGTGTGTTCTGTTGTAGGATGGAGTGGCAGCCGGATGAACAAGGTCTGCAGCAAGTGCTTCAGTTACTCAAGGATTCCCAGTCCCCAGACACAGCAACACAGAGAGCTGTGCAAGAAGTATCCTTACATCTGGCTCTGTATGTGTGTGTGTTTGACAGTTGGGGTGAGAGGAGAAGGTGTGAAATGTTGCCTCCCCCATGAGAGCTGGTGTGTCAGTTTGGAGGACAATGAGAAGATACTGTTTGTTCAGCTTGCATCAAGTGTCTGTGAAATGAAGGTCTGTGAGGATGTGTGAATTCTTGCTCTGTATTTATAGATGATTCAACTCCTTAACAGACTCTGCAGAAACTGGAACAGCTTAACCAGTTTCCAGATTTCAACAACTATCTCATCTTTGTTCTCACAAGCCTAAAATCTGAAGGTGAGTTTGTGCACATCAAATTTATAATTAAAAAAACAACCCAAAAAAACCCCGCGTACTAGATTGTTTCATCTTTGCTTACCTCTCTGTATCTCACCACCTCCTTTTGGGTTTTCATGTTGCCTCTCTGCTGTCTTCCTTCTCAAGATGAGCCCACTCGCTCTCTGAGCGGTCTGATTCTGAAGAACAATGTGAAAGCTCACTACCAGAACTTCCCTCCCAATGTGGCAGACTTCATCAAACGAGAATGCCTCAACAACATCGGAGACCCTTCACCGCTTATCAGAGCTACAATCGGTGGGTGTTTCAGTCAGAGAGGGAAGCTTGAGAAATAAAAGGTTTAGTTAGATGGAGTTTTTCAGCAGTGTGAGTCAGATTATTATGGAGGTGGGTGAATTTTTGCAGGTGATATGGTTGTGTGGGAGCAAGCGTTGTATTTTCAAGATCTTTAAATGACAGAGGGTGAGTTATCAGGCTGGGTTTTAAAGCCTAATGTACTAGTGTGTAACTTTTTAACTCTTTATTATAAAGGCATTCTGATCACGACCATCGCCTCCAAAGGAGAGCTGCAGACCTGGCCAGAGCTGCTGCCTCAGCTCTGTAACTTGCTCAACTCGGAGGACTATAACACCTGCGAGGTTAGGGTTACATACCTTAAACACATGCACAGCCTTGCAATGATAATTTGGTACTATTTTGGTGATACGGTTTGTGTCTGTTTCTTTTGTAATTTGTTTCTGATTTGGGGTTTTTTTGGCAGGGTTCTTTTGGAGCACTGCAAAAGATCTGTGAGGATTCATCAGAGTTGTTGGATAGCGATGCTTTGAACAGACCTCTTAACATCATGATCCCCAAATTCCTCCAGTTTTTCAAACATTGCAGCCCCAAGATCAGGTCAGTGAAATCCAAGTCTCAGTGTCTGAATCTTGCAGAATTAGCAGTTTTGCTTTCCTCCTCATCTAAAATCTTCTTGCTAAAATTATCTCTTGTTTCTTCTTTTTCTTTTTTGCGAAGGTCCCATGCTATAGCTTGTGTGAACCAGTTTATCATTGGCCGAGCTCAGGCTCTGATGGATAACATCGACACCTTTATTGAGGTGAGCATTTCAACATTTTTTTTACTTTTACTTACGTTTTTACGAGGATTGCAAAATTTTGCTCCATGAAGGTATTTTTGTTGTTGTTGTTGTTTTTTTGTTGTTGTTTTTTTTTGTGAAAGCCTCTTTTTGACTTCAAACAGAAGCTGCATGAACACGGCACTTTTACAGCTTACTGTGAAAACGCCATTTGGCGCCGCACCACCATCTGCTCAGCTGGGATATACTCTGCCACATGTGTTGCAGACAGTGCTGACAGTTTTGTAAACAAGGAAGTCTGAGCTGCTCTGCTGGACAAACTATGTGATGACATAATTTCTAAAATATTCCAAGCTTTTTTTTTTGCCCTGTGTTCTGTAAAACAAAAAAGAAAAGGTTGCATATTTATTCCTGTTGAGCGACATATCTGCTGTGTCAGTGACGGGCCAAAATGTTCCTAGACTCTAGTTAGTTTGTGGATGTGAGTAGATTGCCAGCACATGTAAAATAATTAAACGGACCTGCACAGGTTTTATAGTAAAGGTGTAAAGCCTCATAAAACCTCTAGAATAATAAATTGTTTTTGTTCCTTCACCTTTGTTGACCCTACCTGTCTTTCCTTCCTGTTTTTAATTTGTTTTCTTTCTGTTGTTTGTTTATTTTCTATCCAGAGTCTGTTTGCTCTGGCCGGGGACGAGGACAGTGAAGTGAGGAAGAATGTGTGCAGGGCTCTGGTCATGCTCCTAGAAGTCCGAATTGATCGTCTCATCCCTCACATGCACAGCATCATCCAGGTAAAGGCCTGACTCATCTCGACCTTAAACTATGTTTGGCTGTCGCTTTCTCATCTTCTTAATCACTTGTTGTTGTTGTTTTTCCAGTATATGCTCCAGCGGACGCAGGACCCAGATGAGAACGTGGCCCTGGAGGCCTGTGAGTTCTGGCTGACACTGGCTGAACAGCCCATCTGTAAAGAGGCCCTTTCTGGCCACTTGGTCCAGTAAGTGCTCACTTTCTCCCATAGCAAGGACTGGGTTAATGATGAGATAATTTCATCTGAGTAGTAATGTGTTTCCTTATCTTTTTTTTTTCCTTTTCAGACTGATACCTATACTGGTGAATGGGATGAAGTATTCTGAGATAGATATCATTCTACTAAAGGTTAGCATCCTCTGGACAAATCTGGCATCTCTTCTTGTGTTTTGCTGTTTACCTTTGTTCTGCATTCACCTTGAGCTCTGATCTCCTCCAGGGTGATGTTGAAGAGGACGAGACGATTCCAGACAGCGAGCAGGACATCAAGCCTCGCTTCCACAAGTCCCGCACTGTCACCCTGCAGCATGAAGGAGGGGAGGGTGAGGAGGGTGAGGACATCGATGAAGATGAGGACGATGATGATGACACGCTGTCTGATTGGAACTTACGTGAGTTTCGCATGCAAAGTTAGAATTAAAGTTAGATTAGATTTCCTTACCAAAACAATTAAAATGGAACAGAACAGCACAAAACATTAAACGTAGAGCTAAATTATTAATAAAGAAAAGGTTCTTGTGAAATCTTTTGTGACATAAAATAATCTAAGCATTAGAAGGAAAGAGGTAGGACTGGGTGATCTTTTGAACATTATTTTTAAAATTAAGGTTAAAGTAGAATAGAATACAAGGATGTTTGATTGAAAAGGGATCCTGTAGGTTTTTTGAACCTGTGTGGAAACTGCATGATGTCAAAAACGTCTTACTGTTTTGTTATGTAGTATTATTATTATTAAAAAAGTGCTTCACTTTTTTTTTTCTTCAAAACAGTACATTTGAGAATTCATGGACAAGGTTTAGGGTTAGCAAACGTTTTTTGATTAAACAGTGTGCACATACCGGTGAATTACTCATTACAGAAACATAAAAATGATTTTAGCAATTACCAATACTGTTAATTGTTACTGTTTAATTACTAACCTTCATTGGGTGGTGGTGTAACAAATTTGTTAAGCGCCCCGTGTGTGTTTGCAAGAGTGTGTGCACGCGCAGGTATGTGAGAGATATGAATAGAAAGGGATTGATTTCTCTGGGGAGCATTTACCAAAAAAACCACCTACTTATCCTCTTTATTATAACCCTGTTGTGGTACCTTTTATTATATCATAGTTATCCAACACTGATCCTGGATTTTCCTCCTTTCAGGGAAGTGCTCTGCTGCCGCTCTGGATGTTCTTGCCAACGTGTTTCGTGAGGAGTTGCTGCCTCATCTCCTCCCCTTGCTCAAAGGCCTGCTTTTCCATCCTGATTGGGTCATCAAGGAGTCCGGCATCCTGGTGCTTGGGGCTATTGCTGAGGGTAAGATGGGGCAGAAGCACAGTAAAGGGGACTTAATATGTTTATCTATTTTACCTGAGAAAAAATAAATCTCTAGTTTTAATCTGGGCTTTTTGTGGTACCCCAGTTCATCCACTACTGAAACAAGCCATGTTAGTTTTCTTGGCCGCTCCTTTTAAGCTAACTTGCTTGAACAGAACGTGGATGGATTTTTTTTGCTACAGCCAGAGCTGTGTATCTGAGATTAGAGCAGCGCAATATGACCAAAAATATTTATCACGATATACATTTGAAAATTTGCGATAATGATGTAACTGGCGATATAATTGACACTAGACAAAACATTTGACATATTTTTGAGCACCGTGTACCACATAAAATCGTTTCGAGGTCAGTAAACACAACCAGAATTCATACATAAGGCACACTGGATTATAAGGGGCACTGTCGATTTTCAGAAAAATCAAAGGATTGATTTTAAGTGTGCCGTATTTTCCAAAAAACACGGTAATAACGACGGCCCGCTAGCATGCTCTATCAAAAATAGTGCTTTGTTGTGTATCTGAGGGACGAAAGCCAAACCAGTTCCACACCACTGAAGTTGCAGCATTTTTACAAACCAATTCTGGTTCATCTGCTTCATTTAACGATCCACTTTCCCCCTTCTCATTCTCCGTCGCTGCCATGCTTTTTCCGCCATGTGCGTATGAAAACAAAGGCACTGCGGATGTGCATTTTTCCCATATTCTATCGCGATATTTCATTTTCTTATCATTGCCCAACATTATACCGGTATTACCGTGAACATATGATATGGCCCAGCCCTATCTGAGATCACATTAAGGATATCTGCTCTCACTGACCAGAACCAAGAGTACAAAAACTGCCTGAAACAAAGCACTTAGAGCAATCTGAAAACTGAACCTTTGGCTCCCAGGGATCACTTTTGTATATGACAGAAAATGGGTATGTGTTTACCTAGGTCCCCTCTAAAGAAAACTGATCATAGATGATAAGTTTAAGACTGTAACTATGGGGAGACCCCCCACATATTGTGTAATCTTTTATAAAACATTTTTTAAAAATTATTTTTTTAATTTTAGAAATATCAAAACAAATTGTTTTCTCATTTCCACAATAGTGATAAATAAATTATGTTTATCCTTCCAGGATGTATGCAGGGTATGGTACCTTACTTGCCTGAGCTTATCCCTCACCTCATCCAGTGTTTATGTGACAAGAAGGCCTTGGTGCGCTCCATTGCCTGCTGGACCCTCAGTCGCTATGCCCACTGGGTGGTCAGCCAGCCCCCTGATGCTCACCTCAAACCCCTCATGACGGAGCTGCTCAAACGGATCCTGGATGGCAACAAGAGAGTACAAGAGGCTGCATGCAGGTACAGATCTTCCCTTTTCTTTGTTTTCTGTGTGCTTTCTAATTTCTTACTAATAAGTGGTTAAACAAATTGCGTCCTTCCTCAAAGTGCATTTGCCACTCTGGAGGAAGAAGCATGCACAGAGCTGGTACCATACCTGAGCTTTATCCTGGACACCCTGGTTTTTGCTTTTGGGAAGTACCAGCACAAAAACCTCCTCATCCTCTATGATGCCATAGGAACACTGGCAGACTCTGTGGGACACCATCTCAACCAGCCTGTGAGCCCGAACGTTTTAGACACAACTGCATGCATTTACACAAAAATGACAAAAAACAAAGACAAAAATCTCCCTCTTGTTTTGTTTAGGAGTACATACAAAAGCTGATGCCTCCACTGATAGCCAAGTGGAATGAGTTGAAGGATGAGGACAAAGATCTCTTCCCTCTGCTCGAGTGTCTGTCATCTGTTGCCACAGCGCTGCAGAGCGGCTTCCTTCCCTATTGTGAGCCCGTCTATCAGCGCTGTGTCACCCTGGTCCAGAAGACCCTTGCTCAGGCCATGGTGAACCAAACATGCATATTTAATTACTCACAATTTATGCTTTTGCTGCTTTACATAAATGACACTCGTTTTGCGTACATCTCAGATGTACAGTCAGCAGCCAGATCAGTATGAAGCACCCGACAAGGACTTCATGATTGTGGCCTTGGATCTTTTAAGTGGCTTGGCAGAGGGACTCGGAGGCCACGTGGACACACTCGTGGCTCGCAGTAATATCATGACCCTGCTTTTCCAATGCATGCAGGTGAGGAGAGCCTATGTTTGTGTGAATGCCTTTCCAGAGATCATTCAGAGTCAGTGCTGTATATGTTTACGTTTTCATTTTTAATGTTGGTGTATGAATCTCTGAGTCTCTCTCTGAATCAAATTAGCTGCATGCATGTACATCGGTATTAGTGTAATTTCATGTAATGGATTTTTTTTTTAAATCCCTGGTTCTTTGTATCAGTTGTATTTAGAAATGCTCATGTAAACAGGATATTTTCCACTACTTTTCACTCTGCATTTAATTTTAATGTGAAGTAGCCAGAGGAAATGTGCTATATTTGTAGCAGAGTGCTCAGCGCTTGCAGCCATTTGATCACAGAAGGTTTATCTGGAAAGAAACACTTTTTCTTTTTTTTGACTGCTCATGTTTTGCAATGTTTTATTTTTTTCAAAATCGCAGAAGGAGGAGGACAACTGCCACGACGTGTTAGATGTGCCAAATTCTTTCAGTCATTTGATGGTGTATATTCACATTACTCCTTGTCTTTCTGTCTCTTTTGTCCCAGGATACGATGCCCGAAGTAAGACAGAGTTCATTTGCTCTGCTGGGTGACTTGACCAAGGCTTGCTTTCCTCATGTCAAACCCTGTATCGGTAAACATTTAGCTGTCTGTTACCCTTACACACCTGTACATACATATACGTATATATACGTATCCCATAATTCTGCTTTTTAACATTTTGTGTCTCTCTTAGCTGAATTCATGCCAATCCTCGGAACAAATCTGAACCCAGAGTTCATCTCCGTCTGCAACAACGCTACCTGGGCCATAGGAGAGATCTGCATGCAGATGGGTACATGGAAGAAGCCCAGTTTTTGTTCTATGTATTTATGCTAACTTTTTGATGTACGGCTGTACGGTGTGAGATGTCGTGCATCTCAGTTTATTTTTATTTCTCTGTCAGGAGTGGAGATGCAGCCATACATTGCTATGGTTCTGAACCAGCTGGTGGAGATTATTAATCGACCCAATACTCCCAAGACCCTGTTGGAGAACACCGGTATATCATTTCACAGATCATTTTATACATGCTTTCAAGGGGAAGGGACTTGTACAGATACGCATTTATCTAAGAGGAGGTTTGACTCATCTGTTCTCTTCCAGCAATCACCATTGGCCGGCTGGGCTATGTGTGTCCTCAGGAGGTCGCGCCCATGTTGCCGCAGTTCATCCGACCCTGGTGAGAGATGGTTTGATTCTGAGTCTGAAAAGTGAGGTTGAAGTGAAAATGCAGACTTACGATACTTTGTTCTAATGGATGCATTATCATTTACATAACTTCATTCTTTAAATGATTTCCAGAATTGTTACTGAATTCCTTGAGGAATAAGAATTCTTTTCTTCAAGCCCAATAGAAAAATAAGTCGTCTTTCACAGTGACACAACAGTTTGCATGTCTTCCATAAATTTTTGATTTGGTTTATCTCTTATTGAAATGGGACTTGTGAACTCACAGTTCTGGCAGCATCATGCTTAGCGGTCACTAACTGGTTAATAATTGCACAATGCAGGTGTACGTCTCTCCGAAACATCCGAGACAACGAGGAGAAAGACTCCGCCTTCCGTGGGATTTGCATTATGATTGGCGTGAACCCTGGAGGTGTGGTGCAGGTGAGACACTGCTCGTTGCAGTCATTAGGATTCACGGTGTGCGTATTTGGCTGTAAATTAAATCAAAAGATAGTGTTGAGGTTGATCTCTTCCTGTGTTTGTTCAGGACTTCATCTTCTTCTGTGACGCTGTGGCCTCCTGGGTCAATCCTAAAGATGACCTGAGAGACATGTTCTACAAGGTGAGGGTCCACCTCATTTTAAGGGGCGAGTTCTTGTTTCCACAGCTAGTACCATCCTTCTGTCTCCTCTCCCTCTGAGAGTGACTTGGTGTGAGGTGCAGTGTGCAGCAGAGTGTTAACTATGAACCTCAGCAGCACAGACAGGGATGTTTTTATGCAGAAAAACTGACTGCACACATTCCCCTCAGGGTCCATCACATAAAGTGTGATCTAAGACTAGACAGACAAACGTCAAAACACATGGATCCATTCAGTAATGTTTAATTCAGTCTAATGTATCAGAGTGCTGGGCTTCATTATAAAAGGAACCCTTAATATGGATTTGGATCAAACTGATTGCATTGCAACAGAACTTGTGTAGGACCCTTCCTTTGATGCGTTTGATTACTGACCTGTTTCATAATACCCCGTTCCTCTATGGCGAGCAAAATGAAATTGGTAAATCTGCCTGGTCTATAAATTTACCTTTTATACTAGGGCTGTGCGATATGACCAAAATCTCATATCCTGATATAAGACATTTATTGTCCCGACAACGGTATGTATCACAAAAATGTTACATTTTCTGTAAATTCTGTGAATCTCGACTTGCGTGAAGTTTTTTCAGCTGGGCATCGTGTACCTGGAGTCGAGTGTTACATAAGTTGAAACGGCCGCAATTTTCTTTGTGAGTTTTTATTATATGGCGTGTCTAAGGTTTATTTTTTAGCACCTGACGGCTCTTTTTAGCTTCTTGTCCGTAAACACTGCATGCTATTTCATGTGATTCAGTTTATTTTGAAAAATCTCAACAGGATCTTCAGATTTATTTTGAAAGGTTTATGTGGAAAACAAAGAAGCGGACAGCGGAGCCACGCAATGGTTTTACCGTTGTTGTTGCTAACGGCAACGCATAAAAACTTGTCCGTCCGTGGTGTGGTTATATTAAGAGAAAGAGAGAACTTTAAGAACTTGTACAGTGACCATCAAAACGATGAAAAAATATTTGCGTAAACAGTTTATTTTGCGACACCACGAAACAAATGATAGCATAAAATGAAACGATGGACGTTTTCATATCGTCATCTGATATGCATCGTTATATCGAACAGCCCTATTTTATACTATTTTGATCTAAGCGGATTTTGGCCTAGTTTATAGTATTTTGATACTATATGACGTAGGTCTCCAGAAAATATTGGATGATGCTTATTAGTTTCACTCCATGTCCCTGAAGGAAGTAACCACTTACTGGACACTGTTTTGCACACACATACTTTACTTAGGCGGGGCTCTCTCAGCTATATATGGCTCCTTATTTAAGTTGTTATTTTTTATGTCCCTCTAAGAGAACTATTGCATTGTTTTGAAAGTTGAATCACTGCTAACCGGCTACCTTCAGCTTTATTGCTGGCTCGGTTGTAGTTGTGGTGGTTAAAATGTGACCACAAGTGACACATTCAGTGGGTCTGTAATGCAGTAAGCAGTGGTTGCAGCATAACATATAAAGGCAAAGTGGAAATGTTAGAGCAGATAATAACAGAAGATCCCGAGGTTGTAATTATGCTTTTTCAAGTCAAGCAGGTTTGAATCACTGGATTCACTGGACTGTTTCTCGATCAGTCCACTTCTCCTGCCTGTTTGAGATATTGAAGAGATGCCATTTTTCTGTTTCCAAAGATCTTGCATGGTTTTAAGGAGCAGGTTGGGGAGGAGAACTGGCAACAGTTTTCAGAGCAGTTCCCACCACTGCTGAAGGAGAGACTGGCAGCCTGCTATGGGGTTTAGATTCTCTACACCCACCTAAGAGGTAATGCCACATCCAGCTTCATTTAAACTGCATTTTTAGGCACAAACTGCATTTGAGTAATATGAACTTATTTGTGTCCATCTCTCTCTCACTTTTCGCTCCTTCCAGGTGAGCCAGCAGGAGGAGGGTGAATGGGAAACTCATCCATCTGTGTATTGCACTGCCCTGATCTGGGGGGAGGGAGAGGGATGCTATTGGCCGCTCCCCCTGATGGACGGCCCCCACGCCCTATGTGTTTGTCCATAGAGGGAGGGTAGGCGGGTGGGAGGGAGGGACAGGGAGGACACCTCTAGATTAACTAGGCAGGGACCTGACACAGAAAAACTAACTGGTAGGGACAGATAGAGAGGGACAGAGAGAAGGAGACGGAGGAGAGATGGAGGGAGAGACAGGATGGGAAAGAGGAGAGGCAGGGAAAGATACCAGCATAGAGTGAGTTCAGGGAAAGAAACTGAGGGAATTCAGTAATAAGAAAGGGAAAAAAGAGCCACAGAAAGGTCTGTTACTTGGCTTTGAGGACAGGGACAGCTGAGATTTTAATGGGATTCTTAAACTTAAGAGTAATAGATTTCTTGACCGACAGAGACAGACCAATGAACACAGACTCTCACACTTTAACTTGCACATGCTGTACATTCAGTACATGTAACAGACTGTGGGTGGCACTATAATTTAGACTTTTTAAGACCTACTACATGTAGTTAGGGACCGACAGGTGTCTAAATTCTGTTCATTTTCTGGGTGATACATTTCTTTTCCGGGGAATAGGATTCAGTATAAATTACTTCATCCATAGTCACTGAAACAATACTTAACTGTAAGATAATCTAGCTATCTTCATCTGTGTTTCCTACCTTCATTTTTGACCAGAGTGCTGCTTCACAGAGCTTTCTATCTATCAGACGTATTCCTGTCACATTTTCTACCTGATCAAACCAGAGTAAGAGAGCAGGAGGGAAAAAAAACTAAGCATCTTTTCCTCTTGGCTTCACAGCAACCATTCCTCTAGGAAGGGAGGATTAGGGCTAACACATTTGTTTTCTCACCAGAGGGGGAGGAAATATTACCAAGAAAATCACATTTTTAGTTGTCTCTGTGCAGTTTTGTGCGTGTGAATGTGCACGCGCGCACGTGTGTGCATGTGCAGTTTATAAATCCTTACTTCGGCATTCTGTGTTAACAGTCCGTGAAATGTGTATTGTTTTTGATATGGTACCGAGCTAAAACTTGACTCCCACCGCGATGTCCTTTGGCACCTGTTAACTGTGACCAAGTGTGTGTGAGTGTGTGTTTGGTTTTTTTTTTTGTATGTGTGTGAGTGTGTATGTGTTTGTCTACATTCGTACTGATATCCATTTGATGCCATATCAATATCTTAAGTAAAACAGTGATTGGCAGTGTCATTGTGATCTTTATAATGTTTTAAAACTGGTCCTTTTTTGCTGCTACTGATGATTCTTGTTTTTTTTTTGTTTTTGTTTTTTTATATAGTGGATTTAAATTCGCACACTTAACACAAAAAATGAATTAATGCTATTTTCAGTGACTGTTAAGTTGTTTTTTTGCACTTTTTTTATTTTATTTTACCTATATTTCGTTTTTGTATGTATTCTTTTTTTAACCTCACCCATATGATATGTTTTGACCCTAATGTCAGTGTTTGTCATACTGTGTTGCACTGTGAAATTAAGTGTCTGTGACTGGCAAAAATATCCCAATACTAAATGGCAAATAAAAATAACTTTGTGAAACTGCGACTAATCCGCACTTTTACAATGACTAACCTTGCCATATTGCTGAGTGGTACGTGTGTGCGTGTGAATGTGTGTGTGTGTGTGGGATCCTGCATGTGTAGGTGCGCATGAGTACCTTTTTTTTTTTTTTTTTTTTTACCTATGAGCATGTTTTTGATAGTTTAGTTATGATGTGTGCACAGTAGGGATGCAAATGATATTTTCTTTCTGTATTTGGAAGGGTTGTAGCCTGCCCCAGCATACTTTGTGTGCATGCTCAGTGTCGGTGTTTTCACTTTGCGTGCGTGTATGTGTGAAAGTGTGTGTGTGCAGTTTGATGGATATTTTAGAATAAAATGATTGCCCTTTACACCAACACACCACCTCAAATCACAATAAGACAAGAGCACAGTACACTTAAAATAATAAAAGCTAGGACACTGCCAAAGAGCAATAGCCACTGAAATTTTAAAAGCAGACAGTGATTAGAGGTGAGCTGCTATTTCCAATAGTCACCTTGTTTGTCGTGCTGGTGTAGAGTTAGAGGCACAGTGGGGCTTTTATGGATAATCATTGTTAAGGTTTTTCCAGCAAAATTGACTACAGGGATTTTTTTTTTTCCATTTGATAATCTGCCAGTGTTTTGCAGCATGTTGACATTTGGAAACACGCAGTGGTACTTGGTTTGACCTAGACTGTGACCATAGAGATAATCAAACCGATCCTTAGTTATTTCAAATATGAGACAATCTCAACCCCAGTTTAATTCTCTCGCCACTGTCTCTTAGTTCAAAGCTTGAAAACACACAAATGTTTGTGGTTTTTTGCTTTACTGCTATTTTTTTTTAATCTTCATGAGCAGTTTCTGTATTGGCAACGTCGGTGTATTTTGTTTCTTTGTCTGCTTCAGTGCCAGTCAAAATTATGATGAATTTGAAGTGAAAGTGGGGGCGTCACGGCTTCTTTAAGAGGAGAAGAAGCAGTTTATGTGTCCGTTCTGTTTATATAATAAAAAGCATGATAATGTTGCAGTTTGGCAGAAAGACTTTGGTACTTTTTGTTTTTCTGTGAATTCCTCTCGCCAGTCGTGTTCCCTTTTTTGGAAGATGGGAATAGAAATAAAAATGCTTTCAAGTCTATTATATGATTTATAGTTTGTGTGGAATCTCAAAAGTCCAGATGGATAGTGGAGTCTTGAAATAAATCATGACGCGCATGCTGAAAGATGATTGTTACAGTTGCCAGTCCAGTGTTTTTTATCAAAGGATGACGGTTTGGCGTGAATTCTTAACTCTTAAAAATCCTTAGCCCTTAAAAGGGGCTTAAAAGTTTGTTTGTTTTCATGCTGTATTTTCTGTTCATGCAAAACTGAGCTGCAAACTCCATCATGTTCAGCCATGAGTTATCTCTGGAAATATTAATGTTACCAGAATTTCCTCAGGTCACCTCGTCAGGAACTCTACGTGGCACAAAGGTAGATGTTTTACAAAAGCGCACTGCAGGAGTCTCAGGAAATAAAAGTAACATCCCTTGCTCTGTTTAGTTTTCACAGCAGACCTGGATCTTGTACTGAAAAGTAATGATGCAAACGTCCCAGCAGTCCCGCTAAACTGTTACCTTTATCCCAGAAAACATTACAGTGTCTCTTAATCTGCAAGGGTCACTTATAGATCTAGAGGAGGAAGAACAGTTACTTTAATGTGTAGGTGTTCACAGAGAGAAAATGTGGCATATTCAGATGTTTGTATCTTGTATCTGCAGTTTATTTACTTAATTTCAAATATGAACTTTGTATATATTTCACACATTTTTCACTGCACAGTGTAGATTTTTTTTTAAATACCAATTTCATTTTCAAAATTAAGATGTATTGTTTTGATCGTTGTAGTGCATTTTGGGCACATCTATGGAAATGCGTTTATAAAATGTTATAATGAGTAATATGATTAGTCCACCGCAGACTCCTCAGACTGCAAACTGGGTCAGTGATTAAACACATTCAACATAAAAGTAACATGGTACATGCATAACATTACTTTCTCAGCTACTTTTAACTGTGAACTAAAATATCATATACGAGTGTATATAACAACAACCTTTAGTTCATGGATTCTGCATTTGAAGCCTCCATATTAGCATTTTGGCCACAGCCATGTTATACTTTTAAAGTCAGGAGTGACTCCCTAAATTGCACAGCTACAATGCACAGACATACATAGGCTACTTTCTAATTACGTTGATAAAATACAAGAATTTCACTCACCGAGACTGAACCACAAACATCTGGGACGTATAATTTCTCAGAGCTCACAACTGTTTCCAGGATATTTAATGGAGATCTCTCAGCCAGTTGAAGAGGTTTGTGGGAAATTAAAAAAATTCTATCAGCAATAAAAAAAATTAATTACTTAAAAAAACAAAACAAAAAAAGCTTAAAAAGGAGAATTCAGTGACTTTTAATGACTTATAATGTGCACGAACATCCAGCTTTCATATAAACTCATACACAGTAATTTAAAGCAGCTGCACTCAATCACAAGATTTAAGGATGAGGTAATGGAGCTAAGAAAATCTAATTTATACAGAGTGTTAGAGTTGAATAACACTGCATCATAAAGCTTTGTTTACAGTTTGCAAACTCGTCGAGGTACATGAGAGGGAATCCATTTTTACAGTGATGTAACGAGGAAAACAACTGTTTTTCACAAAAATGATGATCTCCTTATGGTTGCATTAACATGAAAATACAATTTCAGAATACAATACAGAATATGCTGCTTTCGGAAAATAGTGTGAAGATACAGTATTTGTAAATGTTAACACACCAGCCTAAATGTTGCAGTTTATAATTAAAGGCCATATTTATTATGTAAACAACTGAAGATCTGTGAGAAATCTCCAGGACCGTATTACATGCGATTTCAGATTTCTGCTATGCAGCAGAGCTCCACCTCAATATTTAGCCTGAAGCTTGAGGTGACGTTTGGGCAGAGAAAGTTCAGGGACACCCCCGAGTTAAGCTCTTTTCTGTCTGATCACTTCTGTCCCAGTGTTCCCTTCCTTATCTGTCCCTTTTCCGTCTCTGTACTGAGACACCATCACACGTAGATCAGCACACAAAATCTGCATCCAACGCAAAAACTGTGAGAAAGATGGCTCGCTCGCTTTGACAGATAAAAATGTAGGCTCAGTTGTTTCTATATGTGTTTGTTTCAGCTGTAAACTGATACGAACAGGCTTTCATCTTCTGTTGGTGTCCTTATTCAGCCTTTTGTTCAATTTACAAAGTTCACAAAGAAGAAAGGAAGAGCTGATGGTCCCACAGGGCCAGATATTTTTGCCATGATCTCATGAAGACTTTAGTGTCAGTTCACTCTGGTCTGGTTTTTGCTACAATGCTTGAAGAACAAACCTACAAATATAATATAATAATAATTATTATAATAATTTCACCTGAACAGAATGTTTTGGTTGTTTTCCGCACTAAATAATATCTAACAAGATCTTTTATTTACTTTTTAAAATAAAATCCAAAAGATTGTTGACCTTTAGAATTGCACATGCACACACCTTCATACTGAAATCATGTAGTTGTTTCTTTCACTAAGCTAAAGCACTTGATTTTTAAAGTTTCTCATACCAGCAGTTCTGCTAACTAACAACTTTTGGTGGGATTAATGGAAAAAGATGCAAAGGGATGGTGGTTGGACAGCTGAACGGGTCATAGCATTCATGAGAAACTGCCAGTTGAGCAACCTAAATGTTTCAGATCATCAAACAAACTTTAATATTAGACATCGATGTGGAAGAATTTAGGTTCTTCTTTGCAGATTTGTTCTAATTCAACCACAGTGGAGGGTTTGTGAGCATAAATGGCCCGTTTAAGGTCACGCCAAAGCACCTCAGTTGGATTTAAGCCCACACTTTAACTATGTCACTCCAAAACCTTCATTTTTTTTCAGAGTCGTGCAGAGTTTGACTTGCTGGTGTGTTTTGGATCATTGTCAACATTCCTCCACAGCAATGATAGTTGTAGCTGCCAGACAAAAGGAAAAGGGCAAATACGAGGCTTGTGGAGATGATGAGAGATGGCGACACGTGCGACAGAGGAATATGACAACAGGAAGTGTTGGAAATGGATGATCTGCTGAGGTGACCCCAAACAGAAGCAGCTGGATGAAGGTTAGGATTGGCCTTGCGCATAAATGCTTGTCAGACCTGGATATTACAACACTGCTGTCGCATTTTGCTGATATTATGAAAGTTTATTTCACACAGCGAGAAATAAATGGGCACATTGACAAGAAAATAATTTACAAAGCTAAAACAAGTAATCAGAGGCTACTTAGTCTATCTTTGAAATATTTTCTGGTGCAGAAATCACTGTGGACCATTTAAGAAAATTGCTGAAGTGATTAAACATCATATATAACATTGCCCTGAATTCACATTTAAAAGTCACATGGTACCTAAGCTGAGATATTGAACCCATATGGTGACTACCTAGTCCAGGATGCCAGTCTGATGGCTTCATTTATAATTGAAAATAATAATAATAAAAAAAGCTTTATCTATCTATCTATCTATCTATCTATCTATCTATCTATCTATCTATCTATCTATCTATCTATCTATCTATCTATCTATCTATCTATCTATCTATCTATCTATCTATCTATCTATCTATCTATCTATCTATCTATCTATATAGACATAGATATATACAGAGGAAAAAAAGTAACATTTATCTACAGCAAATACAGCAGGTACCGATAATATCATAGAGACATGAGAGCACCGTGCTCATGGCTCTGAAATTGCTATGATTTAATACACTCTCTGTGGTCTGGGCACCATAAAAACAATAAATGGTCTGCCAATCATCAAATGTCATTGTTTAATACAGCCAGATTCCTGACACATCCACAGGGCATGTCTTGGTCCTTAAAGACACTGGAAAGTAGACATATAGACAATATTATGCAATATCTTAAAATGATTTTGTACACAGAATAAAATTTAAGAATATTACCACAAATGTTCCTTTCCTTATACAGTTTATCTCCTTGCACCTCTTTCCTTTCACATGGCTTTGCAAAGTGAAGCTATGCTCTTGCAGCAATCATGATATCAATCCCCACTTTGTTTCAGTCTCTTATTTTACCCCTTACTGGGGTCAGAAGTTGCTGAAGATCTCTTGTTTCTTGCTCCAGTCCATAGGGGGTGCTCTTTTCCTGTTGCGGCTGCCCAGGACCTTTTGCTTAGCCTCGGCAGCTGTTGGGCTAAGACGCAGACCGCTGTCCATAAAAGGGTCTGGAATATGACTGTCATCCTCATCAGGGATCTACAGTACACACAAACACACTTTCTTTAATTACACTATCATTTTCAGATCGTATTGTTGATCTCGCACATCATTTCTGTGTAGGTTCTGAGTCATACAGGTCACGGTAGTCTTAGGAGCTTGAAAAGAAGGTGACTGTGCCTAAAAACCAAAAGGCTGAGAGTCCCAAGGTGAGGCCTATTAGGTCACCAGATGCACGGTGTGGATTCTCATCAGGTGTGAGTAGGGGTTGAGGCACCTGGAAAGAGAGCTCAAGAGTGCATTATAAGTGCCTGAGAGTTGGTGTTGTAAGCCACGCCCTCTGTTCAAAGAAGTCCAGTCACCTTCTTTTCAAGCCCTAAGATGGATCTCATAAATAATTCCTCTCTCACCTGAAAGCTCATGTCTGAGCTGCTGATCTCTGACTGGGTGGTGGAACTTCTGGAGGACTGGGACGCTGAGCTGCCATTGGTACGGGACTTGGGAGACAGTTTTGTAATCAGGGAGTTTGTCATGGTGACGTTTATTATCGGTGCATCTGTGGCAGAGAATTCAGTGGTTGGAGAGGGCGTAGGTGGCTCACTCTCAGGGGCTGGGTCATCCACACACACTTCTGTGAAAACAGAAACAATAATGAGCATTTCCTCTCAAGAACAAAAATAACTATGTCTAATAGCACAGGCACTATTTAACCTTTAATGTGGGTGATAGTAGGTATGATTCCCAGTCTGTTAAAGAGCTCGTCTGTCTCCTGGTCCACCACTAGGAGGCGTACTTCATCCCCTGCTGCTCTGATGAGGCCTACGACTTCTGAGTGCCTCAGGCCCTCTGTAGTCACTCCATTCACCTGAGACAGAAAACAAAAACAAAACAGCATTGGAGACAAAAACAGGACAGTGAACATTAAGAAAACAGGACAATTAAAGAGCCTAAAGGCACGACACAGGACAAAGAATAGGAAGTGGCTTTAAAACTACGTGACAATCAAAAGGAATGAAAAGATTGAATCCAGAATGATTTGCATGAAGTCCCTTCCTGCCTCCTCACGCTTCCTTTACCCAACACAGAATAAAAATCTCTGTCCGTGAGTATCCCATAAGACAGTAAAAAACATTGCTTTCCCACACAGACTGACAGGAGCTGATGTTTTTATCCCAAAATTAACAACAAATAAATGAAGACTTCCAATAATCACCAGGTATTTAAAAAAAAATGACTGCATTTTAGTTTACCTCCAATATTCTGTCTCCAGGACGCATGCCTGAACTCTCAGCAGGTGAGTCGGGATCCACGGCACGTACAAACTGTCCACGCTTTTTCTTATCGCTGTGCAGATTAAAACCATAGCCTTGCTGTCCCTTTACCATGTGACACAGACGGGGAAGGAGCTGAACGGCTGGCTCTGGTGAAGGCTCGACCTGCAGCTATAAAAGAATGAAAGAGAAAAGCAAAGATTACTTTTACTTTTAACAAAAAGTAATGTTTAAATGTTCTCCATAGCAATGGAGAAGATACACATTACCACAACACTGGCCAGTTGAAACTAATGAGAGGTGAGGTCAACCAAATTAAATCTATTTCCCCTGAGTTTGTGTGTGTATGTATCAATGCAGTATAATCCTTAACATTTAACTCAATAATGTTTGATATAGTGATAAGGCTTGAAATTTAATAATGTTGTAACATGAATAAGATGAATAATGTACAACCTAAAAATTTCCATTAGAAAGAATAACACCAATACTGAAGGGCAAGCAAACATTTTGAAAAGGTCTGAGGACTCTTTATAAACTTTACAAAGGATTTGGATTTTACAAAATAGCTGTCAATAGAAACCATGCGGTATTTAGTGTCAACTAAATGCGGTATTTAGTGTCAACTAAATACCGCATGGATGCTGTTTGATTTTGTGGCAATTGTTGCCTGGTTGTTATTATTTTTACTTGTTAAAAGAAAAAAAGAGCAGAAATGAGCTCTACCATGAAGCAAAAACTACTCAGGAGCCGTATTTGGGATACCTCCTCTTTATGACATCATACAGAGCCAAGAGTGGGAAAAAAAACAGCCTACTCTTGTCAGTCAGAAACCTGAGACTTTGGCTCATATGGGTTACTTTTACATATGCTGATATCACTGTTTCAGACTTTGTCCATGTTTAACAGAGACATTGATGATGAACCTTTGATTAAATACATGAACGCAGATTGGATGTAGTAGACCTAAGGAGTTTATAATCATGTGAGACTCAATGCCTGGAAAAGAAATGTCAACTATGTCAGCGTAGTTTGCTGTGATATGACGTATACTGTAAAGACATTATATTTTATAGCAAATTATGTGATAAACACTTAATACAATATAAGGTTCGTAAAGATCCTTTATCTGAACTTACTCCACCTTATAAACTGGTGACTCTCAGTTTACAGCAATTAGCCACAACATTGAACCTGGTTGTCTGATAAAATGGGAGGTGGGTTTAGTATTTAATTCAAAAGAACATACTAGTGTCCTGTAAGAATTAACTATGTGAAGAACTCACTATTCTTTACATATTTATCAAATATGTAACGTTTCACGCTGTTATACAGTAAGCAGCAGCTCCGAGTTCTTGACACAGAGGCGATCCTTTAAATGTGCAATATGTAGAAATTGTTGGTTAGGTTGATATTTTTGTTTTTATCCAATCCTAATCTAGTTTCATATCAACATTTCTTTTTTCTAACAAGAAACAAGCAAAAACATCACAGTACAGCTGCCCCAAGATATGTTTCATAACAAGGCTCTTGTATTGGATTGCAACAGATTGTTCTGGGCATTCATTCATTGTGGTATATCAGCTTTCAGTACAATGGTGTAATGACAATATGATCATATCAAATTATTTTTTGACATAATTGAGTTCTAATAAGTTTCACACGTACATTACGAGTCACAATGAACAGAACAGACGTTTTTTTGCACACTTAAGATATTTTGCTATATGCAGTTTTACATTTGTGCAAACTTCCACAGGTGTGGAGGTGAGAGTGTTAGGCTGTGTTTGTCTGGGGCTCTTTGATGGATTGGCTATCACACCAGGGATCAGCTACAGTTGCCTCCACCTTTCGGTTGGATAAAAGAATAAGGTGGATGTTTACCTTACACAATATTGCAGGTGCACTAAAAGTTGATCAGAAGGTAGTGGTTGCCAGGTTGAATTAGTAGTCTAAGTGGATCTGGCGAAAACACATTAAGCCCAATGAAGGGCCTAATCTCCAGTGACAAGAATTGGCACAGCGTATCACTCAGCTGCTGCTCGGACCTTGACTTTGGCTTATAGTACTGGGTACATGCTGGATTTGTGTGTGTGTGTCTCTGTGTGTTTTGCACCAGTGACTTGTATTAGTCCTTGTCCTGAGGGTAGCATTTAATATTGACTGTTGAGTGACGCAGTTCTGACTACACCTTTGTGGGTAAGCTGGCCTGAGGGCGTTGTGACAGATCGCTGTGCTTTCTGCTCAAACAAAAACTGAATGCAAAGCACTCACAACTCCAGGAGTAGCAAACATATATGAATAACTACAGTGCGGGAAGGTTCATCCCTGACTGTCAGCTTTAGTTAAGGAACAACACTGCTTTTAAAGATCTCTGTTATATTATAGACGGATTAGCTGTATTTGTCATGTTGACCCAAAATAGCTGACACATCAAAACTGCAGGACATGCTTATCTGGAAATATCTCAGCTGATCCATTTGAGGATCTAAAACTTTTCCTCTGTAGATAAAATATTTGCATATTATATTAATGATAATCAAATAGGCAGTTCAACACACAGAATTAATTTCCTGCAATGGAAAACACTGTTTTAGAGTCTTGCTTCAGGTTTAAAATATCTTTGTAATTTTTGCTCTAATTGTCAGACAAAAAGTCCTTTTTGGGCTCTTGAAAACCACATTTTGATAATTATCTGAACTGAATGGTAAACGTGGAAATCTGCACACTAACAGATGCTTTTTTCTATATCCATCCTATAACATCTAAGCAATAACAAATGATATATTGTTTTCAAAAAGATTAAGGAAGTCTGAGTAATTGAACACAGCAAGTGGAAGGGAAGTGTGTCTGTGTGCAGGTAGTATTTCTGTGATTGAGCCAGATCAATGTGCAACTGTAATACCAGCTAACACTGTAGTTATGTTAGACTGTTGTATATGGGCATCTGCTTCCATAATAACACCACGGAGCAATGAAAATGTGTCTGTATTTACACGTACCATGACGTGAATGTCAGTCACAAGACAAATGACACAGAAGTGGAGAAATTAGAGCGACTGTGTCTGTGTATGTGATGTGCTCGTCAAGGGCATGAAAATTTCGTCTCTCGTGCACATCTGCAAAAAAGTATATGCATCATATACACAGAATTACCCTTCTGTGTAAATGATACAGGCAGCTGCAAAAAAAAAGTTCAAGTCCAAAAAATTCCCAGATGTAATTATAATATAGAAAATCCTTTAGCAGCAGCATCCTCCATCATATGTTTCCTGTAGCTACTCATGAGACTTTTACAGCAACAAGTAAGAATTCTGGAGCATTCCTCCCAACAAAACTTCATCAATATTTCTAGGATGCCTGGATTGAACACGCATCTTCTGGTCCTGCCACACGGTGTGTTTGGTTAAGGTCAGGACTGTAACATGGTCAATCCAGGTTTATTTTTCCCGTGGCATTGCCTCGGAGACCAGTGGGAGACACAAACTAAGCGTCTGGTGGTCACAAATCTGTGCCGTGGTACCACTTGGGTAATAAGTACTTTAAATTTAGATTTCATGGTTGCTTCATTATTTCAAAACATTTACGAGCTGAGGTAGCAAACAAGCCTTGGGAACAGTTGGGATAAAGTTCTGATAATGACATTGCTTTTGTGTGTGTGTGTGTGTGTGTGTGTGTGTGTGTGTGTGTGATGTCTTTATAACACAACTTTTAGAGATTTTGTTCGACTGGAAGACTTGACAACAAAGAAATATTGATTTTTGCAGCTGTGTTGCTGTTGGGTTGCTCACTTATTTTAGGTCTCCACAGGAGGTCCACTCCTATGGATAGTAGCAATAATTTGTCCCAGTTTGTTCTGGTCTTTAAAAAGATTTTTGTAGCCACATTTCAGCTTCTTACAACTCTATTGTGCTTTTTGAAAGATCCTGTGAAAGTTGGCAATTCTTACTCTGATAATCCACACTTCATCCACACTCAACCTCATAACTCGGAAATCTAAGTCTAGTAATTTTAGAAAAAATAAATTCCATTTACAAAGACTCACTAGCAACTGCAGAGTAAATTCATTATCAGCATAATTATTACAGATTTCAGGGTCCTGGATTTTGCACTTTCAGTTTTTGAGTTTTTAGACTTTGAATTAATTTGTAACTATCTTGTATCTTTAGTTTTAGTTGTTGTGCTTTGTTGTTTAGAGTCTTTACTTTAGAGTCTGGGTTCTCCTTGCTTATGTTGGCATTAATCTCGTATGGTTTTATGCTGTGAATATTTTGTTCCTCACGTGTTCCTCAGTTGTCTGTACTCTTCAGTATTCACCCTTCTGTGTATATTTATTCGCGGGCTCCTTTTGTCTTTTGTGAATGCCTCTGTTTAAAGTCCCTCATGGCTTTCAGTTTATGTTTTAGAATTAAGTGGATTGAAGTTGTTTTCTTTTCTATATTTTTGCACCTTGTGGAGTTTGGCTTCCTAGTAAAAAGTTCATTTTTATGTTTACCTGGTTTATCTATGAATCCTGGATTTGGGTCCACTTCCTGCACTGTGTCATATTTTATTTTGTCTTGTATTATATTTTCACACTAATTATGTGCCTACAAAGCAACTTTAAAACATCAGAAATCTAAAAGAAAAGGCCCTTGCAAATGATATGTTAGAGACTCCCATTGTTCCCTGCTGAGGGGGTGGCCACAGTAACACCTGCACAACGTAATGTAAAGCTTAGTTAACTTTTAGTTTGAGCAGCTGTTGGCTGTGGTGTAACGTTGATGTAGAGAGATTTCTTATATTTCATTTTATTCTTTATGCAAACCTTTTCCTGAAAATAAGCTGCTGTAATGGCCTTCAAAGCGACAGCTGCTATTTGCTCTGCCTTGAGCTAAACAGATGGCAGTCTGACGTGAGCCACTGGCCTTAAAGATCCTGGTCCTCTTTGTTTATATCCCAAGCAGTCAGCTAAATCTCTGACAGCCAGTTGCTGTTTATTTCTGCAGCAAGACTGACATTACAACGTCACATTGAGGTCTGGTGGGCACTTTTGGAAATTTTGTTTTTGCTCCATCACACACACTGAAATTTAGGACTTTAACCCCCTCAGGCTCAAATTAAACTTTTTGTTGCTAATGCACAAAGTCCTGCAGTGGTACTCCTGAGTAGAAAAAAACCTCATAAAATATGTATGTGGGGTAATCAGGTCGTTAGTTTTTAACTGTTGCAAATCGGCAACGCCTGCCTCTAGAGGGTTAAATGATTTTGTGTTTATTTTGTTAACAAAGAATTTACAACAAGAGTTTTTTGCAGGCAGATGCAGTACAGACTCTCACTGAAGCAAAATAAGAACTTTGCTAGAAGGCTCACATTTTTCGACTGCTTTAATGTAGCCTGTAGTCCTGCTGTACTTCACCCCATTATTCTCTGTATATAAAACAGAACAAAGTTTTAAGACTATTTCAACTACAACTTCACATTATATTCTCAAAATAAAAGTCTTTCTAAACAATAACTATTGTGTTGTGCACTGTATTTGTCACTGATGTTCAGTCAGGTGGGAAGAACCAGATCACATCAATGAGAGGTGACGATGCTCAAAGAGACAGCACTCTTTAATTACAGCTAAATTCTGTATTCTAAATGTTCACACCTGTCTGACACAACAGTGGCTTAAAACTAATGTAACAATGACCTTTCATCATATTTAAGCAGATTCCTGAATCGCAGGAAATGCTAAATATAGAGCAGTGATATTTGACGATGCATTTTGACTAGAGAGGAAACAACAAGTGTGTTTCTGCAAACCTGTGTGGGTGTAAGACTTCTGTAACGCAGACTGAAATTCCAATATAAACAGCCTCTATGTTGCATCACAGTATATTCCCTTACCACGCTACCCATATGGCCCTATTACTCCCAGGCAAAGCATGCATAAAATGCTTCAAAATAATAGTTTTTCATTTAAAAAAATATATAATTATGACCAAGTTTTCAGGCATGCAGTCTCCCTATTTTTTACATTGATCCCCTGCATAGAAAAAAAAACCAAGCAATGAACCGAAACCATGGGGTGGAGCATTTTCACTACTTGTGGTTAAAGTAATTTAACCTCCCAAATAGTCCCCCCATCCTTTTACGCTTATCCAGTTCAGGGTTCTGTGGGGGTGGAGCTTATCCCAACTGCCAAAAGGTGAGATGCAGGGTACACCCTGGACAGATCACCAGTCTGTCACAGGGGCAAGACAGACAACCATTTGCACTCACATCCAACCTTATGGACAATTTAGAATCACCAGTTAACCTAACCAAATGCATGTCTTTGGACTGTGGGAGGAAGCCCGAGCCTCTGGATATAACCCACAGAAACACTTTTGATGGATTTGAACCCATCACCTTCTTGCTGTGTGGCAACGGTGCTAACCACCGTGCCACTGTAAATTTCAGTATTCCAGTGAGTATCATCTCTGTCCAAGACACCTACATCATAATTAATAATAGTTATTTAAACTCCCACATACAATTATATATTTTATGAAGAAATTCATGTACCTTCATCTTAATGTTTTAACCCCATTTAAGCGAGTTTCAGGAGGGCAGCCTTGTGATTTGTTATTGTTGGATTTTTTCAGTCTCACCTGTTAAGACAAGTCAACAGGCTTTCTAAAAGTACTTGTCTGAGACTGTCTCCAGGCAGCATGCCAGCCAAGTACAGATTAGTGCATGAGAAACATCAGGTCTTACACACTCTTAGCACATTAACACATTGGTTCACAGTAATCACATAGAATTATTTTGAAGACTCAACTGTTCCTCTGGTGCTCATAAAAAGTGTCTTGATGCTCACTCTTACCTCCGGGTCTGTCACTATACTTGAAGTCACTGAGGAGCTCTTGACCTTGCCTTGTGTGATCATGCGAGTGGGTGACTCTGCAGCTAGATAATGAAACACAGGGGTAAACACAGGAGTGTAGCTGGGCGTCATGGGTGAATTAGCTCTGGGAGAGATGCAGGGTGTCTGCCCAGGAGAGGGACGTGGGGAGAGGGTTCCCATCTCAATGGCCAGGTCTTCTGTGCAGGCCAGGCCATGGCTGCAGAGGTAGTCTTCTGTTTCTCTATCCACCACCAACAGTCTGGTGCGGTGGGGCACCTCACGGATCCTGTTCACTACCTTCAGAGAGGAGAAAGGAGTGACAGCAAAGAGTTTCATATATATTAAAATGGTTAGATGTGTCATTCGGTCTAAGCTGTTTACAATGAACTGATCAGCTCATTACATTAAATTACATTACACTTTTGTGTTATGACAAAGGCAAAAAGTCATTCCCATCACAAAAGGCTCACACTGACCCATTTTACAACCCCACTCTCTCTTCTACTCCTCAGGCAAGAGAAAATGGTCTAACAAGTACTCGTTGTATATGTAAGGGTTCATGGGCATTCCTGGATCATTTCAACCAAGCAAACACATGAAAATAACTATAAATTACCGAACCATCACTCACTTGATGATGAGTTTCATTCTCTACATTCTCTCCGTTCACCTCCACCAACCGGTCACCTGGTCGCAGCCCGGCCAGGTCAGCCGAGGAGCCGGGCTCGACTTTGCGGATAAATTGTCCTCCTCTATTCCGCTCGCCATGCAGATGAAATCCATAGCCACGCTCTCCTTTGACCAAAAAACAAAGCTTTGGTCTCAGCTCGATTTCCATCCCAGTGCGTCAGTAAAGGAGGGAAACAGGTTAGAAGGTCTCGGGAGAATAAGCAGGTGTTTTGCCTAAGAGCTGTGGAAACGCACTGGCTTTTAATCCAAAGTGGTTATGCGCTTCAGTGACCAAAAGATCAGCATCGCTTGGCATCCTGTGAGCCTTTAACTAATCCACAATTGTTCCGATGAAACAAATTAAAATGTAGGCTAAAATTAATGAGTGCTTAATCCATCGTGAAATATCCAGAGCTGCAAATATGAGCGCACAAAACTGTGCACAGTGCGCGTAAAATTGTGGTAAAAAAAAAAAAAACCCAACAAAAAACTAAACAAAAACCACGGACAAGGACTAAGTCCCGTCCGTGAAAGGAATAATCCAAGAGATCAGAGATTAGAAAGCTGCTCCTGGCACGCAAAACTTAATTCTCTTTGTCAGCTGGGCGTGTGTCCTCCTGTCCCACCCGGTGAGAGTGAGGAGGTGTCAATGGCACATGGACTATCCCCCTTAGCGCACACCTGACGCCGCGCTCTCCAAGCAAAAAAAAAAAAAATAGCTTGAAAGGAAACCTTGTTTAATTAGTGAGATCAGGCGTTTAAAACATGCTCAACAAGTACTGAATGAGTTCTTCTGAGGGCATTTTTGTCTTTCACAGCCTCCCCAGAGAGACAGAATCTTTTCCAAGTAGGTGGAGTTGAAACACGAATAAACTGTGACCTGAGAAAGGAAATCTGCCTTATCCGCCCTTTAGCTTTATCTTTGCCGGAGATCTATAAAAAGAAAGTTGGGTAAAAATGTTTCGTGAAATATAAGCTGTCCTTGCGTGACGTGATAGCTGGTGCACGCGCATTTATCTCTTTCAAAGTGAGTCTTTAAAGAAATTCAGGACAGTTGACGTGCGAGGACTGAGAACCTTGGTAAATATGAGACACTGACATGGTAAATATTTGCATAGGCAACAGTTTATCTATACTAATCGTGTAGGTTTGCATATAAAATCATCCGTGACAGACATAGGTCGCTAAAGCAGATCTTCCCCTGAGCAATCAAGGAATAGAACATTATTAAATCCCTCACACGACATGTCTGAAGATAGACACGTCATGTGATGGATGCATAACAATAAACTGCTTTTAATAGTAGTTTTTTTTTCTGGTGTTTTTGTGTGTGTTTTCTCTCATCTCCCACAAATAAACCTCATAATTTATGCACATGCACATTTTTAAAAGCTTTGATGGATACGAACTCCCACATTCCCGTTTTATGAACTAGAAGCAGATTCTCGTCTCAAGTGCGCATCTTAAACTTAGAATTAAAACGTTTAACGTTCTCAACAACAACAAAAAAAGCCCCAAGAAAGCAAATATTTCTGCACAGTAACGATCAAACAGGCAAAAATAAGCGAACAAGTGAACTGTAGGGAGGCTTCTGTAAACACACCTGACTAATAATATAACTGACCCTTAAGCAAGATGCTCAGCTCTGGTTAAAGACATCAACTAAATCACTAAAACACTTCAAAGTAGCTTCGAGGTTCGGGCATATTTAAGACTTACATAGTGTTAAGTTCTTACATTTTTTAAACCTTCTGCAGAAGAAATATTGTTACACAGGTGTAACTAACAAGTCTTTTCACTTTAAGCGGTGAGTTATGGCATGCAGCAAACATACACAACACAATCAGCCCTGTAGCAGGCACACCTGATAGGATGTTTTCTTTTGTTGTTACCTGTACATTTCTTGTTATACCACACCTATTACAGGTCACAAGTTACTGGTCACAAGAACCAGGTCTGAATAGTCGTAAAAGGAGGGTCACATTGGAAATTCAATAAGATTTAATGTTTAAATGACCAATATTAAGTAGCAGTGAGGCTTTACTTGCTTCAGCTAATTAACGAAATAAACTCATTATTTCAAATGAATAATCATGTTAATATAAAGCAGTGATTAAATTGTGAAAGTGACCTTTGAGGAGGACATCTGAGTAATATAAAGGTAATTTGGGCTGTTATTGCACAGCACAGTTATTGCACTTCTGCTTGCATGTTCCACCCCTACCTGGTGAGTTTTATCTGGGTGCTCTGGTTAGGTCATCTATGAGCAGTCTGGTAGTGCAGTGATTAATACTGTTACTTTACAGCAAAATGGTCCTGTGCTCAAATCCATAGGGGACTTTTTTATTTTTCTATTTGGTTTTTCAGAAAAATGTTGCATATAAGAGTTTCACTTCCTGCTTAAATAAAGTTTAGCCTATATAGTTAGGAATAAAGCTTTCATAGGACTCTCTGCATTCATGCGAAAAACAAAGTACACCCCATGTTTCAATAGTGTGTAGATCTGCCTTTAGAAAGAATAACATGAAGGAAGTGTTTTCTGTATAAATGTATCAGTTTCTTTCTTCTTCTTGTGGAGAAATTATGGCTCACTCTCTCTTTACAACATCCCTGCAATTCATTGAGGTTTCTGGGCATCCTTCGATGCACATCTCTCTTAAGGTTCTGCAATAGCATTTCAATTAGGCTTCAAAGTTTGGACGTTGACAGGGCAACTGCAACATCTTTTGTTTTTCAGCCATTCATAGATTTGCTGCTTTGCTTGGTGCCATTGTCCTGTTGCATGACCCAATTTGGGTCAAGCTTTAGCTGTTGGACAGATGTCCTCACATTAGACTCTAGAACAGCCCACTTTGATATACAGATATGTTTATAGTCAACTCAATGACTGACAAGTACCCAGGTCCTGTGGCTGCAAAAGCAGCTCAGATCACCTTCTCTCCACCACCACCACCACCACACTGTTATTTGGTTTTCTACAAAAGTGTAATTTATGGCCAAACATTTACACTTAGGTCTCATCTGTCCAAAGGACATTGTTCCAAAAGTCTTTAGGTTCTTTATGTTGCAACATACCTAAGCCACATTTATAGAGTGACAAGGCTAAAGCACACCTGAATGTGCCAAATTAGCCATATGTTAAAACATCTTGTGTATTTAATTAGTAACACTTGGCTCCTACTTATCCCCTCAAACAGAAGCTTACTTTCTTACTTTCTAACAAGATTGTAAATGGCAGTTTATTTCCTTTTCTGTGCAGGATAAATTGAGTATGAATTTTCAGGTATTTGCTTAGGTTTCTTAGTCATAATTTATATCCTGTTCATATTAGACTCAAAATGTGAGTTTTAAAAACAATTTATACTGTATGCTAACTATAAGTCCTGTACATCCTAGGTACAATATTTTTAAGTACAGTTTATAGCATTTTAATTAATATTAAAATGCTATAAACTGCACGCCTCAGAAAATGTAGTTTATGACACCACACAAATAAAACTACATAATTTTTGTATTTTATTTTCTTCTTCTTAGACAAAACTTTACACAAAATATTAGTAACATGTTTTTTATTTGGTAAAAAAAAAGAAAAGTATTAAAAATATTTACCCTTTAAAGGTGCGGTTATAGTGTCAAATACATTCTTATATACATGTTTTTAAATCTATCTGTATAAGTAAACACATAATATGTCTTCTTGTGCTCACTGTCTGCTGAAATCACAAACATCGGTAAAATTTAAACATTAACCTTGGTTTTTAGCCTTCTCTTTGTGGTGTGGGAAACAGATGTGGGTAGTAACTCCTTATTTATCATCTCATCTTTAAGAGCTGCTTCCTGTTTAGGTTCAGTTTTTATTTTTGAAGAGGAGGTTGGACTTGGAGACCGTGGTGATCCCGATTTAGGTCTCTTTGCTGGAGAGTTCTTGTGGGCAGATGGACAGCTGTGCTGGTTCAGACACACAGAGCAGAGAGGGTTGACGGGCAGACAAACCTGCTGTCCAAAACCCACAAGCAGCCAGTTGATCTCACTCCACAGCTCCCTGCAACAGAGAAACATCACCTGATGACTTTACAGAAGCACTGCACTTTGAAACATATTTTTGTAGTAAATTAAATGATATCACTGCACTCTAAGAAAAACACACTGGTGCTGGTGTTAATATCACCATATCAATACATTTTTATAAAAGTGTCAAATTTCATGGATTGAAAATGGGTCACCATGACATCTACTGCTCTCTGGCCTGAGGATCTCTTTACTTTATAAGTGACTGCTCTCAAATTTGCTAATTAAAGCTGCTTTAATCTGTTTTTTTTATTAAGAGAAGATAAAGTAGCTTTTAATCAAGAAATCCTGTCAAATTCTAATTAAATGAAAAAATATAATTTCCTGTTTATTATTTGTTGGGAGTAGGTCTCTCACAATATCAGATGTATAATCTATGACCAAAGAAGTATAGTATTATATTGTTATTTCTGGTATATCGTGACATCAGAAGAATATAGTAAGATCTGCATGTTGTTGAGCCCTGATTATTATTTTTCATTCTAAAAATAAATTCCCAGACTTCCACATTTTGATTTTCATTGCTTCCCACTGTCAGTCAAACGTTAAAGAGTCAACATTAACCACTGGCAGCGCTGATGTATGGTACGTATCTAAATCAATCCTGGACATCTTTATAGGTTTGTTGATCACAAGTTAATCAGGTTTTGTGGATCAGCAGTGAGTTGTCATGCTGTTACCTGGGTAACCACTCCTCAAGGGCCTTCCGTGTTTCCTCCGGGTTTTTGGTCGCCTTCCTGAGCCAGCCCAGCCTATTAGATATACGATGCACATGTGTGTCCACACCTAGACAAAAATGATCAATACAAATGAAAGCCTAGTCTCATCACAATACTTCTAAGTTGCCAGTTTATTCGGTGCACCTGAATAAATCTAATGCAATCAAACAGAAGAACCCTGCAACGCGTCGTAACTACACGATGAATATAAGGCTCATTTTTTGTTTTAAAGCTGTGTGATACCAAAGGATGTAATTTCTGAAGTTTCTCAAATGTCGTGCATACATCATTTTACAAACCAATGATTTCTCAATGCGGCAGAAACATCAAATATGATGACACATCAAAACCACTGATGTGTCTTCACTTATTAATAGAGGTAAAAATAAGGGAATTAGTAGACTGGTCAATCAGGAGAAAGGCACGAGCCCCGGTTTGGACAGTCTCGGTCGTTGTGTCAAGACACTTCACCCGTTGCCTACTGGTGGTGGTCAGAGGGCCCGGTGGTGCCAGTGTCCAGCAGCCTTGCCTCTGTCAGTGCGCCCCAGGGTGGCTGTGGCTACAATGTAGCTTGCCATCACCAGTGTGTGAATGTGTGTGTGAATGGGTGGATGACTGAATGTGTAAAGCGCTTTGGGGTCCTTAGGGACTAGTAAAGTGCTATACAAACAGGCCATTTACCATTTTTTACTGTGACTCAGCTGCACTACCTTTGCGGCCCACCAGAGGGCTTCAGTCTACACTTTGGGAATCACTGATCTAGAATTTTGCTTAATCAGTTTCTGGGAGGTTAGCCAATTGTGTCTGCATGTTTAAGAGATGGAAGTCCCTACCAATGCCAGACACCTGGTCCCAGGCGATGTCCATGGCTAGGTGAGCCATTTTGGGTCCAACTCCCGGCAGACGGACCAGCCCCTCAACACTGCTTGGGATATCCCCTCCAAACTCCTTTTGCAACATGGCTGACGTCAGCTTCAGATACTTCACCTTATTCTAAAGAAGAACAGGTGAGAGAAACCAAGAGGACACAACAAAGAACACAGCTGAGAAACCAGGTTCATCTAATATTTAACTTTTATTTACTGAAATTTGATTAAACATGCTAACAGCTATGGACACCATTTGTTTTACCCTCCAGAAGCCGACAGGATAGATGAGTTTTCCCAGTTTTTCATCATCTGTAGCGAGTATGTTTTCTACAGTGCAGCCATGTGCTCTGAGCTTCTGCATAGCTGCTGCTGTCACCTGGTCCTTTGTCTGACTGGACAGCATGAGTGACACCAGCACCTGGAAACGTCTCACCTGCAGATGGAACAGAGGAATTAACAAGTTCTATTTAAGGGGACTTTTAAAATATCCATCCCACACCTACATGCGCAGGAGCCTCCATGTCATAGCATTTCTCTGCTCCCATGTTATCTACAGGCGCATCACGGCCGCTCCTCATCTCACGAATGAATCCTAACTGTTTCCTCCAGTCGGCAGGTTCCCAGTGCTCAGTTTTCATGGGAGAAACACGTTCATCCTTCTCGTATTCCACCTTTAACTGTCTCCTCCTGCGGCTGTGTGGATACTCCGGTAAAGCTTCGGTTTTTGGTTGCACCGGTGCCTCGTGGAGGAGTTCACGGCCTGAACAAGAGGAAGCATGGCACCACAGTAACCACCATAGCTAGAAATTTAAACACAAATGATATCTAATATAATCTACTTAATCAAATACTAGTTTTGATGTAATTTTTTTTTAAAATCACTATAAATAAGATATTTCTCCAACCAGGTCAACACCTAAAGATGCTGAATGTTGGAATAATTTCACCATCTTGGTTTAAAACAAACAAACAAAAAACCCCTATAATCTTCGCACACTGTCTTTTTATCATTATTTTATAGAAGCAAAACATTTTCAGTCCCATTCACCTTAACTGGATCAATGTTCAAATCATGGTTCATATGGTTGCTATGACAAATTATTTACAAAATGAAAATCAAGTTGTATCTAATACATTTTGAACCTTAACAATTAAGAACAAATGTTTATTAGGAAAAAAGTTTATTTAGGCCATAAATCAAGATAGAAGTAAAGTGGTTCTCTCACAGACTTTTATATAACCAGACTTTTTTTTTTTGCAGTTAGGAGTCACCCCCTGCTGGTCATCACAAAGAATGCAGGTTCTCTAATAACTAATCAGACAAGCAGATTAGCTTCATGTTTTTGTATAAACTCATTAAGACTTGAAATACTGAGCCCACTGTGTAAAATTTACACTTATTTCTGCACAACAAAATTCTGTCTTTTTTTAATGGCATCACAGAGTCAACAGATCTCAAGCTCAGAGTAAGAGACTTCCAGAATCTTGGGGCCAATGTTGCAAATCTCCTTTAGTTCACACGATTATATGATCCACAGCTAGCAGGGCCTGATCATATGACCTCAGAGACCTGATGAACACTGATGCTCAACTATGCAGAGCTCTAAAAGTCAAAACCAGAAATTTAAAGTGGAACGATTTTCACAGAGAGCCAGTGCAACTGAATTAGTAACGATGTGATAGTTTAGTATTTAGTAGCCTTAGTCAGAAGCCTTGCGGTGGAGTTCTGAACTACCAACAGATGTGAGTAATAAACAACAATGAATTCTAATTCTAATTCAATAATTAACTAAAACAAAAAAAAATCAGACCTGATGAAATTAAGGCATGAACAACAATTTCCAATTTGGAGTACAAAAACAAAAACGTGTCTGCACAAAAAAGTACATTTTTTGAATTTCATCTTGTGGAAACAAATCTTCTCGAACAGAGTTATTTGTTTCAGCCTTCAAAGAGGTGCAACAAGGAGGCTCAAAATGTTCATATAGTAGGGCAAATATTACAGAGACATGCTTCAGAGCAGGAGTGCCAAACATAAGGTCCTTGGGCCAAAATTGGCCCAGCAAACACTACAATCCAGCCCACTGGATCGCTGTTGATGGCTGTACTTTTTTTGTTACACTGTATGCACAGTAATACATAAAAAATGATAAAAATAGAAAATTTCCTGTGAAATAACCAAATGTTTCCACTTTATTATGATTAAGGGTAGTCTGGGCAATGAGCTACCAAAGTGTAGTGTTGAAATTACTCTTCTTTTTCTATAAATGCATAGTTAATATCTTTACACTGACAGAAAGGGTATTTTTTACTGCTCTGGCCCATTTAAGATCAAAGTGGGTTGTGTGTGGCCCAAGATGTAAAATGAGACCGACATCCCTGCTGTAGAGTGACCTTTATTGGTGTAAACACGGTTTTGTGCATGATAAACTGAACTCCCTGTTTATTAGCACAGACTCAGTCTCAAGTACAAAATCTGTCTCTTGAGTGTAAAGGTCAGTTTTGTCTTATGGATGCACAAAACCTTATATCCTGCACGTTCATAATTCTATTTCACCTGTTTAACCTATTTCTATTTCACATTCACAGAACAAAAGAAACAACATCTTTCACTCTGTGCCCTGTAGTGTTCATTGATAACTCCTGCACACTGGGCGAGAAAGGTGATGACAAAGCCTGGTTTTCACCTGCCAGTCGCTTTTTTAAGATGTAAAGGTGTAACTGTAGAATTGGTAAGCAAAGCAAATCAACCTGCTCCAGAATATGCGCAAGCGCAATAGCTTTCTGCCACCAAAACAGCTCAAGTTAATTAATTTGTATCCACGTGTACCAACGTACGTGGTCAGTTTGTGTGGTTAGCGTTACCGACTGATAAAGGAGTAGACGAAGCTCTCAGCTCTGACACGCTCTTCTCCTCCACCTCCACCTTCACTGGCCCAGCGCAGACCGGGTCCTCGTTCCTCCGTCTGTTGGTGAGTTTGGTCCTGAGAGAGGCTGCAGGTGTGCGGCCAGCAGTTTGACTCGCACTCCGAGTCATAACAGACCTGTTCTCCATGAAGTAAGGAGAAGTCATTATAACACCTCGGACTACATAACAGACCCGCGCGCAGCAGCGGACGTGAAGCATTGAACTGTTGCTGAAGTTAGTTTCTCATTCGTAGTTTTTGGATCGCGGGTGGAGCTGACAAGCTGAATTCGCCTGCAAGAGGAAGAATGACATAAACACAAAGACTCGATTTTATTTTGTTTAAAAAAAACAACAACAAATCTTCCGCTCTGTTAATAAAACAATATTGTTTTGATATGTGAGATTACACTTACACTTCCTGGTGGAAGTGCCAATTTACTTTTAAAATCTAAAAAAAAATAAACAAAAACCTACACGATACTCAATTGCGACTGAAAACGGGTCAGGGTGATATTATTAGTTTAACTGTAGACGTACTGAACCCCCCAATATAACTGTCTTATAAATAGAAGTCGACAATGATGTCGTTAGAGAGTCACTAAATAATTACATTTTATTCAGGACGGCATAATAATAATAATAATGATAACTTACAAAATCTGCTCATTTCCAAATCCATATTTTTATTCTTACACCATACTAAGCTTTATGTGGCTTTACATGAGTGACAAATGAAACATAATCCTTATTTATCTTACATCTTCTTGATAATCTTCCTTTACTCTCTTTTAAGCCAACCTTCCTCTGATTGGCTGCCCCTCACAAACAGAAGGTTTGGACAGCTGGATGGACTGAAAGAGAGTGTTTAGAGCAGTGCCTTTGACCCAAAGGTACCACTTTACCATCAGTGTGGAGCCGATCCTGTCATGGTGTCTACATTTTGATAAGTTTGAGAACCGATTATCACAGTAGGGTTAATGGAAGCTGCTAGTTGTATTTGCCAAATATTGGAGAATTTCTTGTGGTAGTCCAACTTATGTCCTAGAAATATAGACAGGTTCTTTTTTGTGTTTTGTTTTTTTTGTCCAGGGTTTCTATAGAGCCAAAAAATAAAAATATTTGTATTACCTTGTTCATAAGCGCCACTCACAGGACCCCTGGCCACATTGCAGCTTGTAGCGTCAAAAAGGAACCAACTTCACTAACAGCAGCACGGTAAGCTAGCTGCCAGCTTAACAGCTAAAACCGTCTTACTTTATGCTAGATTTTGACGGCTAAACACTTTTATATAGTCTATAGGAAACTTTACCTGCGCGTTACTTCTTTGTAGATGTTAGGCTTTCCCGCCTGTGCCACAACACAAAAACTCATACTGCTAACAAACGGACTAGCATACTTCGTATTTAGTCTGCCCTTAAAAATACATTTCCCGCGAGGCAGTGCGGCAAACGTGTTTTTGTAGGAAGTCCCACTGTCAGAGCATTAGTGTGTCATCCGGTTGAAGAGTAGGGGTGCTGGGAGCGAGCCTTCGGCTGCAAAGACAGAGTTATATCAATGCACAGAAGCGGACGGCTCGGCTGGCTGCAATCTGACGAAGCAGCGACTGAATGAAACCAAAACCGACTCAACTTCACTGAGGTGAGATGAGAGGGGGAGACGGTGGCCGGGGGTAGGAGGGGCAGGCGCTGTTGTTTTATGCTGCTAGACCTTCAGTGCCACAACAGAGAAATGCTAGCTTATTACAACCACTGTGAACCGAAGCTGAGAGGGTTTAGCAACGCCACACTACGTTTGTGCTGATATGAAGTGTTTAGGTTGACTTGTGTCCGCAGATATATCAACTCTGGTTCGAGCCTACCTTGCACCGTTGCTGTTGTTGTTGTTGCTGCTGGTGCTGGACTGAAACAGACCAGCCGTTGTCCGTCTGCTCACCTCCCCTCCCCTCTATCTCTGTCAAGTCCACATGACAGCAAATTCTTTAAACGTGCCCCATGGGTTTACATATTTACAGGCTTCAGTGTCAAACTTTACTCCTGCTTAAACAGTGGCTTGTAGTGCTGTGTGGACCCACCTGTAATGTCATAAACTTGTTGCTCAAGTTTATTTTGCTGCTGTATGGTCTAAGCTCACATGCACAGTACATTAATATGCAACCCTTTAAAGAAATATAAAACACACTTCATTACAGACATGGACATGGATAAACTGGAGTCGTTTAGCAATCTCTTATTATCAGCTTCTCCACCTGCTAAGCACAGACTTCATATAAGCTAAAAATAAGTAATAAGTTTACTTTCCAAGATGGACTTTTTCACTTGAAATATGACTTGACTTAATACACCTCATTATATCTGGTCTGATCAGTTTCCAGAGCCCAGCTCCAGCTTAGACAACATAACAATATGCTGACAGGTTACTGTTGGTAATCTATTTGTTGTGAAGTTATGGCCCAATGCTGATTTTTAAAATAACTATTTGTTATATGTATTTTTGGTGTTACCATTTTTGTGGCGAGGAAGCAAAAATAAGTTATTAATAGGGAATAACTGAAATGTTTAAGCTTATTTTTTAGGTATTCATCAGAGGACTGTAGAACAGTTGGCCAGCACAAAGTTGATAGGACAGATGGACAGTGCCATGTGTAAATCTGTACTAATTCTCAATGTATATACAGTCACGTGAAAGGGTTATCACACGACTCTACAGACTCATGTGAGTAGTAAGTATATATCATTTTTCAGTAGCTAGTAAAACCACTCTTAAAGTCCTTCTACAGCATTTCAACTAGGCTGAGGTCTGGACTTGCAGCACTTTAATTCTTTTCTTTTTCAGCCATTTTTTGTTTGCTAGATTTACAGGTGTATTTGGGCTCATTGTCTTTTTGCATGACCCAACTTGGGCTAAGCTTCTGCTGTTAGTTAGATAGCCTCAAGATTGCCTCTAGAATACTTTGAGCCAACCATGAACTTCTCTGTACACCAAAGAGTGACAGGTGTCCAGGTCTCATAGCTGCAAAACAAGCACAAATCATCAGCTGTCCACCACTGTGCTGACAGGTGATGTTAAGTACTAATATGCTATGTTTGTTTTGTTTGTTTTTTTCCAACATGTGCATGGGTGTACATTATGGCCAAACAGCTCCACTTTGGTCTCATCTGTTCAAGAAATGCTATGATTTGTACTGATGCTACTTTGCAAAGCTAAACTGTGCTCCCATGTTCTTTTTTAGAGAGAAGAGGCTTACTTTTCTACCAACTATCCAGCTGTCATGAACTTTAGGATTTGACAAGCTTACTGAGGCTTATACAGTCTGAGATATGGCTTTTGTGTTTCTTCGGTTTCTCTGAGTGTTACGTGGTCTAACCTTGGGATAAATATGCTGGGAAGATGGTGGCATTGTGTTAAAACAGACCTGAATGTGCCAGATTAGCAAATTGCCCAAACTACTTTCATAGAGGTGCTTACCCATTAATCAATACATATGATTACCAGCACCTGGCTGCTGATTGCCCTCTTAATTGCTGTAGTAGCAGTAATGGTGTACTTAAGTTTGCACAGGATTGCAACTACGCTTTTTTTTTGTTGTCCCATGCATGTTGTCTACCCCAACTGTAATTTCAATACCTGGCAATACATTAAATCTATTGAAGGAAGGTTTACACATTTCCATAATAATATTAGTTTGGGGGGGGGGGGGGGGGGGTGGCCTTTATGTTATCAGCAGTGAATGACATATGAATCCACATTTAGAATCCACAGGAAATGATTAACTAATAAGCTTAAAGGGGGGGAAAAGGTGTGACTCGCTCTGTGTCTGGTTCTGTGACAGGCAGCTGCCAGTCCCTCGCCTGTGTTGTGCATCACCCTTCCAGGCTGGGCCATGAATAAACAACCAAGCAAGGAGAGTCTCAAGGACAAGGTGAAGGGGATCTTTGGGCTCGGTACACAGCGTCCTCCGAACAAACAGAGCGACACTAAACCCTCCGAGTTTATCATTACGGCTGACATCATCAAGGTCTGCAGAAGCGACTGAGTGTCTGTGCATGTCTCTCATTCCTTTCCCAGCACATCTTTCACTGTTTAATGTATTTTTTGCTTTGGTGTGTTTCAGGAGCTCCACCCAGATTGTGGTCTGAGCAACCGTGTTCGCACTATGAACCACATCTGTGAGCTTGCCAAAATGAAAAAGTTTGAGGAGGTGAGTCTGCTGGCGGCGGTCCATTTTTGTTGTTGTTTGGTGAACAGTACGCAGTCTTCTTTATTTGTTAAAATCTGAGTGTATATGTTGTTCAGCATGCAGTGGAAGCTGTATGGAAAAATGTGGAAGACATGCTGACTCCAGAGCAGCCACCAGAGGCCAGACATGCTGTCCTGCAGCTGCTCAGGGCCATTATACAGGGGCAGGTATAAAAGCACAACATACACGCAGACAAATGCAAAAAGCTTCTGTATGTTTTTTGTTTTTAAAAAAAAGTCTTGCCCACTGTTTGTGTGAAGGGTGAGCGACTTGGCCCTCTGAGAGCATACTTTTTCAAGGTAATCAGAGACTACCAGCCGTGCAATGAAGACCTTTCTGACAGACTGGAGGTGTTTAAGGCTTTAACAGAGAATGGAAAGGATATCACATACCTGGAAGAGGACATAGGTAAAAACAGACTAATCCTCTTTCTTTATCAGTTGCAATATTTGTGTTTGTGCATTTAAAAAAAAAATAAAAAAATCTTCAGCTTTCAAGTAACCACTATTAATCACTGATAAATTTCTGGCTGTGTCACACCTCAGCTGATTAGGTTCAACTCGTGTTCACTGTTCCCTTTTTGTGCATTGACTCTATTGATATTATGTAATACAACAGTTTGCTTTCTTTTTTTTTAATCACTTGTTTTTCATTTCGGGTACAATGATGACAATGGGTTTTTTGAATTCTAATAATAGCTCTTTTTTCCGCACACAATACCCTCAACTGTTTCTTTCAGGATTTTTTTTTTCCAAAGGTGGTAGAGAAACCTTCCATAGGACAAATACCCACATCCAAGATAGTTTGATCCCAGTATTATCTGAGAAATGTGACATCATATATTCAGCCTTATTTGAGCTACTTTTTGAGTAGTATTTTTAACTGTTGTGTTCATAGAAATACTGTGAATAGTTTTATTTGCCATAGTGTATTGACCTGCATTAATACTTTTCACATGCATTTTTTCCTCTCTCAGCACGCTTTGTCCTCCTGTGGATGGATATAGGCCTTACATCTGACTTTCTCCATGTTCTTGTTAATCTGGTGAAATTCAACAGCTGCTACTTGGACCAAAATGTTTCCATCATGGTCCAGTGAGTCAGAAAATCCACACACACACACACACACACACACAATGATTCTCTCTTACTCAGCAATTGTTCTCAGTGTCTCTTTTTCCTTCTCGTTCTTCTGTGCTCTCTGCAGGAAAATTTGCCTGCTGTGCAACAGAACGACGTCTTCAACTGATATTGAGGTTGGTATTTCAATTTACTTTACAGTTAAAGGCTTTTTACACACTGGACGGCAAAAATTTGTGCAAACATTTTGCATGTTAAAAATATTTTGGGGACTTTTTTTTTCCAGTTGCAAATAAACGCATCTGACCGCTTAAACCACTGCATTTGGCAAGATGGACACTTGTAGCATGGAAATGGTGAAAGAGTACTGTTTTACCTAAGAGACACAGTTTGATGCTACTCAAGATCAATTGGCTCCTGAAAGTATTTCTCTGCCTCCTCAGACGTCTCTGCCTACCTCCAGACGTGTTTCCAAGTGTGCCAACAAAAGCTCAAACTGCCCCACTGACATCCTGAAATATGTAGAAAAGCGGTCGTGATACTGTTTTAATCTCTGGAGCAAAACATTCAAATTTTCCTGTTGCTGCTCAGTTTCTTCTTTTTCTGGTTTAGAAACATTAGGATCAACATTGATGCCATTTTCACTTTATTTACTTTTTCATCAGTCTTTTGTTTTTTTGTTTTTTTGGGGGGGTTTCTTGCAGTTTGAGGAGGAATTTTTCACAAAAAACACAAAAACTTTGCAACATTTTTTTTTTCCCAGCACCCTCAGTGTGTAATGGCCTTTGCACGGCATGTTTATGATTCCTCTTCAAAAGAAGGTGCAGTTTTTGTTTAGTAAATACATAACAGGCCCTTCACGAACCTGCAGGTTTAAGAAAAATTATTGAATAACTGTCCAGTGTCCATATATTTATTATATGTGAAAACTCTGCACGCCAAAGCTAGAGATGGTTTTAATCTGATGTATTAAAGTAAATGTTTTTGAGTAAATCACAATCATTAGCTTCAGTTAAACCTACCATTTAGACAAACCCTACCATATTTTTTGATTTGTGAACCTCAGACTGTTTTGTAGTGCTGGTGGTCACCAGTATTTCCAACCTTTGTATTTTTCCAGGTGGCTCTGCAAGTGCTCGATGCAGTTGTGTGTTACAACTGCCTGCCCTCCGACTCTTTAACCGTTTTCATAATCACACTCTGCCGTACAGTCAACGTCAAAGAGTTTTGCGAGTCCTGTTGGAAGGTGAGGCAAGAACACACCTGCATATATACAATTCTGCATCTTGTTTGAAGTCTATGATTTGAAGGGACATAATTCATAACTGTGTCCTCCTCTGTGTCGTTTGTTGTCCCTACACTTTGTTTTGCTCTCTGGTTCTTCAGTTAATGAGAAAGGTTTTGGGGACTCACCTCGGCCATAGTGCAATTTACACCATGTGTCGCATTATGGAGGAAAGGTATTATTGGTTAAATATACAATATTTCTGACTTTGTGTGAATGAGCATATATAACTTTGGAGGTATGGTGCAGTTCTTCTTTGATCTGTCCCTCCACCAGGGTGTATATGGAGGATGCACCGTTGTTAAGAGGAGCAGTTTTCTTTGTTGGAATGGCGCTTTGGGGCGCACACAGACTGCCTGCACTCAAAAATACACCGACGCTTGTTCTGCCATCTTTCTACAAGGTAACTCACATAAATATACATGCAGTTTTGCAATGAGATTATAATACTGAGGGTCAAGTCCACATCTCATAATCAAAAATTTAACTGATATGATTTTATGGTGGTAAGCCTTTCCTGCACACTGGAGTTCTTAATGTTTTATAAGGACTTATTATACTTTTACTTATTTTCTGCTCCCCTGGTCTTAAATCTGTGCAATGTCATTCAGAGCAAATTTCCTTAAAAAGAATGGGAATTTATAAGAATTTGCTCATTGGGTTCTCACTGGGTCCACTTTGAGAGTGACCACCATTGCTGTGCAGCGTATCAAAGACATTACATTCATACAAATTAAATGCATGCTGTGAGTCAAATGTATGCTCATGTTGGAGGTATTTCCCATTTTTGTTGTGATCGAGGTCGGATCATTTCTAAAAAAAAAAAAAAAAAAAAATTTCACAGAACACTTTTTTGTAATGCAGTATGGTACTTAATTACCCCAAAGAGAAAGTAATTCATTATACTCCTATATTACTTTCATGTTACTCTGTAAAATAGCTGAAACACACTCTCGTAATTACTATTTAACTATATAAACCTGAGGCTTCAGCCCCAAACACCAACACAAATCCCTGTCTTAATAAGGACTCACATTTGATCTTTCTCTTACTAATTAGGTATCTAACTTGGTGTTAGCATGGTGTTTGGCTAGCTTAGTGTTAGCATGCTGCGGTCTCTGTAGATGCTTGCAATGAGCCAAAATTGTGCTGCCAGCATAATACAGTTTCTGTCTTGGATGCAGTTTCCACTTTACTATCATGCCCTCGTCATTTTGTGCAATAAAACTAATATTCATATCCATGCTGTAGACTGTGCCACCATCTTCCACCTCCGACCCGCAAACAAATTTGCTGATTGTAGTGCAAGTGGAACCGATAAGCGGGCTCGATAGGCAAGCAGACTAACAGTTCCAGGGAACTGGACTACTCGGAACTTGTTGTGTACAAGAACTTGTTCTTGATTCCCATCGCTAGTGGTTCTTGTGGTCATTTCTAGCACAGGGCTCTGTCTGTGAGCACAGCAACCCCACTCACATGGTGTTCAAATGTTTTTGATTGCAAGGAGGAGCCAGTAAGTAGAAAATTGGCTTAAAGAAGTGGTTTTAAATTCAGGATAATATTCTACTTTGTGGCTTTATTATTGTTAAGAATTCATAAAAAAAAATCAAAGAATTATGAAACTTTTTTTGTGCTTCTGGATTGAATGAGGCCTAAAATTGTTTGTTTTAGACAGCGGACGAAAGAGGAGCTGCAAAAAGGTCCATTGTAAGATAAATGAGGATAATTTTGACACAAAGATGCTCTAATATAGAATAGCTTTGCATCAAAAATATGGAGCTGGAAATCTGCACAATAGGGTGAAAAGAACAGACTGTCTGACTTCCAAACCCGTGGCATAGATTTTCACTTTTTTCACAGTCATACAGATATTTTCTTTCATGCAGGATGTAGTCAAACTTTAAGTTGTTGCCACGTGTTTAGATCAAACCTGAGGTTGAAAGATTATATGGGGGTAAAATGACTGCACTTGATATGATAACTGTGCTGAATAAGTGACTTTTATTTCTGTCCCTCAGGCTATGTCATGTGCCAACGAGGTGGTCTCCTACGAAATTGTTCTTTCAATAACAAGACTCATCAAAAAGTACGGTAAAGAGCTACAGGTGGTCACATGGGACATCCTACTCGGCATCATAGAGCGACTGTTGCAACAGATTCAGGTACTTGAATATATTGTTCACTTGTGATTGACCATGCTTCACACGGTAGTAGTTAACACCTTTGTTAGGTAAGGTGTTTTTGTTTGATTCCAGCTGGAGACCCAAATCCCATTTGGGCTTGTTTTAGGAAGGAGTTCTGCCAAATTAAATATGCGGAGCTGTAGTTTTTAATTTTTATATTTTTATCTGGTTGAGTATACAGAATAAAAAGTAATGGTTCTAGCTCGACCAAGTGGTGTGCCTCTTGTTTTCACAGACAATAGGCAGTGCGGAACTAAAGGCCATTGTTTATGAACTGTTGACCACCGTGGAAGAGCTTTATGAACAAAACGGTTACCACGGCTCCACTGAGAAGTTTTTCAGCCTGGTGGAGAAATGTGCTGATAAAAGACCAGTTAGTGCTTTGATTATTTTCTGTCCTCCTCCAACTTTTGTTATGATTTAGACCTCTTACGCTGTGTTGTCCCCCCTAATCTGAATCTTATCTTTTTCAGGATGCATCAGTGCTGACACTTATCTCCTACAGGGCTCAGTCTATCCAGCCTGCTAAAGAAGGCTGGATTCAGAGCCTTCACCGGCTCATGGAGAAATTCTTCAGGTAGGACACACACTGACACGTATATATCTCAGGGAGGTTATAGTATTATCCTTGTGATGTTCGATCTCGTTCTTGTTCTATCTCTGAAATATCTTAATCTCTGCTGTCCCTTTCTGTTATCTTACCGTTTTGGTCTGTGAAAGGAACGAGACTCGCAGTGTGATAAGAATCAAAGTGCTTCATATCCTGTCCTTCGTTCTCAGTACCAACCGGCAGCTCTATGAGGTCTGTGCTCTCTCATACACGCTCACATCAGAAACCTGTGTAATTCCAGTCCGCTGTCCAGACTGAAAAGCTTCTGGTGCATTTCTCTTGCCATAGTTCCAATTTTTACTGAAGAAGATATTTCGATAGTAGCAAGCACCACTCAGATGCTGACATACTTCTGAGCCTCCCAAAATTTATTTACATGCAATTTATAATCATAAACGGAGCTTGTACAAATGTTTAACACATTTGTACAAGCTCCGTTTATGATTTTCAAAAAAATCATACTTTTCCTTTTTGTGTTCTTTGCTTATTTTCTATTTTTTCTCCAGGATGAGTTGATTGAAATGGTGGTGATTCCCCAGCTCAGTGGGATTGCTGAAGACCGGGACTTGGCAGTTAGAAAACAGGCTACTCAGCTATTAGTGGACCTCGCTGAGGGCTGCAACACGCACCACTTCACCAGCCTGCTGGACATCATTGAACGGGTACAAAAAGAGTACATGCAATCACACAAAACCGCCCCATTTCTGTCACAATGTCATTACTTCTCTCCCTTTTATAATTATTTTTTAGGTGTCTAGCCGCTCTCTGGTGTATTCAGGGCCCCTAGAGGTTACTGAGAGAGACCCCACAGCAGAGTCTCCTATGGAGGACGTCAGGACTGCTATTCTGGGCCTGCTTGAAATCCTGCAGGTATACATAAAAATAGTAGATGTGAAGAGTTGTGGGTGAGTTAAAATAGAATATTAAGACATAGTTTCTTCCACAGTGACTTATCACAATGTAGGGCATCAAATGACATCAATCAATGGAGAAATCCTCCTCCCCCCAGAACAGTTCAATACACATTAAAATGGACTAAAATTGGCTTTGTTGACTGCTGTCAGACTGTAAATGTCATTTTATTTGGCAACATTTTACCATTAAGAGCTCAAAGATCTCTTTATGGCACAAAATGCTGAGAATATAACAAGCAAAAAAAATGTAATTCACAAACAAAAAATTGGACAATTAATTTGTCCAAACCAAATTAACCAAACCCAAAACAGTTTTTTGTTATGTTGCCTCACTGCGTCTTTGCATTGCTGTCATGCTGCAGTGACTGTACTCTGACCTGGTTATCTGACACATACCTATCGACTGCCCTCTCCGGCCTAAAAATGTATTAAAGGAAAACTTTTTTTCCCAACTAGTGCTAGCTGCTGCTTGCGTAACTTAAAAAAAATCCTCTTAATGAAATGAGTCAGCAGCTAAAACTTTTAATGATGGAAAGACTAAACTAATGCTTAATGTTGCAAGCTTAACAGACCTGCCTGTCAGCTTCTCAGGTATCATCCAATTTTATTAATATAAATCGAATGTAAATTGATGTATATACCTGGACAGCTAAACACGATTTATCTACGGACTAATACAAATGTTGTATTTCCTTAAACAAAGTTGATTTACAATAAAAATCGATCCTTGGAACAATGTGTGAAGTTTATAAAATCTTCAACATAATCGCTCAGACTCAAGACTTGCTTCTAGAATGAACGTTAGCACCAAAGTTGTTCTAGAAGCAAGTGTTGCATCATGTTAACGCTGCCCGGCAGTTATTAGTCCCATAATTAAGCTCTAATCATTGAACTGTTGATTACGATAGATTTCAGCCTTCTTGGTGACCACTCTGCAAAGTCTTATGTTGTGTCTGTAATTACTGTTTTGTAATGTTGGATATTTTTGCCAGTGTGGTGTCATGTGCTTGCATTTCATGATACTTAGCCAACTGTTAGGTACATGGTAAGGGTCAGGAAATGGAAGAAAAAAACAAAACAAAAACAAACTATTAGAAGTGAACTATTTATAGTGTGTTAAATGAAATGTTGCATGCTGCCTAAGACTTTCATTAAGCTAGCAAAACTCAGATTATCAAGGTTTAACAAATAAACTAAACATTTATTATATTCTACCTGGTGATAACATGTTATCCTTTTTCTTCTGACAGAGCAAACTTTACAGTCTGCCAGCCAGTCATGCGAGTCGTGTTTATGAGTTGCTTATCAGCCACCTGCAGCTTCATTACAAGAACAAGTACTGTTCAACTATTGCCTCCACTATTAGACTACAGGTAGGTGATCTGTCACTACTCAAATGTTTTTACCTCTTATTACATAATTTCTTTGTTGACTTCTCCTTTTTCTTCTCAGGTGTTTGACTTCTTCCTCATGATGCGTGCAGACTCTCTTCACCGTCTTGGGGTCCCAAACAAAGATGGTGTCATGAGATTCAGCCCTTATTGCTACTGTGATATAGGGTGAGAACACAAACATTTCCTTTACTAAAGGTTAAAGCTTACTGACAGCTCTCTAACATTCTGTCACTTGTTTTTGTTCTTGTTGTTTTTCAGGGAACCAGAGAAACGTGTTGGTGAAAAGAAGCCAGCAGGTTCAACCTCTCCTCCTGCTGGTAGCCCTGCTCCTCCTGCTGCTCCTCCCACTTCAGCAGCCTCAACACGCTCAGCCTACCTTCCCTATTCGCCTGCCTTCAGTGTCCTCCTGCAGTGCCTCAAGATGGTACACACAATAATTATTGTATCAAACAGCATTTCACAGTTCATATATATACGTTCTGTGGTTAAACAGTTGGCCTCATGCCTAGTTTTGTGTCTTTATTCTTAGACTCAACTAGAGTTGCTATACATTTTAAGTTCAGAGTAATCCTTAGATATCTTACACTGGGGCTAGATGCACCCCCCCTGGAACAAGCCCTCTTTTTAAGCCAGGTTTCTTTTCTGATTGGCAGACAGTATTGAATTCCTATCAAAATTAAATCATAGGCATTGCAGCTGTTAGAATGCAGAAGCAGTGACCGATAATTGCAGTGACTTCCCTTTTATCTGTAAAAGTTTCGGATATGATTTATATCTCTCTTACAGGAGACGGATTGGAAGGTGCTGAAGCTGGTTCTTGACAAGCTGCCATGGATGCTGCAGTACAAAGTGTTGCTGCTCACATCACCATGCAACTTAGATCAGCTGTGTTCTACACTCTGCTGCATGGTAGCCTGACTTTATGCACATAAATACAGATCCATACACTGGATATTATGTTGTGAGTGAATTCAATCATTATTGATCTCTTCTGCGTGTGTAGGTGACAGATCGTCTCATCTCAGAGCGATTGAAAAAGACTCCAGAGGGGTTTTCTCGCACAGATGTTCAGCTGGCAGTGATTCCCGTTCTTACAGCAATTACCTCCTACCACAACTACTTGGAGCAGTCAAGACAGGTACAAAAACTAGTCTGTAGAAATCAAACACCTTCTGTGCCATTTCTCACAGGATACTATGATAAGTTTTATGCTAGCATCTACAAAACAACTTTAGGCTATGTTGAGAAAACTAGGTTGGAACCAGGTTGCTTGTCTTCACATGCAGCAAAGAACAGGATGTACTCTGCTTTAGATAGAAATAACATGGTTTTGTTGAGAGTACCGGAAGAGGCAGGACATGAAACACCATGAACAAAGTCTCCATGGTGTGTACGCTGAGTCCATGGAGTGTTAGTGACACCCATTCAACTGCTTGCGAATGTAAATGTCTAATCAGCCAATCACATGGCAGCAACTCAATGCGCTCAGGCTTGTAGTCCTGGTCAAGATGACAGCTGAAATTCAAAACGAGCATCACAGTGGGGAAGACAGTCGATTTAAATGTCTCTGAACATGGTTTTGTTGCTAGTGCTGTTCAAAAGAGAATGGTCCAAATAAGAAGTCAGAGAAAAATGGTGAGACTGCTTTGATAGGCAGGCAACAGTAACTTAAATATCAGTTCTTACATCCATGTTTTACAAAGCATGTTGAAACGTGAAACAGCCGTCTACAGCAGCAGATGTCAATACTTAGCTAATAACAGGAAACTGAACCTACAATTCGCACAGGTTCATCAAAATCGGACAACAGAAGACTGACAAAATGTCACCTGGTCTGATGAGTCTTGATTTTTGCTGACACATTTGAATGGTAGTGTCAGACTTTTGCATAAAGAACATGAAAGCATGGATCCATCCTGTACTCTGTCTATGGGGTCAGATGTGGTTCTCAGTTACTGGACCTCAATCCAATAAAGCACTTTTGGTGGTGGTAGAACAGTGATGGATGTGCAGGCAACGAATCTGCAGCATTTCTGTCATTTTGTCATGTTAACAACCAAAATCTTTCCAGCACCTTGTTGAATATATGCCACACATTAAAGCAGTTCTGAAGGTGAAGTAGAGTCCAACCCAGTACCACCCTCAAGGTGTACCAAATGTAGTGACTGGTGAGTGTATATGGAAATATACAAGTGGAATTACATTCATCCTTTCACTGATCCATGCAGAGAGAACTGGTTCAGTGCCTCGAGACTGGGCTCATTTACCGGTGTGCCAAGCAGTGTGTGGTGGCCCTTACAATGTGCACGGTGGAGATGCCTGATATCATGATCAAGCTTCTTCCTGCTCTTATCGTCAAGCTCACTCACATCTCTGCTACTGTTGCCATGGCATCTCCTATGCTCGAGTTTCTCTCCAGTGAGTACTTTTCTCTTTTCCTGTATTCTTTTATGTTGTTGAAGGCCAAAGTCTTCAGTTGTTTTTGACTGTGTTTCACAGCCCTCGTGCGCCTTCCCCATCTGTATGCCAACTTTGTAGCTGAGCAGTATGTCAGCGTGTTTGCCATCTCACTACCTTACACTAACCCCTCAAAGTAAGTCCTAGCACATGTGACATTTTGTATTCCCTGATGCAGAGACTCACTCTGATCTGAGTATTTCTTCAAATCCCATCAGGTTCAACCAGTACATTGTGTCCCTGGCCCACCATGTGATTGCCATGTGGTTCATACGCTGCAGACTACCCTTCCGCAAGGACTTTGTTCAGTATATCACAAAGGTACACCACAGTGAATGACAAAAAAGAGCCTTCAAACCTGAAGCTGAATTTACTGTTACTGACCTGCTCATACACATGAACAATATAAGGAAAAGAAATAATGCAGTACTAAGAGAGAGTACAGATGCGTAGCTCCTACACTGAAATCAATGTCGCTGAAAAGGACCTTGTCCTTGCTCACACATTTATAAAAGAAAGTGTCTTCCTTTCAGAGACTTTTAACGATAGTTTAATGAAAAGGCAACAACTTTTACAAACTCTTATGCAATCTGAAACAAGGCTCTCTGGACTTCCTTCAGTTCTTGAGAATAACTTGTTGTCCAGTAATTCTCAGATAACACATTTATGTTTGATTGCTTTCTTGTGTGGGCTTAGAATGTTTTCACCACCCTCATTTCCACTTGTTTTTTATGCTTAGCATAAAAACTCAGATGAGAAAATGTTAAAGTGACCCTGGTGTATTTTCTACAGAAAAGAGATGGAAAAAAATCAGAGATATAACCCTCAGATTAGAACATACCAGCTCTTTGTGTTTATGCTGAGCTAACAGCTTCAGACTGCAGCTTTATATTGGACAGAGAATTGAACTCTTGACAAAAAGGCAAATTAGCATATTGTAGCATATATTGAAACATTCTTTTAAATTGTCCTTGGATATTTCCACTGGATTTGTCAGTTCTACTTATTACTTCATGCTTTTTATTCATTGCATTCTGATAGTGTTGAATTGCATTGCACATAGTTGTTCCCTTCTCTTTTGCAAAAAGTTGAGGTCTCAGCTTCTTAATGCACTTTTGGGCATTCACTTGGATTTATTTGCTCTGGCAATGGTGGCTTAAGTAACTGCACAACACACTTTTAACCTCAAATGTCTCCAGAGAGATGTTTCATTGAACTTTTGTACTGTTCAGGAGAAACATGTCCAGTTAGGTGCATCTGGATGCTTGTGAAGTAGTAGTAGAAACCTGTAGTAGAGGGGGCACAACTGGTAATCATCTGTAAATCTGGATCGTCATTTTTGTTTTGCATATCTGGTTCTTTTCTTTGTGTTCCTTCAGGGTTTGCGTTCCAACGCCCTTCTGCCATTCGATGACAGTCATGAGCAGAGTCCGTTTCGTGCCCGAAGCACCAGCCTCAATGAGAGACCCAAGAGGTAAACTGTATTTTCACTGTCAGTGACCAGCAGTAATGTACAAACCAGCAGCACCGCACGCTGCCCACGTGGCTGCTGTTGTGGTAAAGGGTTGGGGGTAGCCAAGGTAACAGGGGACTCAGCATGATTCGTACTGTGGCGTGATGGTTGCAGTGACACCTCTCAGGTTGCCATGGTGATCATTAGTTCATTTGATCTGTTTATGCTTTTTTATGTTTTAAAATGTGTTCTTATACCACCACTTATTTTTATTTTGTATTTTTCCAAGAGTCACCTCATTTGTCATACAGAGGGTGGACAAAATGGCATAAACACCTGTATAATGTTATGCCTTTATTTAGTTTATATTTGTTGTGGAATATTATATATCATTATTCGGGTGTTTGTGTACTGCTTTCACTACCTGTATCTCACAAAAGTACATCCCTAGCAATAGCATGAGTTAGAGGTACAGGGTGTCCCTCCCCCTGTCACACTGTGCTGTCTGACTGCTGTTTGTGACCACAGAACATGTACACAAAGAGAAATACACACCATCTTTCACACAGAGGGATAAAGAAGCTTTTCTCAGCAAGGTGCCATTCTCATTCGTACAAAGTGTGAATGATGTTTGGTTGTCCGCACCTGGATTAGTTGAACAGTGTACATTTAAAAACATGTACAAAGTAACTTTTTAAAACACTCTAGACTGTAACACAGAGAGAAGGGTACTTAACAGGGGTCTGTTTGCATTAATTAATAATACTGCTTTAAATTATGCTGTAGTACCCACCAAGAAATGTAACTACAAAGACACAGATTGTTGCCATTCCGCTTGTAAAGTGTTTTACCATGTAAAGATGGTAAACCATTGACAAAATGCATTAGGCTGTGATAGTTTTTACTTTGCTCATTATGCTAATGTAATAGCCAGTATTCTGTCAATGTAGGCATAAGTTATTTTTTCTTATTTCCAAAGCTGTCATAATCCCCAACTCAGTTGCTACTAAAATGTTCTCTTTCCCGAGTTTCCTTAAAAGTAACTTTTGTTCAGTAATTATTGCCAAGTCCAAACTAATCAGCTCAGTTTTGCTTGTGAGGGTAGAGCAATGCAGATCACACATGCACACAAGTACAAGTGCAACAGCTGTGTAGATTCTGCAAGGAGTCATTGCAGAACTGAAGCTCAAACTTGACTACTCTGTGTCTTAACTAGAGATGGACCGATCCGATATTACGTATCGGTATCGGTCCGATACTGACCCAAATTACTGGATCGGATATCGGCGAGAAATAAAAAATGTAATCCGATCCATTAAATATCAAAAAAACACCTCACAAAGCTTGCTGGCTTGCTGGAGCTGGTGGTTCCCTATTTTTTATTTTGTTGGGAGTTTGCAACCCTATTAGTTAGGTTGCTTGATATTTCTGCTAAGTACTCTTTAAAATACCAGAATAGGGAGGATGGAGCAGGTTTACGTTTATTAGATTGATCAGTATTGCTGAACTATGAAATATTTTGTTGTATTTTTTACATACAGGTATAACAGAATAGTTTTAGTGTTGTTATTTATTTAAACTTGAGTATAAACTTATACAAAATGCAGCAAGATATAAAAAAAAACGTTTTATTGATTAAAAAACACACTATATCGGATTCATATCGGTATCGGCAGATATCCAAATTTATGATATCGGTATCGGTATCGGACATAAAAAAGTGGTATCGTGCCATCTCTAGTCTTAACTACACTTTTTCTGCAGCTCTCCTTTGTGAGAAAGTTAGAAGTGATAGGTCTATTATTTTGTTTGGTATGAGTGCTGTAGCTTGCTGTTTTCTCACACGCTGAACAAAGCAGGAGGAGAGAGTGTGGAGGCAGTAGCAGGAGAGCAAGACATTTACAGGCGAGACGATTCTGTCTATAGATGTTTTTCTAAGTGCAATAAATAAATGTGCTGTTAGCTATGAAAAGTTGCTAAGGTGGCATCGGAGGGAGAGACTGAAGTGTGATTGCACACACTGATTTATTCAAAAAAAAAATTGAAATGTGCACTTCAAAAATCAAAATCCAGCTCAAATAGTGAATATCCAACTAGGTAAATATTCAGGCACACCAGTGGTTGTCTCTTTTCGAGTCAGCAACTAAAATTGCGTTTTACAAAATTGTAGTTATTTAATCTTTTTCTGATTAATCAGGTGTTTGATTGTGGACGACGTCTTAACAAAATAGAGACACCAATGTTGCCATTTTCATACACAAAAAATACATGTTTTAAAAATAAGTACTCGGTGTAGAAATCCCAGTTAAACCAGAATTTACCCAGTGAATTCCAGAGACACTATAATATTCATCTTCCTCTTTTCCTAATGTGATCTCTACTTTTACGCTCACGTTTATTGTGGCATTTTTATTAATTTTCCATCTTTTCTTAGATTTGGGTTAACAAATTATTTTAGATTTTTATGAAGCCCTTCCAGTATTTTTAACTTGGTAATTAAAAAAACAAAACAGCAAATCCCTGTTGCAGCTCTCCACAGTAATCCAAAATGCTTCTGCTAACATTAATTCTTCCATAACGGTTTCAGTTTTCCATATTCTGGTATCACAGTTCTTGTGCTGCTCATTGCCCATAATGAGGTTGGAGTTCCTCAGCTCAGTTTCCACCAGGATGATGGTCAGACTGTCAAGTTTAAATTTATTAATTTAATTCTTAAAATGTTCTTGGCAAACGTTCCACTGTGTCCAAACATTACCTTTGCATACATAAAAATGCATAAATTATTTGGTGATGATACTAAACTAGTATTTGGTCCAGTCTGAGGCTGCTGTGCTTCAACCCTCTGGTTTCATCCAGCTTTATGTTTCACTTGTGTTTTAACTTCTGTCATAAAGCCTGTGCTGAGTTCATCCCTATGGTTATACTTCTGTACTAGTCCTTGGCTTCTCTACAAACCTGCTGTGTGAAGTAATGTTTATTTTGTTGCTCTCCTGAATACTTTCTGTGTATTTTCTTTTCTGAATAGCAGAAGCTGTTTCCCCCTCTGCTGTAGCTTCTCTGTTTTCTGTTTAGTTGGCGTGTATCCTTTTATTTTTTTTAACCCTCTTTTTTTCTTTCTCCACTCTCCTGTAATCTGATTCATAATGTTCACTGCTGTTAATTTTCACCGTGTTTTGTTTTTCCTTTATTTGACCCTTCCCCCTCTCCACTGCCCCCTGTGTTTGGTGTGGTTGTGGTTTTGGGGGTGGTTGTGTCATCCTGGATCCTTTCTACATTGCTCCTGATCCCTCCCTCCTCATGTGACGCTGCCCTTTGACCTTTGTGGCCCTCTCCTTTGTACCCTGCCCCTCTCCATGTGTGGCGTGCGCTCCTGATCCACCTGCTCATGTTGCTCTGGTTCTCTGGTGATGATTCCTGCTGTCTCCTGGTATACTTTTACACCACACTTCCTCCACACTCCCAAACCACCCTCACGATGACCCCGTCCTCTCACTGCCCCAACGCCACCGTTACTCCATCTTGGGCCCAATCCCCCTCGCCCTTTGCCATGGACACTCCTCACCACTCAGCTTGCGGGCAGCAAAAGTGGCAAAGGCAGCAGCAGCGGTAGCCAATAGCAGCAGCTCTCCAGTTAAAGAGCTGAGGGACCTTTCAGCCATGGACGCTTTCCGCTCCCGCAGCATCAGCGTCTCCGAACATGCGGTCCGCAGGTTAGACAAGAGCCTTCTGGGTAACAAAACAAAAACCAATAACAACCCAAACACTTACTGCTTTCTTCATGGGATTGATGGGGTCTAGGGTCATTGTCCGTCTTTGGGGGGGTGTTGCTGGGGAGATTTGTTGCCAGGGGCACCTGGAGTGCGTGGTGCATGCTGGAGGAAGGTTTATGTGTCGACCTTTTTGGTTTGTTTTGGGCTGTGTTTATATTTGTGCTGGTTTCAATGTTGTTGTTTTTTCTGATTTGCTTTTGCATGCAGTGTTTGTTGAAGATGTGAGAAAGCATCTTTTCACTTTATTGATGTTTTTCACTTTGCTCTAACACAGATTTTGCTTTTTTTTGTTTGTTTGTTTGTTTTTTACATTTTGCTTTGGTTTGATTTTATTTGTATGTCTTTTATGTGCTGGGTGTATTGCTGACTGATTTTGATTGGCCTAACAACAAATGAATGGCAGAAGGGACTGGTGCAAAGCAGTGGTGGGATCTTTATAAACTTCACTGTAAACAACTGCAACCCCCTACTTTGGCTCCCTCTGTTTGCTTTGGGAGCACATCTGCTTCTTCGACCAGTGACTCTGGCAACAGCAACACAACAGCTTTTGTTTGCTTGCTTGACATAATTTTAGTTTTGTTTTGTTCCACTGAAACATCCACTGTACTGCTATGACCATGGCAATCTCCTAGTGTGGGATTTCAGAACTAGCTGGGTTGAGATGAACTTTTAACAGTTTGATCAACACATCATTCACATCACGCACATCCACACAAACACTCTTCCTCACTAATCGTCATATGCTTATCTGTCCTTGGCTGACTTTCTTGGGCATCTGGAAGAAGTACAATGCAACATTGCAGTTGTTAGATGAGGCTGCTCACGCCAATTGATTGTCATAGGTCATACTAGTATTGCCACCAGATGGCGGCAGCAGCTCAGTACTTGTATATGCTTAAAAGTACTGTTTAATGTTCAATGACAAACACAAAATTAGTGGGACTAAACAACTGCAGTGTTGCTCTCTTTAACCTGCTTTAACTGTTGACTGGCTGATAATCTGCTTTTGCTCTCAGAGCTGATTTTTGTGTGAACTGGGTTTAAAATTCACCTTCATGTGGACACTTACTCCATCTAGCATAACGTGACCGCATTCAAAGCTTTCAGTCTTCAAGGTGACATTTTCATTGGAAAAACTGTATGGGATTAGATAAGGTAACATTTGTTTTCCTTTACTTTAAATTGGGTAATGTCAGTGAATTGAAGTACAATAGCATGTGATGGTATGACAAAGAAGCAAACCCCGTGCTGCTTCAGTCGTGAGTCTGTCATGGTCATGTTTTTGGAGTATGTGTCCATTAAACACTGAAATGAAAAATAAGTCATTGTCAGTAGAAGAATAGTAGTTATAAAATGTGATTGAATAGTTGCTGATTCACATTCTGGGACTTGAGAGATTTCTTTGAGCCTCATACAAAAGATCTACGCACCAGTATTAGTCTGTCTGTGTGCCTATATTTTCATGCTCAAAACATTTAAAGTGAAAACACTATTTCTACACAAATCTTTTTAAATTTGACCTATAGGTAAAAAGAATGGAGGCCTTAAACAAAAACAAAACAAAAAACTAAGGACCTCTTGCTCTCTTTTTTTAATCCATTGCATCACTACTTTCTTGTTTTAATATTTGATGTTTTCTTTCATTTTTGCATTTCTTTATGATTTGGCTTTGAAAAACAGTCCGCATGTCTTTAATACTCCCCGCTGTGATGAGAAGTAACATCTGGCTGAAGTAACATGGGCTGGAGTGTTGCTGTAAATTGCTCATTTTGAGCATGTTTACTTCTAAGCAGCAAGCTTTCAAAACACGTCCATTATCTCCCTTGAGCTGATGTTCACATCTGTAAATTTGCTTCCAAACTGATTCTTGTGTAGAGCACGGAGAAATGCTTCTTGTGAATACAAAAAGCTGCTGCACAGTGAATGCTAATTGAAAGATTTGACTTCAGTGGAAACATTAACATACCGATAAACACATCGAGTCACACGTAGCTTCTACCTGCTGTTTTTTTCTGCATCAAAATATTACAGATCCTTTTACCCTCGCAGAGAGAGCTTTTTTACATTTAGAAGGAGAATCAGTGTGGTATCAGGGCATGCAAAGCTATGTATTACTTGTCCCAGCATGTGTCTCTGCGTGTGCACTTAGAGAAAATGTAATCTTCATATGGTGGTTGAGCATAAGAAGTTGGGTCCGTAAATATTTAGACAGTGAGTGTACACAATTTTGCCTCTTTACACTATCATTACAGTCAATTTGCAGTGAAGCCGTCAGGAGGTGATAGACGTCTAGACTTTCAGCTTTCTGTCAATCAACTCTCTATACTATAACTAACTATGTAACTCTGCACATCAGACTTATTTCTGCTACTATTATCAACGGTTAAAACTGTATAAACACTAGTGACCCTGTTCCACTGGGATATTTACATGCTTGCACTGTCAAAAATTTCTTCACAGTGTTTGATAAATGATGTGAAAGGCTTTGGATCAATAAATTCTGCCTCTGTCTTTAGTTTCATATGTCCACATAATCTTGTTAAAGAGTGGAGAGTGTGGAATAACTTTATTTACCTAGCATAACAATAGTTATCTCTGGGTTTTTTTTTTTATGTTGTAAGACCCTACAATTAATTGAAACTTAAGGGTTGAAGTTAGGATTTGGTTAGGGCTTGACGCTTACGTTTTATTGTTAACCTTTGGGTAGAAGGCTGGGGAATGCATTAAAATCGTTAAACTTTCCACATACTGAGTTCCCAGCAATAGATACCAAAGTTTTCTTCTGAGCCAATGGCTGTAGTTCCTAAACAGTGAAATATTTTGAGGTACTAGAGTAACATCTTGATTGCTTTCTTTTAGTACCGATGTGATGGTATACAGAGGCAAAAATGCAAAATTTGTAATCCTTTCCAAATACTTATGAACCCAACTGTATACATATGAATGCACGTTTCCATGTGTGCTTGTGTTGAATGTGATCTAGGCACGGACATGAGCACGGGTGATTGTGTGATTCTTCTTGCAGTTTTCTCTGCACCAATAAATCCAAACCTGCATGTTTCTGTGCACTTTACATATTAAATATGCGAGGAGCTTGTACCTTCAACTCGCTCTTCTCCACCTTTTGCTGTTCTTTATTTGTCTCTTTGTTTCCACCTTTTAGGATGCACACCTCAACCACCACATGCAGTCTGGGCTCTGCCGATGAAAATGCAGTAACTCAGGCCGATGAGGGGCTGAAAACTGTCCACCTAGAGCTCACAGAGACTTGTCTTGATATGATGGCCCGATATGTATTTTCCAACTTCTCTGCACTTCCCAAGAGGTTGGAAGAATTTTTAATTTTTTTTTTAATGCTCATATTTTGTAAAAAGAGTTGGAAAAAGCAGCAAGAGGGATGATTTTGGCCTCTGTTCTCTTAGGTCTCCCATCGCAGAGTTCCTGTTAGCAGGAGGCCGCAGTATGACCTGGTTGGTGGGCAACAAGTTGGTCACCATAACAACCAGCGGAGGGGTCAGAACACAAGCACTGCTGGGCCTGGACATGGCTGATCGCCTGGGAGGAGGAGGAGGGGAATTGACCAGGTGATGCATGCTTGCACACATACTTAAAGAATTTGTCTGCTTTCAACTGCCAGACCTCACTCTATCTATCACCCCTTACTTATTCGAAGAGGTGCTCCTCTTTTACTTTCTTCCCTTTTTTTTTTTTTTTTCTTCCCCGGTGAGCCAAAAGTGAGCCGGTGGGCCAAAAGTTAATTATAAGAGCAATATGCTGCTCTAAACACAGATTTTCTTGGCTCTGTGTAATGTCAGTAACATTGAACATTAAATGGTTAGCACAAAACTGTCAGCATAGAAGACAAGACAATTTGTTTCTCAAGGCAAGCTATTTAAAAGGAGAGTGACCACACACACACACACACACACACACACACACACACACACACACACACACACACACACACACACACACACACACACACACACACACACATATATATATATAGAGGTTGAACTGAGTAGCTGCCTAGAGGCCCAGAAGAAGATGAATATAGGATTATATTGAAATGGGAATCATACAAAGCTACTCTATTAGTCCAAGAAGTCTAAGAATGAAACGATGGAGCTTGAAATGAACACAATAGACCACCTACCGCATGGCATTTACCCTGTAGTGCCAGCATGGGGTTGACATTTATCCTTCTGAGTAAAATATTTTGACATTTAGTGGATGAATAGCCATGAAATATTGATCTAGACCCCTCCCCTTCAGGGCAAATTGCAATCATTTTAGCTTAATTCTTAAAGACAAAATGTCTGATAAATTTTTTTTTTTTTTTTTTTTTAAATTGTAACCTGCAATTAAGAAAAATAGCAAAACTGTTGACATTAAAGCTTCAACTTAAATATTTAACAATTACAAAATTAACAAATTCCAAAATGATAAACTAAGTTAGTGATCAACAGTGTCACAGACAGAGATGGGCAGTAACGCATTACTTGTAACGAGTAAAGTAAGGGATTACTATTGCAAAAACGGTAATTAGATTACCGTTACTTTCCCGTAGGAACGCTGCGTTACTAAAACTGTGATTTTTGTTTTTGTTTTGTTTTGTTTTGCGAGAATGTCTCATGACAGTGACGTAAGCAAGTGCGACGTTTGTGACAACAGCTGTGTGCAGATCAACAATGGATAATATATCGAGTGCGGGAGAGAGTATGAGTGTGCAGCGTTTAAAGCGTGGAAGTACTGACCTTACTTTGAGTTTGATTCCATAAAAAGTGACAAAAACATTAGCATCCGTTGTGCCTGGGAAGAAAACTTCTTTTTACAACAAAAAAAAACCCCTAAACTTCCGAGCAAGCACCAAGTGCGCTATCACGTAATAGGAAATTCACAGAGAAACTCGCGGATTCTTCAAGTGACCGCTGTGGCACACCTGCACCAGGGTAAACCTCAGTCTACCCTACTCCTGCTTTATAGGTGAAATTAGAGCAACAGGACCGCTAGTCTTTGATTTTATTTATTTTCTGCTGTGTTTCACTTGAATCTATTTGTAAGAGTGAGTGTGAACACAAAAACCTTTTTATTTTATGTGCTGGAATGTGCAGAAAATAGGTTTAAATGTTAAACAAATTTCTTCCAGTCAGAGAATGTTACATATAATTAAGTTTTTGCTTGATGCATAAAGTTAAAAGATTAAAACTAATAAAACAAGTTTTAAAAAGAGACTTTTCCATTTGATTACATTTTGTATGATGGATTATGTAGAAAAAGTAGAATTGGGCTGAAAGATCTATCGCTTTATCACCTATTCAGGTTGTAAATCGTGTTTTTAAAAAGTAACTAAGTAATTAATTTCTTTTGAAAATAAGTAATCAGTAAAGTAATGGAATTACTTTTTGGGGAAGTAATTATTCTCTGATTGTAATTAGTAATTAGTTACTGATTACCTTTTTCAAGTAACGTGACCAACACTGGTCACAGAGCAGCTAGCATGCCTGCAACCACTTTGGATTGTTAGCAATAATGTTGCTCTCCTGTTCCCGCAGGTCAGACCCATCACTACACACCCGAATGACCAAAGAGGCTCCAGCCAAATTGGAGTCACAGTCAAGCCAGCAGCACAACAGAGCTGCACGCATACGAGTTCGCTCCATGTCAGGTAGAAATAAAAAAAACAAATATGTAATTTTTTAAAAAATGTTTTATTTTTTTGCTGTTGCTAGGAAAGTAACGCTGCTTTTGTAGAAAAATTATACGTTGCTGTCTGTATTTCAGTTCTAAAAGTTGTAAGTTGTATGTAACTATGCTGTTGCTTTCTTTGACTTACAGTCTTCAATGTAGGAGTCTTGGGAAGTAATAATGATGTTGTGCTTTCTCTGATTGTCTGACTTTACAATAAAGAAATCTGGCTTTGACTTACAGGTGGTCATGCTCTACGTGCCGGTCCAGCTCAGAGTCTCAGTCCTCTGGTGTCTCCCTCTGAGGGTGAGTTGACTGCTCCACTCTCTCCCTCCTCTGGTCCTGCTCTGGATAGTTTAGGTCCATCCTCTTCCACCTCTGCCACTCCATCTGCGCCTCCTACTCTGAAAGACAACCCCACCTTGGCTGAATTTGCCCCAATGCTCACACAAGGCTGGGCAGAGATCTTCATACGCAGACCGTCAGGTATGTCACCATTAAGAATGTCCCCTCTACAGTTATTGTAGAAACTTTCTGTGTTTCGTTATTATGCGAGTATTGTCAGAAGGTAACTGTTGGGGAACAAAAAAAAAAGAATCATCCACATACCTTTCAGAGCGCTTTGGTAAATGATAGGCATTAATTTTAAAGATACTTAATTTTCTGCTGTTTGTGTTATGTGCTCCCTGACACTCTTGCTTTCTGTGCTGGGCTCTAATACTGTCATCACAGGTAACACAAGCTGGCTAATGTGTTTGGAGAACCCACCTAGCCCTTTCTCATCTGAGCTTGGCAACATGCCGCTGCAAGAGCTCTCCAGTGTTCTGATGGCAATGGAGGGAGTGAAGGAACCTCCCACTCAGACAGCCAGTGCTCCTGCTAGCACAGCTGTCCCTGCTCCAGCTCCTGTCTCTGAGCCCCTAACCCAAACACACAGCAGTGTTGGAGGAAAGGCAAACCTGATTCAGCGCTCCAACACAGGTGAGAAATGGTTTGTCTGGGCATAGAAAGCAAGAAATATCAGAAAGTTTGTGACGTTTTTCTCGTGTTGAATAAGAGGTTGTATAAGTGCTGATGAGTTATTGGTCCCGAAAAATTTGGATCCTGCTGTTATCGATGAAATTAAAAACAGCATATCCAGATTAGGAAGCTACAGTATGATGTAATGTTACGCATGAATGCATCCCGTCTATCTGCGTGACTGCATGTCCTTGATACCCTTTTAATGGACTAAGTGAAATGCTAAATTGCCTGTAAGTGCTGGATTTGAGCCTGAAGGTGTTTAGTAGCCCAGCTGGGATTCACTCAGGTTATTGATTGTCAGATATCACTGCCTTAAATCACATGTTCTTTGTTTTGCAGGTGCCTCTGTTTCAGTGTGCCGTTATTTTAGTCATCTTATTTGTTTTGGGGATCCATTTCAAGTTTCTTCAGGACATCAGCCCCCCCCACCCATTCTTTCTTTCATCCTTCTTTTCATTTGATTTTTAACTGCACTTAAGATTTCCTCCCTTGTTCTGATTGGTTTCTTTACATGTTTCTTCATCCTCATCACCTATGCTGGTTTGTGATTGGCTGCGGTGTGTTATGTGGCTTCATGTGCCACTGACCTGTCCTCTGGCACTTCGCCTGCAGTGGGTGGCTCTCTCTGCTCTCTGGGTATGGGCACTGCCCCCCCAGGCCCACCAGCCCCTGGCAGGTTGCACAGGAGCATTTCCTGGGCAGGTACCGTCCACCACGTGTGTGACCCCATATCTACCTACCCCCCCTCCAAAAAACTCCTGGTGCAGTATATTTCTTCTCACTTGCACAACACAGCAGTCTGCAAGCACAGATTAGGAATCTTTCTTTAATTATATTCCCTGATTCATTTGAGTTAGATGAGAAGCTTCATACCAATCTCATATCTGTCTATTGTTTCTAGTGAGGCGACTGTTAGCAAAAAGAAGGGAATGCTGTTGATCCTGCTTTTAAGACCAGAAGCATTGGAGCTATGCAGAGTGAAGATATTAGATCATTACAAAAGCTGAAATGTAAAACAATTTTTTTGTGGCTTTATGGAAATTAAGTGTCAGAATTTTCTTTATTCAGTTGAATTGGGCCGTGGTTATACGCCCTGATGATGCGGACCTCATGGATGCAATTGAGCATCCATACTTGCAGGATGGCTGCATCGTTTTTGCTCTTTTTGTAGTGTTAGAGCAATTTAAGCAGCAACTGTACACCTCAAATGAATAGCCACTGTTATTATATTCATCAGCTTACAGTCCCCTGTAAGAGTGTGTGTGTGTGTGTGTGTAGTTAGTCCATTGTAGTTTTGTGTGTCCAGATGAGTCTGAACAGTTACAAAATTACTGGCAGAATATCCACGCAGAGTCTCACGCCAGTGATAAATTTGTCTCACAACCTTAGTGTGCACTCGTGGAAACTATAATATGCCTGTTAAACACAATGCCTTGTGTTTACCAAATGCAAAGTGACGTTTTTCTTTGCATTACTCATGCTAACACAGTGACTAGAGTATTTTTGGACCATTTTCCAACCCAGAAATATTTCCTCCTACAACTACTTTCTATAAAAATACAACCAGTAGCTAAAATAAATTCACTGTAACATTTTCAGAACTTGGTGTTCTTTTCTCCCAGTTCTCTATTTATTTATTTATTTATTTATTTATTTATTTAGCCTGTCTCTATGTAAAAATTAAATTGAAAGATGCCCTCAACTGGTGACAGTTTTCTTTTGCTATCTTCAGGAAAATCCAGTCTTTTGGGGATTCCTAGGAAATAGGCTTTTGTCACACAACACCTGTGTTGTTGAGCAATTTTGAGTTGTTGCTCTCATATTTAACAATTGACAGTTGTACAGTTTTTTTTCTTCTGAAAGTCATTACTGTAAAGTTGTGAGACAACTAATAAAGTCTTCCATTTAAAAAAAAATAAAAATGCTGCGGTATAAAGCTTCTGGCAGTAGTTTTTGCATGTAACAGATATGAGAGTGAAATTGGTTTTCTCATCTAAGTTTAGACAAGAAAATTTCCATGTTTTCCAAAAGGTCTCCTTTTAATTTTAAGAAATAATGGGAAGGACCATCATTTTCCATGGATTCTCAAGCACACCAATCACATTGTGTTATGCGAAAGAACTGCTGTTGCTTCCTTAAAGATTGTGCAAGTATAGATACTCGGCATTTCTGCTTTACTGTTAGTCTTCTATTAACACGGGGCGGGGGTTTCTCTTACTGCTAATGAAAACATGTCTGCGCTGGAATCAGTCAGCCAAATGACACCTAAAGATGAATCATGATTCAGTTTTTTGGTTTTGGTTTTTTTTGTTGTTGTTTTTTTGGACATCTTCTGCATTATATTTTTTTCTTCCTGAATAAGTTTTCTAACCCTTCTGTTTCTGAAATATACTCCCAGGTTTTGACCTTTAACCTCTGACCCTCTGATGTTGTCAACAGAAAAGCCCAGACCTCATCTAAGCAACATGATGCACTTCCTTGCTTTACTGGTTAACCAGTAGGGTGATGAAGACTTTTTCTGAGCTGCAGTTTGGGGGTCTTAAAAAATTAAATGAGCCTGTTTGTGATTGTGTTTCTCTTCTTCTTTGAATGTGTTGTTTGGGAGATGCAAGACTGGTCTGGGCTGCTGTTGCAGTAGCTGCCATGCGTTTGGGATGAGATAACCAGCAGCCAAAACGATGCATGCAACTTGATAGAAAATGAGTAAATGAACTAGTGATGCTGCCTGCCGCACTGATAAATCTGCCTCTGATCTTAGTGATTTTATGTTGATGTCACTGTAGGTCATGATCTTGCACATGGCTTTGTTTCTTTTTTTTGCCTGAGAGAAGATGTATATGATTCTGTTACAATGACTTATTTGAATTATTGTGTGTTTAACCTGAATTGAGATTTTAGAGAAAATGTTTGTGAGGTGTTGTTTTCATGATTAATACTGACAGCTGATAAAATCTTTAGTCCTACCACCTGCATATTTGTGTGTCTCTGATTGTGTGACTAACAGTGGACAAGACTGTGATTTGTGTGTCTGTGGGCGTGCATTGCTTTCATATACCTGGATTGACTTATAACCCACATGGTTGTGGCTGTATCCTCCTGTAGACTCTGTCGTGGTGCTGGAGGAGGGATCAGGAATTGCTACAGCGCAAACGCCGCCTGAATGGTTGGGGAGTGCAGAGTTTGAGCCAATGTTGTCTGATCCAATCTTCATAGCTGCTGATAAGTTTACAAAGACTCCTCCTGAAATACTCAGCAGGGTAGGACCATGTTCACCAAACCACACACGCAGACTTAATGATGTCTTGTGCAGCATTAAACAAATCGCCATGTGCACATTCATTAAAACACTTGTTGTGGCTTTACTGTCAGTGCCTGCACCTACAGGCTGTTTATTCCATCATTTGCGTCACCTGTGCTATTTGATTATAAACTGTCAGCTTTTTTTAAAGTGGCTTTCCTTCGCCACTGCTGTAATGGGTAGCAGCCAAGTGGAGTGCAGCTTCTGATGACTCACTTAGCAGCGCCTTTAACAACCCATGCTGTGCTTTGGCAGCATGTTAAAACCATAGACTGTATATAAAAGATGGAAACAGCTTGCAGGTTCTTGTTGCAAAAGGAAGTCTGATTGTGTCATCCTACTGCTCACTTCTGTGACCTCAGAAAGGCAGCAGCATGACCTTCATTTTCCAGATTTTTTCAGGGAGGAATTTTGTGTCTCATTTAATGTCCAAAAGATGACAAAAAAGAGATGAGTTAAGGTATGGCTAATATATGATTGACATGGTGGTTGTAGCTCAGGTGGCAGAGCAGATCAGCCACTAACCAGAAGGTTGGTGGTTTGATCCCAGGCTACTCCAGTCTGCATGCCAAATATCCTTGGGCAAGATACTAACCCCATGTTGCTCTCTGATGCATCCATCGGAGTGTGAATGTGTATGAATGTTAGATACTTAAGTGCTTGTGTGAATGGGTGTGATTGGGTGAATGAATTAGTTGTATAAAGCGCTTTGAGTGCTCAGACAGAGTAGAAAAGCGCTATATAAGAACCAGTCCATTTACCATTACATGGCTATTTAGCTCACACCCTCCCTCTCTGTAAATGCTAATCAGGAATTAAACTGGTGGGTGTCACAGTGGGGTCTGTGGTTAAAACTTCCATACTTTCATTGCAGTACTTTAAATAAACAGCTTTTGTTCCCACTTTCAGTCCTCCTCCACCTCAAGTCAGGATGATGAAAAGTCAACCCTGGAAGAAGTAAGTGAGGGAGCAATTCCAATCGATCAGCCCCCTTTTGGACCATCCACTCCAGGAAGCCAGGGGCCTGACCTTCCCTTCCAGACACACACTCAGTCCCAGGGTCATGGACTCAACAAGTCCAGCTCCTCTCCTGAGCTCCAGACATTACCTGAAGCTTTTGCCAAGGCTGCTATGGAGTCAGAAAGTGCGATGGTTGACACGTCACGGCCTAGAGCACCCTCAGACGGCATGCCTCAACCCCAGCAGCCCCAGTTTGTGAAAGAAAAGGTAGAGGGAAACACTGGAGTGGACACTAATGTAGCGGGAGGTCCAAGCCCAGCAGGTGAAGGCCAAGCTGTATCGTCATCTCAGAGTGGAGGAGCGGGGATGAGGTTGTCTTTTCCACCAGCACCAGTACAATCTGCACCCATCTCCCCCAGTGGAGGCCACCGGCCCAGAGGTCACACAATCTCAGTCTCAGCCCCCTCCTCCAGGAGGGAGAGGCGGGCGGAGAGGGACGCTTACCACAGTCGACCTGGTCCCAGCAACGCTGAGAAAATCTCTGGACTGAGCCCCAGGTATTACACGATTTATACAAGAAACTGCTGCAGCTTCTGTGATGTGTTTCTGCTAAATTAATGATGCAATGTATCAAGTAAAGTCAGTAAGTTCATTTTGACTTGCAAGATCAAAAGTGTCACCCTGTTAGTGAGCAAATTTTTATTTTTTTTAAAATTGCGTCCTGCAACTGTGTTTTTAAATAAAAAAATTTTTTTAAGGTGATGAAACATCAGAACGTGGACAGAAACTGCAATGCAACATTTGGAAATAGTTATGAATACCTTCTAAGAACAGAGAACATGCACAGAGGTGTATTTCCAACCCCAGTTCCAAATAATTTGGGACACTGTTTAAAATATAAATACAAAAAAAATTAAGGATTTGAAAATGTCATTAACCCATATTTTATTTAGAAACTGTCATTTCAAATTTTATGGCAACAACAGGCCTCAAAGTTTGGACAAGGTCATGTTTATCACTGTACTCTATCACTGTACTGTTCTCTGGAAAAAGGCTGAAACTTGTGTGTATACCTTTCAGCATTCACACTCCTAATTACATACACATCAATGCACCACCAATACCCTAATCAGATATTAAGATATTTGAAGTGAGTGCTGCTAACAAGCCGGATGGTCCTTCTCTTTAGTCTGGATGATGCCTTGTCCACATTTTCCAAAAAGAATTTAAAATTTCCATTTGTCTGACCACAGAACAGTTTCCCCCTTTGCCTCAATCCATTTTAAATAAGCTTTGGCCCAGAAAAGATTGTGGTGTTTTTGGACCATGTACACATGTGGTTTCTTCTTTGTGGAAGGCACTGTATTCACAGTGATTTCTGGAAGTGTTCCTGGGCCCATGCAATAATTTCCATGACAGAATCACACCTGTTTTTATTTCAGAGCCACCTGTAGTGCCTGAAGATCACGGGCATCCAATGTGGACTTTCTTCCTTGTCCTTTGGATATCTATAATATCACAAATTCTGAAAATCTGGAGAAACCTCTGTGCACAAAGTCTTTGGTATTTTATGCCGAGGACCATTATTTTGAAATTGTTCTGCAACCTCATCCATATAAACAGATGTTTGAATAGAAATGTCCAGATATCTCTTGGCATGGAAACAAGATATTTGGTACCAGAAGCTGTGTTGCTTTTATTTGGTTCCTTAAATTGTGTTTGTAGTCCAGGTTCTGTTGACCAGTAAACTTATAAGGTTCACTGAAGGTAGATTGCCTTTAATTTACATATCCATGTGTCTAAACTGACTTTCTTTCTTCTTATATCTTCTAGCTTTGTGTTTCTGCAGCTCTACCACTCTCCTTTCTTTGGGAATGAAGCCAACAAGCCACTTCTGCTGCCCAAAACTCAGGTAACCTGAATTCTCTCCTACACCTTCTTCTGGATCATACGGCGTGGTTTACATTGTGTTTTCTGTCGTAGGTGATTGACCGTGCAGTAAAGGTTCTGGACCAAATGCCCCCTTATGACACCCATAAAATTGGGGTGGTGTTTGTAGGAGCTGGTCAGGTGAGGATGTGCCGACTGTAGTTTTGCTAATCACTGCCGTATAATTTCTATATTTTTTGGCTTAATGTCTTGATCCTCTTCACTTTCTTTAGGTTAACAATGAAGTCGCCATCTTGTCGAACGAGTACGGTTCGAACCGCTACGCCTCTTTCCTCACAGGTCTTGGCAAATTAATCCATCTGAAAGACTGCGATCCAGACCAGATTTTCCTTGGAGGGCTTGACCAGTATGGAGATGATGGAGAGTTCACCTACTGCTGGCATGACGACATCATGCAGGGTTAGTGTGTGTGTGTGTGTGTGTCAGGAAAAACACACATACAGTATTTATTTATTTTTCCTCTACAGCCAGTCTGCAATTTGCATATTATAAATGAAATTGTGTCCCTGCAGCTATCTTTCACATAGCCACACTGATGCCAAACAGGGAGAGCGACAAGGGTTGCTGCAACAAAAAGCGACACATTGGCAATGATTTTGTCATGGTGGTGTACAATGACTCTGGAGAGGAGTACAAACTGGGCACAATTAAGGTAGACACACACGAGCACAGTAAAAGAATCTGAAATTTGCTGTTGATATTCTGTCTTTTAATGCCCATTTTCCCCTTCCTTTAGGGTCAGTTTAATTTTGTCGAAGTCATTATAAAACCACTGGATTATGAATGTAACCTCGTTACCCTCCAGTGCCGCAAAGGTGAGCTAATCACTTCTTTTTCGGATCCTGTTCTTCATTTTTGTCAGCTTTGTTTAACTTTAATGAGTTCTTCTTTATACCCTCTTTCAGACCTTGAGGGATTAGTAGACACAACCGTGGCAAAAATTGTTTCAGATCGAAACCTTCCCCTGTTAGTCAGGCAGATGGCTCTGCATGCAAATGTAAGTCTTATCTTCTTACATCTAGTCAAAACACACTTTGCAGAGGTGACACATTCTCGACTCTTCTCTCTCTCCTCAGATGGCCTCTTTGGTGCACCAGTACAGAGCTAACCCCTCTGACGCATACGCCTCTAAGTGGCTAGCAAGGTTACGACACATCAAGAGGATCAGGACCAGGGTAAGACCAACATGCAAAGTCTTCCTCATCACCACTACTTGCACTTAATTTCTCTAATTTCAACCCGTTTTACCCTATTGCTATAACTTAGGCTCAAGAAGCCATCCAGTCTCGCTCAACTCCCGGGATTTCACTGACCCAAGGGCAGAGCAAACCTTTGTCACAGAGCAGTGCTCCAACAAATGTAGAAGCCACCGGACAACGAAAAAGACTGGTGTCCACTGTAGACGATTTCACAGATTTTGTTTAATTTCTCGACAAGAAATTAAACAAAAGACGAGACAAAAGTATATGAAGTGAATAAAACAAACTAAAAACTTAAAAAGTGGCATTGTGCTCATTTTTGATCCACAAAGAAGGAATGAAAGCCCAAGTGCACCTCTGAGCATTAAGTCTGAGTCAAAGCAGGTATAATTATTTTTCTAACAATACACCTAATGGTAATGTAAAAGAGTTTACTCATGAATCAGCTGTCCCCCCTCAGCGTTGGAGTACTCTGTAGTGAGTTTCTGCCCATTGTTTAGATGATTGTCCAGCTGTTCTACTGCTTTGGGTCAGTCTCACTTCTCTAAGGGAGCTGATTTTAGTGAGAACAGAAAAATCCTTCGTACACAAAAGACAAAGGGTTTGTTCCAGAAACTTTTCCCAGGAGTTAGTGAAGGCCAGAGACAGAGTGAATTTTAGACACTATGAACATGATAAACTGTTACTGTTGTTTATGTAACTCCTAGATTTGTAAATAAGAAACTTTTTTTTTTCTCTTCTTCAACTTTTCAACCTACACACTGATTATAGGATTGGCATTGACAAGTACCAAACATTGCGGCTAATTTTTCAGCAAATCGGAACGTACTGCATTACCTACAGGGTGGAAACCAAGTACTTAAGCTAGCATTTGACTTTTTTTTTTTTTTTAACAAAAAAATCATTTTGCAGGAAGTTCAGCTGTCAAATTCTTTATTTGACTTTGTCAAGTGCAAAAGCATGAGAAGTGCGACAACTGCAAAATACAAACGAGAGCATATAGACAAATCTTTAACGCTGCTTTAAACAAAATGCATTTTACAACAGAAGACAACGGTGAGCTTTGGGCACTAAACTGTTACACGCAGAGCAGGAATATAATGCTGGTGGAACTGCCGACTGCTGTGCTGTTTGGGGTTTTCTATTCGCCGTCAAAGAGTAAACTGATTAAAAGCTTTGGCTGTAGTACTTCGATTACACCTGTGGAACATAAAACTCTGAAGTTTGCAACACCAGTGCTCGACCTATGTGTATGTTGCTGCAGCACAAAAATGACTGATCATGAAAAGCAAAAATATACATCACAAAGCGCTAATATATACAGAAATGTACACGCACAGAAGAAGAAAAGTTCCCTTTTTAATTTCTTTTTAAAAGCACCTGTAAGTTTGCTTTATGCTCTTTAACCGTGGTGTTTTGTATGAAAACAGAGGGGAAAAGATGTAGGCTAAATTAAACTGACATGGCCATAAGTACCTTTTTAACGTTTTATATTTTAATTAAATCCAAGGCAAATTCGATGATGTACAACTTCTAGAGCCTTGCTGAGAAAAGGGAGGGAGGGAGCAGGGGTCATGTTGACCATAGTTGCATATTTTAACTACTACATATCAGCTTTTGTTTTTCCTGGACTTCCTTACAGGTTTTAAGAAAAGGGTGGGTTCCCTGAGATCTGCCCACTGGACACAAGAAGTGCGCATGTTGAACAAAATAAGGCAAAAACATCATCACCACAAAGAGCAAACAAAAGTACAAACAACTGCAAGCTACTGCTTGATTACTTTGATAATACTTACTAGGACGTTTCTATAATGTTGCTGTAAAGGCATGACTTGACACACGAGAGTTAAATATGGGGTTTGATATCAGCTCCATTAAAGAATAAAGTGCAAGTACAAGAATGAATGAATTATTTAACTGGTGTGGTTAAAATCTCAGGATGCATAAATGATACAAAAGCTTTGGCAATGTTTATAATTAAGATACAGTATGAGTGAAGCTTTCTCTATTGGTTTGGGTACCAAGCTTATTATTTAAACCACACCTCATTACAAAAACAAAACAATACTTCAGAACAAAAGTGCTTTTAAATTGCTTCCATATGGAACAAAACACAACAAAAAAATAAACAATTAGGAAAGATAATCAGACTGGGAGTCATTATAGCTTTATAATGGGAGAACTTGTGTAAATACTCAGTATTGTCTGTTTCCTTGTCTACAATTAGACTTATCTGTTCAGTATTCATTTTCTTCACACTAACCTTGCTTTTCACTTGCTACACCTCCTTGTCATTGGCTCCTCTGACTTCATCTCTCTTATCTTCAGTCTCTCCAATCATCTCTGGAGAGGACGGATATATTTGCGCCCTGAATAACTGGCTGCTGGAATCCCAACAGCATTATGTCTGTGTGTGTGCGTGCATGCATGTATGTGTGTGTGTGTGTGTGTGTGTGTGTGTGTGTGTGTGTGTGTGTTTTCACCTGTAACCCAGTGGGCTGAAGTGTACCACACGTTCCTATTTGCTGATATGTTGTCTACAGTGTTATTTCTACACATGTGTACACCTGCATGTGCGTATATCTGTGTGCGCCTGCATGCAAATTTGGGACAGGCCACAGGTACCCATGGTGACCAAAAATAGAAAACGTAACAGTATGTAGACAGGTAACATAATTGAGAAATCACACGTTCTTTCTGAGATACACAAAAGTCTGATTGCATAGAATGCTTTCAGTTCATTGAGTCTTATGGTGAGCGCTTTTCTGCGCTCCTGTCAACGACCCCAGGTAACCTCCAGGGTCACATGGGATCAGGGGGCAGTTTTGGTCCGGGGAAAACAATGAAAGGAACTTCTTGGTTTCACTGCTGACTTTATGTCCCCTTAACCAGCTCAGCTAGCATCTGGTGACCTGCACCTTGAGAACTGAGTCGGGATTGAGACGGATCACTGCTTATAAACCTGCAAAGTCTTATTTTATTGCTCTTTTCGTCTTTCAGTACCCCAAACTCCTTGTTTGATCCTTCTTGATTCTTTCCTGTAGCTCATCCTTGTACCTGTATCCTTTCACGTCTATTAGTTTCTGTCCCTTCCTTGGGTTTAGAGAGTGGCATCTGAAGACAAAACCTGCTGCCCATGAGCGCCTCCTCTCGTCCTTAACCCATCATTTTAAGTGCACATCCTTTTTCTCCACCTTTCACTTCTTTCATCCGATCTGCTCATATTTATCTAAGTTGGGTGCACTTTGTTTTTGAGGGATGGGGGTTTGCGTTTCCGTTTGCGTGTAGGGATCGTGGTTGTGTGAGCTGGGTGGTTGAACAGGCTTGAGGAAGGGAGGGTCTCTCTCTCTGCAGGAAGATCCCAGTTGCGTGTAATGGGCGTAGATGACAGGGAAGGGGTGGGTGCACGGGTGGATGGAAGAGCTGTAGGTGTTTTTGGTGGCGGGACATGGGAAGATGATGTGTTTGCTGATGACAGGGGGAGAGAGGAAGAATCGGAGGACTTATCTGTGACTGGTGTGGGTGGAGGCACACTGATTGAAGGTTTGGCAGACAACTGGGGAACAGGGGGGTTTGTAGAAGCAGAGGAGGGTCGGGGCTTCAAAAAGGGAACGGGTGTAGCTACAGGAGTCTTTTTGGGGATGGCAGCACTGCTCCCACATTCTTTTGGAAGTTCACTTTTATCTACCTTTTTCCCCTTCCTGCTCCCTTTGTTCTTTTCCTTGCCACGCTTTTGTTCTTTCCAGGCTTCCCCTTCCCCTCTCTGTCCCCCTTCGCTCCTACATCCCTGAACTCCATCGTCTCTCTCCCTCCCTCTACGCCTCCTTTTCCTCTGGGCTCGCTCCAGTTTACACTCAATGTGGTACAGATCCTCTGTCGTCACAGTGACACGGTCAAGCTGTTGCAGCAGAGCATCCAGGGTGGGGAGGAGTCTCCTCAGAGAAGCTTCCGTCTCTCTCTCTCTCCAGCTGTTACCTCCCACCACCACTCCTGGGCCAAGGCCCAAGCCAAGGCCCAAGCCAAGTCCCAGGCCGATACCCGGGGCTTCTGTGAGGCTGCAGGGGCTGGAAGACGCTGGACGCCACGAGGCCTCAGAGCCCGCATCAACACTGTCTGGGGTAGGTGGGGAGTCTGGACTGTCCAGAGGAGGCAAGCACAGGGACTTGCAGTCGCTGGTGGAGGATGAACGGGACGGTGGGAGCTCCATACCTTCGAAACGCACTTTGTGGCGAAACTAAGGAGAAAAAAAAAACAGGATACGATTTTGGGTAAAGCATTCAGATTTTGTTTTGTTCCAATAGTATATATGAAAAAGTTAATCTATAAATAAAGCAACAAAAAGTGTCCTTAACAGCTGTAGATATGAATTAGAATTTGTACCTCTTTAGCCCGACTGAGTCCCATCCACATTTTGAGTCTTCTGAGGAACAGTTCGACCATCTCGTAGTCTTGGAGATCCACTGCTGGGCGGTACAGTTCTGCCCGTGCACGCCGGTAGTTCCTCAGTAAAACAGAAGTGACCAACCACAGCAACACCAGGCGAAATATAGCAAAGCTTATGTGGAACAGCAGTGCAGAGAAAGTGCTGGGACCAGTAATTATCCAGGCAGGACGCCATGACAACAAGCCACACCAACCAGAACCCAGTAAGGACAGACTGGCTGAGATCACATTGCTGTAGCCGTCCAACACAGAGTGGAAGAGCTGGAATGGAAAAAAGTTTCCTTTTTTATCAATTGTAAGACAATATTTGAAAAATAATAAGAAATGTAAAGATTACTGATGCAGCATGAGGAAAAGCTACTGATCATTTACATGTGATGGGCACATGATGACTGATAGGCAATGGATCTTTTGGAATAGGGAACTCAAACCAACCGGTTACCAGTTGGTTGTATTCTGGTTATATCCCTATATAAAAATTTTATTTCAAATTTATGAGGTTCTGGCTGATTCTGAATGTAAATATTCAATATGAATTTAAGGTGACAATAGAATAGAATAGCCCTTTATTGTCACATGTACAATGAAATTGTGGGTGCTCCACACTAGTTGTGTAAGAATAAAACTGAAATAGTGAGATGGCAGGAACAAATAACAAACAGGAGAAATATATACAAAACAAGAGCAAGGCACACAATAGAGGAGGGGTTCCAAAGTGCTTAGAAGTAGTGCAAACGACTTGATGTGAATAGAGGCCGAGTCTGAGTGATAAGGGTTACTCGGACTATGGCTCAGATTGGTAGGGTGGGTGTGTGCGTGTGTGTCCGAATGGCCCAGGGGAAGAAGCTGGTTGTGAGTCTGGAGGTCTGGCACCTGATTGACCTCAGGCGCCAACTGGAGGGCAGCGGATGGGATGCAAGGGGTCACCTGTGATGGCCCCGGGCAGGAGGAGCTGGCTATGGCCTCCAGGGGTGGAAGAAGGCAGCCAGTGATGTTTTGGGGGCAGATTTGTACTATTCAGTGAACTGCCACATCATCACAAACAGATTCCATGTAATTATTATGACCTCAATCAAACACAAACTGATAGCAAACCGACTCCATCTTACTGCTGTTTTAACACTCTTGACACACCAAAGGCCCTGTGAACCCAACTGTGAGTGGTCGCAGATCTGGTCTGTACCCAAAGTCACTCTTTCAAAAGCAACAAGAGTGCAAGATAACTGCACACCTTTTCAATAACTATGGTCATACCATGGCATCCAACCACATTTGAGCTTAACGGTTATTTTAACACAGACTTCATTAAGAAGAATGTAGGCATACGGTACCTCTGCAGTGGCTTCACTTTTCAGACCCTTAAGCTAATTGATCTTTTATATACAGTCCATGCTTCTAGCAGCATGAGTAATTACACAAATACTCTTGGATGGCTTGTTGTGAACTGTCTTAGTCTATTTGTATTGCTGTGGCCCTCTTCTCATCTGCCAAAGCACTGATTGCTGGTTGATGTAAAACTACTGGCACACCTAGTAGGAATGTGGCCAGAGACTGTTAAACTGTGAAGTTCAAAGCATTTACCTGATGTTGACAGACTTCATCAGTAGTTGCAAGTTTGTTTGGCAAGAGTGTAGATGTAAATGATGTTAATTTGTATTGCTGTGCGGTCGCTCATCCACAAAAGAGCTTAACAGTTTTTGGCTCTTTTCTTAAATATTATTAATCATCTTACTCTTCTATCATCGGGAAATGTCATGAAACACAATTATATTCCAGTTCTGAAGGGCTCTCTAAAAAAAGAGAATTGAAGGGAACATAATGTCTAAATAAAGAACAGTTAAAAGTCTCTTGGATGAAGCGGTGCCATTTACACAGCAGAGACATTCTGCAGGTCATTATTTATTCCGTGCTGGTTTGAATAAATGATTCAAATATTGAATAAATGCTATTGTCATAATGTTCTCGTTCAGTAAAGCTGTTTGGCAGCAAGGAAGCACAGATGCTTTCATGCTGTAACGATAAAAGCAAAGCTGTATTATGCAATCTGTGCAAAAGAGCAGGTTTATTTGAAATTCTCTAAAGAAAGTGAACTGTAGCCATGACAATGAACGTGAACAGACCAAAAACAAGTAAACTGAACAACCTCGTGGGCGGAAACACTTTGTCTCAGCACATAACCTTGTCAATGTTGACTGAATTTACAGTTTATTTGGTGTGCGCACATGTGTGTGCGGGGGAGAAGCTGAGCCAGAGGAAAACAGAATGAACAGAGAAGAGAAAAAACTGACCAGGTGTCCCGTGTGTGAGTAAGCCAGCACCAACAGCAGTAACGCCAGAGCAACTCCCAGCAGCTCCCAGACCGAGCGCCGCAGAGCTCTGCCAAATACGGCCCACTCACGGAGAAACCGCAACTGGTGGGACGCCTGCATGAGCAAGGACACAGAGAGGGAGAGCAGGGAAACAGAAAGCAAAAATATGTGTTTGGGAAAAAAAAAGTTATCTTGTAATTTAATCTAATTTAGCCAAAGGACACAAATGTTTCTCTATCACAAACACATTTGGAGCCATTTTGAGTTTGTAATATAATAATATGTGTGTAGAAACAGTCGTACCTTTCTCACAAAATAAGGGCGAATGCAAAAGGACCAGCAAATTAATAAAATATGGAGAAAAAGAGCTTCCTAATAAAATATGTTATATAAGAAGTGTTTCCACATTGAGCTCAGGCTTCAGCCTACAGTTTATCAGACAATATTTTGTTTTCTTTACATTTGATGTAAAAGCTTTTTGTTTACTTATGCAGTTCTATAAGCACTCTTTTTGTTTCTTTTAGTCTGGAAACTGGAAATAATACGCATTTCTTTTAAAGATGTTTACATTTTCTAAGCCAGCCTCATTCTTAGTGCGTACACACTGTCAGAGGTAGTTCTACATTTGTATTGTAAGAAAATACAGATTATGGGTTTATGTAAAACTTTGATTTGTGGTTTAAGCACAGTTTTGTGTATATGTTGTGTTTATGAATGTGGCCCGCTGCATTGATCACTGCCAATCAAAAACAACCTAATGAATGGATTTAAGCAGCCATCACAAAGCAACAACAAAAATTAAGCTTAACTACTTCTGCTTACTTCCATTTAGTTGTTTACTTTAACAATTTTGTTCATTCATGTTTTGCCTCTTTAAAAATAAAAAGGGCAAAAGAATACGCTTATTATTGCATATTGTTAGTTATGCTTTTTGTTCCTTCTTATTTCGCTTTGTGAGGCATCTTATCTGTCACACACTTTGAACTGTATTATACATTTAAACTATTGTTGACAGAAAACAATTGAAAAATTGAGTTAAATAGAGTTGGAGTCAGGCTGTACTCCAACTCTCGTCCTATGACTGTTGCCAATCCCAGGCCCATATGCCCTATGACACTGGGATAGGCTCCACCCCCTCCAACCCTGATAAGAATAAGCGGCAGAAGATGGATAATACTGGGTTCATTTGTTAGTCTCAAACCTAAGCACCAGTTCTTCTCATAAGCCTAGTTTATGGTCGTCACATTGGTTGTGATGTCACTACAGCCTCGCCACTGCTACTTAAAGGAATGCCGTCTTCTCTGCAGTCTCTCAGAAACTTTCGATAATCTGAAAATGTCTGCTGACACATCAATGAAATGTCTTCACTCTGGCAAACCACGTCACAAAAACAAGAGCTGAAACCAAAATGACACCAAATCGTGGTGCGCCCCAGTGACGGTGATGTCACTACTGTCAAATGAGTATAAAACGGGCTTTAAGTTACATGTGCTGATAAATCTGAACAAACTGTCAGAGGTTAAAACACACTAAGACATTTCCTGTATTTCCATTATAGGTTATTTTATTTTGGTTAGATTTATGAGCAGAAATTTATTTATTTTTTCCTCATTTAAAAACAAAACTTTACCTACAATGGCCTCGATTTCTGTAACACAGTTTACCAGTTTGGCTCAGATCACCTCCTTGATTGGTAATGAAGACGTCGCAAATGTTAAATGTATACGCTCTATATTTTCCTGAAATAACTGAGCTCTGCAGCTTTCAACAAACATCGCTTCATCTTTAATAATCAACAGTGTGCTTGTTTGGGACTATTTTAGCTGTGAATTAACACAAATTTAGTTGATTAGTGAAGATTTACAACAGCAGCATTGTGTCAGCCAGAGCAACTTAACCACACTGATGCTGATTTTAATTATTTCAGAGATAACAAAGGAGCGCTACAGCGATAGTGATAATTAATTCCACAGACAATTATTGATATTAGATTCATTTCATTACTGCTTTTTGGTCTTAGATTGGATTTGTTGTCAATAATAAGAAGTCAAAATCATTACAATTGTTTTCTAAATCGTGACTAATGTTTATCTTTCCTCTTCACGGCATTCCCAGATCGTTATACAAGCAAAAATGTCATAAACAACATGCAACATATTTCTGTAAAATTACCCTGGATTCCTCTCTTTCTTTCTTACCTTGAGTACCAGTATGAACAACAGCAAGGCAGACATGACGGTGTGCATCTGAGTCTGTCTGGCCAGGGGGTAGAAATCTGTGAAGGTATCCCGAGGGTGCTTCAGGTATGATGTCCATTGCTGTTTAGCTATTATGCAGCGGCTCAGGTGTATTCCGAATACAGACGCTGCTAGAGACAGTTTACAGATACCCAGGAGTCTCCAGGCTGACAGCAGGTACCTATAGCCTTCTCTGAGGAAGCCCAATATGCCCCGAACGAGGAAATACAACACCAAGGCGAGGAGGATGATCTGGAACCACAAAGTGCCATTTTAAAAATGATACTAAAGGGAAAATGAAACAGCTGTAGTTCAAGGATTCATGGTTATGGGAACGTTTACCATTAGAAGAAGCTGCAGGTCCAGCCCTGTGATTGGCCACAATGTGATGACAATGAGGTCAAAGCTGGACTGGGCACGCTCAGAGACTGGGAACTCAAACAGGAAGGAAAAGACGGCCAGCAGGTTTGTGTTTACGTTATAGAGAGAGAACTCCACAAACACGGCGCGAGTCCTATGAACAGGAACACAACAAAACACACAGTTAGTGCACATGATAAGATCAGGAGCCCACATTTAAGCTGATTCCAATATTTGGCCATTTAAATTTCTGATTTACTGGCCCCACTGATATATCGGGCTCTAACCAGGAATCAAAATATTTCACATAGTTTTGGTCAGGTATCTGTTTTGATACTTTGATACTTTATTGAGCTGATTATGTTATAGGTTTAGTTTGTTAGAAGAATGACACTAACAATTATTGACAGATTTACATGAAAATTCTTCCAGATGTGGGTCTTGGCCCAACTTAGAAGTGATTAACTTCTGGAATTGATCTGGGACCATAACTTTTTTGGAAGGATTTGTTTTCCAAGCGTGAGTGCTTAGGGACATTTTAATGTCTTTGAGAAATTATCATCAATATATCAAAGTAGACCAGAACCAGGGCCTGAAATCATGCATGTTGAAGGGATTTTTGTTGGAGGAGGTATGTAGACTGCTCTTGTATTTTATTTATGGCAGGAAGTTTTATTTCAAATGAGAAATAAAGGGTACAAACAAAAATGATTTGACGCAATTTTACTGCCTTTCTCCCCTGTGTATATCTGTACCCTAACACAAAATGTGCTGGGATTAAAGAGTTGTTTATACCACAAGTTATCATTCTTAGAAACAGTTGTTAAATGTTAGCCAACATTCTCAGTGCATTCAGCACTGGATTGTTTTCTGTGTCTTATTTTGATGTTTCATGTTTTACTGATTGTGCAGTGCTTTAATTACTGCAGGCTTTGGAGCAAATTAAGAAAACAGCTCATGAACTGACAGTAAACCTCCGCTCAAGATTTCTAAAGCCAAGGCCACAGTTGTGTTTGATTCCAAACATTGTGAAATTATTAGCACAATAACATGTACCCAGTTTCTACTCCCTCGCAAATTGCCCATAAATTTTGGAACAACCTGGTCAATGAAATCAATGAGCATGACCTCTTTCAGGTCATATTCTCACTCCCTCACTGGCCAGATGATCTCACACTCCGCTGGACCGGAAAGCATTTGTTTTTGTTCTTGAGCAAGGTTAGCATACACACCAGATGTGCAGCATGCCAACATCCAACTGAACTCCACGTGGGCCAGAATATGGCATGTTTAACTGTTTACTGGACTGAACCAACTGGACTTTGCAGGTCAAACTGGCTCAGCTCAGTCCACAGCCACTGGTGTGAGTACATGTTTAAAAAATGCAAAACACTGTGCTGTCCTGAACAATACAAAGGAAAATGTGTTTTAATTATTTTGCTGTAACTCAGACTTTACATGTCCTACTGCTGTAGTCATGTCTTCACATGATCACTACCTAGAGTCGAGCCAGTGCAGCTGTTGCAGCTGCTTTAAGGAGGAGGAGGCTTCTTCCAGGCTTCTGTTCAGCTGGTGAACCACATCTCTGCTGTTATACGCCATCATCCGATCCAAACGCCACACCCTTGGAAAACGTGTGGGAGAAATTACAAAAGAGAAAGAAGTGAACAGGGGACATCAAAGAAAGCCAGATGTTAAAAACAAAACTAAGCAGAACATTAACATCCACCAGCTTGTCGTCAACCCATTTAGAATTAGATTTTGAGTTCATATCTACACCTTTTATGGATTTTTGCCTATTTGGCATAGCCAAATGGAAAAGCTCATAAAAGAAAATGCATGTATGAGACTTTATCTGAAAAGTAATATCTTCTGTATTCTCTTAGTCTATCTCTAACGCTAAACAGGTTACCGATGACCTGCAAATTAACAATAGTTAATAACTTTTAATAGCCACACAGACACAAGCAGGTTTTCTATAATTTCCTTACCAATCTGAATCCATGGCACCAAAAACTGTACTATTATCCTCTTCTTTACTTGGAGATATGACCAAGTTCTTTCCCCAGAAAGATGATGTGTTTTCTGACCTAAGAGAATCTGCTAATGGAAAAGTTTTGAAAAGATTACAATGACGTCCATCTGCATTTATTTCATGAGTTTACCCAGAAAAAAAATGCAATCATAAAATGCAATTCAGATAATAGTCAGGATCCTGAAATATTAAACATATTATGTCTCTGACTCAGTAGTACTACTGAAGAAAGCTACACAAAGAAGCAAAGAAATGTACTTCAGCAAATAGATTCAATAAGTCTGAGATGTGCTCTGTCAAAGAGCTCTGATGTAGCTCCAAACAAGTTCACATCTCAGTAAAGGTAAAGATAGCGGCCACAAAGAAATCTCACCCTGTGCGTCACGGATTTGTCTGAGCCTCAACGTGCCGAGTAACACGCTTCCTGTGTCTCTCAAGAGGGCAGGCTCATCCAGGAGCCGTGGCAACATGGAGTCATGCAGCCACGCTAGAACATCTTCTCGGCTAAAAAAACCAAAAAACACAAGGAAGGTTATTTGTCCCACGCGGACTGCTGTCAGACAGGCTGATGACGAACACAGGATGGCCGTGCCCACTCTAAGACTTAACACTATAATAGAAGACACTGTAGAGCTGAGCACAGGTAGTTTGTGATAGAACTTCACAACTGATCTCTTTTATTTTAAAGAAAATGACAAAATCAGGTGAAATCCTGAGAGAAAATCTGCTGCCATAAAATCCTTCCTAAGACTTCTCACAGTTTCTGAAAGTCTTATGAGCAAGTCAGCCTTAACAAATGAGAGCAGCAACAAGGTTTCGGAAACATTAAACCACGAAAATAATCCAGCTCTATTCATGTACATTCATACCTGCTGATGTTGTGGTACTCGGGTGTGTGTAGGGCTCGCTGCAGCTGAGTGCGCAGCCTGAGGCTGTGAGTGTCTTTGGCTGAGTCGGAATAGTTGAGAAGCACAACGACCAACAGGAAAAACATATAGACCAGAAAATTCTGAAAATAAGAGAAAAGAATTCTGTTACTGAGCACCATTTAAAGATGTGATTTAAAGAAAGGAGACTCCAGCATCATCTCTCTCTAACCCACTATATTCTCTTCTTCACTGACCTTCAGCATCGTGTGCAGCATGTGGACCTTGCGGGCCTGGTGTCGGGCCTGAGACAGAGCAAAGCCCTGTGGAGGTCTCACCCTCGGTACCCGCTGGACCACTCTCTCCACCCTGGGGAACTCCACCAGCACATCCTGGTCCTCAGGACGCAGCCGGCGCACACACAGTGCGTAGTAAACTGCTTCACACAGCACCTGTGGGGCACAGGGCAGATAAATTGTTATGCTAGGCAACCAATTTCAAAGTCCAGAATTTTGATGTTGCATTTACTCAACCCAAAGTCAAATGTGTGGTCCAAATTGATCCACTCTAAGGAAAATTGGACAACCTACTATTAACACAATTTAGTTGTTAAGATGGCAATTTAGTGAAAATGAGTGTCTGAGACATTGAAAATATAGAAAAATCTTGTGGGAACAATCAACTTGTCCTTTCTGAACTCATCTCAAACGTTTTAAGGGTCCAAAGTGGTGCAATTATACATTCTCTAACCCTGCTTCAAGTGTGCTTTTGACACTTAATGGTACTGTAACAACATAACATTATCAGCTTCTGAAGGTGGTGTGGTGAATGTATGCCTTTTTAGATTCACAGCAGATATATGAAACAGCCTCAAGGGTCTGAATAAAGCAGCCAAAGTGGCTCTAAAAGCGAATCAATCCCCATAGACGCCCATGTTAAAATCCCCAACATTACTGAAGCAAGAAAAAATGTTTAAAACATCTTCAAATACTCTAAAGTTAAGGACGTGCGTGCTTTGACTAACACATCCAAATAAAGTACTTCTGGATCAAGAAAAAAACACCAAGACAGCAGTGAGCAAAACACTAAAAATGAGATTTCACAAAGGACTCTTCAAAATAATGGCTGATGTCATGGTGACTACATCTGTCTTTTATACAGTGTATAAGCTGCTGTCTTTATTTGGGGGCACTGTATCTTGTCACTTCACTTTAATTCAATTGATATTGGCCCAAATGACAACAGGAGGTTTATATTGTAAGTTAAAGAACCTACAATAATACAGAGAAAACCCCAACAATCAAACAACTCATATATACATTCATTAAATTCATTCACTAAATGAACTCGCTGCCATGTCTTTCTGGGGTTTCTGAAATGTAACGTGTTAACTTTTCTCAGTTATTAATATGGTCATAACCGATCCGACTACTCAGCTATGACAGAAAACCGCTACTGAAGATGCACTCTATGATTACAGACACAATTTGTGTAATTCTGCCTCTCTGCTCTCTTGTGATTGAAGTGACTTTAATCTTTAATTCAAGGGGCTTTAAAGAAGATTTGCATGAACTATTCAGGAATTACAGCAATTTTTACAAACTGAACCCCATTTTTAAAGAGTCAAAAAGAAGCAGTTTCATGGCCTGTTTTCTTGTTATTTCATGACAAATCAAGCAGAATATCAATATCTGAAGCTGATTCAAAGCATTGAATTGGTATTTTGTAGTTTTTCAGTGTAATGTTGAAATGTAATGTTTCTACTTCCTTTAGGGTCTGTATGATCCTCCTTTGTTGCACCAAACCTCTTCATATGCTTCTCCTGGGGCCTCTTTTCCCCTTGTTTGGCAGCTCCATATTTATACATCATACACACACATTTTTCTAGTATATTCACTGTCCCTCCTCTGTACATGTCCAAATCTTAGCCTTTAGCACTGTATCTTGTCACTTCACTTTAATTCAATTGATATTGGCCCAAATGACAACAGGAGGTTTATATTGTAAGTTAAAGAACCTACAATAATACAGAGAAAACCCCAACAATCAAACAACTCATATATACATTCATTAAATTCATTCACTAAATGAACTCGCTGCCATGTCTTTCTGGGGTTTCTGAAATGTAACGTGTTAACTTTTCTCAGTTATTAATATGGTCATAACCGATCCGACTACTCAGCTATGACAGAAAACCGCTACTGAAGATGCACTCTATGATTACAGACACAATTTGTGTAATTCTGCCTCTCTGCTCTCTTGTGATTGAAGTGACTTTAATCTTTAATTCAAGGGGCTTTAAAGAAGATTTGCATGAACTATTCAGGAATTACAGCAATTTTTACAAACTGAACCCCATTTTTAAAGAGTCAAAAAGAAGCAGTTTCATGGCCTGTTTTCTTGTTATTTCATGACAAATCAAGCAGAATATCAATATCTGAAGCTGATTCAAAGCATTGAATTGGTATTTTGTAGTTTTTCAGTGTAATGTTGAAATGTAATGTTTCTACTTCCTTTAGGGTCTGTATGATCCTCCTTTGTTGCACCAAACCTCTTCATATGCTTCTCCTGGGGCCTCTTTTCCCCTTGTTTGGCAGCTCCATATTTATACATCATACACACACATTTTTCTAGTATATTCACTGTCCCTCCTCTGTACATGTCCAAATCTTAGCCTTTAGCACTGTATTTTGTCACTTCACTTTAATTCAATTGATATTGGCCCAAATGACAACAGGAGGTTTATATTGTAAGTTAAAGAACCTACAATAATACAGAGAAAACCCCAACAATCAAACAACTCCAGTGACTTGGCATGCAGTTGGCAACAATGGGAAGAAAAAACAGGAAGAAACCTCTGGAAAAACCAGGGAGAGGCTGTGTAGGGGGGTAAGGGAGCTGAGACAGGACAAAAGACACACTATGAAATCTTTGCAAAACCACGTGTCTTTACCTTAATTGGCTCCAACAGTAGAAATGAGCAGAAGAAACTAGCAAAGCAGGAGATTAACCACATCATGGCAACATTCTGACTGAACCCATAGCCGGCCCAAACTGAAACACCATTGGCCAGAGCGATTCCTGCCCAGCTGCCCCACATGGCAGCACGTCCACACCAAGGTGGAAACCGTCTTGGACGACACACATCTGTTACAACTGTGAAAAGAAGAATAAGGTGCCAAAGACAAAACAAATACAAATCATCAGCCACTGAAAACTTAGAAATAAAGAGAATTTAGGGAGTATTTAAGCGTAAAACTATTTAACTGAAAAAAATGAGCATTTTAATGATCCTTTTAGACTCTTTGAAGGTTATTTCGCACTTTACAAAAGAAAGAGGAGTCCTTGGAGACTTTGAGTCTTCAAGGACTTTTCGATTAGTAACGTAATTAGTAAATATATCAAGTTTCCAGAGGAAGAATAAATGACGTTGTAAGTTTGGTGCCTTTTCAATTTACCTTTTCTATCACAACCAAGGACATGTGTCAACATTCAGACTGCAAAACGAAAGCACAATGCACATACGCTGGTTTCACATCAAAGCACAATTATAAAGGCTCAGTCACACATCTGGCAGTACAAGACTAATTACTCTGTGAAAGTAACAGCCTTTTTTCTTTTTAAGAGTAATCACCAAACTTTGCTTTACCTAATGAGAGTTATAAGCCTTCTAAAACCCTTGGCTAGGTGATTTATGTGTCCTCGCTCACTAATCTAAACAAAGAGACAGCAGGACACTTTAAAAATAGAAAATCTATGGGGGCAAATAACATCTGGATGGTCTTTTAAAGGGACAGTTCAAATCAAAATGTAAAAATCAAATCTGCATATTTTTTCCCTGGGCTGTAGTACTATTTATTATAAAAGTCTGCCTTCTCTTAATTTCTATTTTACAAGTCAGTGTTTGACAAATAAAATATTTAATTTTGAGAATAATTTTCTGAATAAACTATGAATCTTTAAAATGTGGTGAGACTGTTTAGTGCATTCCTAATTGTAATTCTAAGTTTAATCAGTACAGGCCTCAAATTTTGAATTTTACTAGATAATTCAAACTGCCTGCACACACACCTGTGTTTGAGGTGAAGGCTGTCTTTGGTGGGTCCCGCCTCACAGATTCCAGAAGAAGAGGGTCATTCAGCTTTGTCAGGAGAATCACTTCAGTCTTATCTTCAAAAATGCTCGACCTGCAACACAAACAGTGGCAACACAAAATCAAGTGAATCTACGCAGGTCTCAAATGATTCTGGGGAATTCCTTGTCCAGAATATAACTTACAGGTCAGCCATCTCGCTTTCATCTGCCTGAGGAAAGAAGTTCTGTCCGTCTGCCAGTATGTGCTTGATCAGATCTTCATCTATAAGAAGACAGTGTGAAACTGGATTATCATATACATTCATTAAATTCATTCACTAAATGAACTCGCTGCCATGTCTTTCTGGGGTTTCTGAAATGTAACGTGTTAACTTTTCTCAGTTATTAATATGGTCATAACCGATCCGACTACTCAGCTATGACAGAAAACCGCTACTGAAGATGCACTCTATGATTACAGACACAATTTGTGTAATTCTGCCTCTCTGCTCTCTTGTGATTGAAGTGACTTTAATCTTTAATTCAAGGGGCTTTAAAGAAGATTTGCATGAACTATTCAGGAATTACAGCAATTTTTACAAACTGAACCCCATTTTTAAAGAGTCAAAAAGAAGCAGTTTCATGGCCTGTTTTCTTGTTATTTCATGATAAATCAAGCAGAATATCAATATCTGAAGCTGATTCAAAGCATTGAATTGGTATTTTGTAGTTCTTCAGTGTAATGTTGAAATGTAATGTTTCTACTTCCTTTAGGGTCTGTATGATCCTCCTTTGTTGCACCAAACCTCTTCATATGCTTCTCCTGAGGCCTCTTTTCCCCTTGTTTGGCAGCTCCATATTTATACATCATACACACACATTTTTCTAGTATATCCACTGTCCCTCCTCTGTACATGTCCAAATCTTAGCCTTGCTTCTCTAATTTTGTCTAGGTGGCTGCAGTAAAACCCCGGCAGAGCATCACAGTGGAGGAAGTACAGTCCCTCGCTATAACATGGTTCACTTTTCATGGCCTCGCTGTTTCGCAGATTTCTTTTTGTGGAATTTTGCATGTTTTTGGGTTGTTTTGTTTTTTAACAGCGCATCCTGTTTGGCTGTGGACCATTGTCAATTAATCTCCTCCGTGCCGTATCACCTGTACAGTACAGAATGTGTTCAGCTTGTCAAATTTACATAAATCTTCGATCCCTAGCAGTGTGACTCTGAAGTGCTGTACTGTATGTTTGTAAGTTTTCTCCCCAACAAACAACAATGTCGACGAAACATTTTGCACCATCAAAGGCACCTGTGGTAGCACCCAGAAGGCAGAGGAAGATGCTAACCATCGCACAAAAAGTTTGACTTCTGGACACGCTGAAGAAAGATAGAAGTTACCGTATTTTTCGGACCAGAAGGCACATTAAGAGAAACAAAACAGTCAAATAAGTCAAACTTTACTGAACTCATTCTTCTTGCTTCCTCTACGTCTGTACCATTGATTCATTAATGTTGAATTCTCTGGCAGCTGCTCTATTCTCATGTTCTGGACCTGAAAACAGGGTTTGATCTTTGTTTTCATTCTATAATACTGGACTTATTTTTCTATGAAGGTTTGAACTTCGAGAGAGTTTAAACAAGAGAGAAAAGTGTGAAAATGTTCATGCCTGTCTGAGAAAACTGTCTAAAGCAGCGGTCCCCAACCCCCGGGCCTCCGGTGTGAAATGTATGGTTTTCAGGGTTTTTATCGGTTTTCAGCGTTATTTTGTTATCGTTTTTATCGTTAACTCGGTTTTCCTGGGTCTTTTCACATGTGTTATGAATAAATCTTCTTTTTTTCGGTACCGGTACTAGTTTTATTTTGTTGTATTTATCCACGACACCTTAAAGGCCGGTCCGTGAAAATATTGTCGGGCATAAACCGGTCCGTGGCGCAAAAAAGGTTGGGGACCGCTGATCTAAAGTGTGTAGTGAGGGATTTTACAGCCTTAAAACATCTATAATAATTGTAAAAAATAAAGTTGGCTACTTTAATTTCACCTATCACGGGTTATTTTTAGAGCGTAACTCCCACGATAAATGAGGGACCACTGTACAGCATTTGGTGATGTCCACTGATTCTTGATGTCAACTAAAATGCTTTTATTCAACAATCAAAAACACTCAAATCAAATCAAATCACTTTTATTGTCACATCACATGTGCAGGTACACTGGTACAGTACATGTGAGTGACGCCTTGTGTTTTAAAAGCATATTCTAATTTCTTAAAAAAAAACCTATTGCATTACTTTTCCTAAATCGCTTGAATTCAAACTGAAAGTCCGCAGTTCAATCACATCTTCATTTTTTGGGCATAAAATCCACTGTGGTGTGATACAAAGACAAACCACCAAAATAACTTACTGTCCAAAAACAGTTAGACTATATGAAAATAAATAACTGAATGATTATTTATTGTGCATTTTGTGTGTAGTTTATTTTCCTAAAAAGAAATGAAAAACAAAAAAGATGAATCTGACATTTCTACTATAGTTTTTAATGCAATATTTGCTTTTATAGCCTTATGGTTTGTCTTTCTTTAGATTTTCTGCAGATATTGCTGTACATTTAATTCCACAACATTCATCAAGTGAAAATCTGCTTTCATCACATTTAGCTCAGGCCATTATGAGACACTGCATACAATTTCTAACGATCTGTTGTCCATTTATGAATGTAGTTTTTTTTAAGAAAGCTAAATTCAGTGTTTCAGAACGTTTGATTTAATACTGCAGCCTGTTTGCTTCAGTTACCTGAAGAGGTGAAATATTTGTTGCGTTGCTCGGCGCCTTCTTCATCATCAGGGTTAAAGGCCATGTCCACACCGAGGTGCCTGCTACCCTGACCCCTCTTCAGCCTGGGCATTCCTGCCCCGTGCCCAGCGCCTCCAACCACCGAAGTGTCACTCAGCAGCTCTGGCCAGTCCCTGTCCTCTGTCTCCTCCTCTACCATGTCCCAGCTCTCCTCACTAAAATGCACAATGAGAAATGTTTGTGACTCAGACTAACTTCAGCAAATAATTCATTTGCTCTGAAGGTCATTCCAACAAAACAAGTTTGTCAGAGAAGAATAATGTTGTTGTCATTATGCTGATAAAATTGTTGCTTTCGAATTTAGAGTTGTTTGGTGAAGAAAATGTTTCGCTCACTTCAAATTCAAAAGATAGTTATTTTTAAAAAAAACGTATATATTTTTTAAACTTTCACATCTCTTGCAGATCACAATAAGATGAGCCATTTCCACTTTATTCGTTGATTCTCACAGCTTGCTATTCCACTACATCTGTTTTCCAACAAACAGGTCGTTACCTGAAATAAATATGCTTACCTTTTACTTGATGGAGTGGGCAAGTCCACGTTGGTCTCCTCTGAGTTGGTCTGAGGAAACAGACATGATGGATGGAGAGAGAGACAAACATTAATGACCTGAAAAGGTGAAAGTAGAATCCTTCCCAAATGTGACTTTTAAACCCCGTGTTTTCGTGACAGACTTTACCTCGCCATTAAAAAAGAGGAAGGAACTTCCAGCCATGGAGTTGTCCAGGAAGTCATCGATCTCCACGGACTCCTGGTCCACTTGTTGTGGCACCTGCTCCACGGTCACACACTATTGTTTACAGATACACAATGACAGAGGAAATATTCTGCTTTATCCAGGGCCTTTGAAAGACAAGAAAGCTTGATCATATATCACATTTGGTAAGGTTTGGGTTACCTTGCTGCGGCTCATTCTGAACAGCGTGAAAACAAGCAAGTAGAGAGGGTAGACGATCAGACAGGTGACCACACCTGCTGCCACTGTCTCGCCGTTTAATGATGAAGACCTTGACACAGCCCTCGGGCTGAAGGACATGATTGCATTCATTAGAAGTTGCATGGTGGGAATTTACAAAGAGAGACAGACAAGACAAAAAAAACCCCGTCACACCCATTCACGTACCCGTATCGCTTGTCCACCACTATGCTGTACCACAGAGTGTTGGCCAACAGGAAGAGCTGGAGTAACAAAGCACAGCACGTGGCTCTCTGCAGGCGGGTGAACGGGCTCCGGGTGGGCCTCTCCCACAGCGAAACCCACAGGTGACTCTCACACAGTGCCCTCTGCAGCTCATAGCGCAGGAGGCGAGGCAGCTGAAGAAGCACAGCCTCCTCTGGGAGCAAAAAATAGAAAGCGATACACTGGAGTGAACAAGCTAGCATTATCCATCAAGCAGTTGTTTTGCTATGCTCGATCTTTAATTATTTAATTACACGCCACCTAATCGCAGTTCCTTACCTGAAGCCTCCACCTCCATCTCCACCTGTCCATGAGTTCTCTCGTTGTCCACTGACAGCCAGTCTTCCACCAGAAAATAGTGGCTGCTTCCTGTCTGCAAGTCTTTAACCAAGACATACTGTAGCTTCCATGCTGGAGACAGACCTGAAGAAGGGGTAGCAAATAATAGTTAAATGATGGATAAACATTAATATACAGACTCTGCTTGGGCTCCTTCTGTTGTGTGTGTCTTTACCTTTATTGTCATGCCAAATACGTATTTTCCAGACATTGCCCAAGCTGGTGTCTGTCGCAATATGAAAGATGTCGAGTGCATTGCGGGCAAAAGCCCCTCTGCTGTCGAGATGGCGATGTCCGCTACGGCTTTCACGCCCATATAAACTGATTCCCACGTGAGCCGTGGTGCCTGGATGGAAGAGAGAGGCACTTTGCATGAATTCTCTTCATTTCTTGATGTAGGAATTGATTTTATTGAGTTTAAAATTTGAAGTTGAACTGCTATGATTTGCCTTATTTTCTGTCATACATACACTGTTACAGTGACACATGACGCTCATGTTGAACATATTGGCAAAGTTTCAAAAATGACGTCAAAACGACATCTACCTGTTACGTCGTTTTATCTCACCTGCCCCTTGGTTCCAGCCGGTTTTCACCTGGACCTCATACTTAAAGAGTCCATCTCGGCCACAGAGTGGAACCACACCAGCACGCCGTAGATCCAGCTGGTCCAACTTGTGTAAGATAGCCGCTGCTACAACATAGCATATTAAGCCCAATAGACACACCAACAGCACGACCAGGCTTGGTGCCCCTGAACGCTCCTGAAGGAGGGGGGAAATGGTTTGAGTGGTTTTGTTTATTTAGTGCACATCCACAAATAGTGACTGGTATTTAGTGAGATACTGACTGGCACTTTAAAACTGATGGCATTGGTTGGCACAAACAGGCCTGCGGCGAAGGATGTGAGGTGCTTGGTACGGCAAACCGCCCTGCTGGCGTTGGTCTCTGCTAATGGCACCATGCCATCTGTCCGCCACTGCTTTTCACTCTCACTGAAGTACTGACACAGAGAAGCAAACACCCCGACCTCCAGACGAACATCCACGGGTAGAGACTCAGAGCTGCAGGGCGTACTCACGTTGATAAAGTAGTCCAGAGTGGTGTCGTAGGTCCTATTTAGCAACAGTGACATTTTTGGAGATGAACAGGAGACAAGGACAGGAGATGCCAGCCATAGTATGCATATTTAATGCGCACTGTATTATAACGCTGCAAATGAACAGAGTTCTTACTCTGGTGACAGGAAGAAGGTGTAGTCCCTGTGGTCAAGATCTTGCCCGCTGGTCATATTGAGAGTGATACGTTTTGTGTCTGTGCAGTTGAACTCATTGGGTTGTTCGTGGGAATGGAGGTAGGCGGTGATGAATGGCTCCTCTTTGTCATTCTTTTCTCTTTCATACTTTTCTTTTACATCTAGAAAAGGAATGAAAATAATGACAGTAACACCAACACAAAAATACACAGTCAGTAAAGAAGCAAACAAAGACACAATTTACATTTAGAAGTACAGACTTAGTCACCAAATGACAAGACCAGACAGCTTTACAATATACAAAATGAACTCAAGTTCACTCGCCCTGTTATTTCATCTATACTATATAAAGTACATAATGTTATTGTCTGGCAATTGACATAGCTGTATGTTCGCAAGCCCATTCAGAATCCATACCGAGGCATTCATATGCTGCAGTTCAGTACTGCACAGAGTCACAATTATATATTTCTGGCAATATAATAACATATGTATCTTTTAATTTGAACTATAATAGATGCTAAAAACAACACTAAATCCATTTTTTCATTCATTCCTAAAGAAAAATGATAAATTCCAGTTACTTGGACAATTAATATACATTTAAAACACCTCCAAATGATTATTAGCTTAATCATCAAGCAGCTCAGACTGAGCAGTGTGGAGACAAAGTCAGAGAGGCAAGGCTGACACGGTCTGAACATGCACAAAGGAGGATAAGTCAATGTATTGGACAAATCAGGAGGAAAAGAGGAAGACCACAGAAAAGATTCATGGTTATAGTGAAGGAGGACATGCAGAGGATTGATGTGACAGAGGAGCAGTGTTGGTCAAGTTACTTGAAAAAGGTAATCAGTAACTAATTACTGATTACTTCCCCAAAAAAGTAATCCCGTTACTTTACCGATTACTTATTTTCAAAAGAAATTAATTACTTAGTTACTTAGTTACTTTTTAAAAACACAATTTACAACCTGAATAGGTGATAAAGCGATAGATCATTCAGCCCAATTCTACTTTTTCTGCATAATTTATCATACAAAATGTAATCAAATGGAAAAGTCCCTTTTTAAAACTTGTTTTATTAGTTTTAATCTTTTAATTTTATGCATCAAGCAAAAATGTAAGAAATTTGTTTAATATTTAAACCTATTTTCTGCACATTCCAGCACATAATATATATTTATTTGTGTTTACACTCACTCTTTCAAATAGATGCAAGTAAAACACAGCAGAAAATAAATAAAGTCAAAGACTAGCGGTCCTGTTGCTCTATTTTCACCTGTAAAGCAGGAGTAGGTAGGCGGAGGTTTGCCCTGGTGCAGGTGTGCCGCAGCGGTCAGTGGAAGGATACGGCAGTTTCTCTGTGAGTTTCCCATTACATCGTAGCGCACTCGGTGCTTGCTTGGAAGTTTAGGGGGTTTTTTTCGCTGTAAAAAGAAGTTTTCTTCCCACGCAGTGAACAGCGGATGCTAATGTTTTTGTCACTTTTTGGAATCAAACTTAAAGTAAGGTCAGTACTTCCACGCTTTAAACGCTGCACGCTCACATTCTCTCCCGCACTCGATTTATGATCCATTGTTGATCTGCACACAGCTGTTGTTACGAACGTCACACTTGCTTACGTCACTGTCATGAGACATTCTCGCAAAAAAATCACGGTTTTAGTAACGCAGTAACGCAGCGTTCCTACGGGATAGTAACGGTAATCTAACTACCGGTTTTGCAATAGTAATCCCTTACTTTACTCGTTACTTGAAAAAAGTAATCGGATTACAGTAACGCGTTACAAGTAACACCCATCTCTGCAGAGGAGGATGCTAGGGACAGGGTCAGATGGAGGCAGATGATCTGCTGTGGCATCAAATAAGGGGACGAACCAAAAGAACGAAACAAAGAGATCAAGCATATTTTTGTATTAAAGAAATTAATTTGCTCAGTTCTACCAACTAATGTTTGTGATAAATGTGAGTGCTCACCTTGGATGGTGAAGTTGAGCTGCACAAACAGCCCTGCCTGTCTGTTGCCGTTTCCTGCGCTGACCCTAACGATGACAGAGTCACAGTGGCTGATGTTAACGGCCCCCGCTGTGGGTACTCCTCCAGTACCAGAACCTTCAGAACCCAGTTCTCCAATGCTACTATTGTTAATGGCAACTGTGATGGCCAGACTATCATCAAGACCAGAGATTGGGATCTGGGTTCCATTTTCAGTGCGAAACTCCATGGATGCCACCTCGGTAGAGATGGTGTAGTTGGCAACATAGTTGAAGGGGAACGGGTTGGACTCCACCTGGATAGAAAAAGTTAATAAAGTCAGTAAAAGTGATCTTTTATCTGAAAACAGAATTTGAAAAAGACCAAAAAGAAGGACACAGTTCAGGCAAACTCTTTTAGTGAATGTGCTGATGACAGACTTCGGCACAAACAGCTTTCATGCTGCCAAGTTCTTTGACAGCCATCATAGGAGAAGGTTCAAAAGAAGAATTTTGTACTTGACTCAGACGTTTCTGCTCTTTTAAGTGTTTTCTGATGTTCAAAGAATGATGTCAGTGTATGTACAAGTAATCCCTGTAGGGCCAAAAGCTCGGACCTCAGAAAGCTGCTTGAGTTTTATTCTACTCCGAGTGTCTGGTTGACAATAACATGAACAAACCTGAAAAAGTAGCTGCATGATGCTTTTTCCAGCAGCGGCTCTGCCCAGACTTTTATTGAAAGCTCGGGGGATGGAGAACAGCTGGCACTCTGGTAATATGAAGAGAGGGGAAATTAAACACTGTCATCATGCACATAATTCTTCACAGTTACAGTTTATAATGTCCAACTTTCTGCAGTTTATAGTGAAAAATTCCAACCTGAGACACTAAATGCACAAACAAACCTGGACTGTTGTTGCCATGGTAGCAGAGGAGACTCTGGGGGTCTGCCAGTTTTCCCGTAGCAGCTATCTCAGCTCCCCTCAGAACGAGCGGCTCCTCGTTGAGTACGCGGCCGTGCATGAGGATCAACATGAGCACCGAGGACAGACTGTAAGCCTTTGCTGCCACGCGCAGAGGGTGTGGCTCCAGTGTGTCTAACACGGCGTTTCCATACTCTTCACCAGAGGAAGAAGGGGTTGAGATGGACGGGGGTGAGGAGGAATCCAAATAAGCATGGAGGTACGAGTAGGAAGCTGACTGACTGACTTGATGGATCAGATCACCTTGTAAAAAAAGGAGAAAATATGACATACGATAAAGGCAAATTTAAAAAATAAAAATAAAAAGACAAAACTTAACTAGTGTGTTCTTGAACTGTTGGTGCGCGCAGTATTGGTGACTGCTCATTTATTTAAGGAAAAATAAAATCATGAATAGATTTTTGAGAGCAGATTCATTCAGTTATGTAATCCAGCGGTCCCCAACCTTTTTTGCGCCACGGACCGGTTTATGCCCGACAATATTTTCACGGACTGGCCTCGCGGATAAATATAACAAAATAAAACTAGTACCGGTACTGAAAAAAAGAAGATTTATTCATAAAACACGTGAAAAGACCCAGGAAAATTGAGTTAACGATAAAAACGATAACAAAATAACGCTGAAAACCGATAAAAACCCTGAAAACCATACATTTCACACCTGAGCCTCAACTCTCGCGGCCCGGTACCAAACGACTCACGGACCGGTACCGGTCCGAGGCCCGGGGGTTGGAGACCGCTGATGTAATCTACTCAACAACACCACTTACTAGAATTTGGAAGCGTTGTATTAGTGAGCATTACACGGCTCTAGTTTAGCTGAATTTACACAAATTCACTGCTTTTAGTACAATAAATAAACCAATTTTTAGTTCCTTTATAGATCAGCTATGTTATTTAGTCATAAGTAAGAGCAGTTAGAAAGCAATATCCTCAACTTAACAAAAAATACACAAAAATATCTGACTGGGTAGAAGTTCCTAATTAGTGTTGCAGTTAGAGCCTCATGTAGAAATGAGCAACACTGTCCTAAAAATGCACTTACAGTGACACAGCAGTTTCGTTCTTACCCATGATGTTCAGGATGTTGTCAGCTATTTCAGTCGGAGTGACGACGCCCTGCTTGGTGTCTGTCTGCAGAATGTCCAGCATGGACTCCAGCTTGTTCAGAGTGCTGTTCTGACACTCCTCACAGATGAACTCTCGACTTACCGCCTGGAAAAAAAATGCATGCACGTTCACTCGTAACCGATTTGTTTGTATTCTTGGCTCTCCCCTTCTGTTAATAGCCTCAATAATTTCCTTTAAAAATGACCCCGTTTTCTCTCATCCTGCTCACCGTGCACTGTGCAAGAGCAGCGGAGGTCTGCTGGATATCGCTCACAGTTGTCAGATCCAGAGCAGTCAGAGCTCTTGTGATGTTGCTGCGGACTCTGACTCTATAATTGCGCTCATCTTGGGATACGCGTGACGACTGACTGGTCTGCTCATACTGGAAGAAAGTAAATGCCGATATAATTACTCCTCATGTGTTATCAGCTGTTGTGTGACTTGACAAATGATTGCATTAATCGCTGTTTTATGGCTAGGCCTCTCTTACCTCATTTAGGACTGTAATAAGAACCAATGATAACTCTCTGACCCTCTGGGAATCTCCTTGCTCCAGCAGCTTTTTGAGTTTGCTGTCTGTCAGATCAGAAAGCCAGTGGGGAAGACTGCTGTATCCAGAAGGTAGATCTGGCAGTACAACCTCAATGGTCCTGGACACAAACAGGAAAAAAAAACAACTGAATATAGAATTTGAAACTTCACTATATGCATGTGGAACAGCAGTCACTGGTGAACAAGAAGAGCAACAATACCAGCAATGTTGCTTCTAGATGCCATGAAACTCAACAACTGAGCAAATACATTGGGGATTGTAGTGATTCCTTGAAACATTTCAGTAATATAACACCATGGTAGCTAAAAGTGACTCAAAAAGATTCAGACTGAAATCTCCTCATAAGTGAACTAAACCGAATAAAGTAGAGTTACTTGTTAAGAGGCATGATGGCAGCTCCCTGGTGGTCCTCCACTGTGATGTACACGTATACATGATGTTGGGCTATGCTGAAACCTGGAGGCAGGAAGGCCGAGTGTTCTGGACTGCTTCCTTTGTACACGCAAAAGTCCTCACAGTATTCTTCTTTGCAGCGTGTCACTAGCAGACTGTACAGCAATGTCGTTTCAGAGTCACCCAGATCACTGTAACCTAACGGGTTCAAATTAATGCAGGGTCAAAAGACAATAATCCCTATAAAGGATATGATAATTAAAAAGATTTAAGTCACATTTCCTTCTTCCTACCAGAGCAGTTGAAGTGTACGCGGTCCAGCAGTGTGCGTATCCTCCTGCCTTCACCATGAAGATCGGCGTAGGCCACTCCTGCCTCCCCTCCAGCTCTCAGGTGACATTCCCCACCAGCCGGGGCCTTGTTGTGATGCAGTGTGATAGAAGCAGCGCCCTCGCCATTTAAGCTGCTGTCAGTCACATGCAGGGTGAAGACATAGGAATCATTATGCCGCAGGACCCCCTGCCGTAGCACCAGATTCATACCGTCGCTTCCTGTCGTGGTGGAGGAGGAGTCTAGGACCAGAGTCTCATTCTTTAGCGTCATGGCACTCCAGCGCTAAGACAGAGAAGGAAAACAGCCTGTAACTCTCCGTTCTTGATATTAGTGACATCAGTGATATCAGTGACACCAGTGTGCTTTTTCCTGCTTGAGTTGCAGTTGAAAAGATGAGTTGGGAATAAAAGGCACACCATTATAAAACAGTTTGACAGTTGGCTGGATAATCAGATGAAAAATTTCAAGGGGCAGGTCATTTCAAAACACAACTTTTCAAACAGCTCAACCACCACACAAACAAACTGTTTCGTATGGTGTTATTTTTGTGCCACTATTCTGAGCGCACGTAAAAAAAATTGCAGGTGCAAGTGTTGCATTTTGAGGAGAAATTATTTTGAAATGCAAATGCAAAACCTGAGCGACAGGGGCTGAATAGGATAGGGGCTGGATAATAGCAAACACTGAAATACATTTTTTGCACGCAGCAATGAATTTTGTTCACTCAAATTTAGCTTTTCTTCGCTCAAAATAAGTTTCTCCTCAAAATGCAACACTTGCACCTGCAATTTCTTTTTACGTGCGCTCAATTTTTTTTTAAATACGTTCGCTCAGAATAGTGGCACAAAAATAACGCCATAGTTTCGGTGTAGTTCTTCTCAAAACTGAGGAGCTAAATGTAAATCTGCGAGAGGAAAAAAAAATGTAACAGAGATGGAAATCATTTTCAAAGGTAGGAACTGCTCAGCAAGTGGAAACTTTATAGACTAGAATGTCCTCATTTATTTTAGATATTGTATCCAGACATAATGCTTTGATGAATTATGTTTTTGTGAAAATATCGTTTGGCATGAAAATACCAGAAGGTTTAGTGAAGGCTAAAACTGATAAGTTTGGAGTACAGTGTTCCCTCATTTATCGCGGGAGTTACGTTCTAAAAATAACCCGTGATAGGTGAAATCTGTGAAGTAGCCAACTTTATTTTTTTACAATTATTATAGATGTTTTATGGCTGTAAAACCCCTCACTACAAACTTTATACACTTTTCTCAGACAGGCATGAACATTTTCACACTTATCTCTTGTTTAAAGACTCTCAAAGTTCAAACCTTTGTAGAAAAATAATTATAGAATGAAACCAAAGGCACTCGTAGGTGCAGTTGACGGTGCAAAACGTTTCACTGACATTTTTGTGATTGTTGGAGAAAACTTACAAACATACAGTACAGCACGGCAGAGTCACACTGCTAGCAATAGAAGATTTAAATCATTTGATAAGCTGAACGCATTCTATACTGTACAGGAGACACGGCACAAGACTGACTGACAATGGTCTACAGCCAATCAGAACGCAGAAAACAATGCAGTGTAAAAAACAACAACCCAAAAACAAAAAAAACCACGCAAAATTGCACAAAAAAATCCAGGAAACAGCGAGACCGCAAAAGGTGAACTGCGTTATAGCGAGGGGCCACTGTACTCCGATAAAAGTTTACAGGGACACGCTTTGTTGGACTGCTTACATCTAGAGTAGTGTTACTAGACATGAGGGACGCATTCTGATGTAACTCTCAGCAATAAGTGTATTCCTTAAAATGTCAAACTATGCCCTTTAAAGATGGATAGCTTTTAAATCATCATGATAATAAAATAAGTATTCTTAAAGTGCTCAAAAGAGGCGGTAACCTTTGACCCGTAATTTTAGCTTTTTCCTTATTAATAATTTAGTTCCTCTTGAGAAACTTTTTTCCTACAATTTATGTGTACAATATTTCTAAAGCGTCCACATGCATGACAAACCTGACATTTTTCTTAGGAGACAGACAAGTTAAGTCTCCTAAGTTACTTATAACTTAGAATTGCAATAAGTACTGTATAAATGATTAAACGTTAAAACTGATGATGTGTAAGTGAGACAAAACTTGCTAAAGTTTTTTCTTTTCAAGCTGATGGATATCTTTCCCTTTACTAAAGACATATTAGTATGTAATGACTACACATATTGAGTCAGATATGTGTAGAGAGTCCAAAATTCAAATATACTCCAGTCAGTATGGAAAGTATAGTGTAATCCTAACAAAGTGACATTGGTTATACTGCAGCTGAGCAATGTCAGCTGGTAGGTGCAGTTCGCACTCCAGAAACTCAATGATTGTTTTGTCTTTCAAATTGTTTCCTTATGTAAGTTCAACACAACATATTCTCTCTGGCTCAGCTTAAGGGATGACCTCATTCTCACGCCCACACACTACTGCCTGCATCACGAATCCCAGGGAAAGTCTGAATTAAGGAGAGAGGTGGGGCAGCAGAAGAAGAAAGAGAAGAAAGGGACGTGGAAACGTTGACTTCACTGTTGCTTCTGTGGTGCCGTGACCTCATTTTGCTGAGACATAGAAAGACATTTTTAGCCAGATTCTGCCCTTAAAGCTTGATGTCAGGGTTTGTGTGAGTTTTTACCACATGAAGAACGCCCTTGCAGTTGGTGCAGGTTCCTCGGAGGTAGACATACGAGTTCTGGCTGACCTCGTAAATCGACTGGGCCTTACAGGACACACACTCAAGATACACAATGGGAATGTGGCCGCTTTGGACGAGCACCTGTTACAAAAACAGACATGCAGGGATGCAGTCACCAAGATCTGAAAAGAGAACGTTTAACCACCTGAAAAGAAAACGTTATATATGCACAATCTTTAAGGAAAAAAAGCAATACTGTTTCCCCCAATTATTATTGAACTATTATTTAAAGAAAATTTCGTGTTTAAACCTTTTTTATTTACTTGCATTTCTAAACAGTGATCAGCACACAGAACAAGAACCTTGGACCACAAATCTGCAGTCTGCACTGGAACCCTCATAATATTTGCCATGGTTCATTATTACAATAGGAAACACTTGTGTCATGCCATGTTATGGCTGCATCACAACAGCTTTTTTGTTCACATTTCTTTTCTTCTTGCTCTGCCTTACACTTTAAGCTCCCTTTCCCCTCTCTTTAAACCACTTTTCTTCTGATTGGCTGCTCCAAAGTTAGAAAAGCAGAGGGCTGCACGACAAAGTGAGATGAATTTCTTACAGAGAAATGTTGAGCTTAAATGTCCTTAAAGTAGCCCTATTTTTACTTCACTAAATCACTGTGGTAACTTGTGCTGAACACATAAACTGGAAACAGTTTATGTTCAAAGTTTAAAATCGGCTAGTAGCGTTTTATTGTTTCTTTTATTATATCCACCAAGAAGATTGTGTTTTTGAGGTGTGTTTGCAGCTGTGTCATTCTTACTGTCTGTAAACACAATAGCTCAAAATTTTTTAAGAAAGTACTATATAAAGATTTAAAATATCATGTCCCATCTGACCTTCATTCAAGGTAAACAGACTGATCTCAAGGTGAAAGTGATAATAATACTATGCAGAACTATTTACTATTAAAACTAGATTTCACACTTCCATTGTTTATATTAATAACATAGAGGCATATGGGGAGTGATAAATAGGAATTCTTAATACCATATTATGTTGGACCTCGCACCTCAAACTTATATAAAATGTCTTTTCTCTTTAAAATTGTACTTAAAGTGCTACTGCCTTTGTTTGTATTGGCAACATTTAGGAAATAATGCAGGTATATGTGGATTCTAAACATCACATTATAGTTTGCATCCAGCCTTTGAAGTGCCTTTCTTTCAAGTTGACCCCAAAATGTTTTGTATCTTCAAAGAGACTATTTATATCCACATTAATAAAAAATAAAATCCCATATTCAAAATTATGTCAAGTATATTAAAATGGGTTTCAGCATTGTAAATAACAAAAGCCTGCTGCTTGCACTTGTTTTAACTGCACTACAAACATCTTAAAGTATGTTTAAAAAGAACAAAGTAAAGAAAATGAACATAATATAATGAATATTTAAAATAAAATACACTTCAAAGTAAATATTGGCCAGACACTGAGCTGTCTTGGCGAAGGTTTGCACTCTCTGATTGCTTCTTGTTTACAACATGTTTTAAATGCAACGTAGAGTCTCTGCTGGGCGAGTGCATATTATATGTGCAACTTGTTAAACTGTACCTTACTAACATCGCAAATCAAGCCAACTTGTAAAGATACAGCTGTGGAAACGGTGTATGCCAATGTGACTGAAACATGCATGTATCCATTTGATAATGCAGAACGTGTGTAAATGTTAAAGTTTGAATGTATCCAGTAAAAATCCCATCTTCTGTCATCAATTTAAATAAGCTGTTAAAATAAAGAGCCAAGATCTTATTCAGCATTAAATCAATTAAGTGTAATTAAAATGTTTAGTTTACCGTTCTATACGCTAAATCTCTAAAAGATTAATGATTTTCTGAGCATTAATCTCTTGTTTTATTTGCAACACTGTTGTATTTTATTGCTAAATCTTTATGTTATTTATAGATTTTATCACAACTTTATCATTATCTGATAATGTCTCTGAGTAGGCAGCACTCATAGGGATCATTTTGTGTGACCCGTGAAACCCCACATTTATATGAGTGTGCACAGAATTGGAAGCAGAAATCCTGGATTAACACAGCTGTTGATAACTGCTGTTTTGATACTCATCATCTTTAACTAGGGTTTTAGATATTGTTGAGCCAGCTCATGCAGAGAAGTATTCAGTTTTAAGCTGTCTGAATGCTGAGCATTTGGGCTTATAGAGACTACTTGCAAACTTTGGTCATGTTTAATATGTGAATCAACCATTTCAACAGTACATATGGCAAAAAAATAAATCATTTTTCTTATATAACTAATTAATATCTTTCACCGATGATCAATTAACCAAAAGTTGTGAAACATTTTTTTTTTTAGAAGAAGCATTATTAATAAGTATTAATAGAAAGAAACTGGGAAAGCTGAAAATATAAAGACCAAGAAAAATCTGTGTATAACTTAATGACAATTGACTTTTCTGATTAATATGTATTTAATATGTATAAAAAAGGAGACTTACAGTCTGTGTGGTGGACTCTGGTGCCAGGCCGTCTTTGCTTATGGTCAGTTTGAAAGTGTATTCAACCTCAGCCTCCAGTTCTGAGCCAGAGATCCCCAGCACAGGGCCGCTGGAGCCCAGGCCGAAGTTCAGGGTGGAGCAGTGCTCTGGACCCTGAAAAGAGAATTTGCAGCAGTTTTTTATTTATGTTGTCTGTCTGTCAAGTTGTACAAAATCCTGTTCCACACAGTCTCAAATTCATTCCAACAAACACACTTACATTTGTAAACTATGGCCCAAAATAATTGGGGAGAGATTAAGGGAAAGCCGACCTACAAAAATAAGTTTCCAGTACTTGTTTCAAATAAATCACAGACCCGACAGCATCAGGAAGGCTGTTCCAAAGTTTGGGTGCTACAGCAACAAAAGTCTGATCACTTTTGGGGTTGTAGCAGAACATGGCGCGTGGAACTATTAAGAACTATGAAAATTTGAGGTCTCAGTAGCTCCAATAAATAAGCAGGGGCCTGTCCATGTTGTCAGCTGTTAATAATGGGATGTTAAAGTGGATTCTTAAGCTCATTAGAAGCCAGTGACGGGAAGAGAGAATACGTGTGATATGAGAGTGCTGCCTTGTTTTTTTAGCAGCCTTGTTGCTGTGTTGTGCACCAATTGGTGACGAGAGCTCTGATAGATACATGTGAAAAGCAAGTTCCAATAATAATGGCTGGAATAAGGGTAAGAAACACACCAACATGGTCAATTATTAATTGGTGGAGAGTGTTAAGAAGATTAAGGCTGACGCTTGGATTTTTCAGTAGTACTAAAAGAGGCTGTATCAGAGGTTTGTGCTGCCCGTGGGTTCTCCTCAGCACAGGCACGGACAGAGACCGGGTAGAGCAGCAAACAGACTTTTATTGGCGAGTGTTCACACATACTGCATAAACTAAAACCCTGTGTGCTCCACTGGAGCTTGCCTGGCATGGCGAGGCACACTCAACTCTAAGCGAAGCTAAAGGAATATCTTCTCCTAAGTTTGGACAAAAGCCCACCATCAGCTATGAGTCTCAGCATGTGTGTCATCTGGTTTCAGCATGCTACTGCATAAAAGGAGAGGTTGATTAGCCAGCTTGCAACAGGTGAGTCAGTCACCTGGCTCTGCTCCCGTACCATTCTGCCCAACCTGTTCTCCTGCAGCTGAGCTAAAAACCACAGGCCATTACCACAAGGATAAAATCAATCAAATACTCAATAAATACACTTCCTGTTAACATTAAAATGAGGCCCTCTGTTTTTTAAAGTCCAACCTAATCTTGCACTTTCATGTATTTGATATGTATAAAACTGCTTATCCAACTTTTAAGTCCCAGAGTAGCTTAAAAAAAACATATTTGATAAGAGTTTAAATATATTTAATTATTTTATCTAGAGACAAACATGGGGAAAAAGTAAAGAGGTATCTGCAAACGACAAAGTTACATTTAATTTTTAAATGCATCAAGTTAAACGTTTCAGAGCTTTGATATGCACCCACACTTTAGAAACACATGTAAATAGCAGCACTGTGAGCATAGTCAGCACGGAAATAACTGACGTAAATTGAAATGTTTATTTTAAAACTCTGAGTGACAGGTCCCGAAATTACTGATTTTCTGCACCATTAATATTTTTTCTTATTTGCAACAGTGTTGGATTTTACTTTATGGTTATTTTTTATATTCTTTACACCTTCTTGCCATTTTATCGTCATCATTATCTGATAACATCTCTCACTGGAGCAGGCAGCACTCATAAAGATCATTTTGTGTGCCCGAACAGTAGCCTGACCTGAAAAACATCCGTTTTTATGTGAGCGTGCATAATGACTGTAATACTGTGTGTGCCAAGTTTATTTCCCATCCTGTAAGCAGCACAAACTCCTAATTTTCACAACTGTAGTTGTATGGTAAATTTTGTAACACAACTTAAATAGTCACCAAGTGAACAGCCAAGTAAAAATGGTCACAGATGTTATATTTGATTTTGTGCGCTGTATTTAAAAAACAAAGCAAAGATCCGCTGCCATGCAAAATGTAGTTTATAAGATGATTTGTCAGTTATTTCATCTTTTATTAACCACCTCTGTCATCATGTTCAATTGTGTTTGTATTCAAGGTCAGGGATGTTGTGTTGAACATTTCAAGACCTGGGATCTTGTTAATTCCTCTTTCAGTCTTTGAACTGAGTGTCTTTTTTTAATCAATAGTACTGCACAACTGTGTGTGAGTGTGTGTATGTGTTTATGTGGACTGTGTAATTGTCAGGGTGGGGAGCAAAGCACCAGCTGTGGAATGCAGAGTTTATGTCTAAACACTTACATAACCCTTTAAATGCCTATGTGATCAGATGGACACCCGTACATCTCTGCACAACTATCTTTGCGATCACCTCGTTGGCCCTGTACTTCTCTAACATTTGTCATATTGACATACTGGCCTGGTCCAAATATCCTCACCTTCAATTGTCTCATTCAAAAGTTCTCCACTAAAACTGGTCCTCATGAAAATGGAAATACAACTATGCACACAAACTATTCTGGACACTCCCATCCCACTGGGTCTTATATTGCGGGTTTTTTTGCTGCTCCGGCAGAATGTGTTCCCGCCCAGCCAAGAAAGCACAAAGTGTGAAAAACACTAAATTGACACACACATCAGCATACACTCATCAATTTAACACAATGCACACAAACTGTCCTAAGCAAATTTCTCTTTTTCACACCACTCCTGAAGGCAGTTGCAGTGTTTGGGACTGTTATGTAATCCCCCCCCCCCCCCCCCCCCCCCCCTTTTACACAATTGAATCTGTCCTCCAACCCCTTTTATGAATTCACTCATAAAAACTGCAATAAAAATTTCTGAGAGCAAAGTTTGTTTTGAAAATGTAATACTCTTTAGGGCTGTTTGATATAACCATATATATGGGATGACGATATAACAACGTCTATCGTTTCATTTTACGCTATCGTTTGTTTCGTGGTGTGGCAAAATAAACTGTTTACGGCAATATTTTTTCATCGTTTTGATGGTCACTGTAGTGGCTATATTAATTTCTTAAAGTTCTCTCTTTCTCTTACATTTAATATAACCACACTACAGACAGACAAGCGTTTGTTTTTATGCGTTGTCGTTAGCAACAACGACGGTAAAACCACCGCGTGTCCGCTTGTTCCACATAAACCTTTCACAATAAAGCTCAAGATCCTGTTGAGACTTTTCAAAATAAACTGAACCACGTGAAAGATGCAGTGTTTACGGATGAGAAGTAAAAAAGAGCCGTCAGGTGCTAAAAAATAAACCTTAGACTGAAACGTTAGAACAGGCTTTTCCCCGCAGCACGCTGTATAATAAATATAAAGAAAACGGCGGCTGTTACAACTTATGTCTAAAATGTATGGTTTCATGCATGTGTTAAAACACTCGACTCCAGGTACGCGATGCCCAGCTGGAAACACTTCACGCAAGTCGAGCTGCCCGAGATTGACAGAATTTACAGTAAATGTTACATTTTTGTGATTTATATCGTTATCGGACGATAGATGTCTTAATATCGGGATATGAGATTTTGGTCATATCGCACAGCCCTAATACTCTTACTTATTAGACTAAAAAAAAAAAAAAAAAAAAAAAAAAAAAAAGGCAAAACAAAACAAAGAAACCTAAGAGACATGACGGGACACTGTTGTCTGACCAGCAGGGCAAAGACAATTGTGTTTTAGACACAACTGTAATGCATGACACTAATACCTTATCTGCTACAATAAGGTTGCTCCACGACATGTCAATTGATATCAACAGAATGACCAACAACAGGCCAAAGCAACCTATTTACTCCCTGTCCTTACCTTTGAGGTGTTTTGACATTCCCAGTGGTAGTGGAGTAGTGATTGTCTGCTTTGGTCCATGTTGGGGTCATACGACTTTTCTGCACTGAGCTGCAGGTCTTGTGTTCTTGACCACACCCTGTAGGTGCCTCCTTCTATAATTGGCACCAGCCTAAAAAGAAAAAGGGTTCAAATTAAACAAGAAATTCCTTGCAATCTCTTATGCAGAACTGAACTGATTCTGCATTTCATTGACACAGTAAAGTTAGAGCTATGTTTCTACAATTAATGCATATAAAAATACTTAAGTAGAGAAATGTGGAATAAGAAACTAATAAGAAAACCTCAACAGTACGTTGTGCGGAACTACATGTAAAGCAAGTACTGTACTTTTTTCTACTGTAAGTTTTTCTTTCGCAGTTTAGGTTTACATTTCTGCACTGTTAGCTTACTTCTTCTTAGTCACATGTTTTCCTGCTGTTCTCATTTCTTTGTCACTTCCTGTGATGTTTAAGTCACATCTTAAAATTTCAATATCAGTACTCTTGTGAAATAGTCAATGTCCTCTGCTCTCCAAGCCTCTAGTCCCTGTTCTTCAAAGTCCTTTTTTTAAAATTATATCACTTTACCATCCATCTCTCACCCTTTTGTTCTTAATCTCCTCTGGGATGTGCAAATTATTTCATTTAAATATCAGCTTAGTCTGTTCTACCATCAACAGCATCTAAACTCCTTTATACCAGCCACTATCCCCAACCTATCTCCAACACAGTGAATAGATCCCCATATTTGATTTAGAAGACAGAAGAACAAAAGAAGAAAATGGGAAATTTAAGAGGATAAAAAAAACCCCTCCAAAAACATTTTTATTTTATGTTCACGGACCATATCGCTGCACTTTTCAAGGATAAATTGGAAAGAAATTCACATATTTGAACGTGTAGGATCAATAACGCATTAGAAACAACGTGAGCAGAACACCAACAGCACCTCTCTCCAATCATGCTGTGAAGGGAAGAAACAGACTCGTTTTCAGTGAATGTCACAAAGACATTCAAGGAAATATTAACCTCCTAAGACCTGAACTCTTCCACAGCATGCATTTTTAATTTCTCTTTGATATTTGGGCTGATTGGGACCTGATGAATGTAAAAACAAAGAATTACCAGATTTATTTTTTTTTTACCTAATTTCTGTTTCTAAGAAAAATGAGAGCCACGTATGAGGATATTCATTTAAAATTTCAATAGAACAGTAGCAGTATAATGTCTTCGTAAGTGAATATCAGGCCCTTGTAGAGCAAAATTGAGTATTTTGGTCTAAATAACCTAAAATGTGATGTCCACATATGTGGACGCCAGGTCCTAGGAGGTTAATGGAGTCATTTCCTTAAGTTTGGTTATTAAATTTGATTTGAGATAGACTGTTGTAATTATTTCTTCTTGGACTCTACCAGGGTAGCTTTGCACGATTCACAGTTCAAAACAACAGATTTGCACAGCAGGTACATGGGGCAACTGTGCTAACAGCCAGAGCTGTCTCACAGACACAGAATCTATTATAATAATATGTTTGGAAAACATGTTACATGCTGAAAGGTAAATAATGAAAAAAGGATCGACATCACAGAAAAAACTTATATGAATGCTTGGTTACTATTTTTTCTACTGACCTAGTGGAGACGATGCTTAAATGCAGACAGGCAGCCTTCCTCAGAGGCACACCTTCATACGACAGAGAAAACACTAATGTGTAGTTCCCTGCTGCCAAAGCCATCTTAGGCAACGACAGCTGCAGCCGCCGCATGTCCACCTCCACCGGCAGACGAATCGAAGCTCCGGGGGTCACTGATTGGTCCTTCATGATTTCACTATCGCAAGAGGATCCTGAGAATATCTGCCAGAGGTACTGAGCTCCGTAGCGTATGCAGCCTTTCAGATCCACATTGGCCTCTACCAAAGCGGGTTGGGAGCGCCAGATGGACAAGCGTGGAGCTTGAACCACGTGGACTTCTGGTTCCTCACACTCTAACACACTGATGTTTACTTCCACCTGCGCCAACACCCAGCTCACCATGTTACTGCAGTTTACCTACCAAGGAACAGAAACAAGCTCATAAAATGACAGTACTTAGAAGATACAGCATTTTTTTAAAGAAATAAACCTAACAGATACAGATAGAACAGAATTCAAAGAAACATACTTGCACCAGATAGTGTCCTTTGTGTCTGTACTCATATCCCACAGTTGTGGTGTTTGTGCGAACGGGAGCAGAGCCATCGCCAAAGTGCCACAAGCACACCACAGGATTAGATACGGGGAGAATGTTGGCTCTAAATTTCACCGTCTTATTAATGAGAGTATTCCGTGGAACAGCATTCAGATCTGCAGACTTCAGCACATTCTGTACCAATATCCACTTGGTGACTTCCTGATCTTGCAGATTGTTGAAAACCTTCAGGTGAATGGTCAAATTACCTGGTTCTTCTGGAGTGTAGTGTGCCTGGAATGATGTGATTCAGTGAGATACAGCAAACCACTGCCTGTTATACTGTGATATTTATGTTGATATTATGAAATTTTTAATATACAACCAAATTTACCTCTTTGCCGATATGTGATGACTTGTGATGGTGCAGATCAAAAGTCCACAGATAAGTTACAGGACTGCCCGCCAATATTTTGGCCACAAACATTTTATTTTCACCAACTGCGATTGCATCTGAGATTCCTTCAATGGAGAGCCCATGTACCAGCTCCATCACCTCAACATGGAGATTGATTCTCTTAGAACTGACCTGGACATAGAGACAAGGCAAACAAATATGGGAATTGTGCCGATTTGATTAACATATTTAATAAATAATAAGTGCTGTCAGCGTTAATCTCGTTAAAATGACGTTAATGCCATAACTGCATTAACGCGGCAAATCTCCGTTAGCGAGTTAGCGCGGATCGCCCCATGCATGGGGCTGCACGGCGTCAACGCATTAGCATGGTTAGCTCGTTAATGCATTAGCGCAGTGCAGCCCCATGCACAGGGCCATCCGCGATAACTTGCTAAAGGAGATTTGCCCGTTAACGCGGTTATGGCATTAACGTCATTTTAACGAGATGAACGCTGACAGCACTATAAATAATTTATTCTAATTTCTGCATGAAATCAATACATGGCATTAGTTTTAACATAATGCTGGTATGATATATGTTTCTACAGTCCAGTTAGCATAAGTCATTTTGATTATTCTACTTTGCCCCTTATAGTGCAGCGCAAAACATTCAAAAACTCCCTGATAAACATGAAAAAACAGAAAAATGCTGTCACTGACTCTATAAAGGGCACTATGTTGAAAACTTATATGATATACTTCCTAGATGAACACATTTGGGACATTAAAAAAGGTAATTATGGGTAAAAGTGACAGTATTTTATTTAGTATCTGTTTAAATATATGTTTTATCTCATATCTTGAGTAAAACTGACTTGTTCTTACAATGTACATTATCTAACTTTTTCCTTTACGTTACCTGGTTGTGAGCAGTGAGATTCGCATTGTATGTTCCCACCCTGCTGAATACGTGGCTGTAGTTCTGATTAGGCTTAGCGTAAACAGTTGCATCGCCGCTGATGCTGAGAATCAGTTCAACGTCCGAACCTGCTGCCATGGAAATAATGAAGTCCACCTTTTCATTCACTGCTACACACGTCTTACTTGCCTTAAAGTCCAACTTATCAATCCTTTCCTGAACAAAGAATTCCTTTGAAAACACTTGCGAGCTGACACCATTAGTGGCATTCAAAGTAACAGTGGCTATCTTTGGCTCCTGAAAAATTACAGATGTTTTCTTTCCCGTTTCTGTTTTTCCATCCAGCAGCCATGTCCATGTCACATTGGTTCCTGTCACTACCTTCCCCTGTAGAAAGATGCTGTCACGCGTTGCTATGTAACTGTCCTGAGTCCCATTGGTGACTGAGAAGATTAGGCCAGAAATTACTTCCTGGACACTAACACGCTTTGACACAGTCTTTGAGCTAACTTCATTAAAGACCTCAACGGTTACTTGTTTTTCCCCAATAGTGTTGAAGGTGTGGGTCTTCCCAGGCATATTCCACTGCAGAGCATGCCCATCTACAGACCAACGATACTGTAGGTCTGAGCCTTCTGTAGTCAGTACTGTGAGATTTACTGAAACATCGACTGCCACTGGGTTTTTGCTGATCTGAAGGTGCACATCTCCAGCTGGTTCTAGAAAGCGAATGGTTCTGTTAATAGAGAGCTGGCCCAGAAGGTTGGCTGCCCAGAGTAAGATGACACAAGGACCGGGCTTGGGAAAATTCAGTTGAACTGTTTTCCCAGTTTTGTTGAATGAGCTGTCAGGATCTAGCTCTCTGATGATGTTCCAAGTAAAGGTCATGTTGGTGCCCTCCTTTAATCCAGCTTGCAGTTTGAGACCTCGGTTTGTAGGGTAGCAACAACCATCCAATCTGGTGCCTCCCTCTCTGCCAGTCTCATCTGCCAAAATCTGCAGCCCCTCCAACTCACGTTGGACAAACAGGAAGATATTTGCTTGTGCTGTTCCTACATCATTCTCTGCCGTCACAATGATGTTGAAAGTCCCAACTGAACGAAAGGTGTAATACATCTTGTAGGTCCCTGGGATTGAGGTACAGTGGTCACACAGTATCCAAGAATACCGCGCATTTAACCGATCGCCCTCCGCCATTTGGGCTTCAAAGGTGACTGACTCGTTGAGAGGGACTTTTACCAAGCTTGCATTGACTCTCAACCCACTGATTGGTGCAATCACAATAACTGTTAAAGTAGTATCATTCTGACTAACTGTGTTGGCTGCTTTCAACGTGATATTGTATTTTCCAGAGATGTTGTAGGTATGAAGGACATTCTGTCCTGTAAGCTGATTTCCATCTCCAAAGTTCCAGGTGTAAGTGACATTGGAGGCCAATGAAGAACTGATAAAAGTGTATGGTGCTCCAAGTGTCAAATTATCATACTTTGTGCCATTATGCTGAATGACAATTGGTCCAATGGGCATCAGAACCTCAATGACAGCACTAGCATTACTGCTGGAGATGTTATTGAAAACATTTACCGTCACCATGTAGAGACCTGGGTTCTTAAATGCTTTCACCATACTCCCTGAACCATGAATGAGCACAGGGTCTTCCTCTCTACCAAAGTCCCACTGATAACTGTAGTTAAATTGAGGTTCAGCTCTAACCCAGAATTGTATTTCTTCTCCCACAGCATAATGGGATTTCTCAGGGGTAAGGCTGATGTTGGTCAAAGCTGGCTGCACACACACCCAGGTGAAGAAATTGGCCTTGGTGGTCTTGTTCAAACCAGTGGAAAGGAGCAAGGAAAGGTGGTAATTCCCACTTGCCAAATAAGTGTGAGAGACTCTGGGGTTGCCACGGTGTGTCTCGTTGGGACTTCCGTCCCCAAAGCTCCATTCGTAAAGGTGAGCTGATGCGTTACCAGACACCCAGGCTTGAAAGTTGACAGTGGTCTGCTCTCGGACACATCCGGAAGGCTCCATTCTTATAACTTGGAAGACAAACACGTGAACTGGAAGGATTGTCCATCCAGAGCTTACAGCATTCATAGCAGTCACATTTACTGTATAGTTACCATCTTTCGTATAGGTATGTGACACGTTAGGCTCGGATTGAGTATAAATTTTTCCATCACCCATTGCGAATGTCCATGTGATGTTGTTACCCGAACGAAGGTGTGCCCACACCTTTGTAGGACTGTGAAGCTCTGTGGGAGAAGTGCTTTTAGCTGTTAGATCTTCAATCTCCTTATACACAAACATCTCAGCACAGGCACTATTAGAGCTGATGGTGTTGTTTACTGAAACACAAACAGTGAAGTTGCCCGACTCTGTAAAGGTGTGCGGCACGCGGCGACCTATTTGAGTGACAGAGCCATCTCCAAAGTGCCACTCATAGTGAATTCCATACGGTGTGGGCAAAGGGTGAGCCTCAAAAAAAGCTGATTTGCCAGCGAGGAGAAGTGCTGGCTCCGTCTGTATATTGACATGAGTGAGGATGCTGTAGACGCTCATGTTGATGCTCTTAGTGATGTTCTCATAACGATTGGAAACTGACACCAGTGCGGTGTATATTCCTGAAAAGAAAAAGAGGTGGGAATGGGAAAATCATAAAAAAAGAAGATATTTTCTGTACATGTTTGGATCATAAAGTTCTGTGACTCTGTCCACAAACAAATAAAAACATGCATGATTTAAATTTAGCTTAAATTTAACTTCTGGACCTCTTCCAGCTCTTCAGTTATATTTTTGGATTTTGCTCCACTGAGCTGGCTCAGAGGTCCCAATCTGACCTCTTGCATTTAGGTCTAAAATTTCACCATGCACCTAAAATTTGCCAGTCAGTCTGATAACTTTGGTGTAAAACAGATTGGACTTTGATGTTGAGAATTAAAAAACAGTCTTCAGTGGAAGAACTAGCAGTGTAACGGTCCAGGCGCACAATCAAGAACATGCTTCTTTTGATGTATTCAAAACAGCTGTGAAATGTCCAATATGCATAAGGAGACAGCCCTGAAGGGGAGAGAGGCTTCAACTTATTCAACCTAATTATCATAACTTGTAAGCTATTATCTACTTCCAGGCTTAAAAAAACCAAAGACACAAAAATAGGCTTTTTTATTTCAAAGCTGTTATTGTTACCTGGCTGAGAGTAATTATAGGTAATATTGTTGCTTAGGAGGACTTGATTAGGTGAGTCTTGACAAAAGAGGGAGGAAGAGTAGGGAGGCTTGTATTCAAATTCCTTATATCCTCCATCACCAAAAGACCATCTGCAACATGATACAATGCAAAAACATTATCAGAAATCTACAAATAAAAAAAAGCAACATTCTTTATGTCGTTTACGGTACCAACAAAGTGAATGTGTAAACAGGGTTATAAAGACATAACACGAGTAATACCAATACATGCACACAAACACAGGCGCACTAACTGGAGAGATGGAAAGTGGGAATCTTTTCTGACGATGCAATAAAGGGTTTGGATGAGGCGAAGTGGAAACTGGAACTGAGGAAGCCTCTCAGAACCAAAAATGGTGAGAGTGCAGAGAAACTAAGTGAGAGAGTACTCCAAAGTTGGTGGGATACAAAGAGTGGAAGAAAAAAATGAAGAAAAAAAAAAGTAGAGGGGAAACAGCCGCACAGAGGGGAAAATTCTTGTCAGCAATCTTCCCTAACCGCACAGTTATAAATCCAAGGCTTCTCTTTGACTTGACTGCTGCAGTGCTATTATGGCACACAAGAAGAGAAAAACAGAAAAGAAGAGCAAAGCATAAGAGAAATAGAGAAAACAAACAAACAGTTTTTTACTCAGCCTTAAAAATATAATAAAAATAATAGAGATAGAAATGGGGAGTTTTGGGATCACTGTACATAACGCTGTCCATCTATCCACCCTGGTGTTCATACCGGAAAGTGGCAGAAACTGACATATCCATGACCACCGAGGCAGTAAGAGTCTGAGCGGAGCCCTGGGGGACCACATTTGGCACTCCCCTGACTGTGAGGTTGACCATGGGCTGGAGCCGGTCTACGGTTACGTTGAAATGGTCTGTGAGCGTGCTGACATGGTTCATGGCTGTCACCTGGGAAGATAGCGCATAGTCAGTATGACATTAGGCTTGTGTCACATCTGCATAATAAGCTGTTACAACGACAACCGCTATGTTATTTTGTTAACCAATCACACAGTTCACTTCCCAGTTTAAAATTAATTTCCCAGACATTTATTGGCTCCATATTCGAAAAGATGACTGTCTTCGTTCTCTGTAGCTATTTTCACACATTCACTGCAACACACTACACCTCTGAATTTTTCTAGACCTTAATGACAGAGTTGCATGAGCGAACACAGCCTATCTGATGCAAGTGGTTTCAAAAACAGATGTTTTACATATTAATTTATTTTTTAAAAATGGGCATAATGTGTCCATATGTAAGCCCAGATGTGACAACAGTTTGACTTAATAGATGAGACAGAAACTCACTGTAAGTTTGTAGATAGCAGCATTCTGGTAGATGACATTGAGGACAGTGTTATAATAAGTGAAGTAGGGCTTGTCATCCACTGTCCATTTAAATGTGGGGTTGGAGCCTTCAAGCACTGACGCTGTGTAGCTCTACAATAGACACAGAGCATAATGCAGGGTATAAACACGGATTATGATCTCTTCATAAAACTGTCATTCAAATAAGCCTATAAGCAAAATAACTCACCACAACTGACTCCATCAGTACCCTGCGTGCAGGATGTGGCTGCACCACCAATCCTCTCAGTGGCTTTTCCAGGTGAACAATCACTTTCAGGCTGGCCTCTATTACATTATTGTGGGCTTCCAGCTCCACCTTCACTGGATCCTTGTGTTCCTCCATTTTCAGACTCAGATCCAGCACTGCAAACTGGCTGGGCTCTGCAACCACACCACCAGATCCTGGGTTTGGCCCCAGCTGACAGAGTGCTGGATTGAACAAAAAATCCAGGGGACATTCAGACTTGAAAGTGGCACTATGATTACTGCCACGCCAAGATACCGTTGTTGGGTCGCGAGACCGCACATGGAGTAGAAGCCGGGTGTCATCGGACTGAATGTAGAGGGTGCCATTCTGCACAGGGGGATGGAGGATTGTCAGGCCCAATGGAGCCACCACCCGCAATGGACACGATGCAGAGACTGAGTACGACGGTTCAACAGAAGTCACCTGAAATATAAATGCATTTTATTTAAATTATTACTATTAAATACAAACCACTCTAATAAATGTGCTAAAAGATAACAGCCAAAAACTTCCTTAAATGTTTTAAACCTAAGTATCTTGCAACATTGGTGTTATAGGAAAAAAAATACCAATTCTAACACTTCGAACTCCTCACTACAGGTCCCATCTTCTTGGCCTCCACCTGCATATAGAAATCTCTCACATGCATGCTGTGTTGATGGCTTACCATCAGGCTGTAGTTTCCAGGTTGAGGAAGCCCAGCAGACAGCTGCGATCCCTGCAGCTGAGTCGTACTCTGTTCCATATAAAGCACTCTGACAGGGCAAACCACTTCCTCCAGCCAGCCTGCTTCGCCAGTCTTCACCAGTGTCTCTATGTCAAGCTCCGGGTCAGGCAGAAGGTCAGGCTCATGGTCAGGTGAACTGTCTGCTGGGAGTCTGGTGTTATTGATCCAGAACCACTCCGATCGTTTAAGACCTAAAACAGGTTGTCGCCATGGTGACTGTGGGGAAGACTGGCAGTGAAGCAGGGAGGATGGACCGGCATCATGCTGCAGAGCGATCACATCACCACGTGAAACCAAAATGTCCTCCAATTGGTCTTTTAACTGTGAGAAACAGGGACCAGAAAGGTTTAAGTTAAAGGCAGATACCAATTTGCCTTTAAATATGGGTCTTTACTGAACACAGTTTTAGTAGTGACCTAACATGCATGGCACAACAGCAGCAATCATTTAACTGTTTATCTATTTTGATTGTATACATCCTCAAATTAAGTCACTGATCTTAAAAGCAAAAGCGAATCCTCTCACCAGCACATGTAAAGCTGATCCTGCTGGCAGAGTGAAAACCACCTCGTCCTGTAGGATGTATCGGGGCCTAAATGTCCCAGCTGTCAGGTGCTGAACAAGGGTGCAGTTAGGACAGGAAGATGGTGGGCAGGGATTAGAGAGGGGCAGGCACCGACCCTGGAAGGGACACCACTGCTGTAGTCGGGGGCAAGAGGATGGATCACTGCTCTTTGTGTCAGTTGAGACACAAAGAGCTACCGGGGAACATGCTGGGCCTCCGCAACCTAAGACAAGAAGCTTTGTGTTATTTCTTAAAAATGAAATTTGTACATGCAGAAGTGTTGTTCAACTTCATTGCTATTGAATATGCAGATGGGTAGTTACATAACAATAACGATTTTTCATTAGCTGCTCATATAAGTATGAAGGTGCAAAAATGTAGATTAAAGGAAAGAATTACTGAATGAGAGATATTAAATCCAACAAGAAAATCTCGTTAAAGCAAGTCAAAAATTGTGCACTTGTGGAACAGGAAAGTGAAAGATGTGTGTGCATGTACGTCTGGGGTAGACTAAATTTGCCCTCAGTGTGATTAATACCAAACTACATTATCCTTTTATCTCCTCCATCTCGTCCCCTGCCTCACAGGCTTGAAATCAAAGACATGAATCGCTCAGAACTGAGATGACCTTGTTTATTTGATTTCCTTCCCTTCATGTTTTACTATACTTTCTGTCTCCATGAAAATTTTATTTTCACATTCACCTACCTAACAATTTAAGACAAGCCTGGTCAGTGTGTCTGACTAGAGGTGTGGGCTCAGGTGGCTTATATGTTTCTTAACACCTGGCGAGTGTATATTAGTGAGTTTCTGTGTGTGTGTGACTCACTGGGGAGCAGCAGGTGTGTGCCGTGATAATGACAGTGAGGTCTGTATATCTGAAATCGGACGTTGACTTGTGAGCTGAGGTTCTGAGTGACAAATTCCAGGGAGGACAGACGACCTGCCTGAACAAAGCTCAGTGCAGGGAACAACAGCATCTGAGAAATAAAGCAGAAGCAGCTTAATGAAATAGACTCTGGAATGAGTCTGACGCATAAAAAAAGAAAGATATTAAGCTGAGATATCTCCTTACCTCAATGACACCGCTGGGAGGTTGTGAAACAGAGTGGAGTGAGGGTGAAGCACTGTGGAAAGGATTATGGGAAGGAAACACAGCCATGCCAACCATGTAGATCCCGGCATCTGGAACACGGACTGGAGAGGCAGAAGAAGGTGACAAAAAAAGCACAGAGGATAGAGGAAGTAACAGATTTCAACAGGCAATTTTTTTGAGATTTCCAGGTACTTTGCTTACTTAAAAAAAAAAAAAAAAAAGTAATAATAATAATAATAATAATAATAATAATAATAATAATAATTCACCATAGTGTATGTCTGTATGTTTGCTTGCATGTTCTCCATCTCCTGTGCATAATGCAGGGGTCTGGTAGTTTACAAAAAAAACATTTTCCCTCTAAAAACCTTCGACGTTAACAAATAACCATAATGAAAATTGGCATACCAAGCAAACATGTCCATGTGTGCCCATAGTGGGTAGCTGTGGGTGAACTTGGACGTGTGCGGGCAGGGCAAACCCATACTTATCCCATGTGGGCCCCAAGTGGATGTGCCCACACAGGGCCCACAACAGTTTTGCCGCTTGGGGCTCCTATGTGGAACTAGGGGCCCACTGCACTTTCTCCTTTTGGGCCTCCAAGAGGGAAGCCAAGAGGGTAGCCCACTGCGTGCTGCCCATAGAACAGCTAGGTGGGCCCCTGGGGTTACTATGGGCAACCAAAGACCAAGTAAATTATTTGACAAAATTTGAGGGAGCATTTTTTTGAGTTGGTAGCTCCACACTTTCGTGGTTTACACATTTGCATACCAAGTAAACGTGTAAACCAGCCTTGAAGGAGATACATATCTCTTTTGTGGTTGTGTCAGGAAAACAACACAATGAATATCTTGCAAATCAAATGTGTGGCACTGCTCTGGTAACCAATTCTTAAGCACCTTGTGAATAAGCAACATTTTTGATCGACAGTATGCTCCAACCTCCATATCAGTTAGAGGCAGTAATGCACCATAGGGCACATATGGGTATTGGTGCACAGCCCACTGTGGGCCCACACGGACTCCTAAAAACAAGCTGTCTGGGTGGTTAGGTAGGTAGGAGGGAGTCGGGTATTAAATGCTCTTCACTCTCTATAAGTGACACATGAGTTTGGTGCCCAGACACAAATGGTAACTTTATTCTACTGAGGTAATAAATCATTTAAATAGGAGATGTCTGGCTAAGCTTAATTTGCATACAATTCTAGGCGCAGTGGGTAAAATTGCATTAAATCTGTTCCTCAGTTTTCATTTCATTTCTCTAATCTAGTTATGTGAACTGCTTTATATTTGGATTATGAGACAGCATGTCAGTGAGCTTACCTTCGGCAGTGTACTGGCACATATACGGCCGCTTGGCATTGCATTGGGATGGACCGGTCTGACCGCGTGCTTCAAGGAAGACGCACACATTGCCACGAGAGCTCGTCGAACGAGAATGAAATATCTCCTCTCCCTCCTGCATCTCTGATCCGTTTACCCAGTGCAGCTTGCCAGGGGTGTCTATATCACTCAGGCCCAGCCACACACTTCGCTCCCTGGTGCAGAAACAAATAGGTAATGCACAGATTAACACTGAATGATTGGCATTTAGCTACGTGACTTGAACCTCGCACCATCTTTTCAGAATGCACACAGGAAGACACATAACAAAAGTGAGAAAAAATGAAATGCAGGAAAAAACAGAAAAGTTGTAAAAACATTCAGAAGTAAATGACTTTGAATAATTGAGAATGAAGTCTGCCAATTGTGCTCTCAATAATCAATGTTTGCAGGGCACAGAGACTGAAAAGTGGTTTTGATTGAACCCTGGTGGGATCATACGGAGATACTATGATAGATAAATTGGATTTTGGCTCAATGTGTCCATTAATGGACCTCGCCGCTCCCCACTTTGATTTTCCTTCCTCCTACGCACAGTTAACTGAAAACAAAATGGCCTTCCCTCTAAAAGAAAAGTCAGCGTGATGCTCACCGTGATCTAAGGACAGGGGGAAACAAATCAAACATTTTAGACATTTTGTTTGAAGCAGGTTTAAGCCATTTTCTGACATTTTCCAAAAATCACCTGGATAAAAGCAATTTCCTTTTCTTTCCTTTTCTTTTTTCCCCCCACTTTTTGGGATTTTTCAAAACACCTTTGATAATGACATCAGAACGAGTGACCAGCGGTTACACAAAGGCAGAAAAAGAACAAGAAAACGTCTTTGTCGCACAACACAAAGACAGATTCTAAAAAAAGAAAGAAAAAACGTTCCTTATATAAGAGAGGGGTGGAGGAACACATGAGCAGAAGAGGATGGCGGGGATAAGCTCCATCTGCAGCAAGTTTTTTTTTTTCTTCTCATCCCCTTTGGTATACGAGTCCTACACTCAAATTAGCACACAAATGTACACACACAAAAACCCAGATTCCTACGGCGTTAACGTTACAATGCAGCTGTGCTTTTACAGATGTGTTTTTGTGACCTTCTTACACTTAAACACAAAACACCGAAAGCCTTCAGACCAGTGCGAGAGCAGAATACTTTTACAAAACCAAAGCAAAGCCAAATCCAGAGCTTTGTTCATATACATGTACAAACATACATGCAGCAAAAAAGTCTATCTTATCAATGTGAATGAGACAAAAAAAAATGCTCACATAAGACAGGGGTCACATTCAGTCAAATAAGGATAAGTTCACACACAAACACACACACACACACACACACAGAGGAGGGGAGAAAAAAGACAAACACATTTTGCATGCACCCTTTTCCAAACCATGTAATTCTGTGAGTGTCAGTGATCGAACGTTTAACATCTGTTTTCAGTATTTCTGTCTGTTTTGATACTTTTTGGCTGTCGTTTCAGCAAACAGGCTGGAACGTAGCTTTGTTCGAGTTTGTCACCGAAATAGGGAAGACGAAATGTGTGAGCTGGCGGTCCCTCCAGTGACACGATTTAGATACTTGCTTAGAAATAAGACCCATTTAGACTTTTAACACATCCCTTTTTCCTTCCCATTCCTGTGATGTGTTCGTGGTGCAGACATGAAGTTTCAGTCGCTGAACTTAAGCTGGCTACAGAAGAGGGGCAAGCGAAGATTTAGTATTGTTTTTTAAAATCGAAGCTTTAATTTAAAATGGAGCTTTTCAAACAGCTCAACAATTTATTGCAGTCAGTCACAAAACTGTGAGCTAAATGCGCATTTCCCAGGGTGGGAAAATTAGTAAGGTCTGAGACTGATAGAAGGAAAGGAAGGTGGAAGAAGCAACAGTAAGCACTGCTCAGAGAGTGACATTTTATAGACTGAGCTGAAGATGAGAGGTGAAACGTCTTCAAAAAACCTAAAGAAGTCCAGTTGCTTTTCTTTCCAAGCTCCTTAGATTACCATTCCTGGATGAATGACAACCTACCGGTACACAGATATTTTATAGACTGGAAAGTTTATTTATTTATTTTAAGGTAAAAATCAGATAGTGGTGATGTTCTGATAAATAATGTTTCTGTGAAACATGTAAAAACAAATTTAGGTATACTGTAAATTCTACCTTTTATAATAGCTATAGTGTCTATAGTCTACTTTTATCTTCATGTGTATTCAGTTAGCTAAATCCACAAAGAGCAGTGAGTATTGGAGTAGCTGCACAGGTCAGCTGATCACAGTCCCTACAGGAAGAAAAGTTTATTGCTGCTCACAAAACAAATTCTTATGTGACCAGGCTGTACTGCTACACCTGCTTTTAGGGTTCCCTTGGTAACAATGCACAGATACATTAGTTCTTGAGGAAAAAGATTAACTGAAATTATTTTCCTGTCTCAGTTTGTGAAACTTGCAGAAAGAGAAAACACTCACTGTGTGACTTTGGTTGCCAGCAGGTTACGCAGCTTGTCACCCCTGACTATTGCCAGATCCCCACCGCGGTTCAAACACTGTTTTCGAGCATCAGTCCAGCTCAGCTCTCCTGGAAGGATCTGGAAACAGCTTGAGGACTCGTGATCGTGAGTCGCATCTACTGGACAGAAAGGAGAGGCTGGAAGGGAACAGAAACATGAATGTCGTTTAACAAATACTCTGAAGGTATTCTTTCTAGAAAAAAAAAGTGCAGCTACTATTTCATAATTTAAAGAAACCAACTTAAAACATGCTGAAGTACAAAATAACAGTAAAGTTAGTAAGTTGCATATGATTGCAAATCAGTGTGATCAAATAATATTTCTCATTAGGAATGTGTTTATTTCTTTTATTTTTTACTGGCCTCAAATATTTGTTGCAGAACATGCAGAATATGTCTCTCAGTCAAAGTCTTCGTTATTTACGATATAAAAAAAGCTACAAAAATCTGTAAAAAAATTTGTTTAGAGACTTCACAGTGAAAAAAAAAACAACCTGAAGAGTTTCTCAAAGCCTCAGACAAACAGGCAAAAACTGTAGACACAAGAGATGTTGATATATGGGTGCAAAGTAAAGGAGGGGGGAGACAGATGAAAGACGCGGGGCCTGACTCACATCTCTAATGTGCAAACACAAACACTCCTTGGCTGAGACAGTAGAAAAAGGAGTACTGGCATTTCTTTCCTATCATGATGAATCTGCCCTTCAGTAAATCACATTAGTTTCATAGACTCTTTGGCACTTTGTAAAAATTCTTTCTCATAATATCTCAAAGAAACAAACCAGTGAAATGAGCAAATAACAGTTAAATATTACATTGTGAGAAATTGTAAGGGAGTGTCTTAGAAGAAGAGAAGGAGTATAACAAAAGTGGAAAATGGAGGAGAGGGACAGTACTGAGTACTACCGCGCTTTTTTAAATAATTTGCTAGGAAATGGGAGATAGGTGCAGCAATGTATTGAATTTATGTTTTTCTATCCAGGTATACGATTACTGAATATGCAGTGTGTTTGGGATCATTATCATGCAGAAAAATTAGGCCAGCCAATCAGAATTCAGCCTCAAAAGTTAAGCAAAGATTTTGGATCAATATCTGACAAAATACTTTGGCAGTATGTTGTCATAATTCATAATTTCTTAAGGGCGTGACTTTCAGACACTGTTAATCTACAGTGGACATGTTTTTGTGGACCCATCATGGGGTGTATCTGGGATGACCAGGAAGAGGAGTACAGAAGTCTGGTGAGGAACTTTGTCGCATGGAGTCACACAAACCACCTGCAACTCAACACCTCAAAGACTAAGGAACTGGTTGTGGACTTTGGGAGGTCCAGAGCAGGTCCACTGCCGGTTCAGATAGAGGGGGAGGAGGTGGAGGTGGTCAACAAGTACAAGTACCTCGGGCTGTGGGTGGACAATAAACTGGACTGGTCATGCAACACAGAGCACCTGTACAAAAAAGCCCAAAGCCGACTGTACTTCCTCAGGAGGCTGAGGTCTTTTAACATCTGCAGGAAGCTCCTGAGGATCTTTTACCAGTCAGTGGTTGCTGGAGTACTGTTCTATGCTGTGGTGTGCTGGGGGAGCAGCACAGCAAAGAAGGACTCATCCAGGCTGGAAAAACTGATCAGGAAGGCTAGCTCTGTGGTCGGCATGAAGCTGGACACTCTGGTGACAGTGGCAGAGAAAAGGACACTAAAGAAACTGCTGGACATTATGGACAATGCTGGGCATCCTCTGCACACGGCCATAAACAACCAGAAGAGTCTGTTCAGTGACAGGTTGCTTCTCCCAAAGACAAGAACCAACAGACTTAAAAACTCCTTTGTCCCTCACGCCATCAAACTGTTTAACTCCTCTCTGGAGGGGAGAGGGAGGGGAAACAGGAGGACAAAGGAGGGGGGAACAACTGAGCTGTAGTGCCTCTCCACTTCACTGTGCAATCACCTTTTGTGCAATACTTTTTGTTAATAATCAGCGGTGCAATAGACTCCATACTTGAATGTGCAATTCACTTGTATTTGTATTTTTATTTTTATTCCTATTTATTCTATTTATCCCCTTTGTATATTTTATCTATATATGTATATATTTGTATTTATATATATATGTGTGTGTGTGTGTATATATATATATGTGTATATATATATATATATATAATATTCTTAACTCTGTAACTTATGTCGGTGCTGTGCTTTTTGGAAAACAAATTTCCCAGAGGAACCCACCCGAGGGATGAATAAAGTTTTATCTTATCTTATCTTATCTTATCTTATCTTATCTTTTTGGCCTTGCTTTTGGCCTCCATTTGTCAAATTCCCTCTCATATTTTAAGGCCACACTGCACACCTTACAGAAATGAAGAGTTTTTGGCTGATAACTGATGCAAAAATACAACCCTATGTCTGGCAAACTGTGTTATTTTGAGTATTTTTCAAATAAAATAGATCTTTCTCAAGACTTTTGTCCAGTAGAGTGTATAAAGTTTATAGTTTATAAAAAAGTTGGTATGTCTGTGCATGTGTGAAAAAGGAAGGTGAGTGAATAACAAGTGCATAACTAAGACTAGGCTGAACGATCACTTGAATGAGAAAACTTTGAGCTCAGATTGTAGAGTGCAGACACAAAGCTACAAAGTTTAAACTGATAAATATAACCAATTTTATACAGCTGCTTTGGCACACACAAAAACACATACATATATATACATTTAATACTAACATGCTCAGTGCAAAAAGGCAAAATCCAAAGACAAAGTTAACAACTAGCTGTAAAACTTAGCAGGTCGTGCCACAGCTGATTCCCATCAGATGGCTACAAATATACAGAACAAGTGCTACTGTTAGACCTGTTGGCTGGATGTACCATACAAATGCTCAGCTACAGTGTCAGCGCTTCATTCATAACTGTGCATAACTGGCTTTTGCTGTTCTCAAGTGCCCAAAAAGAAATGCTTTCTGGAAATGATTGTGATCGTGCAATGTTGATCTTTTATTACTGCCAAATTTCTAATTACAAAATATTAGCAGATTAAACAATTTAATCTTCCAACCAGATGATGGTAACTCCTGTAAACATTTATCCTTCCAGTTTTCCAGATAACCCCCACAGAGAAGCATTAAGCTAATGTTCAGATTTAATCAGCAGGGGAGAAAAAACTAATTGGATGTTGATGATCACGAGGAGCTCGAAATGTGTGAAATTTCAATAACTGAGATTGCGTGTTGGTATAACTTTACCTTTGGCAATTTGGACATCATCTTTCGTAATCTTCCAGTCTACGTTCAAGCCAACTGAGCCCCAGCTGACAAGTGTGAGCTCCAGACTCCTATTGGCCACAACAAGAGGTGGACAATGCAGCTCGAGTTTGGGAGGAAGCATTATAGTCACCTCCCCACGTGCAGACACCTGAACACACACATGTAACATTTTCAAATCCAAACACACACATACACACACAAAGTTTCTTTCTTAAAAAAACCTCTTCGAACATACATAAAAAAATTCAGCCTGGATAAACAGAAGGTTTAAAAGCCTGTTCTTTTTTCTCTCACCTTCTTATGTCCCGCCAAGGCCGTCAGACTGACTGTATAAGATCCTGGAAGTCCGTATTTGTGAGCTGATGTGGTGCTAACGGTTCCTGTGGTGTTGGCACGGGGTGAAAGGTCACCAAAGTCCCAGGACAGCGTCACAGGTGTGACAGAGGAGTTGGCGGTGAAAGTGACGTGGTTGTGAACGCTTTGCGGCTGGAGAGGAGTCAGCGAGACCGAGAACTCCACCACAAAGACTTCGCGAGCCAGAGCCCACCCACATTTCTGTGAATTAAAGGAACCCATATGAAGAAGAGCTGGTTTTGGTGTTAATACATGCGCATTTAAATAAAATAATAAACAATTTTTCCCATTAATTGTTAAGATAATTGTGGTTTTCCTATTATTTCATAGTTCTGATTAAAATCTGATTATATATAAACTGTTCCAATTTAAATAAACCATTATTACATTTTTATTTGGAGCTTTAACTAACTTCTATTCCAGATTTCCTCTGCACAGCACTCTTCAGGATATAGGGAAGTCATTCAAACCACAGAGGGAAGTTGTTGTTTGGCTATTGAAATTTTACAGGAAATCCTGAATGTTGTATAATCAAATGAGGAAAGAGCAAAGAAAAGGAAACTGGATCTCCAAAACTTTCTTTTTAATCGAGTGACAGCTGACTTACAGAGAAAATATAAAAATGTACATAACGGAGCACCAGAGGTTATAAACCGAGTCTGACAGAGCAATAATCTTTACACAAACCTTCATCACATCGGGGTTCGTACAGGCAGCAGAACACTGAGACGTGCTGATATAGTTGGGGTCCGAGTTTTTGCTGCAGAGGCATTCGTGCTTCTCTCCTAAGCCCCCATACCGATGCGATTCATTGAAACACACACTGTGACACTGTTCCCGTGTCAAGTTTCGGAACGTGGAGTAGGAGAAGATGACAAGTTCACTTCGTCCCAGTCCTCCGCTGTTGCTATCCTCAAGGCACGCAGCATACAGACCTGAAGGAGACAACACAGGTTTAAATCTCACAGGCTTATCAGAGATATCAGAGCATGCTCTGCCTTTATCATAAATAAAGGCAGAGATTTTTTATCATAAATCTGCATAAAGTCTGCAAAATACTACACAATAATGTTTGTTGTTTTGTCTGAGACAGAAAACCAAACAGACTAAGTATTTCACCTTTGTTGCATCTTCAGTTCATCGAGTTACTTTTCAAATATAAGTCCATGAACTATTTATTGTATGATGTATAAGCACTGAAAAGGGCAGGAAATGATTTCTGGTGAATTCTATAATGTGCATGTTTTCTTTTAACTTCACGAGATGACGAGTATATTTACCTGTATTTGTTTTCATATCACAGGTGGGCAGTCTGACATTGAGTAAAGGCTGATCTTGGAGGTCAAGGGGGTGGCTGCAGCGCAATTCATTTGAGCGTCGAACTTGCACCCCTTTTTGCTGGAGACAGCTGACAAATCGGAACAGCTTACAGTCACACTCGAAGGGGTTACTGCTTAGATCACTGGAGAAGAGATGGAGACAGACAAGGAGACCGAATCATTAACTGTTAAACATCTCAACAGTCACAAGGTTGAGCACCGTGGTTGCCACTGCTAAACTGTCATCATGCGGGGACGACACATTTATAAACCATTAAAGCTGCATTAATATGTGCATAACCAACAAGTAGCCTCTCTCTAATAAATTAAGAACTCTCTTATTTATATTTGTGTGTTCGTGTGTGTTGAAAGCTCTTCTCAACCTCATCGTTGAGAAACAACAAACCTACAGATGACATGCCATCTCTTTAAAAAGGCTAGCTTATAATGTGTATGAGTGGTGTGTGTGTATTCAGCAGCTCAAATCATAATTACTGCTAATTATTGCCTGATGTGAATGTCTGATGGACTCTGTAATTTAGGAATCATCAGCCATCTCTTTATCTTTTTTTTATCACAGCAAAGGTTTTATCAAAGCAAGTAACCAATAAAAGTGACATTTCAGTTTGATTATTTAACAACACTTAGCCACTGCTTTCCTTTTCAGCAAACATCATATTTTAATCTCTTATATGACTTAATGCGAGTTTCAAAGACATATTTAACATAGTTACACCTACAAATTTACAGAGCCAATGCTGATATCAGATGTCGGCCCAGTAATAACTGGACAGCTGGAGCTCAGCTTTTCTTTAGTGTTGATCTATTAGAGACAATTCTTGTATTCTATATTATATTTACGGATTTATATCCACATACTAGATATTACTACATGTGAGCATGTGCAGGTAGAACCATACATTTTGTATTCTGTTTGTTTTTTTGTGAACTATTTTATGATTTCATTGAGATTTAACAGAAAATGGCGCTCAAGTGGGCAATGACCCCACAGGTAGAATTATTATCATTATAATAGATTTTATAATAATTATTCATATATATTTATTTTGTTTGAATTTGTTATACACTGTGTATAAGTAAGGGGGATTTAGAGTAAAACATGTAATTATGACATATTTGCAGGAGCTGGATGGTCACAGGTAAACTTTCTCTAGCTAAAGAGACACTCTGTCTTTGTGAGGGAGACAAAGCGTAACTGTAACTGTTACTGTGTAACTGTTACTGTGTAACTGTTACTGTGTAACTGTTACTGTGTAACTGTGCCCCTTTAAGCCACTACAATGAGCATAATAAAAGGATCATGAAACACATGCTTAATGCTATTCAATCTGTGTTTTTATGCTTCAGTTTCTACAGAATAAGGGTATTTTTTAAAGACACGTGAGAAAGGGAAATGATGAAGAAGAATAAAAATAACAATACTGGCAATGACAGAAAAGAAAAAAAAACACAGAAGAGACAAAAAGGAGAAGGAACTGAAAAGATGGCGCAAAAACGACTGCAGGAAAAGAAGAGAAGGCAGAAAGAGAAGGTTACGTAACATGTGCCTCTCATTTAGATTAGTCTGTTATTGATTAGTCTATTTACAAAGACTCTGCACAAGAAGAAAACTTTTCTTTTAATGTGTTGTGTTTAATATGTCGAAGTTTAATTACTGATGTAATCAAAACCTTCCATCCAGCTTTGGTTCATGTACTGTGCAATAACCCCTGCACAGGGGACACCTGCTTATTTCATAATGTGCCATCAGGCATGAGAGACAAATATTCACAGACATAAAGCTTACAGTATACAGTAAGTGTAATTACTTACATCTGAGTTAGATTACATAGGTCGTCACATATCCTTTCTTCAATGGTGGTGATTTGGTTGTTGCTCAAATCACTGATGGAAACAAAGAGACAAATCAAATGGCAATATCTTAAAACAAGAAAAAAAACAACAGAAAAGACTTTTTCCTTCACGTTTTCACTAATGTATACCAATTACTATCATTTTGGCAAGATTTATGTGACTGAAAATGACTAGACTGAACGATCACTTGACCTGACTAAAAATCCAACAAAAAGGTCATGAATGAGTTTGTAAACCCTGTTTCTCCTACATCGTTACATTAAATTAGTTAAAGAAATGAATAACTAAAAGTGCTGAACACTGACTTTTGCTATTTTACTTTGTCTCATTTCCATCTGTCTGTATGGAAATGCGCTCTTCCTCCTCTTCTCGTTTCCTTCTCTACTCCTTTTCGCTCCCTCCCTCGCTACTCTATCCAGAAGGCTACATAATGGAGCCGTTGTGTGGTGGTTTTGGAAGGAACTGATGGAAACCATCAGTCCTCTCTCATCACACACACATACACACAAACATGTGCTTAAACGCCCATTCAATGGGTGGAAGAAGTAAGGTAATGGATGGAGGAAGGGGGAGACCGACAGATGGAGAGAAGGAGGTAGTGGGAGCCTGGAGCAGTAAGCTGTAATTGAAGTTAATCATCCTGTGATTACTGTGTGTGTGTGTGTGTGTGTGTGTGTGTGTGTGTGTGTGCGCGCTGTATACACTTCTTTTGGTGAACTTGCTCTCGTTTACCTTACTCCTGGGATTTCTGCCTACTTTAATCCAGACTAAACCAAGCTTTTGTCTTTACTGCTCTCTTTTCATTTTCCTCATACTTCTCTCTTCATAACATTGGTCAACATCTTTCCTGGACTTTCTACTCACAGGACTGACAGCAGGCCGCAGCAGAACAGTCCTCCGGGGAGAACATTGATCCTGTTCCCTTGAAGATGTCTGAAAAATTGACATTTATTTAGCCTGATAAATTATACCGTGTCTCAGAGATGCAGTTATATAAAAAGATAAACTAGATTTAAGTTGAATTACACAAACACACAATCACATAATGCAGTGTTTACTTACAGTTCTTGGAGGCCAGTGAGATGATGTAGCAGACTGGTATCAAGGGAGGAGATGTGGTTCTTGGACAGGTCTCTGTGGGAACAAATATATCTATATTTAAAATGGGGGCAAGCTGACTAAATGCACACGCCTACACACAGAACTATTTACATTGCAATGTGATTGCTCAAGGACTTGGAAATGAAATGCAATAATAGAAAAGGAAAGGAAGGGAAATGCTTAGGTCATACATCCACTGATGGAGATAAATACAACCAGAAACATTTGGAGGTACTAAAGAATAACACAAGATGCTCCAGAACACAGGTTCTTTAGAGGATAAACCCTTAAGCTAGAAAACTACTTGGATAGAAAAAGCCTAACGATCAGAAAGAAGAAAAACGCCTTCGCTGTGCATGCGGCCAGTCTTATCTAGAGGTAGAGACCAAGTCCAGTATGAAGAATTGAAACTGTCACAGAAAAATGAGTAAAGAAGAAGATTAAATATGAAAACTGGTTAATAAAATATGGATATTTAATAAGAAAACAAATAAATAAAGGAATTAACGGAAAAAGGAAAATAAAGCCCAAAATATTTATGTCACATTTTATAGATTAATTCATGCCTACATGTATTTTTATATTATATCTGCTGCGTAAAAGGGTTCATTTCTAAGTGACTGAGTAATCGGTTACTTTCAGTAAATGATGACTCAAATCAGCTGAGCCCCTAAAATAATATCTGCCAAATCTCCCCGCTTGCCTTACAAATGGTGTTCTTTTCTAATTCCATGTACTTATTTTGTAACACCGGTGTCCGGACAGAAGCCCAGATGCCAAAGATGTTGACATCAGCGGGGTCGACTTATTTGACTTCAGAAAGCATGATCAATAAAATAAACATGTGTGCAACTGGAGTGCGTCTTTAAACCCAAGTCAAGGCCCGAATCATGCCTTGGGGGAAAAGAGGTTTTCAATTATCAAACAATATATGAGAAGTGATCTGGTTTTAGGCCTTCTGTAAGAATGAGAACATGCTTATTGATGTGAGACTGTTAGATCTGGGAGTTTCATAATTAATTGGATACATTTTTAAATACGGCAATGTGAAATAAAAGCCTGTTTTTAAGCTAAAACCATACCTCTCTTACATTCTTAGATTTATAGATTGGAACTGATAAGGAAGGAATTGCAATTTAGACCACTTCAAAACAACGCGTGTGATGCTGGTTTTTGTCTTTATATTTTTTTGTGTCTGTCAGGTCTCCCCTTCCACAAATTAGGCAAACCACTCACACATTTTCACACATTTTTTTCTCCTTTATTGCTGAAAAAAAATGGAACAAGTGCTGACGAGGAGCCAAAATTTCAGAGCCAGCAAGCCTAGTTGAGTGTAGCAATGTGAAATTTCCCAAATCAAGACATCTATTTCATAATTGCACAGATACAAATTTGCCAAAAGTTTTCTCCTGTATTAACTATTTTATGATTTCCTTGTAAGTCCCTGGTATAAATGCACACTAGAATCTAACCAGTAATGTGTTTGTTAATCTGAAACTAATATACTGGTTAATAACATAAACAACTAATGAATTACAACCAAAAAATTGTAGCCCATCAGTAGCCCATTTTACAGCTAAAATGTGTTATAGCGCTCTAAAGGAAAAATACACAACTGTGAAAGACGTAACCTAAAATATTTGTTTATTTTTTCTTATTTAACACTGATTCTCTAAAATCCTGAGCATGATTTATTGATTAAACTGCAATGATAATAGTACAAATTCACATTTACTATACATTAAATACACGCTGCTTGCAATACATTCTATAACTAAACCCTTGCATGCCACACTCTCTATACTGGAGCTCAAATTAGTGAGAAACCATCAGATAAATTACTAAGGAAATGAGAAAATTGGGTTGGTTAAGCAGTGGAGATGGGCTCAGTGAAGTGGCTTCAGTCTCCTTTGCATTCCTTCAAAGCAAAGCCACGGCTGCACGTGAGAACAGCGAGACAATCGGGAGAGAAAAAGACCAAGGAGCAGGAGACAAAAAGCCAGAGGCTGTAAGGGAACAGAAAGCACTGTAGCCTATAGGGATAAAAAAAAGAAGGTGCTGGACTGCAGGAAAGCTGTAAATTAAAACTCAAGAGGTTCAATCAGGGTGCTGATCGATATTTCTATTCCCAGCTGCTACGAATTCAGCAAATACAAATAAAAAACAAGAAAATCTGCCGCAAGGGAAATCTGAATTGATATGTGCGGGACTGCGCTCCACTCTCTCACACTCTTTTCTGTGTGTGTGTGTGTGTGTGTGTGTGTGTGTGTGTGTGTGTGTGTGTGTGTGTGTGTGTGTGTGAACAGACCAGGACGCCGTTCCCAAAAGGAAACATCTGTACATTCCAGACAAGCTGTGTAAGAAAGATGGAGACAGAGAGAGAGAGCGAGAGAGAGAGAGAGCACTCTCCTCTGCTAAACCCATCAGAGGATGAACAGGACAGCAGAAATAAGCTCCGCCCACTAGCTGATCATTCACACATTAGACGGACGGTTCACCTTATGTAACGTGGTCGACATCCATGCCACAGCAGGAATGTGTGTGTAAAAATTTGTGTGTACAACATCTGAAATCTGTCTTTCACACCTTACGGGTAAGACCGCACAGACAAGAGCAGGTTAAATAGAGACAGTCTGTATGTGTGCTTAACATGACCATATAATGTGACCTTCAGCATGTCTATTAGCAACAGACTCCCGTTCTCAGCTACCTCTGGACACACATGGTTTTACTTACACATACGCAAACACACACATACACTTTAGGTATAGGCCTGTGCACAAGCACACACACACACACACAGCACACATATGGTTCTGTTTTACTAACGGTGTGGCCAGTGATCTAACAACTCCTTATAAGGCCTGTCTGGTGCCACTTATTCTGAGTTGGAGGATGAGAGCGCACACAAAAACACACACACACACAGCCCTCATTGACTACACTGTGCTTGGGCAGAGGGAATGACACAGGAGGAGTGGGCATGTGCTCTGCAGACAATATGAATACAAGAAAGGAAAGATCTGAAGTGAAACAAAAAGGGATGGTTTTCTTTTTCTACTAAAGAAAACTGAAATCTGTTTGAATCTGTCTTTGTTCCATCTGTGGAGAATTGAGAACAAAAAAAAAAAGTCTTTAAAGCATAGTGATAAAAACTGGATTTAAGTCAGATCATAGACAAACTGGTTTCTGCAGGCTTGCAGTGGTAATGTGGTCCAAGTCACTATGATTGAAGGCCAACGCTCCACTAACCCACTAAACACAGACTCCTCTGTGGTTGCTTTCATCTCACCTCAGCCTCCCTTTCCTCTGCTGCCCCCCCCCCCCCTGATTTCTCCCCCCTTTTTGGTTCTGCTTCTTTGTTTATTCCTGAAGTCTGCACGAGTCAGATGGGAAGGGGAGCAGGACAAAAGCTGAGAAAGCAATAAAAAACGATGGAGCTGGAGAAAAGGACAGGTGTGAAGTGAAAGCCAAGGGGAAGTTGGAGGTAGTAGCAGTGAGTGACACGGGCCAGGTGTGGAGAACAATCACCCCACTGTGGGCTGCTTCGTTTGAGAGCTGCCAGCCAGAACCTCGTGCCTGCGACAAGGGGTGAGGAGGTGGGGGAGATCGGAGTGGTCGGGTACTTTCCCTACTGCAAGAAAAAAGGGAGCACGAAATTAACAGGAAAATGGGGCTGAGGACGTTTGGTCTAAAAAGCCTGACATTCTACTTCACAGACTGGCTCGCCTTTCCTCTTTAGAACATTCTGTCCATTTTTCCAGCTGCTGCTGCCTGGGTTGTCTGGTGTCCAGCTGGCAAGTTAAGGGCAGCTGTGTGCAGCAGTTTAACACTCTTATTGAAAGAATGATACACTGACATACAAACAAACTCTTTGACATACTACCAATCCATGCAGGAAAAACGAAACTAATTGTTCTTTTCCTGGTAAATGAAAGTGAGTCAGTGCCACATATTACAAGTCATTAAATATGGGTTTAAAACAAAAACGGGTCTCTCAAGCATCTAATACAACTGTGGTGAGACCATAAAAAGGAAAAAAAAAAAAACAATCAATGCTTCCAGTGAACCACTGAAAATTATGCATCATCTTGCAAAAGGCTGAAAAACCTCTTTCTGTGACTCTGACTGTTCTTTGTCTGTCTCTACAACCATTCATCCGGTCCACTTCAAGCCCGGCAGGTGTACTGCTGTGTGCAAGTGCAGTACTCAATTTGATGAGCTGTTCTCTAACTGTGGCTAAACGTTGCTCTCTACCACTACTGACTGCTCCACTCTGTGTGTTGGCTGTTTGTTGTTTGTTTAGCTGTCTTTGTATACTAATTTTTTTTAACGTCTGTGAGAAATACCCTAGCTTAATCCTAACTTTAGACATGAACCCAACTAACCCGTAACTCTCAAACAGTTCCTTGAAAACATAATTGCAACATTTCATTAACCTGATGGTTAAAACTCAGATGATTCTAAACATCATCTGAGTTAGCTGGACATCTCATATTTATTACTGCATTGTGTGCCATGTCTGTCCAGTTGGTATACTTATTCTCACTGGGAAAAGCTAAGAAATTGTGGTGGTTGATGTTATTTATGAGCTAAACATTGACTTTTAGCACGTTACAAGGTGGTTGCTAGGCAACCACATTTTAACTTTTGCAGATATAAATCAATACACATAAATGAAAGAATCCTTTTATAAGGAGTGGGTGCATTATGGCTTAAACAGGTAATTTTAGAGTCTTACAAGGTTTGTCTGACAAAAAGTGATGGCATCATAACATATCATGCATAATTACATTTTTTTGAAATTGAATTATGCATGATATTAGGGGTTATTGTAGTAACTCAAAAATGATACACTGTTTTTAAATGGTGTTATAGGTGCAAATATTCTAGGTAACCACAGGTGGTTGCTACGCAACAGAGTACATTGTATAATCTGATATAGATAAGAACCTTCAGGGACATAAGGTCTACCGGTGTACCAAGCTTGATTGCTCAACTTAATAATAATAATAACAGTAATAATAATAATAATAATAATAATAATGATGATGATGTATAGTTTATTGATCCCCGTGGGGAAATTCCTCTCTGCATTTAACCCATTCACTCAGTAAAGTGAACTTCTGATGGTCTGAGATGAGTTCCTGGTCAAAGAAACAAACAAAGCACAGACAGACATTTTGCGTGTTATAGTACATTTTCTTCTTAGATTTCCAGTAACTAGGGCTGTGCGATATGACCAAAATCTCATATCCCGATATAAGAATTCTATCGTCCGATAACGATATAAATCACACAAATGTAACATTTTCTGTAAATTCTGTGAATCTCGGGCAGCTCGACTTGCGGGAAGTGTTCCTGCTGCGCGTCATGTAGCTGGAGTCGAGTGTTTTAACACATGCATGAAACTATACATTTTTAGACATAAGTTGTAACGGCCGCCGTTTTCTTTGTATTTATTACACGGCGTGCTGCGGGGAAAAGCTTGTTCTAACGTTTGAGTCCAAGGTTTATTTTTTAGCACCTAGCGGCTCTTTTTTTTACTTCTCATCCGTAAATAATCTGCTCTTTCACGTGATTCAGTTTATTTTGAAAAGTCTCAACAGGATCTTGAGCTTTATTGTGAAAGGTTTATGTGGAACAAGCGGACACGCCATGGTGTTACCGTCGCAGTGTTGCCAACTTAGCGACTTTGTCGCTATATTTAGCGAGTTTTCAGACCCCCTAGCGACTTTTTTTAAAGAAAAAAAGTCGCTAAAAAAGACGTGAAAGCGCATATCACTTTTACTCTCAACAAGCAGCAGGTGCTGTAATGCAGTTAGTTCTTCTTTTACTCTTTTACTCTTATGCTGTTTTGTGGATCACAAGGTTTAAAACTACTTATAAACACACACACACACACACACACACACAAAGTAACTCCACCAGAGTGCCTATTTGGGAACAACTAAGCTGTAGTGCCTCTTCTCTTCACTGTGCAATCACCTTTTGTGCAATACTTTTTGTTAATAATCAGCAGTGCAATAGACTTCATACTTGAAATGTGCAATTCACTTGTATTTTTTATTTTTATTCCTATTTATTCTATTTATCCCATTGTATATTTTATCTATATATGTCTTTGTATTTATATATGTGTGTATATATATATATTAGGGGTGCAACGATACTCGTATCGATATCGAACCGTTCGATACAGTGCTTTCGGTTCGGTACGCATATGTATCGAACGATACAACATTTTTAATTTATTTTATCAACTTTCCTTCTGACGATGCTGTCTGTGTTGAGCGCTCAGTGGATCTGCGCTCGACAGTGCAGCCTAGGCGGAGTAGTCGAACACAGATTCACTGAGCGCAGGGCAAGCTAGCTAGACAGAAGTTAAGCTCGTTGCAACATGGCAAATTGAACCTCTCCCACCCTCATTCAGATCTGGCGTTTGGAACTATTTTGGTTTTCATGTGACGTATGACCCTGAAGGTAAGCGTGTCATGGACAAAAGTAAAACAGTATGTTGGATGTGCCAGCAATGCTCAATTGGTGGGAACTAGTGTGTTAGCGCAGTTAGCTCGTTAATGTGTTGACGTCTTCCAGCCCCACTCATGAGGCGATCCGCGGTAGCTCGTTAACGGAGATTTGCCGTGTTGTGACCTTAACGTCATTTCAGATTAACGCTGACAGCACTAGTGGGAACACAACCAATATGACTGCACATTTACTCCGACATCATCCTAGTGCAAAGACAAGTGGAAGCAGACAAAAACAAGCACGCATGCTACAAACTTTACCCGAGTCATTTAGACAGCCGTTAGCACATGATTCTCCTTATGGGGACCTGATATGTTTAATATGCTGCTGAGAATATAGCCCAGAAGAAGCGTATAGTATAGCTTTTATTTTGGAAAGAGACATTTCTCCATAATAAACTCTCTTTTCCAAAGATGAGTGATTCCTCAATCAGATACAGGGCTCGCAAAATCGCTAGCCCGACGTCCTGGGGCTTTTTTCCAGTCGGGCTACCAAAATCTATCTCTGCCCTGCCCGTCGGCCTATCGTAGGAAGGAAAAATATATGTCAATGCTTTTGCATTCTTTCGGAAATGTAGCTGGGTAATTATGTCATTGGCATCGGCCACTGTCAATATGTGACATACTGAAATCGCGTTTGAATTTGCGCTTGTTTTTTGCTTTCACTTTGCAATCGCGTGAACTGTGTATAGAAAGCGACAGTACTGATTGGTGAGTGATGATAATTTGCGCACCAATTCCTCTGACATCGTCTTATCAATCGTTAGCTTACTATGCAAACATGACAAGTGAAATCTCCTGCAGCTTAAACATGTGAGAGGTTGATCGCGCAGAGAATCGCTGAGCGTTACGTTAGTGCGTGTGTAAAAGCAGCAGGATATATATTTTAGTTCTGCTGAGCCAAATAAGACAGGTCAGGGTGAAGAAGTGACAAAACGGAAAGGTTATGACAAATCAGACTATAAGGCAAAAAGAAAGTGCAGCTTTATGGTTTCATGGACAAAAGAATTTCTGTGGCTGCAATATGACGAGCTAAATAACCAGGGCTGCACATAAGTGGTCCGCAGGTGCGCATTCGCTGTCAAAATAAAAACCCGCACAAGATAAGAAGTTGCAACGCCTGTTTGCGTACATAAGATTTTCAGGAGGAGGACAGACATTTGTTTAGAACTCTTAAAGATGTCGAAGAAGCTCCTTTAAGCAATTACTGTGATGTTCCTCCACCTCCAAAGAAATGTCAGAAGGAGTCCGAACCACAAAAGAAGCACGTATTCTCGGAAAAGTGGTTGCAGGAGGTGAGCTGGCTTCAAACAAATGATGAACGCACAGAGATGTGGTGCAGAATGTGCCGTGAAAATTTAATAAATGACAAATTAATAAAAAGGCATGAACATTTTTTTTGTATCGAAAAAATATCGAACCGTGACACCAAAGTATCGAACCGAACCGAACCGTGAATTTTGTTGTATCGTTGCACCCCTAATATATATATATATATATATATATATATATATATATAATATTCTTAACTCTGTAACTTCTGTCGGTGCTGTGCTTTTTGGAAAAACAAATTTCCCAGAGGAACCTACCCGAGGGATTAATAAAGTTTTATCTATCTATCTATCTCTATCTATTTCGGGTCACTTTTGCCGGTCCAAGCCCGGGTAAAGAAGCAGGGTTGGAATTGTGACATTAAAAAAAACAATAATTGCTAAAATAAATTTAATTTGTAGTTCTAAATAAATTCTAAATGCATTTAGGACGTTTTTTACTCACTTTATGTCTCTTCCACATGTTATTTCTCTCTCCAACAACATAGATTACAATTACATTAGCATGACCAATTATGCAAATTAGGCGATGACGTCATTTAGCGACTTCTAGCGACTTTTAGGACAGCCAATAGCGATTTTCCTTACTGAGGAGTTGGCAACACTTTACCGTCGTTGTTGTTAACCACAACGCATAAAAACAGGGGCTTGTCCGTCTGTAGTGTGGTTATATTAAATATAAGAGAAATAGAGAACTTTAAGAAATTAATATAGCCACTACGGTGACCATCAAAACGATGAAAAAATGTTGCCGTAAACAGTTTATTTTGCGACACCACGAAACAAACGATAGCGTAAAATGAAACGATATATATCGTTATTTCGAACAGCCCTACCAGTAACAACCAAAATTTCCATCTTCTGCATGTTGTAGGCACAATCAAACATATATTTATCAAGTGTATCCTTAGAGCTGTCCTTTTCAAAACTTTAACTTTTACAGCTGCATTAATGTCATGTGCTTGGGGGGGACATCTTTGAATTGTTGCTAACAAAAAATACAGAGTTACACTCCAAAACAAGCCTCTGCATCAGTTGATTTTTAAATACAAAATCTTACAAGATGTTTGGAGATGATTGTGCTTTGAAACACAGTCGGTAAAGATCTCTGAAAACTTTGCAAACAAATACTGCTTCTACTACTTCTCATCCTGTTATATTTCCATAAACCAGCCACACAACACAGGCTCCGTTCACACTGCAGGTCTTAATGCTCAATTCCGATTTTTAAGTTATTTTGTTATTTACATAATAATGTAAATAACCTAATAATTATCCTTATTGCTGTTTTAGAGAGGAGCGGTGCTTCAAAGGATAGTTGCAGATTTTTGTCAGAATCTGCAGATTATAGAGTACAAATAAAATGTTCACGTTTCTCCAACGTTGTCTTCCCAGCAGTTTCACCGGATGGCCAGGAAGCGTTCGTGATGTCTTATCCGGCGCTTCTCCGGCGCTGATAATTGGCGTCTGTCTCGTGTCAGTGACGTAAAAGACGGATTTAATGCGGCTTTCTGATACATCGGATATGATTCAGTACCACATACGAAAGGGACCCAGATCGGATTTGAAAATATCGGATTCGTGCCGTTCACACTGTCATACCATGATCGGATATGGGTCGCATAGGGTCAAAAAAATCGGATTTGATGCGCTTTCGCCTGCAGTGTGAACGTAGCCTAAGAAACATGTGTGGTGTCTGTATTATATAAGCTGTGATGCTGCGATGTTTTGTTGCTGACCTATAAGGCATTTTTCCATGCATATTTTCAGATGGTGGATTTTTTTATACAATTCTACTAAAGCTGAATTTGTAGCATTAAAGTGAAGAAGATGTGTGACTCATAAACAAATCCATGAAACCTCCAAAACGATTCACAAACTGCACAAACTGCGCCAGTGCACACTGGAGGTGACAAATCTCAATCTTTAGTAGTGGTATATATACCTAAGCAGAGCATTTACTTGACCACAATCTACGTGTTTTCAGTTATATTCCTGTCTGCAAATGAAACACAAACACATGTGCTGGTTTGTTGTAACTGTGTCAAGTAAAGGTAACCCACAGACTGTATATAAAAGATGGATGCAGCCGCTATCATGTCACAGACTGGTTAATGAATTTGCATTTTTAAGCCACGAGCTGAACGTGTTGTCTGTTATCTTGGTGTTTTGAAACTGATGATGAGTGAGGGGTTGATTTGACTAAAAAGGAACACTGTATGCTGACATAAGCCCACAACTTGCCAATCACAAGGTATATTGACCCTGCTTTATCATTCCTCTTGACTCTAATAGGGACCATAATTCATAAATTAAACATCCTACTGTATTTAATGAGACATGAGAATACTAAAACCACGCATACTCATCAGAAAAGTGTTACGTGAGGTCACAGAGTAGAGGAAATCAGACTTCTTATTGTGATCAGAGTAGTCACCTACTTCTGGCTATTACAAAACATTTAGGCACTTCCATAATGGTTTCATTTTTCAGACCCGGAAGCTAAATTCATGTCTTATATACAATCTCTAATTAATCTAAAACAGGGGAATCCGATTTTTCTTGTTCCATAATAAAACTTTCCCGACCTAGTTGCAGTTTTAATGCATCATGCAGGTTGCATTTAGATTTTGATCATATGTCTGAGTGTACATATTTCAAGCACTGGGCTTAGTTCTCATGTATTGATAGTCTAAGGCAGGGGTCGGTAACCTGCGGCTCTTTAGTCCTTATAGTGCAGCTCCGCGTGGTTTGGGAAAATAAATTAGAAGTATTTAGCTGAAGTGTATTTTATTTATGTTAGTTTTTTTTTTAACTTGTAGTTCTAAATTGGAAGATTGTTGTGATATTGACATATAAAAATAAAATTTTATTTTATTATCTTTTCATCGCTCAAAATAAGCGTCACACTCGCGGAAGCCGGTGTGCATTTATCGAGACTTTCAACCCCAGGTAGGCCAATTATGGATCTTCGGATCCACATTATGTCAGCAGCTCCACTGAAAACTATGTTAAAAACAAACACCGCTCACGCCTCACAGATGACAGCTTACAGTCCTGGGTAAAGATGAAAGTACAGCCCCATTGTAAACGTATCACGGCAGACCCGACGATGTTTCTATGAACATGCTTTTCAGCATCTATTTATTGACCACTTTTCACACACGGTTGCTGTACGCATACAGCCGGCTGTAGCTTTTCAGCTCACAGCCCTACACAAACCAACAACAGCATAGATAGCACAGACGTTAAGGAGGCGAGGCGTGATTGCGGGTGCCGCTCAGGTGAGTCCGCCTCCCCTGCAGTGGCGCTGCAGACCGCACCCCGCCACACACATTAACCTGGCAGAATTTTGCAAATATCTATTTTTTTTTAATTTTTCAGCAGCATAGTGCTTTTTTTTCCAATTATTTTTTAAAAGTCAGGTCAAGGCTCCAAAAGCCCAAAGGCGATATAAGGGTGGCGGCTCACAACAGTTTTTGTTTGCTACATGGATCATTTTAGTTCAGCTGGGTGTCTTTCCTTTTGTTATATTTCTTTAAGAGTTCAAAATGTGTTAATTACATAAATAAAATGTAATTTTCTCTGTAGCACTTCATGTATTTCATAAGCAACACATCTTAGTTGTTCACACAAAGCATAAAATTAAAAAACGATATATATACGTGTTATCTTCATTTTAGATGTCAAAAAGTATTTGCGGCTCCCAGTGTTTTCTTTTGCGTGGAAACCGGGTCCAAATGGCTCTTTGGGTCTTAACGGTTGCTGACCCCTGGCCTAAGGCTATCAAAGTGTGTACATGGAGTTGTAGAGACCAGCATTTTTGTTTAATTTATCTTGTTTGTAAAATCTGGAAGCACCACATAAACTGATGCAACAAGTGAAAAGGGAATGGTGGGAACAAAAGAGAACACAAAAAATGAAGTCTGTCACCTCCAAAACCATAGAGACAAGCAGAGCTTCAGCAGCCCTGACAACAGAGGCTGGCTGCCAGCACAATCTGTGGTGAAGATGATGACTACTTCAGCTGAGTCCTCCACACCATCATCTGGCAGCCCTTCATCTTTTATCTTCTGATTGGTCTCTGTTACTGTGCTCTCTGCTTGTTGAATCAGTTTCAGGTTCATTGGCATGAAATCAACAGAGGATCCACTGTGCTCACAAATGACACAATGCTTTTGGTTTATTTTCTTTTTCTTATGTCTCTGTTTTAGTTTCATTTTCCTTCAGTAATTTTGATGAGGTTGCATTGAGAGAGAAAAAACAACTCGAATGATAACTCATATTTCTTAACTAAAAAATGCAAATTGGCTTGTTATAAATTTTAATCATGTCCTTGGATTGAATGTAAATGAACCACGGTGCTGATCAGCATTTCATTACAGTTTTGGCAGGTTTGTAATTCCAAGTTTAGAGGCAAACAATTCACTTTTCAATTTTCAGCCTCATAGGCCCTTATTAACATTTAGCCCATGGATTGGAGCGTGTTATTCTGGGATGTCTTGAAGTCTTTGACTCTCTGCAGCATAGGCTACACAAACAGAATGTGTTTCTGCAATTCTCTCATATACACACAAAGACATGCACAAGCAACAGCGATCATTATGCACGAGCTACACATGTAAACACTCGCGTTTTGGCTGTTTATATCTAAAAGCGGGGAACAAAATCCAATTACTGCAGTCTTTTTTTTTTTAATGGGGTAACAGGAGGGAGAAAAGTCTGCTTTTTAACTGGGGTAAAAGATAAATGTTTCCTATGTGATCAACACCTGCATTTTTCACTCTAGAAATGTAACTCAAAAAAGCACCTAGTTTATAAATTAAAGATATAATCTATACACGTACCCCTTTAGTCATTTTATATTCATTTTCCATCCTTCAATTTTCACATTAAAATTCAATGCAGATGTTACTATATTGCTGAGGTAGAGTGTGCTTCATGTATCTAAAGGATACATGAGTCAGTCTTTGTAACTGAAAGGTTTTGCCAAAGTGAATCCATCCATCTCCCCTGATTGGAAAAATATTGAATGAATCCCTAATGCAGCCCTAATGTAAAAGAAAAAAAACTTGAAGCATGTCTTCATAAGACATTATGACTTTATGCATTAGCCATACCATGAGCATACACCATGTTATGATAAATTACTTTAATTAAGAAGTCATGCTTTGATTATCAAGGGTATTCTAGAGAATTGGAACACACACTGCATTTTTTGCCCTTTCCCCCAGTAATCTCTAACATGCAGTCTCTGTTCTGTGTGCAATTGTTGCTGAGAGTAAGGTGTGTGTCTTTTGTGCAGCAAGACATTTTCATTTTTCTGCATTTTACTCATCTTGAATGCCCCTGCTGATTTGATAAGTATTAATTCATTGGTATTGATTATGCTGCAAATCAAAAATAAATAACATTTGTTCTACATGAACACTGTCCTCTGTAGAAATCAAAAGTGCATTTATTTCTGCATTTTCTGAGACAGTCAAAGCTACACAGGTCCTAACTTTATTTATATATATATATATATATATATATATATATATATATATATTAGGGGTGCAACGATACACAAAATTCACGGTTCGGTTCAATACTTTGGTGTCACAATGTTCATGCTTTTTTAATTTGTCATTTATTAAAATTATAAATATATATTTTAACTCAAAAGTACAGTTTTTAAATTTAATGTTGCTGAAACAACAAAGTAATAAAAAAATAAATCTATCTGATTGAGAAATCACTCATCTTTGGAAAAGAGAGTTTATTACAGAGAAATGTCTCTTTCCAAAATAAAAGCTATACTATACGCTTCTTCTGGGCTATATTCTCTGCAGCATATTAAACATATCAGGTCCCCATAAGGAGAATCATGTGCTAAAGGCTGTCTAAATGACTCGGGTAAAGTTTGTAGCATGCGTGCTTGTTGTTTTTGTCTGCTTCCACTTGTCTTTGCACTAGGATGATGTCGGAGTAAATGTGCAGTCATATTCGTTGTGTTCCCACTAGTGCTGTCAGCGTTAATCTGAAATGACGTTAACGCCACAACACGGCAAATCTCCGTTAACGAGCTACCGCGGATCGCCCTGTGCGTGGGGCTGGACAGCGTCAACACGTTAACGAGCAAACTGCGCTAACGTAGTAGTTCCCACCCATGCAATTGAGCATTGCGTGGCACATCCGACATACTGTTTTACTTTTGTCCATGACACGCTTACCTTCAGGGTCATACTTCACATGAAGACCAAAATAGTTCCAAAGGCCAGATCTGAATGAGGGTGGGGGAGGTTCAATTTGCCATGTTGCAACGAGCTTAGCTTCTGTCTTGCTAGCTTGCGCTGCGCTCAGTGGATCTGCGCTACAGTGCAGCCTAGGCGGAGTAGTCGAACGCAGATCCACTGAGCTCTCAACACAGACAGCATCGTCAGAAGAAAAGTTGATAAAATAAATAAAAAATGTTGTATTGTTCGATACATATGCGTATGGAACCGAAAGCACAAACCTCCTTACAATTGCTCTGGTCACTAACAGATTCCCATGGTCATGCACAGAAGATGCAAACTACGCTTACATGACAGACTCTATTTGTTTATCTTTTTAAATGTTTACTATGCAAACCATAAACACAAAATGTTTGCCTTCAAAATAAAAGCTGTGCCTTTTGAATTATGGTTTTTCAAAAGGCACAAATTTTACTGTTTTCAGTTTGCTTTGAACTTCTTTAAGTTTTACTATTTAGGAGTTTTTTGCAGATAGGCTGACATGCTCCCTGTAAACTATGGGCAACTGCAGCAATCTGCTAGTGACCAAAGCAATAACAAAGAGATTTCTGGTACAGCACCCACTTTGCAACTTTTGTCACCGAGCAACAGGCAGCAACCTTCATAACTACTCATCAACCAATTGGGGAGTAACCGTTTTCCTCCTCCTCCTGTGTGACTGAGGTCTGAGAAACTATGCATGCTCCTAAATGGTTACAAAAGCATACTTTGACAAGTTCTGATAAACTAGTCAAACCAAATAAGACAACTGTACAAATTATACCTGTGCTCACTCTGCTAAGGACACCAGTGTGAGATTGAAGGTAATTTACTAATACCACTCCACTATTTAGAAGCAACTGCAAAAGTGCAAAAACAAGTGAAAGGACCTTAGAGAAAAGGTCACACATACAGCTTTTTCTCTGCACTATTTGTTAGATTGGCAAAAAAAAACAAAACAGGAGGGCTGTGAAAATAAAGTGCAGAAGAAGACCCAGACAGACTGGATTTGAGACACAGCAGCACGTATCACTCTGGGAAATAGGAATTACCAGATTCAACTAAGTTACCATTCAAAACAGAATCACTGAGTGTGCTGTAGGTGCAGAGAGGGAGTAATGTGACAGAAACGATGAATAAGATGAAAAATTGGTAGCAAGGAAAAAAGCAGCTTCAGAGTGAGTCATTATGACCCAAGTGCATTCAAGTCTAGATAAGCGTGATAGAAGTTTGTGTGAAGAATGCAAGTGTGAGAACTCCAGGAAGACTAGAGGTATGAACATCAAACTCTGGCTATTTTTTCTTTTCTTAATTTATAGGTGAGCAAAGATGCACTGATGCAATCACAATTCTGGATGCAACTTAAAGAAATCACCCCAAAAAAATTTTAACAGAAGGATAAAGTGTGCTGGATAAAGATCCAAGCATGCCAGCAACCTACTGAAACAATATTCTCTTAAGAAGATAATGGAATAATCATTTTGATCCTTGTGAAGGATCACAGATACGGTTACATGAATACACTGAAGGCTTGGGAAAAGGAAAGCTTTACCACAGCTATTGCAGAAATTATTCCATGCCCAGATGATGTCCAATTTAATAACAAACTACATATTAAACCACAAGTGTGTTTACAAGAACTTTCTCTCTTGCCCCTTTTTAACTGTACATCTGTTCTGTTTTTTTTAAAAATTAAAGACCAACAAATGTATTTTTCTAGAATATTATTGCTATTGTTTCTTTACGATAAGCACCACCATCTTTAATGCTTTTTAGTATTTAAATATTTCTTGGGAACACTGTAAATCCTGCGTGCAGTATAACTTTAAAGAACACTAGTGCCATTTTCCCCTTTTTTTTAGCATAGTTATTTCTATCAACCCCTCTTTGCATATTAACAACCATGATTGGTGTGACTGATGTGACGGAACATCTCATTTACTTGTTTAGAGGGATTTTGAAGATTAAAATGAACTCTTTCAGGAAACAGTTTGTGGTGTGAGACTGCTGTTAAAATGGTTATCTCAATTAACTTGATTTATGAGTAGTGTAATGGACTATAGAATTTATTTATAACCGAAAAGTATTTAAAAATTAAGAACTTATGTCTTCTCAAAAGAAGAAAATTGTGACTATTAAGTCAAAACTGTATTGTGTTCTTTGTGTTACGCTGTTACTTCCTAGTCTGCATGTGTGCATTCTTTTTCAGGCTTTTTTCCCTCTGTGAACACAACACATCTGGCCGACGTTTTGCTGGATAAATTGCAGTCAACTATGTGAACGATGCCCACATGTGTATAAATAAGCCTTTGAGTATGACAGAGCAGTGTATTTTGGTGGGAACTTGTGAGAGAAAAAAGGCTTGCAGTACTACAAACCAACATTTTAAGGTGCTTCTTGATTAGTTGCAATCAGTCCGTGCAGTAACATTCCCTCCTCAAGTACACTTTCATTATCATCCACAGGACATTTGTATTATTGTATTTACTTTGCGATATAAAGCGCCTTGAGGCGACTGCTCCTGGGAATTGGTGCTTCATTGATCATCAACTGAGGTAACTTGAACTGAAGTCGAATAAAATGTAAAATGTCGCCTTAGGAGAAGAGCGGGTCATTTAATAATCAAAAGTTTAGTGGTTCGATCTTGAGCTCTTCAATCCTGCATGTCAAAGTGTCCTTGGAGTAAAAGGAACTTCAATTGTCCCTGATGCAATACAGTGTGCATGTGTGTGGGAGGGTTAGTATGTACTGTAAAAGCACTTTGAGAGGTCAAAAAGTCTAGAAAAGGTACATAAAAATGCTAGCCTATTCACTAAATCACACTGATACCGTTTTTACAGCTACTTTTACTACGCAGACTTTCCTAATGCTGTTTTGTTTTTGGTGCACATGTGACTCTCCACACAATCTTTCCCATTTGCAAAACTCATGTTATTCAGATGTGAGATAAAAGATCGACAAGGATATTTTTGAGGAGTCAGATGGTACCAAGAAGCCTTTTTTATGTTAAATTATGTTTTGTTTTGTTTGTTCACAACAAGCTTTCATTTCTGATGGGGAGTATAAGTCCACCTCTTCCAAACAGACCTAGGGTTAGATTACCATAATAGAAAATAAATCTGTGCATAGCGATATAACATACCTGAGCACATTGCAAACTTACAATTGAGAAAACATCCTAAGAAATCTTCACTGCCAAAACATCAACATTCAGATGCATGACTTTCTTCTCCAGCCTGCCGCCACTCCACTAAGTTAATGATAAACCAAGACATTTCTGGCAACCCTGATTGAAAAGTACTGAGTGCATGAAGGCTGAGACAAGCTACACACTTGTTTCTTTCTGCTGCTATGAAACATTAAAAGCAAGGTATCGTTAATTGCGAGCGCTGATAATTTCATTCGCCAATTTAAGAATCGTTAAGGATTTGGCACCCATCATACATTTCTTTGAGTTAAGCAACCTTTATTCTGAGGATTTTTTTTTTTAAGCTAAAGACATGAGCAGGCATACACAGTGAAAGGAAGGATGGGAGCTGGCTCTTCTTCTCTCCCTGCTTCTTTCCTCATTCTCTTATTTATAACTGCCTGGAATGTCTGCACTTCTGTTAGTGATGTCATCAGTTACTTTTGTCATGGTAACACAACAAAATCTCCCCTGCATATGGTCAGTACATTCAATCTTTCCTACTTTATTAACCCTGGAGAAACCATGGGGTCAAATTTGACCCCATGGTTTCTCCAGGGTTAAAGTCACTCAGTGTGTGTGTGTGTGTGTGTGTGTGTGTGTGTGTGCGCGCACGTGCATGCAGGTGGTCGTAAGACCGATAACCACCTTTAGATCTGGAGATGAGGGCAGAAAGGCAATGCAGGAGACAGTGAGAGAATTTTTGATTTTATAGTCTCACCTGTTCAAAAGCTGTCTCGAAGCCCCAAGACCCATACACAGCCAACACAACCAGAAAATAAAGTAGTTTAAAAACATATCGGCCTGCCTGCAGTGGGGCTGTGTGTGTATGTGCATCTTGCTGTCATGGCAACACCACAAAATCCTCCTTGGCAGAATAGATAGGAGAAGGTATGCATGACCACAAGTGTGTTTAAATTTCAAACAAACTGTGCTACTGCCTAAAACACAGTCTGTAGCGATGCTGAAGAACTGAAGAGCTACTTTACATGTTACATGGCCCGAATAATAACTACGTTGTTTGTTTGGTGCACTGTGGTACCGTTCTTCAATGACAATGCCAGTGCGTGGAGCCTACAGCTATAGCTACAAACATCAGTGCACAGCATTTATTGCAGCGGAAACTGAAAAGCAAAGTTAACGGAAAGTATTTTGTGCTTACTGGAGTGCAAGTACAACCTAACAATGTCAAAAAGTATTGCATACCCACACAAGTATGGTCAAAAGAGCCAAACGTTAGTCTTCTCTCGTGTGCCTGTAACACTATTTGTTTTTATAAACACTATTAAAAACTACTGCTGTTTTTTGTTTCGTTTTATTAATAAAGGCAAGTTTATATTACTGTCTGATCAAGCTATTTACAGAAACAACACACACACACAAAAACTTACAGTACTGAAAACATTTCTAGTTCATTTTCTCTGCCTTATGTCCCGGGACTCGTACAGCAATGCTATGATGTGCGTCCCAAGAATATTCAAACAAAACAACGGCACTTAAAAAAAACTTAGTTTCATTTTACAAGTCTGTCCCAGAACTGCAAAAGTCTCCGTATGAAGTGTTAAGAGATTTTATTATGTGTGTGGGTTGGAGCAGATGGACTGATGTATAACGGGAATGCTTTTCTCCAACTGCACTCTGCAGTATGTTAAAATATTTCACAGCCACTGGATGTTTTTTCTTTCCACCAAGGGTGTGTCTAGAACATTTAGATTTGGGGCCAGATAGGGGCAAAGACAGAATGGAGAGGAGCTGGTGTTTAATGGATGTGAAATTAGTTTTATTAAAGTCTCGGTGTAGCTGACGTATCTTTGCTTCAGTTATTTTGCAGTAATGAGACACATTAGAAAGGACTGGAGAAGGCAAGGAGAAAAGAATTGGTGGCAAAAAAAAAAAAAAAAGCTCTTTCCTAGCAATTTCTTCAAATGGAAATGTGGTATTTTTACTGAAAGAAAAGTAGAAATTAAACAGGGAAAAGGCACAAAATCCATTTAGACCTACAGCATGTGTTCAGGGTAGCATCCCTACGCCTATAGCTTGATCACAGAGACTTTTCCTGCATCTCTCTCTCACAAAGCAGAGAAGTTGTGAATGCTCTCTAAAGCCAGCCACAGTTAAATTAAATTTCATGGTGAGACACTACAGCATTACACTGGGTCCTATCCAGTTTTCCCACAGCTAAATAATGTTAATAAATGTGTACCGACAGAAAAGTGGATGCACAGTTATGCAAAGAGGACTAAGGACAATATTACTAAAGAGTAAAATAAATAAATAAAAACACGCTTGCTCCGTTATCTATTAATCATTTACAGCATCGCTCCTTGTGGATGACTAAAGGACAGTCATTTACTGTGAGCGCTGAGTTCACATCTATTCAAGCTCAAATCTGTAGTCGGCTCCTCCAAGGTATCAAATTCACATACAACAGTGACAATAAACTAGCCTGACACCGCTTTAAGACAGACAAATCATTCACTGCCTATTCATTTTTGTGGTGGTTATTTGCTCCAAGGCTACATTTTTAAGTCTGGTAATAATCTCTTAAATAGAAAAGCTATTTATTTCTAATGTAAAAAAAAAGACCTGTAAGACCTGATCTGCATGCTGTAGAGATTCACAGTAGCCTTAATGACTCTTCTCTGCATCTACTAAAAGATGTTAAAAGGACAAAGATGATTTTAAGAGAGCTAACAATCCAGACCTGAACTGTCATCTCTCTGCCTCAGACGGACCAAAGGCCATTATTCAGAAATCGCTGCAAGTAAATGACCTTTTTTATTCTTTAAAGTTCAGCCTGCGGCATTATTAAATGAACAGCTGAATGTCTCAGCCTTCTGTGAAATCAGATTTAACTTTGCGTAAAATATTTGCTATCAACCATATGTGTCTGCCTATTGAGTAGGACACAAGTAGCTAAATTAGTAAGGACAGTTAAGTTCACAGCCAGCCGCCTTTACGTATGACTTCCGCTGGTACAGTAGGGTTAAGGAGGTTTATCTACTTTGATGCAATTAACGCTCCAACAAATTCCAAAATGAGACATTAACATTCAGATAAATCACAGACAGACAGTGCGGCAGAGTCTGTCTCTAATTTATCTGTCTCTAAACAAGCCACTTTTCTTCTTTTATGCAAACACTACCACTAAAGGTCAGGTGATAATAGGGGATCCAACTGAAAGTAGAAGCCCTCTATACAAATACAACCAGTGTACCTCCAGAGTGTTATTTACTTATAAAACTCTGTGTAAACAAAATTATAGCGCTCATTTTGTGTCCTAAAGCAAGACCTGGCCAATACAGCGTGCACTGATTATGTGCCTGGTATTTATAGTAAAGTCTTAAGTTAAATACTGTAAAGAAGGGTAGTTTCAGTAAAAATAAATAATGAATAACATATGGCTTCCATCGCACAGAACAGAATGTTCTGCTGCAGCTACACCAGAGGCTCGAGTCTGATCTGCTCCACCTTTGGTTTCTGGTCACCAACTTATTAATACCAACAAACGGGGAAAAAAAAAAGATGCGCGCACGCAGAAGCACGCACGCACGCACGCCCACACACAGTCACCAGCAGTCAGTCCTTCTTTTGACATAAAAAGTAAACAAAAATTGTATTAATTATTATTATTATTATTCTCATTATTGTCTGATTGCCTCCACATAGTATTTATTTTTCAATCAGTTTTGGCTTTGTTTGTGTTTTTACTACACTGGTGCACCCTGAAGACCATCAAAGCCAACTTAATCAAATCTCCACATCTGTCAGCGCGCTTATACGTTCAGGACGCCACAATTTATTCATGTTTAATTAGCTAATTACTGTATCGATTACTTGGATAATTACAAATGCTAATACCATAAATATTTTTCATGACGTACCAAGGGGGAAAACAAACAAACAACAGAAACTTAAAGCCAAAAGCGGTAGTTAACAGGATTTTTTCCACCAACAGCCCCAAACAAAGGAAATTACACATTTCCACTGAGTTTAATAAGCAGAAGAGACACAAACGCTCACATTTTAAAAGTTTTGATTCACAACGATTAAGTCTGACTATTTTCCAATCAGCTGATCTAATTGATTAAACATTTGACCCCTTTAATTACTACAGAACAGCAGCATAAACAATAAATCAAAAACTCACGTCATGTTAGCTGTTAGGAATAATGGGGTACACGCATATGGGGATATAACAAGCGGGCTGATAGACAAGAACCCCAGATGAATTTAACTTTTGCGTGTGTTACGCTTGTTTTGGGGTGATAAGTTTGGTCAAACTGGGTGAAAAAACTCTCCACTGTGCATTCATATCCTGTGCAGCCTGTTTTGGTTTCTTTACTTACAACACATTGGTGGCCAGCGGGATCTCTTCCGCCGCAGGGGCCCTTTCCAGCCCGATGTTGGAGCAGTTGACGACGCAGGACTGCTGGGGCCCCAGTGGACAGCTGCAGTTAACGGGACAGGGACTGCAGCTCTTGCCGCCGTCCGCCTGCGCCGCGGAGCCCCATACTTCCAAGCAGCAGAGCGCCACAAGCAGACTGGAAAAGAAACTAAACCTCGGGAGGCAGACGCCATGTTTTCGCTTGGATAAAGTCTGTCCATTTCCACAAGGCATAGCTCACTCACATCTCATCGCCTCTGATGGTGTAAGTCCTCACAGTCTGGGAAGGAACAAAATGCACGGAACAAAAGCAAAAACACGCGCGTCCTTTTTCCACGGCTTTCATATAAGGAGACAAAAACAGAAGAAGTCATTAACTTTTTCCACACCGTTATCTGTCTTTGTTTTCCCAGCGTTGTTTTTTTTCTCCTCGTATCCCCTTCCCCTGAAAATGTAACGGAGCTTTTCCAGAATCCTTTGAGGAGAAAAAAGTTTTGGAGAACTTCCTCCCTCCCCCTTTTTCCATATCATGCAGTTCCACGAGCCGCCACTGTGACCTGGCGAATAGCCTGCTTTTTCTTCTCAGTTGAATTAATACAATGTTAGACTGATTACCCCTTAAAAAAAGGTAAACATTTAAAGTGAAAGTTACTGAAAAAAACAGCTAGAAAATGGCATGTACAGTTTTTTTCAAGTTGCCAAAATAATAGATTGAAATAAACGCAGTTTTGAAGTTCATATGCAGGCCTCAGATTTCTGGTATTTTTTCTCTGATGAGGGTTACTCCTTGTTAGAGGGCCTGGGTAAAAGATTCATGGGTATTCTCTGTTTGTTTTTCCTGATAAAAGTCGAAGCTTCTTCACTTGCCCAACTGGCAACACAGCTTCGATCAATCCTTCATTCAAAAAAGTTGAGATGCTGTGCAAAAGGTAAAGCAGAATGCAGCCACTTTAAAACCCACATTTGGTTAAAATTAGTAGAAAGAAAGCATAGGAAACGCTGCGAGTAGGAAATGTTATTGATTCTGTTATCGGTTTTTGAGGGGAGAATATATGGTCATTTTAAATTTGACGCAAGCAAGACATTTTAAAACATTTGAATAAAGAAAGAAAGAAATGAAAAGTCAGTACCACCTTCTTTGTGGGCATTTAAAAAAGAACCTTCTAGAGCAGAGCTGGACTGGCAATCGGGCATACCGGGCATTTGGGCCATATGATTTTTCGTTTTAATGTTTGTTTTTGTAACGGTATAAACAATGAAAGGTGGTGGATTAATTAATTGGCCAATTGGTCGTGATCGACTCTGGGCTTACAAAACACTCGTAGGTGAAAAGGAAACGATTTGTCGCCTACTTCAGCTAGAATGAAAAAAGACACAAAGCTGGACTTATTCTGCGTCTTTACGCTGCACAGCTGCCTCTTCTCATCTTCTTTTCTCCCCTGTTGCTACTTCAATCATGAAACTGATCAATGATCAGCTGATCGGGTTTTCTGTCTCGCCCTGTCTCTCTTGTTTATCGCCCAGAAAGAAGAAACAAGCGGATGCAGCGCTAAACAACAGCAGCACGTTTAAGCTTGATAAGCTGTTAGAATTAATTTGATATTACTTTTGTAGTATCAGCTGATGTTTGCTGGAGCCACAGCCGTAAAGCTGCTGGTCATGATATCGTTTTGGATATCTGGTGAGAGGAAAACGTGAAGATGAAACCATGAGATGTCCTTAAGTGGTCATCTGATGTAAACTGTATAGAAATCATATATACCAACAAGACAGTGTACGTCACTGTCAGAACAGCGTTTGTTTTCATTCAAAGGCTTTATGTTTTTTCCTATAATACCTGGGCCGATTTTTTTGTCCCAGTCCAGTCCTGTTCTAGAGAGTCCTTCAGAAGTAAACACGGAAGCAGTTTACACGCTGTGAAAGACTGCATGGACAAGCTGAAAACGGTTTTCATCACCTGTAGTAGATGATATCATTGACAGATCAAAAGTATCAGAACAAAAGTGCATGCAAAGGACAAGGGCCTAAAGAAATACTGAATCACCTTACACTCATAAACAGGCACAATCAATATATCAGCTCAGAAATGTTTCTGAAAGCTGTTGTGGGCCTGCGATATGTGAAGGACTGAGGCCAAGTGAGAAATTGTCCTGTTATTTATTTAATTGCTGTAAGTTCACCCCATGCACCTGGCATGTGGAGGCCTGATTATTGCCAAATAAGGCAGGCTCAGAAGCAACATAACATGCAGATGGCATTTTTTTTCAATGACAGTCTTATTTATTTCAGAAACACTGTGCAAAATTACAGTCAACCTACAGCAGCATTGAGGACTAGGTTCAGTGCACATTGAGAAAATTTGCTGCTTTTTGAAAAGAAGATTAGTCCTATATGATGCAAAAATGGGAAAACACTTGCTTACACTACACCACAACCTCGTCTTATTAAAAGAACAGATGATGTAAAACACTGGTAAATGCGCCCGTCTCCCAGGAAACACGTTGCTTGTATCAGCTTCAAAGTGAGGTTGAAATCTTTTTAATACAAATAGTCAAATCATTCAGTTTAAACATTTGTATCTGTTGTATTTGTACTGTTATTTTATTACACGTAAGCAATTTAAACTATTTCCAATCTAAATTCTGTCATTATGACATTGTACTTTTTTGAAAACAAAGTCAGTAATTGAACCTGAGCCATAAAAAACCTGAAATTATAAATAATAAACAGAGTGACTATTTTGTTACTATGAGTCAAGAAGGAGCAAAATGAAGACATATTCATAGTTCTTGTGATGAAGGCGGGCATAAAAACAGTTGCTGAAAAGATAAAAGGAAAAATCACATGATGAAATAAGCAATTTTGTTCAGATGAAAAGTGTTAACTATGAAGCAGTCACTGAGTATTCTTTCACCTTGAGGTAGAGATATGACTGTTGCAAAGCCTTCTTCACTCAGAGATTGAAATTTTTCATCTTGCTGAAGTTTAATGAATCTGCTCTGCTGGTATTCCATTGTCAAATGACAAATGTATAACTTTCTATTTTTCATATTTCTCGTCCCTGCAGTATTTCCTGAAGCAGTGCATGGCACGTGTTAGAAGTGTTTCTCGGGTATTTGATTTGGCCAGAGCGCACACATCCTTCCTGCAGGCATCTGGTGCTCTGTACAAAGAAGAGCCCCACAATAACTTGCATACTTTCTTATTCTCATGAGTCTTTGGCAGTTCTTCACTGTAGAGCTTATATTTGAGAGACAAAAATATGCGTGAGTGAAAGACAGTCTGCACTCAATATTTTAGGGGAAGTTAAAAAATAAAGAGTTATGTGTACAAATCTATACATACGCCTTTCAAAACATAGTTTGCAATGCACTTTGGCAGATAAGTACAAAGGAGAACAATCAGAAGGTAAATTCAAACAAAAAGCCAAATATTGAAGCCAAAGAAAACAAGATAAGGGAAAGTTGAGACAGAGTTTTTTAAAAAAGAAAAAGGAATGTACAAAGCAAAGCACAAATTGGTAAACAACAAATACTGAAAAGAATAAAAGCGATTATAACAGTACAGTAAGAAAAAACAAGAGGATAAAAGCAATAAATGCTCTGCATCACATAAAAAATATGATTTCAGAAGTGATTTTGGAAGGAATTCACTGATTCTGAGAGCCTTATATCCTCTGGAGTCAAGCCTGAGGATTTAAGGGTGGTGGTTCATGTAGGGGTCAACAGTTTTTGCCATTTACCTTGAAGCCAGATCCAAGCATTCCTTGAAGGTGATTAGCAGAATCTCAAAATCAAAGACATGGAGCTGGTGGAAAGAGGTCAGGAATGGGGTGATGTGATGCTGACTTCTAAACCTGAGTAGTGACTTTTCAGAGTATGTACGACCCAAAAAGGTGCAAAAAGTTGGGACTCAGTGTAAAATGATGTGCAGATTTTCTAAACTCATATTTTATCCAGTTGGTGAAATTTGTGATCTATATGCAGGCCAGTTCAGCATCCAGACTTCTCTGCTACTAAACCAGGTGTAGCATTTTTTATCTGAAATATGAAAGACCTTCTCTGAAAAAGGACATAATCTGCTTATGAGCATATGCTGCTTTGATCCTGTATATACTTTTGAGCATTAATGATGCATTTCTATAGGGATTAATGCACCCTCATACCATCTGAGATGTAGGCCTTTGAATTTGGTCCGTCGAACAAGGCAGAGGATCCCTCTCCTTTTTAGGAAAAGCAACATCTAGAAAGAATTTCAAATTTTGATTTGACTGCCCACAGAACAGTTTTCCACATCGTCTCAGTCCAATAATCTTTGGCCAAGAGAAGATGGCAGAATTCCTGGGTCATGTTCACATATGGCTTCTTCTTTTTATATTTGAGGATGGCACAGTGAACTGTGTTTACAGACAGTTATTTCTGGGAGTGTCCCCGAGCCCGTGGATTGATTTGTATGACAGAATCTTGCCTGTGTCTTCCCTTGTAAGGCAGAGAACATTCTTCTGAAGTCATTCCACAATGATGTGCATAGACACAATTAATTTGCAGGTTGACAAACCTCTGCCCATCTTTACCTCTGATAAACTCTGCTTCTTTAAGATTGTCTTTTTATATCGAACCATGATATTGACCTGTTGCTTATTAACCAAATTAGATGCAAAATGTTCCTTGAGCTGTTTCTTTCCGGCACCACTTACATTTCCAGTCTTTGGTTGCACGCATCCCAACGTTTGAGACGTCTTTCTGCCATCAAATTCAAAATGAGTTGTTTTTAATAGTAAAATGTCTGACTCATATCCTCACAGTGCACGCATATTGGCATAAACGAAAGATCCTAAAAGGTCCTATTCTTTCAAAGCATGGCCGCTTTACGTAGAACATTAAAATAATAATTTTGTTGTACATGTGCATTGAAAATAAAGAGCTATTCTATTCTAAAAACATTACAAAGAAGTAGGTAATAAAAGCTTGCATTTAAAACAAATATTTTCACAATATCCAAAAATTTTAGATCAGAATTTTAAACCAGTTTGTGTCCTGTGGAGTTGAACATTTAACCTTAGAAGAACTGTTATTTCTTATTTTTTGCTGACCGATGTTTAAGAGTGCTTTAGATACCTCCTCGTCAGAGAATCATTTTTATCTTGAGGCCATGGCTCTAGGCTCTTGATCCCCAGGCATAGCTCAAGCTAGACTTTGCTGGAACAAGAGCAATAAAAACAAAGCTTTTCAGACAATTTTACATGTTTAAACAAAGAGAACCAAGAGTACAGGGCTAATGTCAAATTCAACTTGATGAAATATGTTTGCAGTTAAAGTCTCAGAGGGATTCACAGCTTTCTTGAAAATAGTATTTCAAAGCAACAAGGAAACCCCCACCTGAAATTTCCGATCCACCAAGGCACTTCCTGGGAAAAAATAGAACAAAACAAAGATTTTTATAATGTTTTAGTTAATGAACATAAGAAACAAACACAAAATAAAAACAAAGAATAAAACCCAGAGATTGGTATTATGTTGAAGCTGATAAACCTTGGTTAAATGTAAGCGGTTCTGCATATCTTATTACACATTCACCAGCCACTTTGTTAGGTACATGTGTTTAACTTGTTAACCACAGTATCTAATCACCCAGTCATCTCACAGCAGCTCAGTGCATTTATGCATGATGTGCTGAGGTTCAAAGTAAGCATCAGAATGGGGAAAATAGGGATTTAAGTGAGGTTGAACGTGGCATGGCTGTTGGTGCCAGACAGACTGCTCTGAGTATTTCAGAAACTGCTGATCTACTGGGATTTTCCAGCACAACCAACTTGAGGGATTTACAGAGAAAGGTCTGATAAACACAAAATATCCAGGTCTTTGGGTGAAAATGTCTTGTTGATGCCAGAGGTCAGAGGAGAAAAGCCAGACTGCTTTAAGCTCACAGGAACTCAACAGTAATGTAATGGTTTTGATGTATACGTAATGAAGATTCGGTTTCTTACTGTAGTTTGTTGCCATTACTTTAGAACATCTGAGTTTTTTTTATTGATTTAATGTGAGTTAATTATAGAAGAGTGTATTGAACATCATTGGCTGGTGTGCTTGTTGACTTTTGATATCCCTGAAAAATTTAGGATCTACTCTATTTCATATTATTATCTCTCTCCAAATATCTTTTCGTAGCTAGTAGTTTTTCTGGATTTTATCCTTGGCAGCAGACAAAACAAAGACAGTGTTTTCCTGTATTTATTAGATATGAATATCTCCAAATTATCTGGCAGTTTCTTAGTTTCTCCCTTTTATACAATAGAAAATTAAGCATTGTTTTCCTGTAAACTTGTACACATCTACAAATAGAGATTTCAGTTATTTTCTAGAAAACTAGAACTAGTGTTATCTAGTTTTGCCAGCTTGATCTGATGTCAAGACAGAAACTGAATGCAACAAATTATTACAGTTTCTAATGAGTGAGACATAGATATATGTGGCATTTAAAAAAAATAAAATAAATAACACACTGCAAAAAGCCAATTAGTTTTTCAAAAGTGATGCTGAAGTTAAAGGAAAACAGAAAATCCTCAGTGGCTGCCAAATTCCCAATTAGCCATCAAGAAACTCTGTACAAAATATATTGCCAATATTCATTGTCTATTTTAATCCTTGGACCCACATAGTTGGTCTTGATCTGCCCTCTCTGTTGACTATATTGGCTCAAGGAGACAGCCCGCAGAAGCAGATGGTCCAAATGTATCAAATGAAGTATTTTGTGTTTGTCTGGCCCAGACGGGTCCAGTCTGGGCTGTGTGAAGGTAAAATAAGCTTGGCTCCTGTTTGGTTATGGGGAGGGTCCTCCAGCCTGGCCAGGAAAACAGCACTTACTGAGGCCTCTGTCTGTGTTTTTGTAGGTCTGCAGGAAGAGAGGGGAAGTAGGGAGTTACAGAAGGAGAGAGTGAGAGAAGTCTGGAGATGGTGATGGAGATGGAAGCACATAACAGTGAAAAACAGAAGAGTCCAAAGTAGAGGAAGCTGACAAAAAAGATAGAAGTGATAGAAAAGTAGAGGCGGAATGAAGACAAAATTTCATATAAGACATGAAACCCCCCCTAAAAAAAAAATATGAAAAGTTGCTTGTCTTCTTAGCAATATAGATGGAAAATAGCATGTTCATTACATGTAATATAAATACATGTATGACTTGATTTGAGAAGGAGTGACTTTTAATATGCATTTCATTCTACATATTAAATGGTTTATTTACTTTTATTCCTAACAAAGTTACCTACATTCCACCAGAAAACTAATAATTAGTCAATAATTAATGGAGACATGATGATACACCTGACAGAAAAAGGCAAAAAACAAAAGTTGTTTAAAATTGTTTCAGTTTTTTTCCCCAATCCTGCTGTATCAATAAATGATTTGGTTTTTTCAAATGAGCAACACATCACTATTATCTATTCTACGCACACACATATATATATATATATATATATATATATATATATATATATATATATATATATATATATATATACACACACACATATATATATATATATATATATATATATACACACATATATATACACATATATACATACACACATACATACATACACATATATACATATATATAAGAAAGATGAAAGATACTGTGATCTTATATCTTTCCAATTTTGTATAAGTTAATGACAATCCACTTGGACTTAATGATGAACTAAATAGGGTCTAGTGGTCAAAGGTGAGCGCGACCGCACAATTCAGCTGTAATTTAGGAACTCATGTTAAAACTAACTTTCTGAAAAATGCAGAGTAAATCATAATATTTTATTTTACACTTTATAGGTTCAAAGGTCAGGTCTGGATAGACATGACCTTAAATGGTTAGTTAGTAAAGTCATTTAATAAATGCATCTGATAAAAATCCAAGCCAATCAAATTTAGGATTGACCAAAAGCCAACTGCTACTTTGCATCAGCAACAGGAATTTTACATTGTCCCACCGCCTGATGCACAATAACTAGAAAGCAACTCAGTACAACGCCTAGTGCAGTTGTACTGCTGAAACCTAACAGGGGAATATGACTCCTGAAAGAAATCTGTTTTGTGTAGCCAAAGGCTTAATCTAAAAGCTGCGTGGACAAAGGCAACAGCAAACTATAAAACTCTCACCAATAAAACTCATCTACATATAAATAATCCAATAAAACCTACAAACTCTTCTGTTGACAATGTATTGCGGCTCCTCCAACCAACGGCCACGGCAGGCTAAACACGAGGACACAGATGACGCGCAACAATAAACACATAAAATACACTTCTGTACCATTTGCTCCTTTTATTCCACATGCAACTGTCCAATATACAAATCAGCACCTGGGACTAACTATTAAACAAATTCACAGACTCCACAAACAAATAACTGCAACTCACAAAGAACTGCACTAATTACTATGCCAAATTACAACTTGGCGTAAGGCATCAATTAGTGCATAAATATACAAAAAACATCAAGTTACAGTCAAAATACTTCAAACTCATTCAAGCTGCGCTCAAGCTGCGGTCAACAGAAGGTTTTGCCTCATGCTCACCCTGTCTTTCTGCTCATCAACATCAGGTGTGGTGAACAGGTGAGTGCAACTACATTTATCATCTAACACACCCATGAGACACGCCCCACACCCATGCACCAATACAGTGAGTCCATTTAAACCAACCCACTTAGTCAAAAAAGGAGCAACTCATATGGCTCCTACAATAATCATCTTAATTAATAAATCAGTTTTCTCAGCTGGAACAAATCCTGGACACCTGGAGGTAATTAATAGCTTTTTACTAGATCCATAAGCGGCATAATTTTGAAATCTTTTTATTTGGGAAATTTTAATATATTCAGCAGAATACAGAATATGTTTGTTGCATCATAATAATTTGCTCTACATACTATATTAATAGTTTTTTGTTGTAACAAAATTACTGCTTTAGTAATTGTTTAATACACATTTCCCCATACTTCAGCATCACTATGAGTGAGCAGTACTGTATATAAAGAGAATCCCGATTTACAAGCTCCTTATGCAAGGATGTAATTGTCTTAGAGATTTCTGTTGTGATGTGGAGATCATTACGATCTGTGGTGTAGAGTGTGCATGACTTCTATGAGTGAGGAAACAGTAGTAGAGAAACTAAGTTGACAGCATGTTAGCAGACTATTAGATGGCAGAGAGGCAGAATGAAGTGGCAGCAAAAGCTTTAAAGTCTGCGTACGCAGGGCTGAGGCATTCCCACTTGACATTGATGAGCTCCACCCCACCAACCAGCAACTTGGAGCACGTGCAGAGGAAAAGCTGAGTTACAGCTCAGGGGTTCATAAAAGACATTTATCTGAGGTGCCAGTCAGAATTGTAAGTCGTCAAACCACGTGGGCGGAAACAGTCAGCAATTTCAGTACATATTAACAAAAAATGTTCTTTGAGCAATGAACTGATGGAAAAAACAATCTTCCAGGACTTTTATATGCTCAAACATTCTTCCAGGACGTTTTTTTTCTTGTGAGAGTGATGAAAATTACTTCCACAAAGCAAAATAATGAACATATAGAAAAATGAATTCATTCAGCTTGTAATAATGTATAGGTATTATTGTGTACCAAGGTCAAATAACAGGCAGTAGTGCTCTCTGATAGACTTTATTGCCACAGGAAAGTGCCTTACCTTCAATCTTAAGCTGCACGGCCACTTTGGACCCAATCAAAACAGTGAACACGCACCACTCCAGTCCAGCATTGACAAACAAGACTTAAATAAATACTCACTTGGCAAGAACTCAGAGAGGTTGTAGTGCTACACAGGGCATCCAATAATCTAAAGGAGCATGTTTTAATGTCATACTGAATATATAGTTTAATTGTGGGAAATTGTTGAATGAATTTCACTGCTCCTGTATTTAAAGGACACAAAATGATAGATGCCCAAGGTCAAAAAGGAAATATGTTCAGTCTGATCAAGGGAAAAAGAAAAGTCCATTATATCACAATTTCCTTGGTCTTACTTTTTTCTTATTTATTTATTTTTTTGAAGAAACATTGAACCTGAAGGACAAGGAAAGTGAGAGAACAGAAAGAAGCACGAGACACTGTCTCCTTCACCACAGTAATTAACACCCAGCTCTGACTCTCCCTGTACAGTTCTCCACAGTGTGGTGTGCTTTAATGAGGACACACTTCTTTGTTCTGTCAAGGAATCAGCTGCTTCCTCCTCGCGTCCCTGGTTTTGCTATCCAATGAACTAATTGTCAGTTCTCTTTGCCTAAGGGCTAAGGAAACTTGGTGGTGGGCTGCCAATACTTAAAGGTCAGCACATGTGCCAGTGAGCAGCTGTAGCTCAGGTGGCTGAATATGTTTGACTTGAATTATATGGTTGCTGGTTCAATGCTGAAATTCTCCTGTTTCAAGGGTGCGTTTAAAGCCCGTTGAACTCCAGGAATGTAAAGATGTGAAATTAAATACTCTAGTAATAGTACCAGCTGATTATGTATTTTTATTCTTGTTTTGCACAAACACACCCATCTTAATGGGTCACATGATTTCAAAATGTCTATAATTTGATATATAATGCAACTTTAGATGTAGCATATATAAAACAAGCAAATTAAAAAGACTCAGTGGTTCATATTTCATCTTTCTTGCATTTCAAGGCTTTATAGGTAGAACTGGTTTATTATAACCATCTGAACTCACGTGCTTATAATGAGGCAATCTGTATGGATCTGACATGTTGTGAAAGGCTTTTTGCTGGCAGTGTTTGGGTCCAACTACTTGGTCACCTAATCCTGATTTAAACCATGTAAGTATAGTTTTTCCTGTACCATCTACACTTCGATTAGCTGCCGATAAACCAGACTCTAAATAAAAGATAACGTTGCTAAATATGTTATACAGTAACTTTAAGCTGACAACTAATTTCCACTGCCCCCAAGTGGTCAGAAAAAGACTGAGTTCAAGAAGCATTTTGGGAAATACTTACAGTAATATAAATAAATTGAATTGAATATGAGAAATATATATAAAATAACACATAAGGAAATATAGACTGGACCTCAAATATAGATCATTTTGAGGTCCAGGCTCTGAGGAGGCCAATCCATGACTAATAGTAATCTGTTCTGTGTTTTTCTATCCAGGTATGCATTTACTACATTGGCAGTGTGTTTGGGATTATTGTCTTAGTAAAAAGTCTTGGCAAAAAGATCCTTTCCAGATGGTTCTGTATGTTGGATCAAAATCTGATGGTGCTTTTCTGTGTTTATAATTCCATCAAACTTCCCTCCGTTTGCCTTCATTAGGAATGGCTTCTTTACATGGCTTCTTCTTTCTTTCTGAGTGGTTTCAGTCAGCTGCTGCAGAATCTTCCAGCTATGCACACCTCACAACATATATGATGCTTCCAATTAACACAAATCTCTTAAGATTCTTGTAAAAACTAAATAATGTTTGAGCTTGATCTTGATTTTAAGTCTGTTGTAATCACATGTCAAATATAAGGAGTCTCTGCTCTCTGTAGTCCTTATAAGGATGATTGCACCACAAAGAGACCAAAAACCTATCCACTGACTGCTTTTGTTTTTGCCTGCTCTTCTTCTAACACACAGAGAGTTCAAAGGGTACACATTTTATGTAAGATTTTAAGTAACATGTTTGATGATAAGCTTTTGACTTCAAAACGTTGGGTTGAATATTAATTATTATTAATCTTTTAGATGTCAGCAAGACATAGTGCTGAGTGCAATTTTAAGTAACATGTCTTTTTGTTTTGTTTTCTTTTTTGCCTGTCCCATTTGGTTTTTTAGCCATCAGAATTGTTGTCTGAACGCCAACAAAGATACCCAACGGATTTACTTTAACAAGTGGATCATCACGACCTTGCGGTATTGGTCCATTTGATTGACCATTGTTGTTATTATTTATTTTATTTTATTTTCAGTTGTTGCAAAAGGGTCAGACATGGCTAGGGGATAGGAAAGGGAAAACAGAGGAAGGAAAAGAAAAACAGAGGGGAAGAGGGAAAGTGAGAAAGGACACTTAAAAAGAAAAAAGATCTCCCGGATCACCTGTTGAGAGAAAAAAAGAGAAAACAAGGAAAAAAAGAGAGCAGCATAATAAGCACAACACCATCGCATTAATCTAGCTAAGTATAAATAGCAGTAAATACTAAATATTGAGTGTTGTTGTGCAGCACACAGGACCGACAGCGCACAATGTGCTTTGAGGTAGCAGCCAAGAAAGGTGTGGTTTGTGTCTATGAACAGTGAACACCAGTGAACACCTGGGTGGATGAGTGCGCTTGTATTAAAGGTTTCTCCATGTAACGATCTGCTAGAGGGTGTAGGGAGCCATAGCCCCGTCCCCCAGGGCATGAAGCAGGAATGGAGGAGATGTCTGAGTAACATGTTTGATGATAAGCTTTTGACTTCAAAACGTTGGGTTGAATATTAGTTATTATTATAATTAATTATTATTAATCTTTTAGATGTCAGCACGACATAGTGCTGAGTGCAATTTAAAAACACACTGAAAGTGAATCTGTAGATTGCCCACAAGGAAAATCTTGGTATCCCTCAGAAAGCTTCTAGGGTATAAGTGTGATTTTAAAAAATAATGAATGAAATCAGAATTTAGAGATTTCAGAAAATTGGAGATGTTCTCTTTCTCATCATTTCCTGAGCGTTTCACACTCAGCATGAACCTAGAAGTACCTGAAAGCTCTATAAACATACAAGTAAATGCACATTAGAGACTGCTTTAGACTATTGTTACACAGTGAAATGAAAAATGCCCAAAAGTTGATTCTGTTCATCTGGACGTAGCGTTTTCAGTGGGAGAAACGTTTCGTCACTCATCCAAGTGACTTCTTCAGTCTCAGATGACCTAACCCTTTCCCCAATCTCATAAACATCAAATTTGCATAATCACTGAAACTATAACCATTGAAGGAACAATGGGCTGGGAGCAATGTTCCCTCTAAGCTGCGCGCGTGCGCAATTGCGCACTGCTGGCACAGTCTCTGCGCACAGAAAATCTGCGTTGCGCACAAAAAAACAAACAAAACTATAACCTGAATTGAAATTAAAATTAATACTTTAACAATTCTGTTTTGCAGTGTTAGTCAGTAAGTGTCTGGCTGCTCCCGTATGGGATTACAACGATGCCACCTTATCCCATAGTCCAGCCAATAATGCGATTCACATATACGCAGCTAATCAACGTCATTGACGGGCTATGAGAGCGTCCTTATGTGCTGACACCGGTGTTTTAGCTAGCAAAGCGGCTGATGTGGAGTGAAGCTACGTTAATGACAACGTGTACAACCATTGGAGATGTGAGCAGGACAGACGGAACAATTGACGGAGAAAGTGTGGACTTTATACCAGTTTTTAAATTGTGTTGATAGGCCACGTAAAACCAGAGTTATGATAAAAAATATGCAATGTTTGGTTTTCTTCCTGAATATTGTTGTTGTTTATATTTACTGCGGGAAGAAACGGTAAAAACAGTGTTTTATAAGGAAAACACTGGACAGCACTCTCCGCCTGTGAGCAAAACCAAAACCAAAAAAAACCACCCTTTCCTATTGGTGGAAAAATGTACCATGTCGACCAATCAAAAAATGATATGGCAACATGGGATTTAGTTGTTTAGGAAGAGGTGAAGTTTCAGGAGTTGCAGCAGTGTTTTGTGATGTGAGAGATTTGCGACATTTAGCTCAAATCTTGTGTAGTTAGTGTGTAGTGTAGTCAATAGTTTTGTTGTGTGTGTCAGAACAATGAGGCGACTGCTGAATGTTACAGGAGTGATACATCTCCTGTTGTCAGGCCTGCAGGTATCAGGCTGTTCTCCTTCATCTCATAGTGGACACAAATTATTTTTTGGAGTGGCACAAATAATTTGTGTGGCATCAAATTTGTAAATAGTTTGAAATGTTTATTTAAAAAAACGCCTTGGCTGCATTTTTAGGTAAACAGCTGCAAAAAACTTTGTTGTTTGCATAACTCAGTTACTTTTTTGAAGAAGTAACTATATAATTAACTGCCCAACATTGGTCATTATATACTGTATTTTGCAGACAAAATTGGAGTTCAAGTTATTTTTACTTCCAATAGTGTTAACACACTACACAGGTCATGAACAAGATTTATTTTAAATTTTCATTGTAAGTGGGCTAAAGCAGTTAATTAAAAGTAGCCTAACATAAATGTAAATGCTGTAATTTGATTTGATGCTGGCATGACCACAGTGCACACGTTTGCTGTTGCTCACAGCGGTCCAAGGGATCGCTCAGGGAGTTTGTGTGTTCGCTCAGACACATGAAAAATTAGAGGGAACATTGGCTGGGAGGTCAGTTCCTTCATCATAATTATGCAAATTTTCATGACCATTGATCAACAACCACTGATCAAAGCTCATTCATGAAAGACCACTGATCAATGGCCATGATTACCATTCACAGAGAGTTGGGGAATGGCTGCAATCACAGCATTTTAAGATGACGAAAGATGTACCCTTAGGCCCCCTCCTCGATTCAGAGATGGTCTTTCCCTTTTCACATAAATGGCCTCCTTGACTCCGCGCTCAAACCAGCGTTCCTCCCTGTCCAGGATGTGTACATCCTCATCACTGAAAGAGTGTCCACTGGCCTGTAGGTGTAAATAGACTGCGGAGTCCTGGCCTGACGAGGTGGCTCTTCTGTGTTGTGCCATAATTATGCAAATGTAGTGTTTCTAAGGCTACGTCCACACTAGCCCGGATAGATTTGAAAACGGCGTTTTCGTCTGAAAACCCTCCGCGTCCACACTGGCGTTTTCAGTCGTTTTCACAGAGTTGTGAGTCCACATTGAAACGGCCCAAAACGCTTACGTTCCAGTACTGCGCATGCGTGAAACGCAAGAAGATTCGGCCTGCCTCATTTCTGTCTGCCGCTTATTTACTTTCCGGCTCTTTGAAACGTCGCGGCAAAATGTTGAGGAAAAGCACTGAGTTTTTTTAAATGGACTAACAATGAGGTGGAGTTGTTGCTGCGAGTAACACAAAAGTACAAAGTTGCAAAAGCGAGTGAGAGTTAAAGAATTTGAAGAAAAGCTATCTGGAGCATGTACAGACTGATATTAATATTTAATAGGGCTGTCAAAATTGAGAGCAAACAAAACAACTGCTGCATCACATGACTAAAATGCCTCACTGTTTTCGAAAGTCTCCGTTTTCGCTGTCAACACTGCGACGCGAAAGCACCATCTTCAAATGTATTCGTTTTTGAGAGCGTTTTTGAAACGCTGCGTTTTTCTTTGGGGAAAACGCCGTCTCAGTGTGGACGGGAGGCCAAAACGGAGAGAAAACAGTGTGGACGTAGCCTAAGACTGGGGAAACCTGCAGTCTGAGACTGAAGAAGTCATTTGGATGAGTGACGAAACGTTTCTCCCACTGAAAACACTACGTCTAGATGAACAGAATCAAACTTTTGGGGATTTACTTACCTTGATGATTGAGCATGCATCAAGACGAAATGGAAAATTAAAACTACTCAGTGGTACATCAGACAGTATTAAAGGTACCTGTACAAAATAGATTTTCCTCGGATTAGAAAAGATGAGATTTAAGATTTTCTGAAACAGGCTGACTGATCATAATAGTTTGAAAGCTCCACTAATGAATCTAGCTGCATGTAGAAGGTTAAGAATTATTTGCTGTCACTTCTGACAGCTAACAAAGCACAGATTTGTAGTGCTAAAATGAAATGATTTCCTTTCATTTCTAATACACAAACATTAAAATAGACAGTACTGTGCAGTCCTGTACAGTTTTTTGCTATTTTGTTAGGACAATGGGAAATAGGTGAACTACAATATATAAGGCATGAACAGAATTTGTACAGTTTTAACGAACTTGAAAATAATGCGACCACCTTTATTCTGCAGCACAGTCTGAACTCTCTTAGACAAACTTTCTTGTAATTTCTTTGAGTAGCCTTCGGGAATAGTTCTCCAGACTTCTCGAAGGACATTCCAGGAATGATCGTGGTCCATTGTGAGTTTTTATATCCAGGTATGCTTCTGCTACATTGGTATTGTGTTTGGGATCATTGTCATGCTGACAAATGAAGCTGTTCCCAATCAGATGCCTTCCAGATGGTACTGTATGGCTAAATGAGATTTGATGGTACTTTTCTGAGCTCCTCTGAACATACTGATGACAATCTGGAACAAGCATTTCATGTTTGGACCTGTTTTCACTGATTTTCAGTGCAGTTCTTGTGTAATTTGGTAATCCACAGCTTTTTCTCCCTGTTCCTCTCCTTAGAAATTACTTATTGAGTCACATTCCCACTGACACCATTTCTGATGATGCTTTGGTGAACAGCAGTTGGATTAACTGAAGGGTCAGATGCATGTCTGTGCATGTCTGTTTGTTAACGATATAACGTTCAGATCTGCCATAAATTCAGGAGCTTGGAAAGAAAGCTTCACTGCCCGTGTGCTGAGATATGCCAAGTTTTAGGATAAAAGCTCTTTAAGAATAACCTTGTCCATCCAAAAATACAGTTTTATGCCTGTCAAGCTGTGTTATGTTTGGCACTTTTGTTTCAATTCAACAAAAGAAATGGGAACAAATTTTATGTTTTTGTGACAGGTTGCTAGTAACAAAGTGCCTAAAGATACCACTTAAAATTGGCCCATTGTTTTCGGTTATGTGTAGTAATAACACTGGTTCATCCCTTGTGTACCTCTTTTATGCTTGAAGGATTCACTGGTTAGTGTTAAGTGGTTTAACAAATAATGAAGCATTGCTCTGAACAACTGGACTGAAAATGAGTGAAAAAGCAGCCAATATGTAAAGAAAAACTTTTACAGCCTGAAAAATGTTTGCTTAAGACCACGTTTTGCAAGAGAGCCTGGCTTACAAGCAAAATATGGTCATAAGGTGTGGCTCAATGCTTTTTCACAGTACTGTGTGTAGGGAAACCTGAAAAACCAAGGAGACCTTGTAGTGTGTTACTGAACGATAAGTTAAAAATATAGCACATGATCATCACACTGAAAAGGATTAATTTTCCTGATGAGCCTTATCACTGATGGTAAACATGACGACCAAACCACTTCATGTGTGAAGACAAATCTTTAAGTGAGGTGTTATCAGATGGAAGAAGGGCTGCATGACATTTTTGTGTATTCAGGCTTATCTAAACGGTAAAGGATTTTTATTACATGTGTGGCTGACTACAAGTTTATTTGCAAACAAGAAACTATTTTGGAGTTTTTTTCAGTCATTTTAAGAATAATTTATTTGTGACATTTTGCCATCAAGAATAAATTATTCTTATTAAGCAGCACAGTGGAGACATACAGGTAATTACATATCAAAAAGTGGGCTGTCATCAAACCGGGGATATTGCCTATCAAAACACCCAGTCTAATGTGTTCTGGCCCTTTTATCACATTACACCTGCTCCTGGGAAAAAAACAAGCATGATATGGCAGACAGGTGAGAGTTGGATGAACCATTCATGCGTGTGAGAGAAGTTAGTTAAAGTCAAGAGAAAAAGAGGCAACTGGTCTGTGTCTCAGTGAACAATATGGCTGCTTAAAAATACATGGGAAATAAATAAATAAATAAATAAAATAAGCCCGTGGATTACACAATATTTTGGTTTCAGGGACTCCAGTTGCTTTTCTTTCCAAGCTCTTTGGAGTAATATGACCTGGATGACTGAGACCTACACAGATGTTTCAAGGACTCTTTTCAAGGACTAGTTTTTTGAGTCTGTTCTACAGTGTCCATTGTAAGGCTCATGGACAAACTGGCACCCTTACAGCATTTCTATTTAAAGTAAACACAAAAATATTGCAGCAATAAGTGCTCGGACTATAGCTTGAACATGCTCTCTGTATTTCTGTTGATATAATAATGTGCTGCAGTCTGTCCTACTACACAATAAAACTCTGAATGTCACTGTTTGAGACCTTGAGAGTTTTTCTGTGTGGCTGCATGAGACTGTGGAGTCCTTTGAGAATGCTTTGTGGTTCATGGCCAAAGAAATAAAGCACACAAACAATTATTTATTTCTTTGTCTATATTTAGACTCCTTCAGCTTCTGAAACATGGCTGCAAGTCTTCCGAGTATCCATTGGGTAGAAATGAGTTGCAGTTTCAAAAGATGCCTTTAACATGTTACAAGAAAAATGTGCAAAAAGAACACTGCAACAGCAACACTGTTGCTGTCTGGTTGCACCCAAGGCACTTCAAAGCCCTTTTTGAAGATGCAGCGTGAGTGTGGTGTGAGCTTTGTAAGATGGCTCACCAGAAAGATTTCCAAAGGAGCCATGCAACTGTTTCCTGGACACTTCTTCAAATGACAGTAGAAATTATAGCATCTAGATACATTGTATCTAGATGCTATATTGTCACAGATCGTAACTCTAAAGTTCACAGTAATTTGTATGAGTCAGTGAATTATTATCACTTCATTAATTGTGTAACATTATAAAGAACTGTAATGTAGAAGATGTTAGAGCTGCCTCTGTATAAATAAACTGAAAAAGCTTTGTCATTCTGTTTTGTCTGTGTATCTGTAAATGTCAGTCACCTGAAAATGATTTAACACACAAGCTGTTACTCTGTTTCTCCCTGAACAAACCCAAACAAGGCCAGCCATACATACAACAAGCTTTATATGTCTGACTGACTGATAATGTTTGTCTGTGGCTTCCAGTATTCTCTAACTCTGTTACCTCTTTTTCTATGTATTCTTTCCTTCTCTGCAGGGAACATAAGGAGCTTCTTATCCCTGACTACCTCATAAAGATTCTGTAGCAGTTTTTAGTTAATAAATGTATCTAGGGAAAGAGGGGAGAATATCTGTCCATCTCCACAACAATCCCCCGGAGTGAAGCTTTCACACAGCCCGAGGGCTGACCTTACCAGCCTGTCAAAGGACATTAATGTCTTATGGGCAACGTGCATGTGAGAGGGATAAAATAAAACTGAGAATCTGCACAGAGAAAAAGACAATGCCAACAAAGCAAGCAGCTTTATACTGACCTATAAAAGATGCCAGAGTTCAAACATGTTGATGATGTGAATGCAGCTTCTTTTTTATAATAAATTTAAAATACCTCCAAACAGATTTATGAAAATTCTGATGTAAAATTGTACTTTGAATTTTTTTTTTTTTAGCTGTGGTGAGCTGAAGAGATTTATGAACAGGTCTGCGGGCAGGAAATAATTCATTTTAGTTGTGAGTCCCATTTTTTTCTACACAAAACCTTTAAAATGTTTTGAAAATCTCATTGAAGGGTAAGAACTTTTTCAGCTCGCTCAAACCAGGAAAGGACTAGCAAGGTCTAATCAATCAAATCACAACTTGTCACTTTTACTCTTACCTTTGTGCTGAATCATATACATCATATATATTAATCAATGAGCTAATGTTTTGATAGCTGGACTGCATGTGCTTTAGACAGAGGCTAGGTTTCCATTATTTATGTTTAATTAAGATGAACTTGACAGCTGACTGTAACTTCATGTTTAAAATACAGTACTGTGCAAAATCTTGAGCTGCTCCTCAGTTCTTATATTTCGTTTCCAATGAGCCAGACTTTCTTGTAATTTTCTTACAGTGGTTTAAAGCAATTGTTCTCCAGGCTTTCTGGAGGTCTTCTAAATTTTTTTGTTGGACATTACCTGCTTTTTTTTACTCATTTTCAGTCCAGTTTTTATACCGAAACATTTTCAGAAGAATGTTTTATTTTTTTTGATTTTTGTTGAAGCAACATCACAGTGACTGATCAGCCATCTAAATATAAATAAAGGCACCAAACTCAAGGGATGAACTAGTGTTGTATCTACACATAGCAGACAACTTAGCAAAATAATAATTTTAAATTGCATCTTTTTCGGGACTTTGTTGCCAACAGCTTGTCCCCAAAATAGAAAAGCTGTTCCTATTTCTGAAAATGCTTCAAAATGCTGAAAGCTTCACATGATGAACAGTGTGTACCTAAAAATTCTGAGGAAACTAGTCAATTGATGACAAACGAAGAGGTGACAAACCTAAAACTATCTGTTGCAGATGACAGGAATGTAATGTCATTACAAACTGAAAAGAAAAAAAAAATCCAACTTAACAATGGACCCGAGAGAAGCATCTGACCCTTCAGTTAATCCAACTGCTGTTCACCAAAGCATCATCAGAAATGGTATCAGTGGGAGTGTGACTGTCAATAAGTCATTTCTAAGGAGAGGAACAGGAAGAAAAAGCTGCGGATTACTAAATTGCACAAGAACTGCACTGAAAATCAGTGACAACAGGTCCAAACATGACATTTTTGTTCCAGATTGTCATCAGTATCTTTACAAAAGTTGATTCTGTTCATCTGGACGTAGCGTTTTGTGGGAGAAATGTTTCGTCACTAATCCCAGTGAGAATTTGAATAATTAGGATTAAGGAACTGACCTCCCAGCCCATTGTTCATTCAGTGGGCTGGTTTCAGTCATTATGCGAATGTACTGTTTATAAGATTGGGGAAACTCAGTTCATGCCTTATATATTGTAGTTCACCTATTTCCCAATTTCCTAACAAAATAGCAAAAAACTGTACAGGACTGCACAGTACTGTCTATTTTAATGTCTGTGTATTAGAAATGAAAGGAAATCATTTCATTTTAGCACTACAAATCTGTACTTAAATAATTCTTAACCTTCTACATGCAGCTAGATTCATTAGTGGAGCTTTCAAACTATTATGCTCAGTCAGCCTGCTCCAGAAAATCTTAAATCCCCTCCTTTCTAATCTGAGTAAAATCTATCATCTTGTACAGGTGTGATTATGCCTATTAATGCTATTCTATAGTGACTCCCGTAGAACTATTAATAACCTTTAATACTGTCAGATGTACCACTGAGTAGTTTTCATTTTTCATTTCGTTTTCACTGTGTAACAATAGTCTAAAGCAGTCTCTAATGTGCATTTACTTGTATGCTTATAGAGCTTTCAGGTACTTCTAGGTTCATGCCGAGTGTGAAATGCTCAGGAAATTATGAGAAAGAGAACATTTTCTGAAATCTCTAAATTCTGATTTCATTCATTATTTTTTAAAATCACACTTATACCCTAGAAGCTTTCTGAGGGATACCAAGATTTTCCTTGTGGGCAATCTACAGATTCACTTTCAGTGTGTTTTTAAATTGCACTCAGCACTATGTCTTGCTGACATCTAAAAGATTAATAATAATTAATTACAATAATAACTAATATTCAACCCAACGTTTTGAAGTCAAAAGCTTATCATCAAACATGTTACTCAGACATCTCCTCCATGCCTGCTTCATGCCCTGGGGGACGGGGCTATGGCTCCCTACACCTTCTAGCAGATCGTTACATGGAGAAACCTTTAATACAAGCGCGCTCATCCACCCAGGTGTTCACTGGTGTTCACTGTTCATAGACACAAACCACACCTTTCTTGGCTGCTACCTCAAAGCACATTGTGCGCTGTCGGTCCTGTGTGCTGCACAACAACACTCAATATTTAGTATTTACTGCTATTTATACTTAGCTAGATTAATGCGATGGTGTTGTGCTTATTATGCTGCTCTCTTTTATTCCTTGTTTTCTCTTTTTTTCTCTCAACAGGTGATCCGGGAGATCTTTTTTCTTTTTAAGTGTCCTTTCTCACTTTCCCTCTTCTCTTCTGTTTTTCTTTTCCTTCCTCTGTTTTCCCTTTCCTATCCCCTAGCCATGTCTGTCCCTTTTGCAACAACTGAAAATAAAATAAAATAAAATAAATAATAACAACAATGGTCAATCAAATGGACCAATACCGCAAGGTCGTGATGATCCACTTGTTAAAGTAAATCCGTTGGGTATCTTTGTTGGCGTTCAGACAACAATTCTGACGGCTAAAGAACCAAATGGGACAGGCAAAAAACAAAACAAAACAAAAAGACATGTTACTTAAAATCTTGCATAAAACGTGTACCCTTTGACCTCTCTGTGTGTTAGAAGAAGAGAAGGCAAAAACAAAAGCAGTCAGTGGATAGGTTTGTGGTCTCTTTGTGGTGCAATCAAACTTAATAGGACTACAGAGAGCAGAGGCTCCTTATATTTGACATGTGATTAGTACAACAGATTTCATTTATTTATTTTTACAAGAAACTTAAGAGGTGTGTGTTAATTGGAAGCATCACATTTGGTGTGAGGTGTGGATAGCTGGAAGATTCTGCAGCACTGACTGAAACCACCCAGAACAGCACCGATACCCATTTACAGAGCATCAATAACACTGGGGACTATAAGAAAATACCCACTGTGGTCTGTGAACCCTGCTGTCATCTGCTGAAAGCTTCACTCCGGGGGATTGTTGTGGAGATGGACAGATATTCTCCCCTCTTTCCCTAGATACATTTATTAACTAAAAACTGCTACAGAATCTTTATGAGGTAGTCAGGGATAAGAAGCTCCTTATGTTCCCTGCAGAGAAGTATCTGCTGTTGCTCCACAGGTGAATCTGAGGGGAAACCTCAGAGCATGTTTCTTTTCTCAGGTTTAGAGATTTTTAAACTTATATTCAAACTTTCATCATGAATAGATATAATTGTTTTGTTTTTTTTTGTTGCATTGCATGAACATTACATCTGTAATTTTGTTGTGTTGTGTAATTGAGTGATTTTGAAACGGAACATTTTTTTAACCTTCTCTGTGGTACATTTCTGATAATGAGGACTGCGGTGAGCTGAATGTGGTTCAGCTGCTGTCTAACAGATGGTCATTGTCAAACAGACTGCTATAAGTGTGTACCCTTCAGTTTGATTTGACATTTGGATGTTGACAATGTTGGACCAACAAAGTTACACAAAACCTTTCATTCACTCATTTTACGCCCAAAAGACCAGGATAGTGTTCTAGACTGAAATAATGACAGCAAAAGCTGTTCCAAAGATAAAGTGCAGTTCACTAGTTCCTATTTGTGTGTTGAGTCATAATAAGCGAATAAACAAGGATCTAAATTAATACCAATGAAGAGTAACTTAATGACAACAGTCTTCCACACTGTGCAGAAGGATCATACATGTTGAACTGTGGTGTAAGAAGTACTTTCATCCATTTTAGCAACTAAACAAACGACCTGCATTTACCATCCTCAACTCAAAATATTATATTATATTAGAGACTTAGACTTAGAGACTTAGAGTTTTTTACTGTCATTGTGCAGTTTCTTGCACAGCAAAATTGGGTAGCTGGACCACAAAGGTGCAGAGGTAAAAAGAGAAAACAATATACAACAAGGGAAAAACAAATAAATAAATAAAATAAAAATAAAAAGCATATATGTGAGTGTGAGTATTATATTATATTATATTATATTATCCACACACACACACACACACACACACACACACACACACACACACACACACACACACACACACACACACACACACACACACACACACACACGCTGTCTCTCTCTCTCACTCTCTCTCTCTCTCTTTCTTTATAAATCCTATCAAGGAAGCAGCAGAGCTGTGTGGGCAGAAAGTTGAAGAAAAAGCAGCGGAGCTGCTTGCCAGTACATTCTGCTCAGCACCTCAGACAGCGAACAGCGAAGAGAGCTAGAAAACAACTTTCAATCAATACTGGACAAATACTCAGGAATCGGAAAACAGACGTGACTTTGTTCGGGGACTGATTATTTGAATCTGATTACAGAAAGACTCTGACTTTTCCTCTTCTAGACATAGTAAGCCCGTTCTTCTCTTGATCTCTGCATAAATCTTTACTCTGCGCGATTTAAAAAATGTTCTCCTCTAAACGCATCGAGCCTTTAAACAAAGGCTCAAGATATTCAACCTTAGCACACACATTCATTAATGACACATTCATAATTATAGAGCGTGTAGTCAAGAAGATGTGCCGTGCGTAAAAGCGGTGGCACCATTCCCAGCTTGACGCACAACATGCCGGATGACTTGTGAGTGGTTCCAAAGTCAGATCAAAAGAGACGTTAACAGTCAGATCTATTTAAAAAAAAGAAGAAGAAGAAGCAAAGATAGAGCTGACAAATACAGCACATCATCATCTGTGACTCAACTGCTTACAGTCTAATTCCTCATACGACTACACTACTGTGAAGCTACGTGTATGATATGGTCGGATGTGGAATGGAAGCACACCTGCCTCACTGGAGTTCGCTCAGGGCGCACGGTGCGCACACAAAGCTATAGAATTATCGGAGGAGTTTAATGTAGTGATTATTGGTCTTTCTTGTGCACGGACTGTTGATTGAGACAAACTGGATTGTTCCTTTTTTATAGTTCAAAATCACCTTTTCATCGCTTTACTTCACATTTTAAAGGGTGGGGGCTGCTCCGGCTTCTGTCTCGAAAGTATGGGAAAAGAAGAAGGAGGAAAGAGTTTCTTCTAAATCACTGGAATCAAGCCACCATATGGACTGTGAACAATGGAGCAACAAGACCAAAACCTCTGGTATCCCTTTTCATCCGAGCTCAACTCCTCTACATCCTCACCTATCCTCTTCTCTTATCCTCGCCTTTTCAACATCTCCTCCAACATTTCCACTCAGAGTGTCCCCTTTCAGGGCAGCAGCACTCTGATGACCGCAGTCATATCCCTCACAGTCTTCGTGGTGGGTCTGACCGGCAACACTTTGGCGATCTATGTGGTGCTGCGCTATGCCAAAATGAAAACAGTCACCAATATCTACATCCTGAACCTGGCTGTGGCTGATGAGCTGTACATCGTCGGGCTCCCCTTTCTTACCACACAGAATGTACTCTCCTATTGGCCCTTTGGCTCTTTCCTGTGCCGCGTGGTCATGACTGCAGATTCCATGAACCAGTTTACGTCTATCTTCTGTCTCACAGTAATGTCCATCGACCGTTACCTGGCTGTGGTTCATCCAATCCGCAGCACCAAGTGGAGACACCCCCGCATAGCGAAGGTAGTGAGCGCAGCTGTGTGGGCCGTTTCCTTTGTGGTGGTCCTGCCAGTGGTCATCTTCTCTGATGTGCAGGTATACAATTCAGTCCTGTGCCAGTGAAAACTTCAGATAGGACACCGAAGCATGGTAATATGACCGCTCCTAAAGCGAGAATTAAGCACTGGTTTAATGGCCATGTTGTTGTTACAGATTAATAACTATGTTCCTCTACAATCTTTGAACAAAGGTATTTTTTTTTAAAGAAGGAACAACTATAAAGGACAAATGTTAACAGTAAAACAAAAGCTGTAAATAATAATAAGAAGAAAAAGAAATAATAATAGTTACAAAAATCCAAGCTAAATGTCACAAGAGAGTTTTTGTGAAATATGTTAAAAACACTGAACTTTCAGCACTGTTAATGGTACTATTTTTTTTTTATAAAGTGTGTTTGACCTTCACGACTGTTTGCTAAAGTAAAAAAAAACAAACATTTGACAATATTATGTTTGACTGTTCTTTTGGAGACTACTTGGAGTTCTAGCTCACTCCCTGGTATTTCTGTATTTGTCTTAAGCTAAGCTGAAACATAATTCCCCATTCTTTGAAATATTAAAAATAATAATAATAATAATACATTTTATTTGAGGGCGCCTTTCAGAAACCCAAGGTCACCTTACAAAAAACACAATTAATAAAAGGAACAATAGTCATAAATTATATAAAATAAGTTAAAATTACAAAACAGAGCGTGACAACAGATAAAATCAGCATTAAAGCGAATAAGCCAGTTTAAACAGATGTGTTTTGAGCTGTGTCTTAAATACGGAGAGGGAGTCAATATTTCTTAGTGCAGGGGGAAGAGAGTTCCAGAGCCGAGGAGCAGAGCGACTGAAAGCTCTGTTCCCCATAGTGATAAGGTGTGAGGACGGAACAGTAAGATGAATAGCAGATGATGATCTGAGAGGGCGGGAAACAGTGGTGATATGGAGCAGGTCACACAAATATGAAGGAGCAGATTTATGGATACACTTGTATGTAAGAAGTAAGATTTTAAAATTTATCCTGGCTTCTATGGGCAACCAGTGAAGCTGCTGAAGAACTGAGCCCTTAACGGAGTGCAAGTTATGACCCGAGCTGCAGAATTTTGAAGAAGTTGGAGATTATGAAGGGACCTTTTAGGGAGACCAAATAGGAGGGAATTACAGTAATCAATACGGGATGTAATAAGACTATGGACAAGGATGGCAGCAGCATGGGGGGTAAGGAAGGGACGGAGTCGGTTAATATTATGTAAATGAAAGTAAGCAGACCAGGTTATGTAATTAATGTGAGACTGGAATGAAAGAGTATTATCAAGTATGACACCCAAAGTCTTAACCTGAGGGGAGGGAAGGGTGGGAGAATTTTCCATGTTAATGGAAAAGCTGTGGGATTTGGTTAATATAGATGGTGTACCAACAAGTAAAACTTTTTATTACAGTTAAGTTTGAGGAAATTGGAGGAGAACCAGGATCTAATCTTAATAAGACAGTCTGAGAGGTAGTCGGGAGGGATGAATTGGGTTTAGAAGAAAGGTAGAGCTGGGTGTCATCGGCATAATAGTGAAAATTTATATTATATTTTCGGAATATATAACCAAGAGGAAGCATATAAATAATGAATAAAAGAGGCCCCAATACTGAACCCTGGGGCACACCAGCAGAAACAGGATAGAGAGTTGAAGAATGGGATTTAAGTTGGATAAACTGAGTGCGGTCTGAGAGATAGGAGGTAAACCAGGCAAGAGGGGTGTGACTAATACCAATGGAAGCTAACCGGTTCAGGAGAATATTGTGAGAAATGGTATCAAACGCCGCACTAAGATCAAGAAGGATGAGAATGGATATTCATTCACATAATGCAGAGCAATGCATTTTGCTTTAGCAATTATTCTAATTGCAGTATAACAAAACAAAGAAAAAAAGCAGGAATTTGATGGAGGTACTCAAATCAAGTGGTTCCCAAATAGTGCGACCAGTGCAACATGAGACAAGTCCATCATATTTTTTCAAAACCATATATTATGATTATGCAATATACAACTGCACTTCAAGTTGAATGAGTTGTTATATTATCATGTCAATCTTTTCTGTACACTCACTGAGAGGTAAATATAATATCCTAAAAATTCTTTGAACAAACGTGTCTGTCGGTGCACCTTGGATGGATTACCAGATAATGAGAAGCATTACAGTCTAAGTATGCCCTGAAAGCGTGGAGGTCAACAAATAAGAAAACTAATTCCTTTCCAGTATGGTCCAAACCACCACATAATATCTCAAATGTAAGATGTCTTACTGCTTCAGCTGAATCAATGGTGTCAACAGTCTACATGTGTTATCTGTCATGAGAATCTGGCTAATGCACATTTGGTTCCATGCAAGCTAAAGAGCCACGTCCCAACTTAACCTCCTTTCCGAGAGAATCTTTTCCTACTTCAATCAATATTAACTGAAGGCACAAAGAACATTTGTTTATGGTCTGGTAAAGTATCCAGTGAGACAAGACAGCCAAGTCAAATGCTAGTCAAGTGGTACCACCACACCGAAAGTGTGATGCTAGGTCTAAGTGCTGAAAATGGGCAGTCAAAAGTGCCTTCATTTGATGATACAATGTGAAATAAAACACTAACTAAATGCCAGCTGACATGGAAGCCGTTTATTCCACAGACATGAATACAAGTGTATTTGCAAAGATGCACTTGTGTAAAGTTTATGAAAAAGAAAAGTGTTTCTGCAACAACAATTTAAATGAGCAGACATTGTTAAGCTCAAAGACAGACAAAGCTGAAATGGCTTGGTATGTGCAAAGGAGGGATAGTGGATATATCGGACAAAGGATGTTAAACAGGTAGCAGTCATGCAGGAAGAAAAGACGAAGACCAAAAGACAAGATTCATGGATACAGTGAAGGAGAACATGCAGAGGGTTGGCATAACAGAAGAGGATGTGAGAGGAATAGGGTGAAATGTGGGCAGGTGATTTGCTGTAGTGACCCCTAAAGGAGGAGGAGGATGAACAAGAAGAAGTAGAAGATGAAGATGATGACATTTAAAATTAAGGGATGTGATGGAAAGCAGTGGATTAACTTCCAGATTTTGTTGTTGACTGTCTGACAGATTCCGATTCAATTCTGAATTTACTTTATTTGTTCAATATTCATTTTTCTTTAGGATACATTTAACTCCTGCAACATGATTTGGCCAGAGCCGAAGGATGTGTGGTCAACAGCCTTCATTCTCTACACTGCCACAGTGGGTTTCTTTGGACCACTGCTCATCATTTGCCTCTGTTACCTTCTTATTGTCATCAAGGTAGATATTTCATGAAGCTGATTAAAAAGCAAATTTTTAAGTTGATATTCTTTTCTCAGTCAACAGAAAGGCAGAATTTCCATCCTCGTCATTATAATTCAAATCTTTTTATTGTTATTTTGCAGGTGAAGTCCTCTGGAGCACGGGTTGGTTTCTCTAAGCGCCGACGCTCAGAGCGCAAAGTGACCCGAATGGTGGTGGTGATTGTGGTGGTGTTTGTGCTCTGCTGGCTGCCGTTCTTCATCATCAATATGGTCAATCTGGTGGTCATCATCCCGGAGTCCAGTGCCACTGCTGGCATCTACTTCTTTGCTGTCATCTTGTCTTATGCCAACTCATGTGCCAATCCGTTTCTCTATGGTTTCCTATCAGACAACTTTAAACAGAGCTTCAGGAAAGTACGTTGAATTTCTTCTCACCATAGCAGTGCTGTTAAAGCCCGCTAATTAGCATCTTACATCTTGTTTATCTGATCTCAACTCATTGTGTTTGTTAACTGTTGAACTGTTGTGAGCAGTGATTTTTTGAAGGTAACATCAATTTCTACAAACTGCATCAGTTTGACCCACTGCTTCATCAGTGCTGTATAAGAATAGGAATATAATCATAGTTTAGGGCTCTATCTATTGCAGCTTCATTTTACTTTAAATTATGTTTTCATATAATTTTTCATCTACCAATGACAGCAGGTACCCGTTCAATGCTGCTCAAAACTGTGGTTACTAAAACATGGCCACATTCTTTTAAAGAAAAAAGATGTTTGCCTTTAATTTAAATGTCATTAAATTCATAAGAAATGTTTTTCCCACATTTTGTGAAAAACAATCATTTAAAAATTATTTATTTTTTATTAAAATAGTTTTTTCAGCAACCATCAGTGTGGAGCAAAGCTGTAATGTGGTATCCAGTTTAGATGTCCTGATAAATGTCTATCATCAGAAAAATATATATATCAAAGTTAAAGTCAAAATATCAAATAAATTAGAGTTCAGCAATAAATAAATCTACAATATGATTTTTTGTCATTTTTTGGATGTTGTCATATTGTCAATACATTTCCCAAAGCTGATCCAAGTGCAGACAAGAACATGCCAGAGTGATGACAGGAGAAAAAAAATCACTAACTAACTAAATTAAAAGACGAACTCCAAAAACGCCAACCAGCAACACATAGAAATCCCTGGGAGCTAAGGGAGAAAAAACAACAACTTGAAAAAGTGTGAAGCAAAATAGACTTAATTTATACATGCTGGAGAAAGTGACGATAAGACAGAGGTGAACCGTATTAAGATCAAAACAATACTGAGCGTGTGAAAAGGAATAAAAGAGCTAACCTTCAAATTTAAAAAGGAAGTTATTCAGAAAATGTCAAGAAAATAAAGCAGTGAAGAATAAACTCACACAGCTGGGTGAACACAGAAACACAAAAGAAAAAGCAGAAAACGAGCAACTTGACAGACACATGCCTGTCAGCTATGATTATTATACACCCCTCCTCTAAAACCTTAAAGAAATTAAAGAATATACATGACTAATTTCACATAACTAGAATGAGTTTGATGGTTCAGGCTATCAGCACAAAATAACAACGTTATTAATAAAAGTATTGCTTTAATTTAGAAAATAAAATAAGAAAATAATTTGGTTTAATATCAGTGTTTTCAGTTTGTTCTCATTCCTTTGGGCTTGGAAAAGGATAAAGGCTTAGTTTGACACTCCCTACTGCGTGTCTGTGTCTGGAGTTGGTATGGACACCTGTATGCACAAGAAGAGGTTTACTGTCCTGCTTTATTGTCTCTCTGTTTCCTAACAGTTGCTGCCACTGAGGAAATGTTGTTGTTGTTTTTCACTATTACCTTGCTTATTGCAATTCTCTTTCTCACTGCCTCGGAAGCCTAGACTACAAATTATGTGACCATGTTCATCATGTGACCATGTTGTTAAAATGTTTTGTTGCAGGATTAGTTAAACTCTGTCTCCCACAGTTATTAAACAGTGAAGCCATGAAGCTACAGAAAACATGAATAAATATGTTTTAGTGCAATATGTGTAAGTAGAAAAAAAAAATTAGTGATATGGTTTCACTTTTTGGTTCATTTATGAGAACCTGTACCATCCAGTGCTGCTATCTAGGATTGTTTTACCCCTATGGTTGAGACTCATCTTTAGCAGTATTATTGTTCTGGTTATAGAGTGCAACATTTTTATTTCAAGTGTATTACAATCCTTTTTTTCTGAAAAAACAAACCTGGATCCAGAATACTGTTATTTTCTAGTCCGTACACCTTCAACAGTATGTTAAGTTGCAGAAAAGGCTGATGTGTATCAACCCTCTAAAGATAATAACAGCACTAATATTGTCATGACCCTTCAGGTGCTGTGTGTGAGGACCATGAGGTGCGTTGCCAATGGTGTAGATGATGGTGACCCCAGTGCCCCGCGCACTGAGAAAACCACAGCACAAGACTGTATCCTGCTGTCCCCGCGTAACCAGGTCTATCACGATCCCCAGAGCAGCCAGGTAACCAGTGTGTGTGCTCATGTGGAGCTGAGGTGATAGTATGTATTGCATAATGGGAATTAAAGGGATTTGGAAAAATAAAAAAGAACAGAGATTTAAATCAATTTAGTGCAGCACTAGATCAAAAGAAAGGCATGTGTTATTTTTGTTTCAATAATATTATAAGAACAGTGGAGATGTGTTTGGCTATAACCAGATCCCTCTAATTAGACATACAGAAATACAGATACAGACGCAAAACAAATTGCAACTCTCTGCATCATAAGTGCGTCACTTCTGTATTAATCAACAGGCAGGTGTGTGCATTTGTGTGTGAGAGCAGCTAATTGAAGGTTTGTGAATTAATGCTGCTGCAGAGGCAATGATTAGAAAAAATCCTGAAAGTGCCAGCGAAAGTGATTAGGTTTAGAGGAGGGAAAGAGGGAAGAAAAAGCTCTGACTCAGTCTGTGCAGTGTGGCGCTTCATGGTGTCCATTTAGATAAACAGTACAAAAGCAGTTAGGTGCATTAGACGACAGAGTGGCTCTGATGAGGCTCTTCCAGTGCTTAATCACCTTTTCAAGGTTATATAATGCCAACTTTCTCCAAAAGTCACAGAAATTATGGATGTGCTTTGTGTAGGTCCCTTTGATCCAAAAGAGGAGAAAACATGAGACTAATAGGTATGAAAGGAAAATACACGGAGACAAAATAAAGGGAGATGTGGAAAAGAAAACATAAGAAACAAAAGTAAACGGTTAAAACTGGAAAACAAAAGAAAAAATGTTTTTTAAACCACACCAGTGACCAAATACATAACAGAGTCCCTCTGACTGAAAGGCGGTGTTTATAGATTTTTATGCCTCATACAGATGATGATGATGATGATGATGAAAACAGCAGATCTAGTGTGTCATATAAATCAATGATGACAATTGTGAAAAAATAAATCGCTTACAGTTTTAGTCTTTAAGCGTTTCTCATGGCTCATAATGGGCCTCTGCACACATAAGCACAATCGGTCTGTGTTGCTTGACAAAAACAAAAGATCTAACATCCACTGAGTGCATTCATGTAATGCCTCTTTTTTTTTTGTAATTTCTCTATTGTCTTCCCCTTTTTCATGTTCCTATCTTGCTCTTTGTTTTGTTCTTCTTCTCTCTGAAGATCTCACCTCACCCGCCGGGCTCACCAATGACTCACACTGCAGCAGACCTGCACCGCTCCACCCCTGCATGTAAGTTTCAGTCCACTTACCCAGGAACCGGACCGGCCACTACCACAGCAGCCTCGATGCTAAACTCTGTTGTAACTGCAGCTGAACCTCCCACAGTCACTCCCCTGACTACTAGCTCCTCCTCTGGTTAATTAGAGCCACATGAACAGTAGCAGAGAAACTCACAGATGAACTGAGAAAGAAAAACATATTTTAAGACTACAGAGGAGGAAGTTGGATTAAGTGATCAAAGTGGCAAAATCGATGCTTTTCTGCCTTTTTGTCAACTATTTTATTACTACCGCACACATTCATTCTACATCCATTATAGCACATTGGTGGAAAAAAAAAAATCACAACATTTTTGTTTATCAAGACCAATTTTGTTCTTTTCAGCAGCCTGACATAAGTGCCTTTCCAGCTATAATCAACACAGCTCCTAAAATAAACATTTACACCTTACTCCTTTCATTTTATGTTGGTCATGTAACACTGAAGAATGTATTTACCTATCAGAACCAAAAAGCCTCTTAGGACTTATTTCATTCGGTGGATGTAATTTCCTGCAGGTAGCAAATATGAGGGGTTTATTTGGGCATTATAGGGTCCTCTCTACAACAGCTTTAATCAAACAGCGCAGTAATTCATCATATTTTCTCATTTCCAACTGCTGCTTATTTCTGCTTTCTTACTTAAGTGGATAAATTGTGATGATTGAATCCGACGTCTGTATTTGCTTTGCGTAAAAGTCTTTTGTGATCTCATTTGCGTATTGATAAGTTTAAAAGAAAAGGGAAACAAAACGAAAAATGGCTTGCTTGTCTTTTCTCAAAGTAAATGTGATGCTTTGGCAGCTCTATGCTTCTCTGTAAACATGTAGCCCCCCTTAAAGCTACAACGCCTGACATTTTTCGATATATGCTTCTTGCATTTGTTTTTGTGTTCATGTGATGTGTGTGCACAGTAAAGATAAACTTTATTTGATGAACTGGCGATACAAGGTGTTTTGCAAAAATTACCAAAAAGAAAAATAAAAAATACTCAAGAGAAAAAGACAAAAATAGCAATATTATTCACAAGAAAGGGACACATTTAAACATTAAAAAAGACCTTTCAACACATTATGCAAATGTCAGTCTGTACAAGTGGGTTTTTAAAAGCTTCTGGATTTGACACAGCTGATCTGATAGTAAGGAGAAGGTATAAAAGTCTGTTCCACATTTGTTTTAAGCCCTTTTAATAGGAACTGATTCTCTGATGTCAGGAATCTGGGCACAGAATAATAGGTTAGCATGTAAACAGAGCCATTCCATGTAACAGTCTGGTTATTTGTGCCTGTTTTACTTTGCTCTACCCAGTGTATGTATTTATTTTTGTCTTTGCAAGAGTTGCGATGTAGCAGCATATGTTGTTACCAGCGCTATTGGGTGTAAAATAAATGCTAGAGTAAATCAGATGAGACAGGAGACACTGTGTTTTTGGCCTTTGCAATTGCACCACCTACATTTCATTCTAAAACATCTAGATCATCTTAGGTACAATTTAAAACATCTTAGGTACAATTTAAATGCTTAAAGCAAACTTTAAAGAACAAGTTTGAGCACAGCTTCTCCTTTAGTGGTAGTATGTCTAAAGTATTGATGTATTATTATGTACGTATTGTTTATACATTTTCTGGCTGCCATGTCTATAAAGCCAACAACCAGTGACTGAAAATCAGTATATTGTTGAGAATATTCATTAATGCAATTGAATACTGTAATACAAATTAATAACTCACAGTAATGGGATTAGTTTACACTAGTAGACAATCTCGCTGATGGATTGTTCATATTAGTGGCACAAAGAGTGTGAGTGTAATGGAGTGGAAGCAATGAATAATGTAAACTAATAGAAGCAATGGAATAACAAAAAAAAACCCCAAGGCTGATTAAAAAGGCTTTTATATGCAAATACAGCAAATGTGATGTATATTTCAACTGATATTTATAGCTGTTCAGATGTGTCATTGCTATGTGTTTTTGGGCTTCTTTTGAATAAAAGATTGTGATTAAAAACAGAGACAGAGTGTCTGTTGTTGATACTCAGACACACTAATTACACTCAGTTATATTTATAAAGCACTTGTTCACAACAGGAGGCAGCACAGTAGTGCGGTGATTAGTACTGCTGCCTCACAGCAAGACGGTCCTGGGTTAGAATCCACCATCTGTGCGGAGTTTGCATGTTCTCCCTGTGTTTGCGTGGGTTCCTCCTTCGTACCCTGTCATGCAGTTAATCGGTTTAAATTAACTGGTAATTTTAAATTGCCCATAGGTGTGAATGTGAGTGTGTATGGTTGTTTGTCTCTCCGTATTAGCCCTGCTACAGACTGGGAACCTGTCCAGGGTATACCCTACCTCCTGTCCTATGTTACCTGGTATAGGCTCAAGTCTATGACCCTGAATTGGATAAGTTGCATAAGTGGAGCAGAATGTATGGATGGATAGTTCACAACACCAGTTGTTTCAAGCCACTTATAAGGACAAGACTCCACAATATTACCTTAATGAGCAGATGATCCTTTGCAAGCAAAGACATGGTGACAGTTGGGAAGAAAAACTTCTTCCCAACGCAGAACGAGAGGTCTAAAAGAACCAGGTTTGTAGGTCTGCCATTTGCCATGAGGGTAACAAGAAGACAGAAAAGAGGAGCAAAGAGAGACTCTGACAACCGTAAACCTATTAGTTTATGGACATTATGGAGAAAAATCTGTACTTTTAAGCAGGCTATGAGAACCCCATCAACTAGAGTCTTTACAATCTTGTAGATTAACACTTATCTAAAGTTTGGTCAGATTTTAACAACCTTCATGCCACACCTGAAAAACTGCCACAAGATCTGTATTTCCATACTCTGCACAGGTAAGTGGCCTGTATTTGTATAGCGCTTTACTAGTCCCTAAGGACCCCAAAGCGCTTTACACATCCAGTCATCCACCCATTCACACACAGGTGATGGCAAGCTACATTGTAGCCACAGCCACCCTGGGGTGCACTGACAGAGGCGAGGCTGCCGGACACTGGTGCCACCGGGCCCTCTGACCACCACCAGTAGGCAACGGGTGAAGTGTCTCGCCCAAGGACACAATGATCGAGACTGTCCAAGCCGGAGCTCGAACTGGCAACCTTCCGATTACAAGACGACTTGCCAACTCTTGAGCCACGATCGCCCCATCATGATACATTGCATAAGTATGATGATAATATAACCTCATGTTTAAATAATGAAGAAATGGTACAAATGATATCCTTGCACTGAACAAGCTCAGCTCGTATGTGCAGGTATGTGTCTTCTTTCCCTGAAAGGTCTGTGGAGACAGCCCACCTAATGACCACAGACTGAATGTCAGGTTAAATCTCCTTCACTACTTACAGTAATGCCTCTGACTCAGTACCTCAGCCAAATGTACAAGCTCTTTATGGCATAATTTTTTTAATTAAACATTATTCTAGTCCCCAGGAACATCACAGGCATGACTGTTTGTGTGCATTTTGACGGCAGGCGATAGCCGTTTTTTTTTTTGTTGTTGTTGTTGTTGTTTTGTTGTTTTTCTAATCTGCTTCATTATCTCAAATACACAGCTCTGAGACCAAAGAAGAATAGATGAACAGTGGGCATTGCTTGTTATTCACAGACCCATTTACTAAGCAATATCAAGTAAATAGCAAGCACAATAATACTTATAGGGTCTGTATGTACTATTATAGGGTCTACCTTACAATATAAAGCACCTTGAGGTGACTAATGTTGTGATTTAGTGCTGTATAAATAAAATTGAATTGAACTGAAATCTAGAAAATATCTTTTTTGGATTTATTAGTTCAGCTGTGAGCAGAGTTTCGTTCAAAATTCAGTAATTTACATCAGATTTAATGAGCAGACCTGCTGCTGGCTATAAAATAATTAATACGATTTTGGTGAGAGCTGATTCCAGTGGGAGACAGGAACATGAAGTAAAAAGAAAACTGTTTCCAAGGAGAGATGTGTAAAATTTAAATATAAACTGAATTCACTTGTGAAACTGGAAATGACTTAAATCTTAGATTTAATTAAAAATGGTCAAATAAAACATATAAAGGCAAAAAGCCACCAAACCTTTCACGTATGGCTATGGCCCAGGGCTCTGAGATTGAATTAGGAACACTTAGCAATTTTAATTGATGACTGGCTCTCTTTTTTCTCCACCTCACATTCAGCAACAGGGGAATAAATAAGTCTTAAGAGTCAAGTCTTGTCTTTGTTTTGTGCCATTATAGAGACTTGTTGCTTCCACTTTTGTCAGTGCAGCAATAACAGTTTTATTTACACGTATGAATCTTTGCAACGCTTAGATATGCTGGATTCAGTTTCCCTGCAGCATAAAGATTCATCACATACTGTATCTTAGTGGCCTTCTGTGTTAGATGACACAGTCTTATCCTTTCAATTCAGCCATGGATTCAGTTTTGTATTACATTTAGTTTTAATTCAATTCAATTCAATTCAATTCAACACAATTCAATTTTTTTTTATATAGCGATAGCAATGCTTCTACTGAAGAAGTGCTTATATTAATGCTTATATTAAGTCCAGGTTTTATTGTAAGTGGAAATAAACACTACAATTTACAAGTACAATTAAATTCTTATTTTGCCAGTCTCTCTTAATACACAAAATGTATACAAATTCTAATAAAAATAGAAATAAGTAGAGAAAAATACAAAAGGTGGAAATAATAATAATAATAATGATAATGAAATTCATTAAAAGACCTGGGCTTGAAAGACCTGAGCCTGATTACTTATGCCTGTGTGCAATTTTGCAAACAGATAATCAGCAAATAGCCGATAATAATAGTGCACTAACAGTGAACAGTAGTGATGTGGTGGGATAGGAGCACTGCTCAGTGTCTTACTCATGGCCTGTGGGGAAAAGCTATTTAGGAGTCTTTTAGCTTCTAGAAGTGTGAACAGGCCATGTTAAGAGTGTTTATTGTCCTTAATGGTGCCGTGGGCCCTCGTCACAACCCTGGTGGTGTAACTATCCTGTAATGAAGCCTGCTACTGTGATGCAATGTGTACGCTGGAGAGCCTTTTTGTCCTACACAATGCAGCTTTCAAGTCATGCTGTAACTGAGGTAGTGATGACACTCTCAGCTGTACATCTGTAAAGTTTACTTTTGCTTGACATGCAAAGTTCCCTTCTATTTTTCCTCAAAGCTTTTATTGAATTTGTATCAGCAGCAAAGCACATAAAATGACCTCACTGAATTAAGATAATCAAATTGAGATCTAGATTGACTGGAGGTTGTCAGCTCAGGATGCTCTTTGGCTAGAGAAACTGTGACATGTTCAAATGTAGAATTTGATGCCAGCAACATGTTTTATGACAGAAATAACAAGTAAATGTACAACACTAAGAAAAACATCAAGCGACTATATGAACTATAGTATTTTAGATATTTTATTTTAGATCCCATGTCAGAGGAGATGATGTCACCTCTCTGTCTTTCTCCTCCTGGAAGGCCGGTGCCTTTCAGACACTCAACGTGTCTTTCATTTGGTTTGATTGTTTGGTTTGATTATGGTGCACTTATCCCCAGCTGAACAGCTGGTAGTTTTAGGTTAGTACCTATTCATCAGGTCTATGTTTTTCATCTTCTATACCTACTTATTTTGACTTAGTAAAAATTGCCTTCTTGTTACATCCTGAATGATATACAAACAGTCTGACAGCTATAGAAGCCATACCAGTCAAGTGGCAAAATGAGCTTGTCACATGCTCCCCTGCAAAAAGCTTTCTCTCCTAAAGTTCGTCTGTCACTCAGTACATCTATTTACAGATAGGTTTCCTCCACTTCCTCCGCTTGAAATAATTTGAAATAATTTTCCTTGCCCTTCTGTTCCCTTTTCTTGTGTTTCATCACTGTGTCCCTCTTTCTTGTTTCTCAGCCTGCGCCTCCTCAATTCCTCTTCTTAAATTAGTGTCTTAGTCCCTTGAGGAGAGAGGAGTCAAGGCAACAGGCATTTAACCAAATGCAATGTCCTTGCCTCAGAGCCTCATTTTAATTTTTAATTGTCTTTAAAAGTAATAGTACTTTTATCCAGTGGAACACAATAAAAAACATTCAAATGACAATTAAATATGCCTTTAAGAGTTAAGTGTTGAGTTAAGTCTTCTTGACTTACTAGGTCCAGTAAATGTTTTTCCTTCAGGGATGGCATCCACTATACAGATTCTTATACCCTTGCAACACTTGACAGCTTTCCTCCAGGCTTAATCCTGTATGAGTAACTGAGGGTCCATTAGCAGTGTTCCAATTCTTCTTTGAGCTTTTTTTCATTTGTCATTTGTAGTTTCAGGAGGTCTTTCTTATGAAGGTCCAAGACTGATCAGCCAATACCTGACTTTGCTTCTACCTTCAATGTGATGGTAGGTTCAGAAGGGTGGTTTCCACAACTTTAATGTAGAAGGAAGTAAGTCTCCCATTTTACATAGGTCATTGAGTCAAATAATGCCCTATCTAAAACTGACTTTCATGAACTCTGGGATAACACTGAAGTTTGCTACATTGGTACAGGCCACTACTAATTGGTTAGATGATATTATGCCACTCTTTGTATAGGGAAAGCACTCGTTGTATTGGTTGATCTCTTTCTTTTACACCTGAGAAGCATCAATTTGCAGGTTATTAGCTTGTGTTACAACTGTCTGACATTCTACACTCTCCTTCAAGCCAGAGCACAAAGTCCACCAGGTTATAATTGCCATCTGTAGAGGCTGAGCAGGCATGCCCGCTCTGCAGGAAGTTTAATTAACAAGCCTGTACTTATGAAGCACAGCCTAGCTCTAATTCACAACATGGACACAATGTGACCAGATGTTGTACCTTTTTTTACACCACACACAACAGTTAAGGGTAGAAAGTTTGATTAGATATCTTAAAAGAAGCCACTTCCTAGTTTGAAAGGTCCTTTGTCATTTTGTCTATTCCTGCTGAGTCCCATGAATCTTTTACAAGTTCAAAGCGAAAATACTTGCACAAAGGATACATCAGTGCATCCTCAATTATAGTCCCTCCAGACAGCCTTCTCTCTCATCTCTCCTCCACCACTTTAGGAATGGAGACATCCTTCAGTGTGGTATATTGAGACTGAAAAAAGTACCTCATCTTCCTGTTGGTGTGTGTTAGTCTGTTTTCCAGTTTACTTCCTGCTTTATTTAATATAATTTCATTTCATTTCTCATTGTTTTTATTCCCACCCTTCAGATGTGCTCTATTATTGCTCTGCCCACTATAAATATGTTGTTTGTAAGTTCTCCTGTAGTGTTTCCCACCTTGTAGCTTTCCCTGTTTTCTTCCCCTCTTGAGTACCTATGTTAGGTTTATTTAGTTAGTTTATTGGATTTTTCTGTCCATCCATCTATCAATTTTTCCTCTACTTATCCAGTTCAGGGTCTCAGGAGGACTAGAACCTATCTCAGCATATACTCTGGAAGGGTTTTATGGCTAATACAGAGAGACTGACAGCAGTTCATGCTCTCATTCACTTAATGTCAATAATTTAAACCTTTAAAATCCAATGCAAAAGAACTGTTGAATGTGTTCTTTATTTAGAAAAATACCCTAAATAAAACAGCATAACAGCTAGTAAACAAACCTTGTCCTTGCGATAATGCTGCCTTTTTTAAAAATCTTGCAGCAGATACTTGACCCAGCAGCAAAATACTAAGACTCTAAGAAAACTGGACTAATGATTTACACATGGGCGAACGTGGCTCAAGAGTTTGGAGTTTGCCTTGTAATCGGAAGATTGCCGGTTCAAGCCCTGGCTTGGACAGTCTCGGTTGTTGTGTCCTTGGGCAAGACACTTCACCCGTTGCCTACTGGTGGCGGTCAGAGAGCCCGGTGGCGCCAGTGTCCGGCAGCCTCATCATCCAGGCTGGCTGTGGCTACAACGTAGCTTGCCATCACCAGTGTGTCAATGGGTGCATGACTGGATGTGTAAAGCGCTTTGGAGTCCTTAGTAGTGATGGGATTTCCGGCTCTTTTTTAGAGAACCAGCTCACTAAAAAGATCCGGCTCTTTCGGCTCCGAACCGGCTCTTCAGGTTGTTTTGTTGCTTTAATTAATTTATTATTAACAATAATATAAAATTATGCACAAAAGGAATTACTAATGTAAAAAAAAAAGTGGTTTTATTTATATATGTTTATATATAAATAGATGCTGTACAAACTCCAAAACACATTTCTAGCATGAACTGAACTTCCAAAACAGAGCTACCTAGATCACTTAAATTACACAATTGAAAGCATTTGTGTATTGTTTGTGTATTTATACACAAGCATTCATATATAGTCAAATAATTAAAAAAAAAAAAGTTCATTTACCTGTTACTACCACACACCAAATCCGGTCGTTGGTACTTGCTGACTTGTGTAGCCACTAGGTAACAAAAGCTCAACACTGCCCCTAGCATCCTGGAGCACTTCTGTTGTCTTTTGTACGTGTTTTGAGTTTTTATCTGCTTCTGAGTTTTTACGTGTTTTGGAGTTTTTACGTGTTTTGGAGTTTGTACGTGCTTCAGAGTTCGTACGTGATTTGAAGTTTGTATGTACTTTGTCTGTAGGTACCACCGTAAATATACTTTTATTTATTCACTCCACATAAAATGTAATAAATAAATCATATAATACAAAAATCAACTATTCACATTTCAACTTTTAACTATTTAAATTTTCTGCTTTTTCCTTTTACAAATTTAAAATGAAACAACACAAAACACTGCAAACCACAACACAATTATATATAAATTAAAATATGAAAAAGAAGATGCACATTCTCTGTCATATGGACCTGCATGAATAAACTTTCTGAATCCTTTATCATCTGCAACTGAAAATAGTTGTGGATGATTACTATACTTTTCTAATGTTCTAATTAAATCCAGAATTGAATTCAAAATCCTGCTCCTCACATACAAGGTCTTAAATAATCAGGCCCCATCTTATCTTAATGACCTTGTAGTACCATATTACCCTATTAGAGCACTTCGCTCCCACTCTGCAGGCCTACTTGTTGTTCCTAGAGTATTTAAAAGTAGAATGGGAGGGAGAGCCTTCAGTTTTCAGGCCCCTCTTCTGTGGAACCAGCTTCCAGTTTGGATTCGGGAGACAGACACTATCTCTACTTTTAAGATTAGGCTTAAAACTTTCCTTTTTGCTAAAGCATATAGTTAGGGCTGGACCAGGTGACCCTGAATCCTCCCTTAGTTATGCTGCAATAGATGTAGGCTGCCGGGGGATTCCCATGATGCATTGAGTTTTTCCTTTCCAGTCACCTTTCTCACTCACTATGTGTTAACAGACCTCTCTGTATTGAATCGTATCTGTTATTAATCTCTGTCTCTCTTCCACAGCATGTCTTTTATCCTGTCTTCCTTCTCTCACCCCAGCCGGTCGCAGCAGATGGCCGCCCCTCCCTGAGCCTGGTTCTGCCGGAGGTTTCTTCCTGTTAAAAGGGAGTTTTTCCTTCCCACTGCCGCCAAAGTGCTTGCTCATAGGGGGTCATATGATTGTTGGGCTTTTCTCTGTATCTATGAAGCGCCTTGAGGCGACATTTGTTGTGATTTGGCGCTATATAAATAAAATTGAATTGAATTGAATTAATGTGACGTTGTTGTCCCTGGCTCTCTTTCTCTGTCTCTCCCTCCTGCTCTGTTCCTGTGTTACTGAGTGTAACTACCGCCCCTTTCCCCTCATCCCAGCGTAAAGCACAAGGCTCGCATGCTGAGTGAAGCAAAAAAAGTGCGAGAGAGAGGGTGAGAGAAAGAAAAAAAAAAAAACACGGCTCACGATAAGGAGCCGGCTCGCGTCGTTCACGTCAAAGACCCGGCTCTAAGAGCCATTTCGTTTGCGACCAACCCATCACTAGTCCTTAGGGACTAGTAAAAGCGCTATACAAATACAGGACATTTACATGTTACTGATAGAAAAGATGGTGAGAAATACATTTTACGGTTTCTCAGTCAACTGGAGACTAATTAAGTAACAGGAAAGGATGCTATGTTGCAGGAGGTGGAGATGTAACGGAGACTGGCAGGCAGTTTGAGGATTGAAATGTGGACAAGGATCTGGAAAAGCTTAAAATATAAGAAATGCACACAAATGGAAAAACAAATAAGCACGACCTTTGAGTACAGCAAAGGCAAATAGACAAACATCCTGCAAAATCAAATACAGAAATGTGATGCAAATAGTAGAACTAATATGGGAAATGTTTGCCTGGTGAATCTTCACATTTTAACCATTTCCAGAATCACTAATGAGTGGATGACTTCAGTGATGTCAAAACTAACAAAACAACCCTTTTAGATTCGTCCGGTATATCTGAGAATAACATATGTTAAGTATTGGGACACAATAAATACTTTTTAGGTTTAATATATAGCATTGCATTATGAATTGCACTCACAAATAAACAGAAAGAGAGCAGGAATCGCTCAAAAAAGGTAACACCTATAATTTGTGAAACACAGCATCTGCTGATTAAAATGATGTGATGTTTTTAGAAGCTGCAGAAAAGCTACCGAACAACTGAACTTTCAAAATCTGTAAATCACGGACAGTCTGTTACCAAAAATCACTTTCTCTCATGTCGGCAGAATTGGAAAAAACAACTGGACAAAAAGCAGGAATGATGAAGGCTTTTTAACATACAGCGTTTTGTACATAATTAGCATCACAGTAAGAACAGAAGGTGAAAATGTCATAAATTAGTGAAAGTGCTGCAAGAAATCAAAGCAATTTAAAAACCATTCATAACAAAATGGGTTTCATAGTTCTCTTATATTGGCTCCAGTCTCACATTACATTACATTACCATAGTGGCATACCTCTTGGTGGAAATGATAAAACTGAACACCAGCCACCTGAAGAGAAGTTAATGAATGATAGCAAAACCGTAACTCACCCATAGCCATGGTGTCTCTCATCTCCTACCTTTTGTTTAGTCATTCTAAGCCTTATGCCTCCATGTTTACACAGTGGCCCGTGTAACCAGACAAATACTCTCACAATGAACCACTATGCAGCTTGAAAATTATTTCCTTCTAAGTAGCATCAAAATAAAAATAACACAATAGAAGCTCCTTGCCCTGCTGGCACTGTTAGCACAAGAGGGCCGAGTTGCTCTGTACGCTTGATTTGCTTGACCTTTTAGCTCTGCTTTTCTAATAACAAACAAGCTTAGACACCCACACGAGCAAACACACAAAGCAGGAATGGCAAATGACACACCGAACATCTCAGTATGTAACTGATAGTTTTGCAGCCAGTATTGTGCTCCATTAGGTTTCTGATAGGCTTTTTGACTGAAACATCTCAGAGAGAGATATGAATAATATAATATAAGATGGCGTGTTTAATATTAAACAAAGTGTGTTTGTATGTAAGACATGTTGCGTATGGGTTTAACAACAGATTGAGATAAAAAAAAAAAAGTGATGAAATGACAATCCTTTGGTCTTTAATGTCTGGCAAACTGACTAAAAGATTATGAAAAGGTAAATACAAGTACACACAAAAACAAATGTGCACAGTTGTTCCTGATTTTACCTTTCTATCTAAGCTCCCTTTTAGACTTCACCTTTCATTTTTATCTAAAAAAGTGGCACTCTGTCATCTTCCTAATACTCCCATCTGTTTCACCTCTCTCAGTATCCCTTCCTTACCTCTCTTTGATTTCTCAATTCAAAGCATTGTCATCATGTCTTTTGCTATGAGCTTCTTCCTCCCCACACTTTCTGTGGCATTCACTTCTATACTTGGCAGCATGGAAGTTCCAGCTCCTGCCACAAAAAAAAAATCCCTCCCAATCATCAATAAGTGAACAGATGTTGTATGAAGTGATGGACACAAAGGGACTAAGAGAGTGTGCAGTTGTCAGAGATGTGACAAAGAGAGCATGTGAGTAATCTTCTGTGTGGTCTCATTTTTCTGCACGCCATGTAGGCTGATAGACGGGTAACATCGTCTATAGTTCACCTATCTGTCAATTAGTAGTTGTGCTGCTGTATTTTACTCACTGAAGCACCAGCATCATTTATTTTTAATGTGTTTGTCATAATAAACTTTGAAACAGAATAGTGCATGTGATGGACAGACTGCACTGCAATTCCTGTTTTGTTTTGTTTTTTATGTCAGGCTGCATTTAAACAGCTTTAAAATGTCAAAATCAGCTTGTTTCACTTTGAGCAGGGGATTTCCTGATTACATATGTGACATGCAATTATCTCATTTAAATATATTATATATGATTAGGGTGGGTCTTCGGTGTAAACCACAGGAGTGGGGTAAACTGGTAGTCCTTCCAGATTTTGCAATAATTTTCCAAATACCTCCAGATGACATTTTTTGAAGACTGATCTTTCTGTTAAATGATTAATTATGTTTGACATACAAGTCTTGCGGAGACAATGGGCTTTTTTCTGGGTTCAAATTCAAATTGAAGCAAAGCATAGTGATTACAAGCACTAGCAGTGAGTAAAACAAACAACACGTGTATATTAAAGTCAAACACAAAAAAGAACTAATGTCCTGTTCCTCATTACAGCTAGGATGTTTTGTGGTCTGCGATCTATAAATTACTAGATGACAAATATGGTTTTACAGATTATTCACTGACTGATGGTAAACTCCTTCCAAGGAAAAAAAAAACTCTACAAATGTTTTGCTCTATGTAACATTTGTGTCGCCATTGAAATGGCTGCACTCACAGGACCTCTGGGCTTTGAATCCGGAAGAAATTTCTGTCCTAAAATTGATTAATGATGGTCCAGGGAACTCGGTGCACCATTACCCTTGATGGGCGTATTGCTGAGCACCAGAGTAAGTGCAGGGTTGGCACTGAGGTTTTCTGGATAAGAGGTGGTCTAATTTTGACCCCAAACATGACAGACATACTTTATAAGTAAGAAAACCACTGTTTTATTATACAGCAGAGACGTTTACCCAAACGATCAGATCAGTTTTATTTTTTTTAAATCATGAAGGCTTTGGATACCTATCCTTCACGGATGTAGTGAAGGAAGGAATGTAGAGGGTTAGTGTGACAGAAGAGGATGTTAGGGATGGGAAGAGATGGAGACAGATTATCTACTGTGGTTATGGTGACCTCTAAAAGGGCCAACTAAGAAGAGGAGAAGCGGGGGAGGTGGAAGCTTCTTCATCTAAGAGCATATGGGGAACAATGGCACTGAAAACATTTTAAAGTGGAGATAGAGAGAGAAAACAAGGTAGTACAGCAACTTAATTTAGTGATCCTGGCTTCCTAACAGCAGTTCATTGTCCCCATTGTGTTCCTATGTCCCCAGGCTTCTGGCAACCCCACTTTTCAGCTGGCATCCTTATAACAAAAACATTAGATGAATGGGATAAATCTGTCACTTTTTGGTGTGACCAGACCTTTCAAAGTGATGAAACATCATGTGTCTCAAAAAATAGAAAAGAGGAACTGAAGCTGAAACTTTTAAGTTTCGTGAAGAATTTCTTGTGCCTGTGAGAGTAACGGATGGATATGCATATAAACTTATAACCTTGGACATTAAATCAGAAAGTAACTTGATTTTTTTTTGTGTGCAATTATTAATAGAAGTTGTTACTGTGGTGTTTGCACTCTTTTACAAGTTGTGAGATTATGCTGTGAGAAGGAGAGTGGGGAAGAGAAAGTCAGCCTGAAGCCTTTGCAGACATTCTGTTTATATTTGTGTTACGATGTATTCTTGCAGAATCGTGCCCTTGTTTGTTTAAAAGCCGAAGACCTCCTGTTGAGATTAGGAGTTTTTTTGTTCCAGACAGCGAGGTCTGCCAGGGAACAAAATGAGGAGCAGGTGTGTTGTGATATGAAAGGCCACGCTGTCGGTGGTCTGCACTTGTCACAGCATCAGCTTCTCTCTCTTCCCCCTGGAACTTCATAGCAATCTCTACTGGTCCTTTTACGTCTTTTCGCTGCTCTTCTCAGTCCTCTCCACTTTACCCGGCATCAAGCTGATCCTCCTTTCCTCTTTTCCTCATCTCATTCTCTGACAAGAATTGAATTGTTCATTTCCAGTAATGATAGCCTCCAAAAGGGTAATACAAAGTCTAAACGTGCCAGCAAACACAGGCTCCTAATATATGATTCATAAACATTTCTCTCTACTTAAACTTAAGTAAAAACATGATTCAAAAATTAAATTAAATTAAATTAAATTAAATTAAATTAAATTAAATTAAATTAAATTAAATTAAATTAAATTAAATTAAATTTTTTACTACAGTTTTCTACAGGTGCTTTACACTGTCTGGTAAATGACCTCCAATGCTAACAATCATTTGATCCCCTGGTGGTGGTGAGAAGGAAGAACTCGCTTTAAACAGGATGAGATCTCAAGCAGAACCAGGACCAGAACCAGGATTAAGTATGGGTAAGGCTGAGGGTGAGGGGGAAAAAAAGAGAAAAAAGGACAGCACAGAGAATAAACAGGCAAAAGACAAATTTTGGTAAAAATGCTCAGTGCATTATGGAAAGTCCCCTAGGAACCTGAAAATAGCTAGATAAGTAAGGACTGGTTCAAGAAACCACAGACTAAGCAGAATTAATACACTTTTTACTTTTTCCATACCAAAGTAGTGAATGAAAACAAGTTATATTTCACGTTTCCTTTCCTTGTGTACTGCAAAAACCATGATCAATAAGTAGTTTATGTTTTCCACAGTTGGTTTCTAAACACAAAGTGCTTTTTTGTTTCAACTGTATCCAAGCCAGGTATAGTTGAATCACACATCTATAATCCTGTAAAGCTGTTTAACCTATTTCATGTGAATTCATGCACATTAATAAGTCAGCAAAAATAATACATTTCAATTACTTAGGTTAATTTACTGAGCAACAGAAAAATGCAAATCATTTGTAAAATACTGAAACATTGCAAATGGCTTGAAATATTTCAATATATTTTATTTAATGATTTTTTTTTAATTAAGTGTTTAAGTTAACAGCAGTTATAACATGGAAGGCTACAACTACACAACAATAGACCATTAAACCATTAGTGATTAATTCACCTGCTCAGTCAGTCACTCCAGTCGTTCACAGCACAATATCTTTGCATTCTTTATATCAGAAAATATATAAGTGATTAGTAGATAGTACAAATACAACAAACATAATTAGGTTTTTGTTTGCTTTACACATTCTCTAAACACAACAACAAGCTCTTAACCATTCGACTAAACATCATGCAATGCAACTAGATTCTAAGAGAGACAATTTAATCTAATTTGGCATATTGTCCAATTTTTCATACACCCCTGAAGCATGTTTTGTGTAATCACTTGATATCACTGTTCCTTTGTTGAAGGCAACATTATGAAAATGAATGATTTATTTAAAAAATAATCCAGAAAAATATCAGGATTCAATTTGAAATGAAAATATCTTTTACTGAGACGTTGCGTATGTTGCTAGGTTTTTTTTATGGTTAAAGATTAATATTTTTGCTTGAAGTTAAAATTTTCATCGCTTTGAGCAAAAAAACAGATTACATGAAAAAAGATAATTTATTTATGTTCAGAAGAAACTCATTCCAGCTTTATTCTCTCTTGTAAATTCCCAGACAATTACTGGCCTGTTATTGCAGTTAATGTAATTTCACACTATTTTGTAAGGAGCCTCATATAATCTCTGTATTGAATTATTCCTTTCTATCACAGCCATCTCTTGTTGACAAACATTGTTGTCAATAACAGGATTTTCCCTGCTTGGCATCTAACTGTGTTCACGCTGCAGAGCTGGAATAAGTACCTGATTAGATGGAATATGAAATCAGCCTGGTGTATGACCGCTAGACTGTGAAGCATGGCCTCATTGGAATGCACTGGATTACTTTCTCAGGATCAGCTGACTTAATTTGGTTTCTGTCTTCTGTCTCATTCAAAGGGCAATATTTATGTAATGATGATTAAAGTGCGGTTCACCCAGAGTGTGAGAAGGTTGGTCTCGAGCCATGTTAATTGCCTCCCAGAGCTCTTCTGCCTTTTTAAGATTAAGGCTACGTCCACACGTACCCGGGTATTTTTGAAAACGCAGATTTTTCCATGCGTTTGTGAAAACGCCGTTTTCAGTCACTGAAAACGGAGATTTCTAAAACGCCTGCCAGGGTGGATATTTTCAAAAACTCAATTTTTGCATTTACTTGTGGACGAGAAAAACGGAGAAAATGCAGCGTCAAAGGTGTGCGCCTTTTTTGACGTCACACTGTGCGCCACGTTATTGTTTCGGTGAAATGAATTTCTACAATACTGTTACTGTTACTTGTACTCTCTGCAGTGTTTAAATGCTTACATATACACACACAGTTACTGTCCCTCCACACATACGACTCAGTTCTGCTTCTATGCCCCAGCTTTGTTCACTATTTCCCACCGAAGCTTCTAGACTTCTGATTGGCCAACATTTCTACACGGTTAGGAATATATCTGTATTTACCTGTTGCTTTGGCATGTTCCTAGCAGCGTTTTCCTTCATTTCTGCCTTTACGTGTGGACCGGATTATTTTTTAAAACGAAAACGGAAAAACCCCCCCAAAACATAAAAAAATCCACATACAGTTTTTACTGTAAGGTAAATTAACTTTAGCTTTGGAACTAGACTCTAACATGTTATTTTCTGAAGATGGACATTTTAAAATGGGAGTCTATCGAGATTGGCTTACTTTTAGAGCCAGTCCCAAGAAATTGCAGTTTCTGGCTCTTCTGTAGCGATTTAATTATTCAGCCCCCAGAGCATTTGACTTGACCTGTGGTGGTTTAATTATTCAGCCCCCAGAGCATTTGACTTGACTCCCACTTATTTCTAACTGATTCTTACTCTCCTCTCTTCCTATACATCCCAAACTGCTGCATGCATGCCAAAATAGTACGCCTGGGTGCCAGATATGTTTGACATGTACCAGAGTCAGATTAGACTTTGCGCTTGTTAGCCTGTTGGCCTAAGGCAATATTCATGGCTGCCTGCAGACTTTTTAAGAATTGCTCTCGCGGTTTCATTGATTAAAAGACAAAGAAGAATATTGTTTTTCTGCACATTTGATAGAAGAATGTTAACTTAAGGTGTGGTGCACTTAAAAAGTGCACCACACACCAAAACTCTAAATAGATATTTTATATTTCAGAGGTTTTATATTGAGAAAATTAATCCCTGACCCTTACAGGATACTTTGACTGACACTTCCTACAGAACCCTGGAGGGAGATTATATCAAGTTGAGGTTTTTTTTTTTTTTTTTTTTTAGTTGAATGAACATAGATCCTATATCAGTAGCATCAGTCCAGTTCCACATGGCTGTATGTACAACCCAACACAGCAGAAAATTTCTAAACCATAATTTTTTTTCACAGACCTTTCCATCTATCCATCTGCTATTAATCATATTCTGAGCACAAGCCTATTTTTTTTATTGTTATTGTTATTATAATTGTTCTATCATCTAGTTGTTGTATTTTGTATTCTTTATAACCTTCACTTAATCGACAACAGTAATTTGAGTGATTATCTAGCAGGTTCCAAGAAAAAAGTGTAGATTTGTTTGTATAGTAATTAAACTTGCTCTATGAAGTATGACTTATGGCTGAGTTTGTGCTAAACTAGGAAGTGTTTTCATATGTAGGATATAGTGAAAGATACTCAAGACTAAAGTGAAAGAATCTGTAAATGAAAATGAATCTGGATGCCAGATTGAGCGTGATGGACTGCTGAGATGAAAACTTACATATAGTCATGTTCACTGCCTCTCAACAGTATTCAAAAGGAGGAATTTAATCATGTTCTGTAATTGTGTTTCTTTAAAAGTCATATATAGTCATATTCATTGTAACGCTAATCACTGACTTCTGTCGTCAGCTATGCAGATAAAGATGGTTGTAAAAGTCACAGCCATGAGTGGCTCCAATGATTCGAGAAGTTGTGAGCTTCCTGTTCAGTGCAGATAAGAAAGAAGGCTGCAACCTTGAAGCTCGAAAGAAAAAGTGAGTTTGTTATTTGAGGTAATACGTTTTCTGAAATTAAAAAAGAAACCAGATGCTGAACTAATTCAAATAAGGTTATGTAACCACAATGAAATGAGGCAAAATAACAATTCAGTGCCATCTAAAGCTTTAAGAGGAGAATATGTATACATAGAGAACAAATAGTATGCAACATGAAAGGGGCCACTCATAGTGAGGAACCCACACAGAATTACTATCACACTAAACAAAAGGCATTTCAGCTTTTTTCAGCTCATACACAACATGCAGTTTTACTGTTTTGGTTCTGCTGTCGTCTGTGTTGTTTGTATTGCAGATCAAAATCAAATCAAATCAAATCACTTTTATTGTCACATCACATGTGCAGGTACACTGGTACAGTACGTGTGAGTGAAATTCTTGTGTGCGAGCTTTACAAGCAACAGAGTTGTGCAAAAATACAATAACGTAAAAGAAGCAAAATATAAGAATGGCTAAATCTATCAAGATCAAGATCAAGAAGGAGTATGAACAAGTATAAACTGCAAAAGCTGCACCTTATTTCCGTAATGCAGCGCTCTACAAATATCCAGCTCTGCCACTTCTGCGATGCCAGACCTCTTCAGTCTAACCTTCAGGCTTTCTTCTTTTGCAGATTGCTGTTCTTCTTCAAACAATCATGTATTGCCTATATCTTGATTATTCTTGCATTTCCCCTCTCTGTCTGACTCCATCCTCTGACTTACTTCAGTTTACTTGGGGTTTTTTTCTCTCAGCCATCATTGCTCTGCAGCCTCATCCACACTCCATCATCCTTTGACACACAACTTTTCTTGTCTTTTCTGTGTCTACTCCCGCAATAAATAATTCAGGCCCATTTCATACAAATGAACATTTAGGAGCTTTGGAGTCAGATGTTCTCCTTAGGAACTGAAAACAGTGACTTCATTGTATAAATGAAACAGTTTCCATGTTTTAAATATAGGAACAAAACTTCTGAAGTGAGAGGTAGAGTTCACAGCAAGAGTTTCCTCATATATCTCATATATTTCTGTATATATCTGTTCTTTCTGTGCTACCTGTGCTGCAATTATGTTATTATTATAGTGACTTCATATCTATTTTTGCTTCTGTCCTGTCAGCCTGAAATCTTCTGTCTGCAACCTAAGCAGTATCATGTGACTGTGGATGTACAGTAGAGAAATCTTGAGCAGCTGGCATTTATGTGCACACTAACACACAGTTTTTTGTTGCATTTGTTTCGCTTTGTGTGCTACATATGTGTAGAAATACATCTGTACGCCAGTGTCAAAAATTATAAGTAGACCTGCATGCTCACAGATCAACCGCTTATTATTTGTGAAATCATCCATTTTGAAAATTTAATAAAGACTTCAGCCTGTGCAAACTCAAAAACTAAAACAAAACAAAACCTTTTGAGATTATAAATTCATTTTTGAGGCATAACAACAAAATTAATGAAATCTTATCATCTTCTGTGACTCTGTGTAAACCTTGTGAATTGTATGTGTGTGTGTGTGTCTACTAGGTTTACATATCTTTATGGGAAACAAAAACTGGAAGATTACTTTTTTTGTGGGGTACAAAATCTGCATCCCTGTGAGTTTAAAGGTATTTTTGAGACTCAAAATGTATTAGTGTAACAATTAGGTTATGATTAGGGTTCATTCATTTTTTAATGAATTAGTGTAAGCAGCTAGTGTGTGTGTGTGTGTGTGTGTGTGTGTGTGTGTGTGTGTGTGTGTGTGTGTGTGTGTGTGTGTACGTACAGTCACAACAGTTTAAAGGTTTGAAGTTCAAGTTCAAACCAGACCATCCACATTTGTGTTCATGGCTTGGCTCAATGTGAATGTTATTGTCTGGACAAGGAAAAGAGGCAGATTACTGGGATACAGCCGACACAGGGTTTATGGAGTGGGTGGGGTGAAATGAAACAGTGGCTTCAGTGGAATGCTTTGATCGTTTTTAACACTGTCATACTTAATTAAAAAGACGTTCTATAATGAATCTGTTTTTTTTTTAAGGTAAGGCGTAGCCTACATTATCAGCTGAACCACATATTTTTGACACATCCTCTACGTGACAGTATGCAGCTGCAACATGGAGATGTGGATCCCAAACTGTGTGGCAGAGCATCCAAATCGAAAGTAAATTCAAGTTAATAAGCAACTTCAGCTCACGTTCATTAAAGACCTATATAATGAATTGTCGATTCCATCTCTTTCCTGACATTTTGTGTCACCTCCATTCTCAACAAAGAAGAATATGTTTTTTAAATTCTATTTTCCTAACTGGGTTTCACTCCAAAGATAATTACCTTTTTGGCCTGTGTTGGTGTTAGGTCTTCGTTTTTCATAATTAGAACGAACCAAGAGGAGCACACACAAAATAGAAAAGGATGCCCTGGAGTACAGCAGATATTATTTTATTTCTATTCTCTTTTATACCAAAGACAGAAGCAATGGTGCTGTCTCCTCAAAGGTATCATCTTTATTTGCTGAAAGAAGACGGTTTTTATTTCACAAACACACTGTTAACCCTTCAACAAAATACAAACAAAACCTTACTGGTTAAAAAGTGATGACTAAAATATCATTTTGTGCCCATAATATTCAAGGTTTATTGATACAACACTGATGCATTGGTTGTAACATCTTTTATTACTTACATTTCTTCTTGAGACACAAATTCTGCCAAATCAAACTTGTGGAGCTACCCACTGTGTTGACCGAATAAGGGAGCAGCTGAAGGTAGCTTTATTCTGCAATATCTCAGCTATGACCTCTATATCTGCACTCTCTATACTGAGAGAAAAAAAGGATTTTTTTCTCACAGTGTCATTTTTAAATAACACAAAGCAACCTTAATGTGCGTCAGCCACAGTTTTTAGAAACCTACATGTGTTACCTGTCCTGTATGTCTTTGTACAATAGAAGGAAAGCCTCTTTGTGACAGTCCTAATGCCTAATCCATTGTTCCAACCTCTGATGTAACTGACACATCATGACTGCAGAAAATAGCTCACATAGAGGGCTCTGCAAACTCACAGAGGGATAGTTCAATTTTGTCATGAGGACAAGAGAGAAAGAATCTCACCGCTCACTGTATTTCTATAAAAGAAACTTTTATAGAAATACGGGTGCAGGTGAAACTGTAACCATGCTCACTTTACCTAAAAGACTAGACACAAGTCATAGTGTACCCTGGCTTTCACCCTATGTCTCCATCCTCCCCCAAGATTCTGAGTTGAATAAGTGGTGAGTAATGTGTAAACAGGATTTTAGTGTAGTTAGTCAAGAGGAGGGTAGATGCATTGTAAGATAATATTTGGATTATTGCCCAATCTTTGTGGTCCTGTCTTGTAGCAGTGCCATTAATTAGTGTTTACAACGAGCTCATATAGTGCACAGCTTTAGGCAATCATGTTCTAATGTAAGTTATTGATCCATAAAGTATTTTCTCTTAGATGCAGTGGCGTAGGAGTCGTAAACAACATCAAGTGAAGACTGTCAATACAAACTGACAACACTGAATGTACTTAATTGTTTCACACCTGGGGTACTGGCCATGTTCCAGCAGCGTATCTCTTTGTCCACTGCTTCTACCAAGTGGACAGTAAGTAATATTGCATGGAGTAGCTTTCAGTTATTTCTCTCAGCTGCAGGCTGTTCACAACATTTTTATGTGAGCTACGATGCAAAACTTGCTGTAATTAGAATATAACATAAAAGTAAATGATGAAAATAATTTCTAATAAAGATCAGCAATGTGGATTTAATAATGATTACTTTCATTTCTATTTCATTTCACTTAATTTACCGGACAACTTCAGTCTCTTTCACACACCTGTTTCACTTTTGCATGTGGTAGCCATTCTGGATTTTATGTCACTTTTCATTTCTCATCCTGCTGTGTTAGTTAAACTAACAACTTCATTCATCATTATAAAGTATTTGCTCTCTAAGGACGTCTTTTACAGTAATGGCTCTGCTGTTTGATAACTACCATACCAAAACTTTGAGAACTTGGCCAAATTTGTCAACATAACAAGCATGAGGATGCTTATTATGTGTAATTTGTTGGACAAAGACACACTTTTTTTGTAGTTTTGCCTCTGTACACTACAATTAAAATATAACTTTAGTTAATTAATTTGACAATCAAAAACACTTTTAAATATAAGGATTATTTTTAATGGAAATCCTGGGCAGCACGGCGGCACGGTGGTTAGCACTGCTGCCTCACAGCAAGAAGGTCCTGAGTTCAATTCCACCATCTGTGTGGAGTTTGCATGTTCTCCCCGTGTTTGCGTGGGTTCTCCCTGGGTACTCTGGCTTCCTCCCACCGCCCACGGACATGCACTTTGTGGGGATAGGTTAATTAATCTAAATTGCCCATAGGTGTGAATGCGGGAGTGAATGTGAGTGCAAATGGTTGTCTGTCTCTGTGTGTTAGCCCTGTGACAGACTGGCGACCTGTCCAGTGTGTACCCTGCCTCTCGCCCTATGACAGCTGGGATAGGCTCCTGCGACCGGGGCGGATGGATGAAAATCCTTTGAAGCCAATGACTTCCTGAAGACTAGAATACATGAATATCACCAAGTGCTATGTTTTCTCTATTGAAAAGCTCTGTTAGGCCTTTACTGCAGCCACCTTCAGTTGTGTCATACAGTGGGGCAAAAAAGTATTTAGTCAGCCACCGATTGTGCAAGTTCCCCCACTTAAAATGATGACAGAGGTCAGTAATTTGCACCAGAGGTACAGTTCAACTGTGAGAGACAGAATGTGAAAAAAAAATCCATGAATTCACATGGTAGGATTTGTAAAGAATTTATTCGTAAATCAGGGTGGAAAATAAGTATTTGGTCAATAACAAAAATACAACTCAATACTTTGTAACATAACCTTTGTTGGCAATAACAGAGGTCAAACGTTTACTATAGGTCTTTACCAGGTTTGCACACACAGTAGCTGGTATTTTGGCCCATTCCTCCATGCAGATCTTCTCAAGAGCAGTGATGTTTTGGGGCTGTCGCTGAGCAACACGGACTTTCAACTCCCGCCACAGATTTTCTATGGGGTTGAGGTCTGGAGACTGGCTAGGCCACTCCAGGACTTTCAAATGCTTCTTACGGAGCCACTCCTTTGTTGCCCGGGCGGTGTGTTTTGGATCATTGTCATGTTGGAAGACCCAGCCTCGTTTCATCTTCAAAGTTCTCACTGATGGAAGGAGGTTTTGGCTCAAAATCTCACGATACTTGGCCCCATTCATTCTGTCCTTAACACGGATCAGTCGTCCTGTCCCCTTGGCAGAAAAACAGCCCCATAGCATGATGTTTCCACCCCCATGCTTCACAGTAGGTATGGTGTTCTTGGGATGCAACTCAGTATTCTTCTTCCTCCAAACACGACGAGTTGAGTTTATACCAAAAAGTTCTACTTTGGTTTCATCTGACCACATGACATTCTCCCAATCCTCTGCTGTATCATCCATGTGCTCTCTGGCAAACTTCAGACGGGCCTGGACATGCACTGGCTTCAGCAGCGGAACACGTCTGGCACTGCGGGATTTGATTCCCTGCCGTTGTAGTGTGTTACTGATGGTGACCTTTGTTACTTTGGTCCCAGCTCTCTGCAGGTCATTCACCAGGTCCCCCCGTGTGGTTCTGGGATCTTTGCTCACCGTTCTCATGATCATTTTGACCCCACGGGATGAGATCTTGCGTGGAGCCCCAGATCGAGGGAGATTATCAGTGGTCTTGTATGTCTTCCATTTTCTGATGATTGCTCCCACAGTTGATTTTTTGACACCAAGCTGCTTGCCTATTGTAGATTCACTCTTCCCAGTCTGGTGCAGGTCTACAATTCTTTTCCTGGTGTCCTTCGAAAGCTCTTTGGTCTTGGCCATGGCGGAGTTTGGAGTCTGATTGGTTGAGGCTGTGGACAGGTGTCTTTTATACAGATGATGAGGTCAAACAGGTGCCATTCATACAGGTAACGAGTGGGGGACAGAAAAGCTTCTTACAGAAGACGTTACAGGTCTGTGAGAGCCAGGGATTTTCCTTGTTTGAGGTGACCAAATACTTATTTTCCACCCTGATTTACGAATAAATTCTTTACAAATCCTACCATGTGAATTCATGGATTTTTTTTTCACATTCTGTCTCTCACAGTTGAAGTGTACCTCTGGTGCAAATTACTGACCTCTGTCATCATTTTAAGTGGGGGAACTTGCACAATCGGTGGCTGACTAAATACTTTTTTGCCCCACTGTATTTGTGTATCTTTAGCATTCAGTTTTGTATTTAATAACTCAAATCAGGCGACTGGTCATTGAAGAATATCAAAGTTCTTTGCCTACAGAACCTCTTGGGCTGCTTTTACAGGATGCTTTATATTCCATCCTTCTGGTACAAGTACCTTGGTTACGTCTGTCCAAAGAATTTATCAATTTTTACTACCACTACTACTACTACTACTACTAATACTAATAATGATACTAATAATAATGATAATGAATCTTCCTCTTAACCCCTGTGCTTGGTACCAGACTGTAACTTTGGTCCTGTTAGCTGTAGTACACTCATACCGCTATAGATCTGGTGCTTAGGCCCTATTTTTGTGCTGCCATGATCAGAGCTTCTGTGCTGTTCTTTAAGCAGGCCTTTTTTAGCCACAAATGTTGTGACCAAGAATCATTCAGGATTAACAACACAAACTGTTTTGATAGCAGAAACAGTCTGTCTTATAGTTCCCATACTTTACCGCTAGTTTTACAAACACATTCTTCTTCATATCGATTTAATTGGTTTTTTATGAAACTGATTTTCAATAGTACAACCAACGTCTAACTTTTCCTTGCTCCCCAGTATAAATGCAAGAATTTTGCAGACTTTATTGAAACTGTCACAATTTAACACTCAATGCCATAAACAGAGTTGATCCATGTTTCTAGCAAGGCCGGGACCCAACCTATTGTTTAAAGTGGTCGGTATTCGGCTCTTTCTGTAATTCCTCGACAAGGTAAAAGCCCCGCAGATGTACCAGTCGAGCAAGGTCTCGCCTATTTTCTGAAGTAGCCAGCAACAGCGGTCCCTTAGGCCTATCTTGGCCAGTTACACCGGATCTCAGCAACTGCGTGCCGCCTCCCTCATTGTTTTAAACTTGCACAGCAAGGTGATGCCCCCCCCCCCCCCCCCCCCCCCCATCTATTGTTTTGGAAGCACCCGGTCCTATATGAAGCGTTCCTGAGAGCGTGAGACCCTTGCCATTTCGTGTCAGGACCAGCGCCGGTGCAGACCATTTTCTACCCACACAGAGCGTTTATGACCAGCCGGCGTTGCTTATGCATAAGAGAAAAGCGACAATACAGCGAGGTTCTCTGCTCCAAGACATCCGAGGTCCTTTCACACGGTAAGCATGTGTGTTATAGCCATAAATGTCTGTCTGGCAGAGCAGATTATTCAAACTGTTTTTAAAACATGACTCATTTGTTGTCCAAAAAACATTTCATTTGCTAAGTTACTGATTTAAAAATATATTTTTTTGAATTTTTTGCTGGATGTCAAACACATGATAGACTCTTGAGTATATTTATATAGCAAAATTCACAGTGGTATAACCATGTTAAATAAAAGATGCCCAAGTGTGCACCAATGCACTCTAATGCAAGCCTTTGAAATGTATGTTGATAAGTACATGAAGCGTACATCTACCTCTATAGTTGAAAAGAGTCTGTATCCATACTTTGTGGATCTGCTGATTTGTGGCACTTTTTTCACCAACCGCAGATGATGAAATCCTCTGTATTTGAGAAAGTGTCCCTAAGCTGTGGCTACTCATATTTACTGAGTTCCCTAGCCACTTCTTTACTATGTCAGCAAACCTTCTGAACAGGAAAGGTATCGTAGATTTAAAGACACATCTTCATTGAAGCAAAGGCAAAAAATTGGAATGAATTTTATGTGGCTGTTCATATTAATTCCAACAAAGAGTGAAAATCCAAAAGCTGCTGCAATCTTTTGTATTAATGATCTCTCTCTCTCTCCCTGTGTGTGTGTGTGAATGCCTTAGAAGTCAAAGTATACATTAACCATACTTACAAAAACATTTTTAATTTCATTTAGAACTGAGATTCTAAGTTGTAAGCAGAAATCTTAGGCTCAACCAGGAGTATGTTTCCCCACTTTCACAATGCTGAGGCATCAAATCCATGATCCAACAGATGGTTTGTCACACGTGGGCGAGAAGGGCAAGCCACCCCTTACTTACACAACCTCACACACTATAGATTTTTAAAGCTCTTGTGTACAACGGTTTAGCTACAGATATAACTTCTACTTTTGATAAAGTTCACCCCCTCTGCATATTTCTTAAGAAATGAAGCGTCTTTACTGGGATATTTATTGTCAAACTATGCGATTATCCAAATGTGTGTGGAGTAAAATGTTGTGACCAAGAATCATTCAGGATTAACAACACAAACTGTTTTGATAGCAGAAACAGTCTGTCTTATAGTTCCCATACTTTACCGCTAGTTTTACAAACACATTCTTCTTCATATCGATTTAATTGGTTTTTTATGAAACTGATTTTCAATAGTACAACCACCGTCTAACTTTTCCTTGCTCCCCAGTATAAATGCAAGAATTTTGCAGACTTTATTGAAACTGTCACAATTTAACACTCAATGCCATAAACAGAGTTGATCCATGTTTCTAGCAAGGCCGGGACCCAACCTATTGTTTAAAGTGGTCGGTATTCGGCTCTTTCTGTAATTCCTCGACAAGGTAAAAGCCCCGCAGATGTACCAGTCGAGCAAGGTGTCGCCTATTTTCTGAAGTAGCCAGCAACAGCGGTCCCTTAGGCCTATCTTGGCCAGTTACACCGGATCTCAGCAACTGCGTGCCCCCACCCTCATTGTTTTAAACTTGCACAGCAAGGTGATGCCCTGCAGGTGTATGCCCCCCCCCCCCCCAAGACTTATAGGCACCCCATCTATTGTTTTAGAAGCACCCGGTCCCTCATAGCCAGCGCTTCATAAATGTCTGTCTGGCAGTGCAGATTATTCAAACTGTTCTTAAAACGTGACTCATTTGTTGTCCAAAAAACATTTCATTTGCTACAGAGTTGATCCATGTTTCTATGGACAGTGTTTCATACATCACCAGCTCTGAAAATCACTTTTAAAGTAATGTAGAACACGATCTCTCTCACTCACAGCGTCTCTAAAAAACCCAGCAAACTGACAATCACCTCTAAACAAGGGGGTTAGTTTATAGGCTTTTTGTTTGTTTGTTTGTTTTGTTTTTATCAGCTGCAACACCATGTAATGCATGGATGTTAGACTCTTTCACCAGACCATGTTGCTAGCCCAACCACAAGGCTCAGGGTCTCTGAACTCTAACCCTGGCTGCCAAATGTGCCTCTGACCCTCTTGTGCCTGTTCACCACCAGACTAAGTTTGTAGTCTCACCTACTAATATTATTTTATTACAGGACAATATTCAGCTAGGTTACTACTTTGACTTTCTTACTTTGAGCACATTTCTGAGCCCATACATTATCAAACTTTTACTTGAGTATTTCTGACACTAGCAGCTATACTTCTACTTAAGTAAAAAAAAATGCCTGCACTATCGGTATAAAGCTGTCTGTAATTCTTTAACAGTTCATGCAACAATTATAAATGAAACCTGCACCACAGCTAACTCTTTTTAATAACCAATAACAGGTGTATTTCTTAGATCTACTGATACAGCCAAAACACTCTGCTTGTATAATGCCATATTCTCTCCCAGCATACCCTTGTCTCACAACAGGCTGATTCCCAAAGTACGACTCAATAAACAGAGACTCTAAAACCAGAACAGAAAGATAAAGTTGGAAGATCAAAGATTAGGGTTTGTGTTTTTATAGCACAAAGTAAACTGTCCCCTTGTCTTCTAGGCCTTGGCGTGCGTACCTTAGAAGTCAGATTATACATTAGTCATACTTCCAAAAACATTTTGAATTCCATTTATAACTGAGATGTCAAGCTGATATCAGACATCTTGTGCTCACCAGGAGCATGTATCCCCAAATTCAAAACCTTAAGGTGTCAAATTCACAAACCCAACATGGGATCATTCAACACAGGGGCCAGAAGTGCATGTCACCCTTTACTGACAAAACTGTAAATAAGTTCAATACAGGGCAACGCGGCTAACAGCCTTGGAAACGCTTTACATGAAATAAAACTTTTTAGAAAACCCTTTACAAGAATAAATGTGATGATCTGTTTTACCTGAATCAAATGTATTAGTTTGTTTACTTGAAATAACATTTATTTTGGAAACCCTGTACATGAAGTAAAAAGTATCGTGTTGTTTTCATCTGAAAATGTCAGTAAAGGGTGACATGCACTTCTGGCCCCTGTGTTGAATGTGTTTTTCAGATGAAAATTTCTCTGCTTTTTAAAATTTTTTTTATTTTACTGTAACAATCCCTGAATTGTTGAGTGAAATGGAGTGAGGGTATCTAATACACAAGTTGTCACTGTGTTTTGTACTACCAGCTGTGAGGGCTCTGCTTTTACTTTGTCTTGTGAGTATGTATTTTTCAAAGGAGATCTTCATCAAGTCGATTTGGTACTGTAGTCTTGTTGACAAGATTAAAAGACACGTCCATCAGAGTTGAGCAACATTTCAGTTTGATTAAAAGTTTTTTTTTTTTTTAACTACACAGGGATTTATTTTCTCATCTGATATAGTTATCATATTGAACATATCAGTGATGAAAGCAAGAAAATAAAGAAAAATAGTAAACGGCTGTCTAATTAAACTTTTCCTGTGAACCTTAAGCCCAAAACAGCCTTAAATCATCCTTTAATATTTTCGGTGTTACAAACTTGAAGAAAAAGCCCCTCAGAAATTAATCTAATCAGTTTTTCAGCCTTCATTTATATTGAAATCTTTCCTGCTAAACCAAATTGCAACATCTGATACCGCTGACCATAACATTTTATTACAGCTATTATTAAATGGAGAGTCCTCTTCACACACACTGAGGTTAATTATGAAGCTTCAAGGGCTTCTGTGCTAATACCAGTTGTGTTTACATTATACATGCTTTAGAAGGCATAGCATACATTTTCACTGCTATGCAGATGATACCTACCTAAACTGTTGGGATGTTTTAGATACATAATGAGCTTTAATTTTCTGCTTCTAAGTTCAGATAAAACTGAGGTTATTGTAAAGGGACTTGAAAATCTTGGAAACACTGTGTCTAACAAGATCCTTACTCTGGACGGCATTGCCTTGAGCCGTCTGTTGTAGTGATTTGGCACATTATAAGTAAAATTGAAGCACACAATCCCGTTGCACAACATCAACATTTATTTATATACAAAATAAAGATGCTTTTTTTTTACAGAAAAGAATTGTAACTTCACAATTCATCACCATTTACGTGGGTACATAGGGTAAGTCCCCATCCTTATCCCATAGTGATTCAGGTAATTTGTCAGGGCCTTGGAAGGGTGGCCATATCAGGATACATGTTTTAAAAATGCGCTAAATGTGGGATACATGTTTGAAAAATGATACATGCTTTTAAAAATGTGGTAAAATGCAGGTTACATGTTTTAAGAAAGAAAAATCTGGATGCATGTTTGAAAAAATAAGCAGGGTAGCTGTTTGAAAGATACGGTACAATACGTTTTTTGTTTTTTTGGAAAGAATCAGTGTTTCAGAGAAAACAATAGCAGCCTCCTTTGTAACACTCTGTGACCCTGAATATTGTCCTGTAATAAAATAATATTAGTAGGTGAGACTACAAACTTAGTCTGGTGGTGAACAGGCACAAGAGGGTCAGAGGCACATTTGGCAGCCAGGGTTAGAGTTCAGAGACCCTGAGCCTGGTGGTTGGGCTAGCAACATGGTCTGGTGAAAGAGTCTAACATCCATGCATTACATGGTGTTGCAGCTGTTAAAAACAAAACAAACAAACAAACAAAAAGCCTATAAACTAACCCCCTTGTTTAGAGGTGATTGTCAGTTTGCTGGGTTTTTTAGAGACGCTGGTCTGTGACCAACAGTAGCTGCCCAATTTTCACCACGTCCAACCCCACCAGATTGTGGTATGCCTCGGCGATGGCGTCAAAGACTTTCCTTACCAATTTCAGTTCGTGCAAGAGAGTTTCCGCCACCATGCGGACTTTGACGTCGTCCATTTTGATGTTGCGGGCAATCAGCAGATGTTGAATGGAAGGAATGAAGCGAGGGGTGAGGAGTCTTTTTCTGATGCTGTAATAATTTTCAGCGTAAAAGTCATCCTCCAACACTTGCAGACACTCGTGCTATCTCTGGCTGGGGTGATCAAACTTGCAGCCGTTGCATTTGTCAGTGAGGTACTTGTTGATTACTAGGCTGACTAGGTGATACACAGCTGTTTTCACGGTATCGATAAATAAAGAAGATGCCCGACCGTCAAGCTCGACGGCTTGCTGCTGCTGCTTCTCCAAGGGGCTATAGTAACCGGGCGTGTCAGGTACTAATGAGCCCTCATCCGAGGAACTGTCCTCCTCCTCAGTGTGACGCAGGGGTGCAGAGTCCATCCTTCTCGCTGTTTTGAGATTAAAAAAAAGGTTTTGGAGGAATGAGACGGCGGTCTTGTTTTAAAATAACAGAAGGTGGGGTGTGATCCTGAAGTGGGATGATCTTAAAGGGCGGGTAGGATATGAAGCTTTTGAAATGCAAAACGTCTCCTTATCAGCTGGAAATATTAAAGCCAGAACTTCCTACACGATACTTTTTACTTCATGTACAGGGTTTCCAAAATAAATGTTATTTCAAGTAAACAAACTAATACATTTGATTCAGGTAAAACAGATCATCACATTTATTCTTGTAAAGGGTTTTCTAAAAAGTTTTATTTCATGTAAAGCGTTTCCAAGGCTGTTAGCCGCATTGCCCTGTATTGAACTTATTTACAGTTTTGTCAGTAAAGGGTGACATGCACTTCTGGCCCCTGTGTTGAATGATCCCATGTTGGGTTTGTGAATTTGACACCTTAAGGTTTTGAATTTGGGGATACATGCTCCTGGTGAGCACAAGATGTCTGATATCAGCTTGACATCTCAGTTATAAATGGAATTCAAAATGTTTTTGGAAGTATGACTAATGTATAATCTGACTTCTAAGGTACGCACGCCAAGGCCTAGAAGACAAGGGGACAGTTTACTTTGTGCTATAAAAACACAAACCTTAATCTTTGATCTTCCAACTTTATCTTTCTGTTCTGGTTTTAGAGTCTCTGTTTATTGAGTCGTACTTTGGGAATCAGCCTGTTGTGAGACAAGGGTATGCTGGGAGAGAATATGGCATTATACAAGCAGAGTGTTTTGGCTGTATCAGTAGATCTAAGAAATACACCTGTTATTGGTTATTAAAAAGAGTTAGCTGTGGTGCAGGTTTCATTTATAATTGTTGCATGAACTGTTAAAGAATTACAGACAGCTTTATACCGATAGTGCAGGCATTTTTTTTTACTTAAGTAGAAGTATAGCTGCTAGTGTCAGAAATACTCAAGTAAAAGTTTGATAATGTATGGGCTCAGAAATGTGCTCAAAGTAAGAAAGTCAAAGTAGTAACCTAGCTGAATATTGTCCTGTAATAAAATAATATTAGTAGGTGAGACTACAAACTTAGTCTGGTGGTGAACAGGCACAAGAGGGTCAGAGGCACATTTGGCAGCCAGGGTTAGAGTTCAGAGACCCTGAGCCTTGTGGTTGGGCTAGCAACATGGTCTGGTGAAAGAGTCTAACATCCATGCATTACATGGTGTTGCAGCTGTTAAAAACAAAACAAACAAACAAACAAAAAGCCTATAAACTAACCCCCTTGTTTAGAGGTGATTGTCAGTTTGCTGGGTTTTTTAGAGACGCTGAGAGTGAGAGAGATCGTGTTCTACATTACTTTAAAAGTGATTTTCAGAGCTGGTGATGTATGAAACACTGTCCATAGAAACATGGATCAACTCTGTAGCAAATGAAATGTTTTTTGGACAACAAATGAGTCACGTTTTAAGAACAGTTTGAATAATCTGCGCTGCCAGACAGACATTTATGAAGCGCTGGCTATAACACACAGCCTGGTCCTGACGCGAAATGGCAAGGGTCTCACGCTCTCAGGAACGCTTCATATAGGACCGGGTGCTTCTAAAACAATAGATGGGGTGCCTATAAGTCTTGGGGGGGGGCATACACCTGCAGGGCATCACCTTGCTGTGCAAGTTTAAAACAATGAGGGTGGGGGCACGCAGTTGCTGAGATCCGGTGTAACTGGCCAAGATAGGCCTAAGGGACCGCTTTTGCTGGCTACTTCAGAAAATAGTCGAGACCTTGCTCGACTGGTACATCTGCGGGGCTTTTACCTTGTCGAGGAATTACAGAAAGAGCCGAATACCGACCACTTTAAACAATAGGTTGGGTCCCGGCCTTGCTCGACTGGTACACCTGCCGGCTTTTACCTTGTCCTAAGGCCTAAGGAATCCCAACAATTAAATGATACCCGCGGTGGGCTTTTGTAATCCTGAACAAATTCAAACAATTAGCCAGCTGTTGAAAAGACAGAGCGGGTCTGGGCGACTGGTTTTAGAAGTATCACTGCAGCGTTTATTTTCTAAAGAGCTGAATGTTATTTGCGACCATCTGTTGTGTTAAAAACTACTCTGAAACCATGAAACCCCTTACAGAAGAAATGCCCGTTTGATCCGTTTTTAAATAAATAAAATGCTTGCATCGCTGCATGCTGTGACATCAGAATCACAAAATGAGTGTGATTAAAACACAATTAGTTTGAAAGAGCGATACTGCCTGCTTATAGCATTTGTTTTCTAATGGACTGAATGTTATTTGTGACCATTTACTGTGTTAAAAACTAGCTGGCTTTGTCTCACTCTTAGTTCAACATTACGAAATCACAATTTTTAAATAAAATGATCGCATCAACCCTGGAAAGAAACCCTAGTAGATGTGTAAAAACTAGTTAAATTAAAACTAGGGGTTTGATTAAATGAAACGCTTGTGAAGATGCTGACATTACCCATTCAGAAGAAATTCCCATTTGTGCCGTTTTTAAAATAAAATGCATGCATCACTGCAAGCTGAGATATTGTCAGAATCACAAAATTAGTGTGACTAAAACACTATTACCAACACTTTTGACTAGATGTAAATAAAAAGCATCCCCTCTTTGTTAAGGTGCACTGTGAACCAAAACAGCTTCCACTCTGCCCGCAAAACAAAGAATTACTTTTAAGAACACATATGTCTGCATAACTGAATGTTGAGATACACCTAAGTGATAAAAATTGTTTAATTAAAAAACCCTATGGTTTGATTAAATTAAAACCCAGTTAAAAACACATAAACTCGTATAACCCCTCTGACGCCCTGTGTGTGTCCACACATGAACTAGCATGCCCCCGAGCACACCTGAATGCGCATGCGCACACACACGAAACTCCCCAACACTGACAGGCACACAGGTTGCCCTGCGTGTCTGCTATTCTGCTTTCTGACAGTTCCACCACTGCAGTCCTGATCACCTTCCCCGTCTCATTTGACCACACTTATCCTGTCCGAACAACATCTCAGTGACCCCTTTGTAGAACATTTCTAAATCTATAATGAACATCCATGACTTTGGAAAGAGATTATAGCACATTTAAGAGATAACAGCAGTCCCACTATTTTCCTTTTTTTTTTTTTTTGGTCATTTTCATTCTTTTTTTTAATATCTTCCTGGAAACCTAGAAGATGTCCAAATCTCCTGTAATGCTAAGAATACTTGTTGTTAACCACCATTAATATTTAAACAGAAGCTGTTATTATTTATTATTTAAGATGAATTCTCCCTGCTTACCTGTAAATGAATATGCTCCCTGTATAAAAATACCGGAAAACCAAACTTGATATCTTCAAAAAGCTGGAAACAATGTGCGAATGTTTCATGCTTTATGTGTGTGTGCGGATTGTTGAATATGTAAACAGAAATACCTGTCTACTCACATTGTTGCTCCACCTTCTTTTTGTAACATTTATTTGTTCGTCCCAGTAACTCTCAGCAGAGAAAGAAGCAGGATCCCGTTGGCTCACATAAACGTCTCACTAATTCATCAAGGTAAGGACCGTCTGATCTCTTCTGAAATTATGAAAATACAGAAAGAAAAAAGAAAAAAAAACAATAAAAAACAGTGCTAATACAATATAAAACAAAAGGTTTCTTGCTGGTATAATATAAATAACAAACAGAACAAAATTAAATAAGTTTAATATAAATATAACAAGTAAAAGATCATTCTGTTTGTTATATATGAAAAAACTGATCCAAAGTCCATGCATGGTGGCTTTCTTTGTTTTTGAAAAAAAAAAAAGACAGCGAAAATGGAAGAATAAAAATGAATAAAATGTAAAAAGTAAACACAATTACACAAGTGCAGTTTTATACTTTGCTGTGATTTACACAACCATTTAACATCTGGTGATGGGATGTGTGTTTCTACCACTTTTAAAGAGGCACTGGCTCCTCGCATAGGAAAGTTTAAACTTTTACATTTTTATCAACTCACTGACAGGTTAAATAAGATCTGTTTTGGTGGTGTACACTTTTACATTTAGTTCTTTGTAGGAGACCCATTTTAGCAAGTGCATTTTCTGGATTGCAGGTATGCCAAAATGGCACAATAGGTGCAGTTATGAAAACATATGCAAATAACACCCTGATCTCTGTGACCTAAAAGATTTAGGATTCGATTTAGGAAAACACATGGTAAGAATAAATACAAGTCAAACAATTATGTTTGGTGATTTCATAAATGTATTTAATTTAAATATATACTCATAAGAAATAATTCTTTGGGGATGTTGAAAAGGTTTTTGAATTTTAAATGTAATTAGCATAAAAGTTAATTTGTATCTTTGGAAACAATAGTTTGACAAAGAAAAAGGAACCGTAATATGTCAATAATTTACATGCAATGTAAAAAACAGAGTGGGAGATGAATTATACATTATCACCATTTCATGCTACCATGATGATGGTTTTCGTCATCTTGCCTGACAAAGCATGACTGACTTTTGTTTTTTCAGTGATAAAAAACTACTGCATTTCATGCAGGTAGTGTATTAGTTATGCATACACATCTGAATGAAAAGGATTGTTGTAAAACAGGTGCATTGTGTTTCACCTTTTACTTTTGATTACAACCAGAAGAATTCAAGTCACTGATTCTATCTCAGCTGTCATTGGGCAAGAGGGAGGGCACTTCCTGGACAGGCTGCCAATCTAAAGCAGGATCGGTGCATAGAGACAGAAAACCATTTATGCTCATATTCATACGGCCTGTTTAGAATAATCATGTCCTTTGTCTGGAGAGAACAAAGACACGGGGAGAAGATACACATTCCACACAGAAAGGCCCAAAGCTGAATACGAACCCAGGAGCTTTTTGCTGTGATATAATTCACTGCTTTACAATATTTCAACCTTGTTGCCAAGTTTTCACTCTTCACTCTATTTCATTTTCAGATTACAAAACTTAACTGTACTTTCTATTTAATTTCCCCCCTCCCCCTATAAACAGACACTATGGAGGTACCCAAAACAGGTTTCCCAACACCACCGTACCCCGGTCCCCCTTTGGACTACAACTCTGTTCAGCCTGTTGTCCAGCCTGTGGTTCAGCCAGTTGTCCAACCTGTTGTCCAGCCAGCTGTTCAGATTGGTGAGAGATCAGAAGCTACCAGTCATTTTATTTAAATAGTTCGCCTGTATTGCTCTTTTATGATTTGCCACTTTAGTCGGTGTGGTTGAAGATTTTCTTTAGCTTTTGTTAAGATTGTTTAAAGTTAAATATCTTTTCTTTATGTCCAGTTCAACAGCCTGCATACCAATACAATGCACTACAACCTCAGGTTGTGCAGCCAGGTGAGTGTCTTTCTTCAGTTCAATATGAATTTGCAAAATTAAGCAAAAACTGAGATAGTTCCAAATCCAGTCTTCATGGTGTTTTAGTGAGGAAGTATTATTGTTATTAAAGTCATCAGAAGACTGTGCTTTGTTGTTTTTGCAGTGAGTCAGGTGGTGGTGATGCAGAGTCATCTCCCAAAAGATGTTCCTGGACAGATGAAGTGTCCTCATTGCCATACCGATGTTGTGACTAAAACAGAGTACAAAATTGGGATCCTCACCTGGTTAATTTTTGCTGTATTACTACTTGTAGGGTGAGTTAAAAACCCCAGCACACATGACCAAAATAAAACCTCATACACGCTCCAAAACGTCATACAGGAGTGGTTACTCAGCAACACATAAATATATTATAAATATTCTAGTAAAACCGAGACAGTGAAAAGCAAACAGTTTACATTCAGATGTTTCTACAGAGTGTGATGCACCTCAAATCCATTCAGGTCTACAGAAAACTTAAAATTAAACAAAACAGAATTTGGTCTATGCTGAAGTTTCCTTTTTTAGTAAACTAATTAAATTTAGGACCCAAAATGGAATATGTGTACAAAGAAAATATTCCATTGTATATCAGATAACTCAAGAGCAGTTTGTGTCAATTCCTGTTGTTCTTGCTATATAAATATAAATGGTGTAATATATATTTGAAAAGTAAAAAGCAAAGGGATTACCATAATATACGTGTTACTGTTGCTGAAAACACCGACGAAAATTACTTAATATTATCCCTACAAACAAAACAACAAATCGTTGGTAATATGGTGACAATGCAAGACAAAGTGAGGATTGCTATTGAAGTCAGTCTTCTTCTCACTGCATGTCCATTAGTTCTGGTAAGCAACTAAAATAACAGATCTGTGAGTTCAAGATGTAGACTTGTTTCTCGACTCTGCCTAATCTTTAACAAACATGCAGCATAACTGATCATTCACATGAGGAACTTAAGCTTTATGTTAAACCTGTGTAATATGTGATGTGATCATTATTTTGATGCCATTTTGTTGGTTCAAACCAGCTGCTGGCCTTGCTATGTGATCCCCTTCTTCGTCAAAGAATGCAAAGATGTGGAGCATTCCTGCCCTGCCTGTAACAGCGTAATCCACATCCATAAGCTCCTATGAAGCAGAACTACAGTTCACCTTCTACTGGACCAACAGCAGCAAGGCAATATATGTTTTACCTGTATATGTACTGAACATACTGATAAAAACTATACATATCAGCAATAAAAGAGCTTTCTTGTTTTCCAGATGATTACTTGAATCATGTTAAAAAATCTAAGTTAATTATCAGGATAGCTTTTATTTGTTTTTTCAAACTTGTAGTGAGTGGTGTGGTCTTGGTGTGAAATACCTCAGCGATGAAGTGAAATGAAGGATAATATGTATTAAATGAACTCTAGGGGATTTTTTTTTTTTTAATATTTCTACGAGTGAAATTTGTATATTTTTCCACCTAAAGTTATTCTCTTGATTTTCTTTTTGATGACATATTGAATGTTTTTAATCAAATTCATATTAATTTAATATAAAAAGACAGCAAAACCGATAACAATACAACTGAAGATAACATGTCAATATTGACCAGTGATCATTGTTTGCACCAATATTTTGGTCTTTTAAAAACACTGGACACTTTTCATGCAACATTACCTTTTTAAATAAAAAATAAATGTATTGTCACCCAATAGTTATTACCTAAATCACTCATACAGTTTCTCTTGGCTTAATTCTGTTTACATTTAAGTCTTTTTAATTACAATAATAATTCACTGTTTGTAAGATGGAATCATGATCTACAAATAAATGTTTAATTATCAGTGAAGTGCAACATTTCTTGACTGTATAACTGAAGACTGCAATGGAGTTTAAGTCAATAAATATTCCTTATATAAGAAAACAGGTAAATTTAAGTTTTAACCCAACATTTACTCTTTACTACTTTATTTGCTCTTTCATAAATGAGAAAAACAAAGATAAAAAAATTTGATGGGTAATATTGGTAAAGTAAGGCATTAATGTAAAGATTTTTTATTCAATAGAGGGATGTGTGTGTTTTTATGTGTGAACTGATTGGTGCAATATTAAAATATAATTTATATGCGTGTCTGGTTACATTGATGTGACGGAGTTACACCGTCCCGGGCCGCAAACAGCTGATCTGAGCGCATACACGCACCACCACCATTAGTCTACTATTGTTGCGCTGGGTTACCGTGGCTGCACGTCTTTTAGTCGACCGGGCAGTTAAACAAAAAAAGCGGTGAGAGGTATATTTTGAGCCGCACAGACGGTGGCCAACATATTTTTTTAACTTACCTTTAAGGCCGGTCGCGTAGACACCCCGTGATCGCCGTTTATGCGAGTGGTTATACAAGCCGATGGTGTTCCAGGGTTCAAATTGTGAGTTCGCAGGCGCTTTGAAAGGTCACGTGAACTGCATTTTTGTTTGTGTTTTTTTTGTTATTGTGAAACACTGTAGGCTGCCTGGAAGTGGCCATAAATGTCTATATATATATTGTAGGAATACAGCTAGAAATAAGATGAGGAAAAAAGAGTGTGTTGGGAAAAGAAATAATAAAGGGATGACTATTATGCCTAGTGGGAGGGGCAATAGGGTATAAAAGGAGGCTGTCAGGGCCTACATGGGCAGTCTGTGAGATGTTACAGTGAGGGTAACATGCAGACTGGCTCACCTGCTTGTTTTTTGTATATAGCTGTTTGTTTTGTGTTGAATTAAGTTAGTTGTTTATTCTCTTTGTAAATAATCTTTTGTGCACCTGGGAGGCCAGCAGAATAAACTATCCACACTGAACGCTTACTGACTACGCCCACATTTGTTCGGGTGAAGCCTAGGAGAGGACCCCGCGACAATTGACATTGGTCCCGGAGTGCCACATAATCTGCAAATAAAAAAGTCAGTTTATAAAGCTGGTGGGTCAGAGTACATCCAAAACAATTCATGTTTCTGGACTCAGTCACACTAGATTAGACAGCAATCTCCTCTTGACTAGGAATAAACAGTGGTAGCCAGGTAATTGCATTGATTGTTTTTGTTTGTTTTGTTTAAATTTGGTGACAAAGACAAATGCATTTGGAGTAGAAGACAAGTTGGATGTTTATAGTGTGGTACTATGAGCTGACACAAATTAAAAATAATGACACCACAGGGGAAGAGCAGAACAAAGCCCATTGAACACAGAAACACCAGACTTTCAAAATAAAACAGGAAACCTAAGGTGCAGACATGACACCATTAGCTTGACAACACAAGACATGGAATACATGAAGGGTGAGGGAGACTTAAACACAGGGCTGAAGATGCAAGGGAATCTAATACACAAAAAAACTATAGTGGCCACCTCGGCATAACTGAAAAGAACTTAGAGAACCTAATACACTTAAACCTAAACCAAAATACAAGATAGAGGAGGTGGCTGATATCCAGAAATCCTACCAGTGGCTGGACAAAGCTGGACTGAAAGACAGCACAGAGGCACTAATCGTGGTAGTTGTATTATTGTCTTTATTTGTTGTTGAACTCATTTTATCTTATACCTGTAATTCCTGTTTTCTGGCTAATTATCAGTGATACTAGTCACATGTGTGGAATGGGTCTAAAGACTCTTAAAGCTGAGTGATAGTCATTGGTCTCTTTTTAGAGTAATAGTAATGTGATGACTTCTGTTTAAGACTATCCCAGGTACACCACCAACCTGTTCATGTGTCTAACAGTTTCCCCCACTCGGTGACACACCCGCCAGGGGTCAAACTCTGGTAATTGGTGATTCTGTTGTCAGACATGTGAAGCTAGAGACACCGGCAACCATAGTCAATTGTCTTCCAGGGGCCAGAGCAGGTGACATTGAGGGAAATTTAAAACTGCTGGCTAAGGGTAAACGTAAATTCAGTAAAATCATAATTCACGTTGGCAGTAATGACACCCAGTTACACCAATCGGAGGTCACTAAAATCAATATTGAATCGGTGTCTAACTTTGCCAAAACAATGTTGGACTCTGTAGTTTTCTCTGGTCCCTCCCCAATCAGACCAGGAGTGACATGCATGTTTAGCCGCATGTTCTCCTTAAATTGCTGGCTGTCTGAGTGGTGTCCAAAAAACACCACTCAGACAGCATTAAGCATTAATCCCACTTTGGATGGAGCAGCTCTCACACTGGCTGCCTGGCCGTCAGAGGATAGACTTTAAAGTTCTGATGCTGGTCTATGAAGCGCTGAATGGTTTAGGACCAAAATACATCAGTGACCTCCTGACCCAGTATGAACCTTCCAGATCCCTCAGGTCATCTGGATCTGTTTTTTTTTTTTTTTTTTATCAGTTTCCAGAGTCAGAACCAGACATGGAGAAGCTGCATTCAGCTTTTATGCTCCATACATCTGGAACAAACTCCCAGAAAGCCTCAGATCAGTTGAAACACTCAGTTTATTTAAATCCAGGTTGAAGACTCACCTATTCTCTCATTCTTTTCAAAACCTACATTTTAACTACTGATTTTATCTACTGTTCTGATTTCATCTACTGTTTTTTTTAATCAATTTTAAATCATGCTTTTTATTGTTTTTGTTTTTTAATGTCTCTGTAAAGCACTTTGAATCACATTGTTGTTGAATTGTGCTATATAAATAAACTTGCCTTGCCTTGCCTCATTTCTAGAAATATGGACAAATTTTTTAAACCCCCCAAAATATGACTATCCAGAGTTGGGACCAGGAAGCAGAGTTGCAGTCTTACACGCCTCTCTGCAGCTTCTCACCTCCTGCTACCCCCCCCCCCCAAAAAAAAAACCCCATCTCCATTGAGACTGTGTCAGCTTTCAAACAGACAAAAACAAACTAAAAACCAGCAGTAAACAACTTAGACATAAAAAAATCACAAAGAAGGAACAATACAATACAATGACCCGAGTCATTCTAACTACCAGAAACCTCGAAGTACAGGCTGAGGGGGAGGTGTGGCAGCAATTTTTCACACCAGCCTATTAATCAACGAAAGACCAAGACAGACTTTTAATTCATTTGAAAGCCTGATGCTTAGCCTTGTCCACCCCAGCTGTGAAACTCAGAAACCAGTCTTACTTGTTATCATCTATCGTCCACCTGGGCCTTACACAGAGTTTCTGTCTGATTTCTCAGACTTTTTATCTGATTTAGTGCTCACCTCAGATAAATTAATTATTGTGGGTGATCTACATCTACAAATCCATGTAGATGCTAAAAATGACAGCCTCAACACAGCATGAGAGTCAATTGGCTTCTCTCAAAATGTAAAAGAACCCACCCACCACTTTAATCACACTCTAGATCTTGTTTTAACATATGACATAGAAACTGAACATTTAATAGTGTTTCCTGAAAACCCTCTCCTGTCTGATCATTTCCTGATAACATTTACATTTACAATAATTGATTACACAGCAGTGGAGAGTAGACTTTATCAAAGTAGATGTCTTTCTGAAAGCGCTGTACACTGAAAAAAAGGCCATGTTGGATTTACTTGATTCAATAGTGGACATTTGTTGCACACAAATGTTTTGTTTTGGCAGAAACTTAAACAACTGAGTTAAATCAACACAACTTTTTCATATTCAATAAACCTGTGCATTTTGTGTTTCTAAAACGCGATTGAAACATGTTCAGATGAAGTAAGTTGAGCTCTTGGAATATTTTAATCCTTCACAATTTTGTCATTTTATTTCAACACTATTCAATAACTTTTACCCCAATACTACTTGGTCACTTAAATACTACATGTTGTCTTCATATTACATAATGTTCAACAAAGTCTAGATCCTGGTTACCATAAAAATTGAATGGATTTACAATGACTACCATCCTCTGGGTTGCAGGAGAGCTGGGAAATAACCCTGAAGTGATAGGTTACGAGGCAGGGTACACCCTGGACAGCTCACCAGTCTATCACATAGAAACAAACAACCATTTACACTTACATTCACAGATAATTTAGAATCATCAATTAACCTAGCTCTAATAGCTGCATGACTTTTAATTGTGGGAGGAAACCAGAATACCCAGAGAGAAACCACTGCAAACTAGCCAGAATGTGGATTTGAACCCAGGACCTTCTTACTGTGAAGCAACAGCACTAACCACCATGCCAACAATCTAGGAAACACAGGAAAGCTATGATTTCCTGTGTTTGATGCAGAATTTTTTTGTTTTTATCCTTGACAGGTTAATCCACAATAAATAGCAATAGCATGCATGTGGTGTGTGTGTAGTTCTCTGCCTCTTATAACTCCACTGATTTTCCTGCAGTTTGAAATCTTGTGCGATCTTGTGAATTTCATGAGTTCAGCAACTAACCACTCTTACTAGATTGTATCCTGTCATCTCAACAAGAACAAATTAAGTTTTTGAATTCCATGCAAATCCTACATGATTTAATTACGTTCATAGAAACATGAAATTATTGTGTTCAAATTACAAGGTAGACTTTTTTAATGTAACAACCACCCAATTTACTTTTTTTGGTATACCAAAAAAGAGTGCGAGACTGAAACCCCTGCAGTGTCGCGGGATTTAACATTGCTATATTATTGACTTACTTCACTTGAACATGATATGAACAATTTAATCTACCCTCTCTGCATATCATGTAGTTTCTACACTATATAGTTACACCTAACTTTAAAGCATGAGGCAATTGTGTTAAATACACGCAAGATGCTTACGTAAATCCAAGAGCTGGCCAATCCCTTTTTTTCAGTGTAACTAAGTTGCTAACTAACTAAGTTTAAGAATATAATCCACCCACTGTTATCATCTTCAATGACCTGTACCAACACAGATCAGAGCAGCTACCTGAACGCTACTCCAATAGAGGTCAATTATCTTGTTAATAATTTTACCTCCTCACTACGTACGACTCTGGATACTGTAGCTCCTGTGAAAACTAAGGTCTCAAATCAGAAGTATCTGACTCCGTGGTATAATTCTCAAACACGTAGCCTAAAGCAGATGACTCGTAAGCTGGAGAGGAAATGTGTGTCACAAATTTAGAGGATCATCATTTAGCCTGGAGAAATAGTTTGTTGCTTTATAAGAAAGCCCTCCGTAAAGCCAGAACATCTTACTATTCGTGAGTGATTGAAGAAAATAAGAACAACCCCAGGTTTCTCTTCAGCACTGTAGCCAGGCTGACAAAAAGTCAGAGCTCTTTTGAGCCAATCATCACTTTAACGTTAACTAGTAATGACTTAATGAACTTCTTCACAAATAAAATTTTTATCATTAGAGAAAAAATTACCAATAATCATCCCACAGATGTAATATTATCTACAGCTACTTTCAGTACCATTGATGTTAAGTTAGACTCTTTTTCTCCAATTGATCTTTCTGAGTTAACTTCAGTAATTACTTCCTCCAAACCATCAACGTGTCTTTTAGACCCCATTCCTACAACTGCTCAAAGAAGTCCTGCCATTAATTAATTCTTCGATCTTAAATATGATCAACCTATCACTAATAATCGGCTATGTACCACAGGCCTTCAAGCTGGCAGTAGTTAAACCTTTACTTAAAAAGCCATCTCTAAACCCGGCAGTCTTAGCTAATTATAGGCCAATCTCCAACCTTCCTTTCATATCAGAAATCCTTGAAAGAGTAGTTGTCAAACAGCTAACAGATCATCTGCAGAGGAATGGTTTATTTGAAGAGTTTCAGTCAGGTTTCAGAGCTCATCACAGCACAGAAACAGCTTTTGTGAAGGTTACAAATGATCTTCTTATGTCCTCTGACAGTGGACTCATCTCTGTGCTTGTCCTGCTAGACCTTAGTGCAGCTTTCAATACCGTTGACCATAATATTCTATTAGCGCGAGTATTACAGGTACCGTACTGCAGCGGTTTGTGTCATATCTATCTAAAAGACTTCAATTTGTGCATGTAAATGGAGAGTCCTCTTCACACACTGAGGTTAATTATGGTGTTCCAGAGGGTTCAGTGCTAGGACCAATTCTGTTTACATTATACATGCTTCCCATAGGCAGCATCATTAGAAAACATAGTATACATTTTCACTGCTATGCAGATGACACCCAACTCTATCTGTCTATCTGTATCTATATGAAGCCAGATAACACACACCAATTAGTTAAACTGCAGGAATGTCTTAAAGACATAAAGACCTGGATGGTCGCTAACTTTCTGCTTCTTAATTCAGATAAAACTGAGGTTAGTTTACTCGGCCCTGAAAATCTTAGAAATATGGTATCTAAGCAGATTCTTACTCTGGATGGCATTACCTTGGCCTCCAGTAACACTGTGAGGAACCTTGGAGTCATTTTTGACCAGGACATGTCCTTCAACGCACATATTAAACAAATATGTAAGACTGCGTTCTTCCATTTGCGCAACATCTCTAAAATTAGAAATGTCTTGTCTCAGAGTGATGCTGAAAAACTAGTTCATGCATTTATTACTTCCAGGCTGGACTACTGTAATTCATTATTATTATTTTGTACATTAGGCTAAAACAGTTTGATCATCAAACATTTAGTGCAAAAAATAACAAACCCACTGGACTCACAATACTTCCATGCTTATTTACTGTCCGTCTGTTTTAGTTACTTAGACAAACTAGCCTGTTTGTCATGTTGTTGGGTTGTGGACCCAGCGTTTTGCGTTTTTTTTTTTTTTTTTTATTATTATTTTTATTTTTATTATTATTATTGTTGTTGTTGTTGTCTGTGAAGGTTCTCAGTCATGCAGGTCATTGTAGTCTACAGTGTTGGGTGAGTTACTTTAAATTAGTAACTTAGTTACATTACTAGTTACTTCTATCAAAAGTAACTCAGTTCACTTTTGATAGAGACACCTGCAGTCTATCTGGGTCAGATATAAACCAAGTTTAGGTGGAGTTTATTTTCGTTATGCTGACTTTTTCCTACTGCGTACTAGCTAGCATGACGGAGTTTCTATACAGCTGGGTGGGTGCTATGATGTTAGTGATATTGAACTTTATTTTGTTCATAAGGTTAGTTAGTAGAGTTGCCAACCGTCCCCTGAAAAACAGAATCGTCTCATATTCAGAGAAAATATTATGCGTTTCGCATTGAGGTGAAAGGGAGCACAGTTTGTCCCGGACTTCAGCTACAATGAGAAAGACACAAAGCTGGAGTTATTCTGTGTCTTTGCTGCACAGCTGCCTCTTCTTCTCTCATTCTCTCCCCTCCCTCTCCTGTTTCTACTTCAATCATGAAACGGATCAATGATTAGCTGATCGGCTTTTCTCTCTTGTTTGTTTATCGCCCACTTTGCGCCAGAAAGAGGAAACCAGCGGATGCCGCGCTAAACAACAGCAGCTTGTTTAAGCTTGATCAGCTGTTGTTAAAATGTATTTAATATTAATTTCTAGTATCAGCTGATGTTTGCAGGAGCCACAGCTGTAAAAGCTGCTGGTCATGATATGTGGTGAGAGGAAAATGTGAAGATGAAACCAGGAGATGTCTTTACTGAATCATCAGGGCTGAGCAGGTGATGGAGAAACAGGTTTACCCTTTAGGTGACATGAATGAGTTGAAGGGAAGTTATGAACTGTTTCTGAGAGACAAATAACACCAGGATCCGTTTTCTACGTAACTGACAGCTGGTAACTGTGCAGGGGCGGGTCTAGCAAAGTGTTGCCAGGGGGCCAGGTAGGGCATTAACAGGGAGAGGGGGGCACAAAGACATACTTTTCTTTCTTATCCTCATTTAAAATATCTAGCTTTTAAAAAATAATTATCTGAATCTTACAACAAACGATTGATAGATTGACACATATATACCATCAAGACAGTGTTCATCACTGTCACAACAGTGTTTGTTTTCATTCAAAGTCTTTATGATTTTTCCTATAATGGCGGGCCAGTCTCTAATCAAAACGCCCGGGACGATTTTTGTCCCAGTCCAGCCCTGTATGCAGCTCATCTGCAGTCTGGACCTACATCTTCCTATTTGGAAGGCAGAATTTCCGAGTTCTGAGTACAATCGAAAGCACCACGACTGCAGTTTTTGTGTTGGATGTAAAAAGCCCACATGATGCTGTGCTGTGATGTAGGCTGGAATTATGGCAGCGGTCAACGACGGCCCAGGCGTGGGATTTCTCTCGTGGAAATATGCACATTATTTTTTCCTTTCTATTGGTAGGTGGCACAGTGCACTTGTGGCAAGTAAGCAAGCTAGAAGACTGGCAATCTTGCTGGGTATCCAGTTACAGAGGCAACACATTAACAAGAGAATTCTGAGTAAAACCAAAGTTACTTTCCCTAGTAACTAGTTACTTTGAAAGTAACGAATAACTTGAAGTAACTGAGTTACTTTTGATAGAAGTAACTAGTAATGTAACTAAGTTACTAATTTAAAGTAACTCACCCAACACTGTAGACTACAATGACCTGCATGACTGAGAACCTTCACAGACAACAACAACAACAATAATAATAATAAAAATAAAGGAAGCCCTGTTAGGGCTTCCTCATCTGAATCAGAGTCTGAAGACAATGAAGAGAGGAGGAGGCTTTTTGTCTTTGCTGGGTCCTTTGTGGTGGCATCTTTACACTGTTCCTGCAGCAGGGCCTCAAAGCTGGTCCAAACCTCTTCTAGCGCTCCCCTTGCGAGACACTTTAAATCCTTAAAGTGTGGGTCAAGCACAGTAGCTATGTGGAGCCACTGATGGTTGAGTGTAGCTACACGTTGGGATAGGTCCTTTGTGAAGGTAGTCTTAAATTCCATCACGTAGTTTGAGTCATCATCTGAGACATTCATGGTGTAATGCAGGTGGCAGAAAGCAGGTAAAATCACTGAACATGAGACATATGTCTCACCTCTAAGAAGTTCAGTCACAAACCTGTAGTAGACAGTTCAAGAAGGTAATTATTAATCTACACGATAACTGTCAACTATAGAACTTTTTAAAGAAATGGTAACAATAAGTTATAAAAAATAATTTTATTTACCTGCATGGATCAAGGACAATTGCCAGTTTTTGGAGTTTTATCAGTTCTGATGGATTTAAAATGACTAGCTTTTGATTTTGTTTGTCTAAAGCAGCTAAAACAGCCTCTTGATTCTTTAGTAGACGAGAAACCATAACCAACGTTCAATTCCACAGTATGGAAACATCCTGTATGAGTGGCTCTTTCTGTTGCACAAGTCTTGTTTGCGCAAGGTGCAGTTCCTCCATATTAGCAGGGCTGTCTTTAATCCATCTAACTTTGCTTGCTTTTCAGTGTAATAAAGCTGCTGAATTTTACTCGAAATAGTCTTTCGGCACGGCACTTGGAATGTTGGATCACCTGACGCTAACTGTAGCACATTTTCTAACCCCCCTATCTTCTACCACTGATAGTGGTCTACAGTCCAGAGCAATCCATTTTGCGAGATAATTTGTAAGTTTGTCCGATGCTGACTTACTGATTTTGGTCCTGAAGCCAGTCATTTCATTAAGTTTGGGCTGCTGACACCTTTTGTTGGTACTTGGACTGCTACCGCTAACAGCTCCCACAGTTTCTCTGTTCGCTGCAACATGTTTTGCATTTAAATGGTACCGTAAGGTTGAAGTGCTTTGGCGGTATGCATACTCCCTTTTGTACAGTTTGCACAAAACCACGCTTTTATCAAGGCTTCCGTCGGGTAGTCTTTTGAAATGAAATTTACCTCCAATCAGTCCTAAGAAGGCTTCTTTGTAGCTCAGATGTGTGCATCAGTTTAATTGGTATACCAGTAAAGCGTGCATTGACAGAAGTTCCCCTTTGCTTGGAATGCAAAGTGCAATTAAATGCGTTATTTTTTCAAATTAATTAATCACAATTAACACGTTAAATTTCCACCCTTAATTCAAACCCAAGACCTTCATGCTATGAGGCAACAGCGCTAACCATCGTAGAACCATGCTGAGCTTCACTGCTTTAAAATCCTTCAATGTTTTCACTCACTCGAAACTGTTCCATGTAAGCTAACAGTTGTTGGAAGAGATCGGAAGAGGTATAAAGCTAGTCTTACGAGATTCCCCACTCCTTTTTGAATGTACCCGTAGTCACTATTGACACAGATTAGGATCAATGAGTTCCTTCAGCATGTCTCTACCCTGTTATCTTCCATCTCTGTCTTCTTTTGTCTTTTGTCAGAACACTTGCAATGCTTAACAAAATTTTTAGACTACCACCCAGTGTAAGGGTTATGCCACAGCTGCGCACTGTAAGATGCCAAGTTAGTTATTTACTTCCATTCCTGATAAAAAACAAACAAACAATAGTTTCAGTGGTTTAATATAATGCTTGATTATAAGCATTATATAATAATGCTTAAATTTGTTGAGCATTGTAAATGCTCACTGGGACAGAATAGGAGGCACACATACAAAAGATAACATGGTTAAGTGCTGGTCTGTCAAACATTTTTAGGTCAGTGGCAAATAATTTATGTTCTCTATTAAGTTAAATTCAATCTATGTCATATTGGCGCTATAATGGCAAGGGGGATTTGTGACAACAAGCATGAGAGGGAATGTTTAAAAGATGGTATCAAGACATGATATGAATGTTTGGAAATGGCAGCATTAACAAAAATACAGGAGGTGGAGGTGGAGATGGCAGAATTTAAGATTCTGAGATTTCCTGGTGGAACAGGATTAGAAATTTGTGTATCACAGGGACAAGTGAGCAGCTTGGAGACAAAGAAAAGCAAGGTTTAGATGTGTGCAGAGGAGGAATAGTGGATAAATTGGGCAAACAATAATAAAGATGGTGTTGCCATGCAGAAGCAAAGAATAAGACCTTAGAGAATATTTGTGGATGCAGTGAGAGGGAGAATATTGGTGTGACAGAAGAGGATGCAACGAACAAGGTAGATGCAGATGACCTGCTCTACTGATTGCTAAAGAGAGCAGCCGAAGTTATATTAATAATAATAATGATAAGAGGAAAGGGTTTATGTTGAACCATGAAGGGATTTGAAGGAAAGGTGTTGCATAAAACAAGCTAGCATGTAAGCTTTCAAATAGCAAGAGGTAATAAACGAATTAACTTCCAAAGTGAGATAATTTATCCTGTGAGCCGCAAAGTTAAATTCATATTTTCATCTAAGTCATCAGAGATGTGGAAAATGGCTTCATTAAGGTTTGATTTGCTCATTTTCGAGCTCTCTGATAGGCCATTATTGGATGTATTGACCAATAGCTCTTCTTCTACATCAATACATACACACTGGTAGTGCAGCCCTGTCATGCATCCATACTTGCTGTAGTCTGTACTTAGTGTATGTTAAATGAGCTCACCTCAGTTTTTTCATTTGTTACTTATAATGGATATTAGTGAATATTTTTTTTTGTGTTAAGATTTATACTTGTTATACTTATTGTCTCCTAAATTGCTAATGTGCAGAGCGGCTACTCACATTAGTAAGCTAACCACCACATGGTTTGTGCATCCATTGTATACACCAAGAGATATGTAAATATGTTCATACTCTATAAATACAGTTTACATGTGAATGTTCTGTTAAATAACAGAGTATATTGTTGTAGGTATGAAGTTAAAACTTTACATTTAGGTTCATATGCATTTATAGTAGAGATATAGAGTTTTTTATTGTCATTTGCTGTCCTCTAGTGACTTATTTAGAGTAAAACAAACTGGGAATTTTTTTTTTTTGTATAGCAACCGTCCTACTTTCTATCTCAGTGATGCCTGCAGCAAGAGGGAGTGTCTAAAGTAGGGTGACCATATTTTGATTTCCAAAAAAAGAGGACACTTCGTTCAGTCATGAAAAACTTTAATAATACTGTTTGTTTAAAGACATTTTTAACATATTTAAATGATGTCATCTCTGTGTGGTTAATGAATGGAAAAATAAAAATGTCATATAGACTTTTACAAGTCAACAAGTGGAAAAAAAACCTTAAAAACTTATTTTGTTTGCACGCAGGGGCGGTCCTAGCCTGTTTGGGTTGACAGCATTATGAATAAAATGTGCACTATTTGGAAGCAGCCCGCCCCCTCCCCTTTCGGCTGTTTGTGAGACCTCAGCACAGCAGCAGCAGCGAGCAGGCACACCGAGGGCCATCGCGCCAGGCACGTGCAGAGGGGGGGGCTGGAGGGGCTTGAGCACCCGCCCCTTTCCTGATGGGTGCCCAAAGTGCCCTTTTGTTGAGGCAACTTTAAAAAAAAAAAAAAATTATTTATTTTTTTTATGTGTGTGGGCATGCGGAGTCCTGTCTGTGCCCCTCAACAATAATATATACTATTAATCACAGTTTTGCTAAATAAAAGGATCTGGCTTGCATCAGTCACTTGATCACATTTAACCAATGATCGCCCTTGACGGCAGAACGCGCTGGTTACGAGCCGGGAACAGCTCACAAAGAGCACGCGCATTTTTTGTAGTCCGGAGCTGTAGGAGAAACACAAATTAACTCAGAGACACAGACTTACTATATTTCTTCCATACAGACTGATGCGACAAAACCAGTAAGTAGCTGTACAGCGCACACTGTAGTGTATAGCACCCAGGAGTATTGGCTTATTACGTACACGTTGGTAAGTTGTCTTGTTGCAACTGACAAACTGAAACAAACGAGCGTGCTGTGTGTGCAACAGCGCGACAAACATTACCTGTCCTTTTATTAACTGCACATGTAGTGCTGGTCATAGCTAGGGATGGGTATCGAAAACCGGTTCTTGTTGAGAACCGGTTCCCAGTGTTTCAATTCCTTGAAATTGTTTGTCATTTTTGCAAACGATTCCCTTATCGATTCCAGCCGCCCCGAATGACGTCACCACGTTGCGGAGCGTCATTTACCTGGCAGGAAACACGGCGCCTAAGCGGCTCAAACGCTCAAAAGTTTGGTTTTGCTTTACGAGAATGGATGACAACAGGGCAACTTGCAATACCTGCAAAGTAGATATTTCATTTAAGGAAGGAAACACTACAAATATACAAAAGCATTTGCTCACAAAACACATGATAACCTTAAATGAATGTCGTGTTTTTAATTCCGCTCCGGACTCGTGAATCTCAACCCAGCAGCAGCGGTAACGTTTGCACGTCCTCTCCCGTTAATGCGGCAGGTAAATAATCAACTAACAGTGCATATTATGTTAGCGCGATCTGCCTTATTACAAAACCTGCCATTACTGTGCATTTAGATGACCATGATGAGAGAGACAGACAGAGTCTGGCTCAGATGCTGGCAGTTGTCACTGCAGTCTACCGTTAGCGTCTCCTTTCAGGCCAGGATAGACGAATGTCACCGAGCAGTGACTAAGTTTGTGGTCAAAGGTTTGCACCCATTTGCCACAGCAGATGATTTTCGGTAAGTGAATGTGTTTAATTGTAGGCAGGGACATTACTGGATATTCTTGTGTAATTGATGTTATACTTTGTTATTGCTACAGAAGAATATTTATTTTATTATTTTACATTTAAATTTTTTTTTCCTGGGGACCCTGTGACACCCCATTGAAGAGACATAGGCTGGATCTCTTAAGATCTCACTGTTGGGTTTGTAAGGCCATGTTACTCCTAAATTTCTATCTTGTTCAAAGAGAAGATATAAAACAAAGTTCTAAGCTATTAGACCTTAGTGTTCTCCTTTTTTAAAAAGAATCGATAAGAGAATCGATAAAGAATCGAATCGTTAAACAGAATCGAAAATGGAATCGGAATCGTGAAAATCTTATCAATACCCATCCCTAGTCATAGCTGCTGGCTCACTGGGTAAGGCTGTCATGGGTCTGTAGCTCTGTCACCGTTTTAGAGAACATATTTTAAAGTAAGTTACCGGGCTTTTCCTGCCTTTCTGGAGGGATTATATTTCACTAAAAAACGATCTAATATGCATGTCCACATAATTATGCATTATTATAATTATAATATTTTAAAAAACACACGCTGTATTTTAAAGAACATACATTAGGAAGCAGATTATATTAGATTTATATTTTAAATAAGACAAAATTTGGATTTTACAGCAGTAAAATTATTGTATCTCTACAGTTTAAAAATGTAATAAGCTTTGCCCCTGCACAGAGTGGATAGTGAAACAAATGGAATCATCATAAATACATTATTTCATATTTATTACTTCCCCCTCCTCATTGCTTTATTATTGTAGCTCTAGTAATAAATAATAATGTAAGGATTCTGGATCAGCACCGTGATGCCCATAGTATATACAGTATTCTGAAGAAGGTCTAAAATGTCACTGTGTGTGCGTGCATGTGTGTGTTTTATGTATATGGATTATTTTAAATTATTACTCATGATATAACATTGTCCAGACATGGCTGGTAAGGACATGAGGAGGAAACAGTAGGAGCTGTGTGAGGCTACTAAAGGCAGTGCTATAACATTTTTCTGTCATCATTTTATTATAGATTAAGTGCAAAAGTTGTTAGGTGTGGATAATTAAGTTATAGTTTATTGCAATAGCAAGTTGTGCCTTGTTCTCAGATAGACAGCAAGTGGAGAGTGATATATGAAATGATGGGATGGAAGGAAGAAGAGAAGCAAAGAGTGATTCACAGGCAGAGCCGAGTTTATTTCTCACAGTTTTTTGTTGCCTTATGGTTCCAAGCGCTGTCACCAATCTTTGCATTTTGTTATTATCTCATGATACTTGTTTAATCAGCTACCATCTCTCCTATGGACTTTTTAATGTCTACAGTCTCAGATCAACACAGCCCTGCCCTCCAGCACCATCAGCAGCATGAGCAGCAGAAACACCTCAACAGCAACATTGTACCCATCAGGTAAAACATAGGCTACGTTTGCTTTGCCTTGTCGCCACCTCACAACAGTGATATAGTATGATGCGATCCCATATTAGATTCTTGATGAATGTGTGTTGTTGTTATTCAGCCTGGTTCAATGTGCCCCTTTTTAACTTTGAGCACCCGCCCCTTTAAACGTCTCTGCACGGCCCTGCATCGCGCTGACTTTGGGTTAAAAAATTTAATCGTATAATCGTAACAACGGCGTTAACGTTGACAGTCCTAGTTTGTTGGTTTGTTTTTATTTTGTTTTTTTGCGAGCTGGTTATTAGAAGCCGCTCCAGCCAGCCAGAGAATCCCCCGCCGTCCCGCCCCTCTCCTCCCTGTGTGTGGCAAGCAGCAGGCGCACCTGGCAAACGGAGGGCGCCTTTGCTTCCCGCAAATGGGCGATAGAAAACCGATCGGTGCCCATGCAATCCCCGAAATGCGCTGGCGTGATGTCGGGGCAGCGTGGGTGCGAGCGACTTTTTTTTTTTTTTTTTTGCCACCCCACCAATATATCAAAAACCGCTACTGTTTGCACGCCACTATTCTTCCAGTCAAAGTACTGAATTATGATTGGGAATATTTTCTCTGCTCCATGGTTACTTCCGTCTGTAAACACGACAGTACTGGATTTCATTACGAGTGACTTTACTGAATGTGGCGCTATCACACCATTGACAGTAGCTTCCGTCTTGGTGCGCGCACTGCTGAACCTTTTAGCTGTGTTTTTAAGCACTACACTAGTGCAATTCATGGATCTGTAGATATTGTGATGCTTCACAGTATGAATTGCCAGTGCAATCTGCTGCAGATAGCGCAGCACCCTCGTTTTCCCAGGTGTAACAAAGAACTCAGTCAACTTACTAGATTAATTTTCATACAGCCTTTTTATGTTTTTCTGTGTCCACGTGAGCAACAAGATCTCCGGCACCTTTGTTAGACACACAAATGTATGTGCCAGCTCTGAACACGGTGCACTCAGCCTCCAATTTATTTCGACCGGGGCGGTACGAGGGAAATTTCTTTTGCAGTTCGTCTGAAAAGATACACATGCTCTTTGACATCTTTGAAACATCACCAGGCACACTGCTGCGCGCTGTCTGTCCCGTCTGTGAGCGCAGAACATATGGGTTCTCCATAGGCAGAAAAACCCGGACATTTTCATCAATCTTGAAAATCCCCCCGGACGCCCCGGACAGAACGTGAAAAGCGGAGACGTCCGAGGAAAAGAGAACGGCTGATCACCTTAGTCTAAAGGAGCCAGGAGATTTACAAGACCATATGTAATTCAAAGCTTTAGTAACCTTATTTTTCAAATTGAGATTCATATATAATATAGATAACTCATTTTAATAGTTAAAATGTATTAAAATATATATATTTTTGCAGGCAATTAAAAATATACATCAGTCAGTAAAACTTTGGCCACTGAGCCGATACTGTTAGGCTGAACATTTAATTATTATTAACATTAATTATAAACATGATTGATTAACATCAACCTAATCAGAACGTTTGTTATCTGCAAGTTGCATTAACACACAGGCCAAACCTCACTTCTGAGAATGTTGATATTCTTGCTTTTCTTCATTGCAGCCACCACATTCCCCTTTAAACACACATACTTACTCATTCACCAGGACCATGTAGACACACACACACATACCCATGAACGCACACCAAATGTATCTTATCCGGGAGATACAATGATACAACATTTAAGAAAATATTTTCTTCAAAATATGATATTTTATTATGACTTTTTTTCGATACATGTAGCTGTAATCAGTTGAGCCATTAAAAACATTGCAATATCTAAAAGAGAAACCAATGAGCATTTTATTTTAAAAGACTAAACATTTGTTTTTCTCTTTTGAAGATGTATTAGTGCTCATTAATAACTTAAAAGTATTGTTTTTTTCATCTAATTACTTGATTAATCATTCAATAATCAATAGAATAATCAGTGTTGTATTTGAAATGGAAGGGGGAAAGACAATGTAAAAGAAGAACAACGTGAAGAAGACTTTCCCTCATAGTCAGAGCCCCCTCAAATTTCAAGTCAAAAATCTCCCTCTGGAGAGGGTGTGGTGTGCCTTTGCCTCTCCCACCAGGGCGTAACTGGACTTTGCTTCCCCGCCTCTGAACCCACCCTCAACACACACCTGTTGCTCACTCATGCTGATTCTGCTCTGGCTTCTCATCACGAGTATTATTCCTGGCAGACTACTTAAGATGGCAGGAGATGTTGCTTCCTCGCTGGATCGTCGCACTACCTAGCGTTGGTGTAGCCTAGCCTCTTAGTATCTTTTGTGATTTCCCAGAGTTTCCTCCTAACGTGGTTTTCCTTTGTGTACAGGCCTACTGGATTCCCTGCCCGTCTCTCCTGCTGCATGAATTCCTGTGGACGTGTGTGAGTGAGCATGAGCATTCTGGATCGGACTGCCTGAGTGAGCCCAGGAGGTCACTATACCAAAAAGCATTTAAACACATACAAGATTTAAATAAGGCAATGACAACAATGAAACACAGGTCACTGAAGTGTTGCTACCCACATCATAGTTAAATGCAATCTGGACCCAAGCAGCAGAAACTGTCAGCAAATAAAGCGGATAATGTTTATACCACTGATAATAACAAGATAATTTCACTTGAGAGAGGGTATCCCTCTGACATATAATTGGTGCCAGCAGACCCTTTATACTTATGCATACTGGATCACTTATCTGCCAACCTGCTGCCAGGCCAAACAGATCAAACCTGTGCCCCACTCACTGGCCTTTGGTGAGAAGCAGCAGGCTGGAGTGGGTATCTTGGTATCCCTCGACTTGCTGCCTGTACGTTGGGGGTTTTCCGGTGGACGAGAGGGTTTGTTCCCTGCAGAAAACGGGTCCTCACTGTTGTCTGTGCTAACAATTTAGAGTACCTGGCCTTCTTGGAATCACCGGGTGGGGACTCTATCATTCTACTTGGAGACTTCGATGCTCATGTGGGCAATGACAGTGAGACGTGGAGGGGCATGACTGGGAGTAACAGCCTGCCAGATCTGAATCCGAGCAGTGTTTCTGTGTAAACCACAGTTTGTCCATAACAAACACCATGTTCGAACATGAGGGTGTCCATAACATACTAGGTCATAAGTTAATGAAATTTTGACACTCAGGTGAACAGAGATGCTGAGCTGTCAACTAATCACCACCTGGTGGTGAGTTGGATCAGGTGGCGGGGGAGGATGCTGGACAAGACCAGGCTCGCATAAAAGTAAGGTCAGGATACACTTGGAAAGCCTGGCAGAGACCCTGATCCGCAAGATCCATGTCCCTCACAATGTTCTGTGGGATGTGCTTTGGAAGTCTGTCCCATTGCTACAAGCCATTTGATCCTTATATAACTATTGCAAAAGCTTGGTCCACATAGCTGGTAATAAGTCGAACTTGTTCCCGGTGGGTGTTGGACTCTGCTAGGGCTGCCCTTTGTCACTGATTCTGTTCATAATTTTTATGGACAGAATTTCTAGGCGTAGCCAAGTGGCGCAAGGCTTCCACTTGGGCAGTCTCAGACTCTTGTCTCTGCTTTTCACAGATGATCTGGTTCTGTTGGTTTCATCAAGCGGTGGACTCTAGCTCGCACTGGAATGGTTCGCAGCCGAGTGTGAAGCGGTGGGAATGAGATGGTCCATGGTCCTCAGCTGGAAAAGATGAGGACTTCAACCACCTGGGAGGGGCTCAGAGTACCGCTACTCTTCCACATAGAAAGCAGCCAGTTGAGGTGGTTCAGGTGTTACGGGGTAGAAGTAGTTAATAAAGTTAATGCTTTATTCTGTCTTTCATAGGTTTGGTTTTATTATATGAATGTTTGTATATAATTTGCATACATTTATTTTAAGTTTTTTTTTTACTTCCTACTTACACGTTATTCAAAGCAACACACTGCTTACACTGCATAAAAATGGGAGGTGAGGGCAGTCAGAGGAGTCACAAAGCATGTACAGAAGTACCACGAGTATGAAGACCCTAGCAATGCATCAGAGCAACAAGATGGATAAGCCAGACACAATCCCAAGGAGATTGGTCCTGGAATGGTCTGTGGAACAGTCCGTGGAACTGGAAAGGGAAAGGGAGGTCTGGGTTCTCTGCTTAGGCTGTTGCCCCCACGACCCAGACTCAGATAAGTGAAAGAAAATGGATGGATGTCTGTTTTTTCCCTCATCACTGATTTATCCTTATTTAAGGACTTCACTGTCTTTCAATTACATTTTTAACCTTTGCATTCCATGCCCAATCAGGATTTATGTTACTTTTAATTTCTTTCTTCTTTACTTTGATTAAGTAAACATTCAGTGGTCAAAAATTACTTTAGTAAAAAAAGATATGATAAAAAAAAATCCTTACAGGCTTACTGATTTTGGGCTTCTGTATGATTGCCATAAATTAAAGGAGTAAAAGTACTTACTGAATGATCTACAGCAAATTCCTGCTCATAGATAAACACAGATTTTAGATTACTTTCAGTAGAAGTTTCTAGTTTATTGTAGTTCACTAAATTTTGTTTAAATTTCTTTTGAGTAACTAAAATGAAATTTCAACTCATAAAATTAAAACCAAACATGTGGTGGTTTGAGTTTTGGTATTTGAACATTTAGTTAAATTTGTCAACATAACAGGGGTGTAGATTTGGTTTTGGCATTGGTGGGGACGGATGATTCAGCCATCGACCCCTGCCCCGTTTCTTATTTTTTCCTTTTTGTTTTTGCTTCTTGATAAAAAAAGGAGAAATATACTTGCCTACATATGCTATTCTACATGCTTTTAAACCATTTAAAATTACAATTCTTAGTTTTATATGTGAATTATATAATGTTAAATTACTATTAAACAAATGACTGACTAAGTATTTCAGGCTTTAGTTTACTTCAGCCATATTCCATATAAATCAGATATCATACAAAAGTAAAAATAGCTTCAAATACAGTCATGACAATAAAAGAATATGACTTTAAGGACTTAACAACATTACTTCAGTTATAGTACACCAACATCTCTGACACATTAGCACTAGGGGAACACTGAATGATCTGGTGGGTTTTGTCCATAAAACTACTCATCTAAGATTACCACAAAGTAAAAGATCTCTCAGCAACATTATGCAACATTTTAGGCACTACTGCCCTCTATCAGATAGGGGACTGGGATGTTTTATTCTAAACATGAACTACTGTTACAGCAACAGACATGGACTACATGCCCCACACAACAAACACATGCCTGCTCCTCTCGTTAGCTGAAATGAACTGCTGGCATATTTGATTTACATCTATACTGTCCAGTCTCTCCTGGTGGACATGGCATCACATTATTCATGGTTACATACAATTTTAGACTGATGTGGACCAAGCCTAGCACCTACTTGCCAACCTTGAGACCTCAGAATTAGGGAGACATTCAAAGGGGCTGGGGGGGATATACATGTACATATATACAAAAAACTTGAATCTTACAGTGTTTATTTATCGGATAAAATAAGTTAAATGTCATCGTTATTATTGTCCGGCCGGAAACAGGCCGGGGGTGTCCAAATTCAGAGGCTGTGTCCACCTGAGGACCCGGCCTTTGTGGTCTAAGTGGGCCGGGTCCTCCGAAAGCCGGGTAGACCGGAAATGAGCGACTGTGAAATTGGACGGTCTAGCCTTCAGAATTTCGTCACCTGCCGTCTGCTCCTTGCTGTCTAAAATATAACCGGACGCTGGCGTAGATGGTCGAATAAACTGCTGTTTTCACACAGCAGTTTATTCAGCTGTTGGAGAACCCCGGAGGAATCCTCCCGAGGGATTAATAAAGTTTTATTTAATCTAATAACTTTAATCTCAGCCAAACCGATTTACTCACCAACAAATAAAACACAACTAAAGCACTGAAAAAGGCCAAACAATAACATGTTTAAGTTATTTGACGTTTACACGGCTACATTCTCGCCTGAAAATGTGTTAAAGGTTTATTTTGCGACCCAGAAAGAGTAATAAGAGTAATATTAAAACTAAGTAGCTGCAGTAATAGTAGCCATTGTTGGAAACTGGAATTGGCTGGGCCGGTCTGGGATATGGTTTTCAGTTTTGTTGTCCGGGTGGAAAATCGGGAGAAATTGGGGGGAGAATGGTCGCCCCGGGAGATTTTCGGGAGGGACGGTTCGGGATTCCCCGGAAAAATCGTGAGTGTTGGCATGTATGGCCTAGCATAGCCTGTAACGTTATTGTGACGGACACATTATATGAGTGAACTTGACTTTAAGTGACTTACAGGTTTCTTTGAAAAACAATTTCTTATATCCAGGTTCTTCCTTTGCGCTTCCATCCACCTCGCAGCGCAGGTTTGCCGCTGCTGAAACTAAACAGAGCTCCCTGAAAGGCTCAGCCAATCACATTGGCCATATTTGTCACATGACGTAGGACTCCAGTTGCGAACGTAATTTAACCCTTTCTGCTCCGCTCGCTGAATGAGACGCTGACAGATCGTTTTTTTCTTTCTATCGGGTTTGTTTTTCTTTACTCGAAGAGATCAAATTATTGGTGGGGACAATTCAATAATTGCTGGATATTGGTGGGGACATGTCCCTTCCGTCCATGCCAAATCTACGCCCTTGCAACATAACAAGCATATAGGTGCTTTGTTGAATATGTTTATTAAAAAATGGGATGCAGTTAGATCCACAAACACATGGCAAAACATAGAAGAGCCACATCAACAGGACAAGACTCAACAGGACAAAACTGAGACACAAGACAAGACACTCTTTTGACGATGCCAATGTTCACATTTTGGACCGAGAAGACAGATGGTTTGAAAGACGAGTCCATCTATGTCCACTGTGAATGACCGTTGTTGAACAGAGGTAGTGACTTATAACATCAGCTATCAACCACCTCTAATGCAGTCATGACATACTGTCCCAGGTGCTTGAACCTCCACTCGCACCTTGCATTAAATGACCTCAATAGGTCACATGATAGAACGGGGCCGTCTCACAGTGGTTTCATCCTTATCTTCCACCAATGATAATGATCCACACCATTTTTCACCCCTTTGCTCATGTGATGGCGCTCATGATTAGTAATTGGTATCTTTAAAAGTTTCACTTCTCTCTATGAATGACAGATGAAATGTCTTCGCAAACTTAAAGAACCTTTTGCCTTCTTTTCTCAGGATCCTAAGATTACAGTGTTGAAGTACATCTCAGTATGTGCATGTGCGCACTAAAGCAAGACAATGACATTTAGAATTTTACAAAAACACTGACACACCTACCTAATCACCCGCCTATTCATAGTGTTGCTGCTCCACCTTCTTTTCGACGCAATGCAGTTGCATTTGTGTATTTAATACAGTCACTGTCACACTGAGAAAGAAGCACGACCACACTGCCACCCATACACCTCTGATCTACTTATCAAGGTAAGAAGCATTTGATCTTTTCTCAGGTTAAGAAAAACATTCAATCATATAAGTGGAGAAAAAAAAGAGTAAGAAAAAATTAAGAAGCTATAATGTTAAAGCTATAAGCAGCGTGTTTTTTGTTGGTAAAATGTTCCTAACAAAGCTTTTTTTTTCTTCTATTTTATGAAACAAGGTTAGAAAATTTCATTTAGGTCAGTTATAACACAGTCTTTTTTTTTTTAGTCAATGGTACATCTTTGGGCCAGGTTTATGAAAATCAACAATAGGTGAAGGGTGTTTTTGTTGTTGTTTTTTAAAATCAAATCAAAAGGCAGGTGGCACGATGATGAAGTGGTTACCATTGAGGTCTTTGGGGTGTTTCCTGTGTGGAGTTTGCATGCTCTCTTTGTGTTTGTATGGATTGTCTCTGGGCACTCCAGCTACTTCACACAGTCCAAAGATATATGTGGGGACAATTTTCAGTTGACTATGAAAAAAAAATTGGATCCACAGTCCATTGAAAGTTGTTTACTTTGTTTTTCTGAATTCAAAAAGAGTCACCTACCAGGTAATGAGCGAGTCAAAGTATTAAAGCTGAACCTTTGCAGCAGATAGTCGAAAATAAATAAATCAATAAAATTAAAAATGATCAATTACTGAATAAGACTCTACTTGAATGCAACATATTTTGAAAAGAATACTAACATTCACAGAACTGGTGGACAGGTCGAACAAGATTTGCATTTTTATCAGGGTATTTTTTTTTTTAAAAAACACATGCAAATGAAGACAGCACCATAACAGATTCAACCAAACATATAAAACTCAAAGGCATTTAGTGATTTGATGCAGAGAAACAGGACTTTTAGTCATGTGAGAGCAGGTTCTACAATTTCCTGTAAAAATTTACAGTGCTACCAAACCTGCTCACTTGCATATGTTGAAAGAGTGTGATGTGATTCATTGCTTCAACCTGATAAGCAAGTTTTCAAACATTGGTGAGAAGGGATTCCAGGTTTCAGTCTCGACTTAAGCCCATTCCTCTTGACTTTGGTGGTTTAACTTTTTTTCACTTTGCTTCATTCAGAGAAAAAAATTTGGATTTCAGAGCTTTACTGTAATTTCTATTTTCTATTTTCTTTATTTCTGTTTCTATAAAAAGACACAATGGAAAAGGGATTCCAAATCCCAGCACCACCATACCCTGGCCCCCCTCTGGACTACAATGCAGGAGTCTTCCAACAAGGTTACCAGCAAAGTGTCCAGCCTGTTGTCCAGCCTGTTGTCCAGCCTGTTGTCCAGCCTGTTGTCCAGCCTGTTGTCCAGCCTGTTGTCCAGCCTGTTGTTCAGCCTGTTGTCCAGCCTGTTATCCAGCCTGTTATCCAGCCTGTTGTCCAGCCTGTTATCCAGCCTGTTGTCCAGCCTGTTGTCCAGCCTGTTATCCAGCCTGTTGTCCAGCCTGTTATCCAGCCTGTTGTCCAGCCTGTTGTCCAGCCTTTTGTCCAGACAGGTGAGAAATTAGAGGTTACTAGTCATTTTGGTAGAGTATATTTAAATACTTAAATACAGTGCTCTTAATTTATGATTCGTTAACATTACTTTAGTCTATGTGGTTGAAGGTTAAATCCGAATTTGGTGTCACAAAAGTCCAGGTTTAGTGGAGTTTTAGTAAGGATGTATAATTATTAAAGTCATTTTTGGCTGTGTTTTGTTGTTTCTCGCAGTTAACCAAGTGGTGGTGGTGGAGAATCTGCCAAAATGCGCTCCTGGACAGATGTTGTGCCCTTACTGCCACACCAATGTTGTGACTAGAATTGAGTACAAAATCGGAACATACACCTGGTTGGTTTGTGGCCTACTAGCAGTCTTCTTGTGAGTCAAAACCCCACTATACTCACACATACACATGAAGAAAAGCTGAACACACTGCAAAACGTCAAATAAGATTATTTTCTCAGCAACATTTAAATAAATATCACAATTTTTTGGTATTTGTGTGTGACCTGTTTCATCAAGTCATCATTATACCAGATGGCCTGATAAAGGTAGGAAAGAAAATCTGTAGTTTATCAAACATTTCAACAAAATTTGATCAAAATATTGATTTAGTCTGCCTCACAGAATGAAGGTAGTTTAATGGTAGTTTAAATTAATCAACACCCTCAAGTATTAACTGTCAGAATCTAAACAAAGTAATCCAGGTCAAAAACACTAGGAAATCAAAATTCAACTAATCTTAAAGTAAAACAAAAGGTAAACACAGCAAAGGGTAAGGGGGAAACTATATAACTATTAAATAAACAGAGTATAATGAGGGAACAGGCAAAAGGTGGGAGGAGCTGAAACCGCTCACAAATAATTAGACACAGGAAGTAGAACTAAATACAAAAAGCTAGGGACAAGATGTTGTCAAATGAAACAGGAATCAACTAACACTGACCTGGACAAAGACTTGTGGATTTGAAAGATAAAAGGCAAAAAACAGAGACAAAATAGACACAATAAACACAACGGCTGCTCAGGAAAAAGCACAAAGACAAGACTAGGACATAAAAAAGAAGTTTCAAAAGCAAGAAACCAGTAACCAGAAATATAGAAAACAAAACTCAAAAGCACTAGGAAATGCTGAACTCAGAACAAAATAATACAGAGAATGAGCTTAAATCATCTCTGAAATCCAAAAGATAAAACCGCAAGTCCACCACACTCAAAACGAACTCAAAACGCTGGGTCGAAGACCCAGGACCATGACAGAAAGTTAATAATTTTCTCAAAATGTAAATGATCACACTCACTGCTTTACTCACACTCTGGGTCATGTTGTGACATATGACATATAGTCTACAGTTAATCCAGAATGCTGCTGTGAGACAGGGACCAGAAAAAGAGAGCATATTTGTCCCATATTAGCTTCTCTTTGATGAATCCCTGTTAAATTGAAACAAATATTCTTCTCCTCGTATACAAATTCTTAAATATTCAGACTCCGTCTTATCCATCTTAAGACCTTATAGTACCATATTATCCCTATGTAGCACCTTGCTTTCACACTGCAGGCTTACATGTGGGTCCTAGAGTTTTTAAAGATTTAATTGGCAGCTATCAGGCTGTTTCCACAAAACCAGTCCCAGAGTCAATTTGGAAGACCGACACTCTCTCTGCTTTTACAATTAGACTCAAAACCTTTTTCTTTTTTTTCGGATAAAGTTTATAGTTAGGACTGAATCAGGTGATCCTAAACCATACCTTATTTATACTGCAACATGCTCAGATTGCTGCAGGACAATGTGATACACTGGAGTTTATGAGGCACTGAGCATTTCTTATTCACTCTCCTCTCTTCACTCCCCAAATTATTATTAATATTCAATCTGTAGAATGAATGAGTTGATGGGCATATGATAACCGTTTTGATGCTATTCTTGTTTACAACAGGTGCTGGCCTTGCTGTTTCATACCGTTCTGTGTTAATGATTGCAAGGATGTGGAGCATTCCTGCCCCTCCTGCAACGGCATTATCCACGTCCACAGGCGCATGTGAAGCAGAACTGCAGTGTATGTTCTACTGAAGCAACAGCAGCAGGGCATCTCTGTGCAAACAGACATCCTCTGTAACCCTGTGCTCTTCCTGTATACCTGTTTCCATGTTTTAACTGTATATAAACTGAACACACTGAATAGGTAGCTATGTAGAAGAGCAACAAAGGAACTTCCTTCCTTTCCTTTTAACTTAAGAAATCACCCTTTAAGAAATCACTTTATATAAATTTACTGTGAAAATATGAGTTAGTTATCAGGACTATTTTTTTTCTTCTTTGTTATGGTGACAGTGGTGTTGTCTCTGTATCAAATACCTCAACGTTAAAGTGAAGGAAAAAAGCCTTAAATGAAGGCGTGTGGGTTTTTTAAAATAACATACCCACAAGTAAATTCAAATTTAGCTTTTAAAGTTATTCTTTGATTTTTCATTTAGATGACATATTGAATGTTTTCATTTAAATTTCTGATATTTTAAATATTAATATAACACTGATGACAAGATTAAAATGTCAGCGTTGACTAATTAATGTTAGTCATTGTTTGCGACATTGTTCCATTTTTTTTTACAAACACTGGAACCATATATTCACATTTAAATTAATAAATAAATTCACGTTTTTACTTTTTTTATAGTTTTTACCTACAACAATCATGTGATATGTCTTGATTTATCTGTTTATATTAAAAACCTTTACCGAAGTAACTGACTTGCTGCTTGTTAGATGTAATGATGATCTAGAAATAAAATTCAAATATTAATATAAAATAAATACAAAGCATTTATCACTGAAGTGCAAAATTTCTTGACTCTACAACTGACATTTTCAATGGGTTTTAAGTCAATAAAATTGTTACTGAAGTAAACAAGCAAGGATATGTTTAGATCAAAATGTAAGTTTTTGAATATGCAAAATATTGTTTGTTAAATGAGCAAAATAGAGAAAAAATAATTAGAAGAGCATAATCATTTGAGTGAGGCATACATTTTTTCATTAAAATTAAATTAATAGAGGTATATTTTCACATTGACACCTATCACAGAGTGAGAAGTGTCAAAATAAATTCATGGTATGGAATATAGTGCCTCCCATCTGCTACATTCAATTTTTTTTTTTTTGTATAAGTTTATATCCTTGCTTGTTTACATCTGTAGACCTCTTAAACTTTTCTTTGGTAGCCCAGAAAGAAGAGCATTACAATGATCAATCCGTGAAGACACAAATGCATGGACAAGAACCTCTGCGGTGTCGCTTGACAAAACTTGTCTGATTCTGGCTATGTTGATCAAATGATAAAAGGCGGTCTTTGTTATCTCTTTTACATGAGACTCGAAGAAGAGCACCATGTCGAACCACATGCCCAAGTTTTTTACCCTGTCCCTGCAATTTATGACACTGTCATCAATTTTCAAGATGAAATTTTGGGACAAGTGCTGAAATGTTTGTGGTCCAATGACCATCAACTCTGTCTTATCAGTATTTAGGAGCAAGAAATGATCTGATAACCAGCCCTTAACTGCAGATAGACAAGATTCTAGTTTAGAGACTTCAGCACAATTTTCAATGGTTAGAGGAACATAAAGCTGCAGGTCATCAGCGTAACAATGAAAAGTTACATTAAAAGAACATAAAAAAAACACCAAGAGGCAGCAGATACATAGAAAACAGCAATGGTCCAAGTACAGAGCCCTGAGGGACCCCATGCCTCACTGCACAGGTCTCGGGAGAGAGATCATTTTTAAAACTAACAGTCTGAGAGCTCCCAGACAGGTAAGATCTCAGCCATGATAAAACATTTCCTGTAACTCCAATAAAATGTTCAAGCCTATCTAATAAAATACAGTGATCCAGCACTTAGATCCAGCAGTAATGAAGCTGAAGTGCGATCGTTGTCTGCATTTACCAGCAGATCATTTACCACTTTGACTAAAGCTGTTTCTGTGGAGTGATTTGGTCTAAAAGCAGACTGAAATGGTTCAAACAGATTGTTTGCTGACAAATGCTCAATGAGCTGCTTAAAAACCACTTTTTCGAAGACCTTAGACAAAAAAGACAGATGTGAGTTTGGTCTATTGTTTGCGAAGATGTCAACATCCAGTCCAGGCTTTTTCAAGATTGGCACTACCACAGCTGATTTAAAACATTCAGGAAAGACTCCAGTTGTCAAGTATTTAAGAGAAACAGAATGTAGGGTCCTAATCCTGACCACAGTTCCTTTATAGCCCAGGCTGGTAGAGGATCCAAAGAACAGGTTGTACATCGAGCTGCTTTTACAACCTTAGTTAATTCAGACAGAGCAATAATCTTGACGTCAGAGAACAGTTTATCAGCACCAACAGGTAAAGCAGCTGAGTAGTTTAATGTACAGCTCGAGGAGGGAGTAATCTGATTCCTAAGTGTTTCAGCCCTGTCTCTGAAAAACATAAGAAAGTCATGAGCTGTCAAATTAGAACAGCAGAGAGATGACTTACTCTCTGTAAGTTACGACACTGTGTTGAATAAGAGTTTTGAGTTATGTTTATGACTCATGATGAGATTTGAGAAATAATTTGCTTTCGCTGCAGACATCGCTGATTGAAAAAAGACATTGAGTCCTTCCAAGCCTGGAAAAATACTTCTAGTCTGGAAGATTGCCAGCGACGCTCTGCTTTTCTACAATTTCTTCTCAAATTCAAGGGCTCCTCATTTAACCAGGGCATAGGGTTCCTTTGTTGACATTTTAACTTCTTTACAGGTGCAACAGAATCCAGTAGATAGTCCCTGTGAGTAAATGCTCACAGGGACAAAACAGGAAACACATGCCAACACTAAATATCAACCTGTGAAGGTTTGTCAAACATTTTAAGTCTGTGGCAAAAGATCTATTTATTAAACTGCATTCAAACTGTATGATGTCATCTTAATTATCATGAGGTCAGGACCAGTGTTGGTCAAGTTACTTGAAAAGGATAATTAGTTACTAATTACTGATTAATTCTCCAAAAAAAAGTAATCCCATTACTTTAATCATTACTTATTTTCAAAAGTACTTAGTTACTTAGTTACTTTTCAAAAACATGATAAACAACCTGAATACGTAATAAAGCAACAGACCTTTTAGCACAGTTCTATTTTTTATGCATAATCCATCATATAAAATTGAATCAAATGGAAAGCCTCTTTTATTAGTTTTATTAGTTTTAATTTTTTTAATTTTATGCACATTACATTAAGCAAAAATTAAATTATATGCAACAGTCTTTGGCTTGAAGAAATTTGTTTACCATTTAAACCTATTTTCTGCATATTCCAGCATATAAAACAAAATAATGTTTTGTGTTTACACTCGCTCTTTCAAATAGCTGCAAGTGAAACACAGCAAAAAATAAATAAAATCAAAGATTCAGCGGCACTAGGTCCTGTTGCTATTCAAGCTATTTTCACCTGTTTAGCAGGAGTGGGGTGGGTGCCCGGTGCTGCAACAGTCATGTCAGTAGGCGTTTCTCTGTGAATGTCACATTCCCGTGGCGGCTTGCTAGGTGCTTGCACAGATTTGAAGTTTAATTTTTTGCTGTAGAAAGTTTTTTTCCCACACAGAGTGTACAGCGGACGCTAATGTTTTTGTCACTTTTTACAGAATCAAACTTAAAATACACACAGCTACATTCACACCTGAAAATATCTTAAAAGTTTATTTTGTGACCCATAAAGACTAATATTAAAACTAAGTAGCTGCCTCCATTGTTGGATACTGGAGCTGGCTGGGCCACGACGGATACACCGTCTCGTCCTTCAACTGCGACCTGTGAGGGATGCAGCCTATTTTACGAGATCTCGCATAAATTTAGCTTTACTGTTTTTTTCTCCAATGTCCCTTGCGGAGCTCCGTAGCAAGCATCTACGTCCCCAGTGGCATCATGCACTAACAGCATGACAACAGACTGCACATACAAGGAAGCAACTGCCTGAAAATTGGATTCATATTTGACACTCTGTCAAATGTAGAAAAAGAAAATTAAACAAGCTTTATACAGCATATTGTGGTAATTATTGAGCTTTAAAGGCTTTGTATATGTTATGCTGTAATGTGTCTGAAATTCAGATGTTTGTTTGCATTTTCACATCAATCAAAATGCCATTCTAAACTACACTAAATGACTGCAAGTTGTTACTTTGTGTTTACTGCACAGACATGACCTTTTTTAATGGTACCTCAAGGACAACTTATTTATTTATAATGTTTAGGGTAATGCCAACCTAGGTAATCAGGTATTATTACTATTTTATTCTAGTAACTTTTAATCATTTTAGTAGCAGGATTAAATGACAATGAGCTGCACAGAAAAAACAATTCATCATCACTCTATTCATCTATAATTATAAACTTAAGCTGCTGCTTGCCTGCATGTGAGGGCTCATTATCTGGATTACACTGACATGATGGACTCAGCGTGACACTAGTGTGCATACTTGTTGTCCAGCACTGAAAATTAAGCTCGTCTAATGGCCGCTTGAAGCTGTCTCCAAAACAGAGTTGATCCTCGTAGACTGCCGTATTAAATTAGAGCACAATAAAGAAATTTATCAAAATAAATAAAGTTTTGATCTCGGCGGATAACTTACCAAATCTTAATAGCTGCATAAAGTTATTATAGTTATGGAAATATTACCTTTTAACTGGCGCTTCCCCTCAGCTCATTCAAGCACAGAATCTTGTTGCCTCTTGGAACATTTTTAATGCTCCCTGCTGACCAAAGACAATGGCTTTCTATATTAACAGTCTGCTCAGGAGGTCTGTGCAACATTTCTGGTGAGCAGTATTTTGTTAACAGTAATTAGGAGGTATGTGGGGCTGTTTATTGAGTCTATGGATGCAGCTTGCTAGCATTAGCAGACGACCTAGCACTCCACATTATGCTCACTTCCATGTAATCAACAAGGTCGTGACAGAAATCCTTGAATTAAGACTTCACAACTTTACAAATTGTGAAGTCTTTATGTCCTTTTTTATACAGTCTATGCTTTACTTATTTGTGTACCACAAACCAACCTTGTTTCCTCCTGCCTGCCCACTATCACTGAGCTCATACATCTGTCTAAGCATTTCACTGCATATCGTACTGCGTATGACTGTGTATGTGACAAATAAAAAATTTTAATTTGAATTTGAATTTGTCAGAACCAGTTTCTCACACACTAATCCAAACTGGCTCAGTGACAATAGTAGCTGCTCATTATGACTTTCCCAATGCCGTGTCCCTTTCTAACATCACATGCAGGTTAAAGGATTAATCCTGTCTAAGCAGACTTGGCTGAATCATGTCTTCCAGAAGATTATGCAACACTCTACTAGAATAGATACATGGCCACAAGGCTCACCTGTGTAGACTGACCATGTGACACCCTTCATTTTAAATCATGTTGACACATGCAAACCATCGATAGACATCTTGCCACCTGAAAAAATAGCTTTGGTATAATTTATTGATGAAAGATGAATCTATACCTCCCACAACTATGGGTGTGCAGAAGACTTTTACAAGTGGTAAGAGGAAGACGTGGGAGCTTGAATGTGCAAATTAGTGACTAATCCTGGGCTGACTGTGAGATGTTTGTGTACTGTACTTATTTCCTATCTTCTTCCTAGTTATACAGGTGCATCTGCAAATCATACTCAACATACTCCCAGTGTGTGGGTGAACAAAAGTAAGCTGGGATTGCATCTCTGTTGACACCTCCACACATTCAGCGCGAAGCAGGGAGAGAGAGCGGCGCAGACACGCAGACAGAATGAATAGAAAGACGACAGAGGGAGCGAGAGAGTGAGGCAGAGAGTGAGAGAGACGAGTGAAAGAGACAAGATATATTTGACTGTGTGGGTGTGTGAAGTATCAAGGCATGCATCATAATTGTGGATTCTTCTTGGAGCAGCTGGACAAGTCAGTGCATCAGCAGGAGATTTACTGGTCTTTCAAATTGTGTTATTTTGTACTTTAAAACAGTGGAAGCTGTGAGCACAGACAGCGACATTTTGAAAGACAAAATGGAAACCGACTTGTTTCTGCTGCCTCAAGGATTTCATAAACAGGGAATACAAAATTACTTCAACTAAGTGAAGTGCTGCCAAAAATGATTTGTGGAAAATTATGATACCTCTGCACCCTCAACAATAGGAAATCAAGTGAAGACTTTATCTGAGGTGAGTTTGAGATTCTTAGAAAAATCAAACTGTGTTGAAATTTTGATGATGTTTTGTTTATTTTTTTTATTTGGTTTGTGCTTGTGTTCATTATGTGTATTAACTTATTCTTGTATTTCAGTTTCAGACCTTAAAAGGACATTTCTGCCTTTGCTTGTTTACAGTTTGAGGGTTAAAACTTTCTTTTACAATTTTGAATTGATTGGGTTTAAACCTTTTAACCAATGTGATTCTCACTAATCAGTACAAACACTGAGTCTGTGTGTGTGTGTGTGTGTGTGTGTGTGTGTGTGCATACTCCTATGTTTTTCTGTGATTTGGGGTACTGAACTCGACTTCTCAAAAGCCCAGTGTGCAATGTAGCCAGCCCACGCTGTTTCCCGTTTCCATGGAAACTATTGCCCAGTGCTAAAAGCAGGTCTGTCGTGTGGATTGAATGCGCGAGTATGTGTCTGTGTGTGTTTGAAACATCTCACACAACAGGTATATTGGACGTTAACAGATATTGACTGCTGTTTCTACGGTGTTGTGAGGACGCAGTAGGAACTAATATGCAGAAATTTACCTTCACACTCACATCCCTGCCTCCCTCTTCTCTGGAGCTTTCACCCCAGTGTAACCTTCCTGTACTTGTATCTTTGTCTCTTTCTTTTAACCCTTCCTCTGTCTCTTCTCACCAGTACACTTTTTTTCTGTCTCTGTCTCTAAGATGGCTCTCAGCCACATTATCATCTGCCTCCTGCCACTCATTTGCTATGGGTCATCCCACCCCTCTCCTCCGCCACCTCCTCCCCGGGGATGTAGTGTGGATGTGGATCCTCCATACAGGGTGCTCTGCGACCTGGAATCAGTCTGGGGTGTTGTTCTGGAGACTGTGGCCTGCAGCGGTGGTCTCACATCAGTGGTCCTCGCTGTGCTCCTGCTAGTCAAGATGCGCTCCATTTCTGATCCTGCCAAGCGCTCCAGCCTGGGGCCTCTACTCCTGCTTCTGGGCACACTTCTTGGGCTTTTTACCATCTCTCTGGCTTTCCTGGTGGGGAAGAACCAGGCGCTCTGTGTGGTTCGAAGGGCCTTCTGGGGACCCCTTTTTGCCCTCTGCTTTTCCAGCTTACTAGTGCAGGGTGTGAGGCTCAGGAGGCTGGTAGCTGGAAAGGCTAGCCCATCTGGCAGCTCCCTTGCAGCACTCGGTCTAGCCTTGGCCTTGGTTCAGGGGATAATCTCTGCCGAATGGGTGCTGCTGACTGTAGTTAGGGAGGGTCACCCAGCCTGTGAATATCCACCTTTAGACTTTGCCCTTACCTGCAGTTACACTTTGGGGCTTCTTCTCATAGCCATGGGTCTCTCTCTTGGGGTGGTGCTGTGTGGTGGAGAGCTGGCAGTAGATGGAGGAAGTGGCAATGACGAAGACAGAGAAGGAGATAGTGAAAAACGGAAATGGAAGTGTAACGCAATCTGGCTCGTCCTGTCCAGTCTCGCATCAGCATTACTATGGGTGGCCTGGCTGGGGTTTTACCTTTACGGCAGCCAGACGTTAAGGGGAAGGGGGAACAGAGAGAAGGGAGGGGGGAATAAGGATGCAAAAGTGTTTGATGAGCCTGCACTGGCTGTCGCCCTGGTTATTCAGGGATGGCTTCTGCTCCTGTTCCACGCTATCCCAGAGACTCACCTGTGTCTCCTGAAAACTTCACAATCCGACACGCAAGACTTCTTTGACACCAGTCACACGTCTCCTCCTTCACATTACGGAGATGAGCTCCCTGCACATTCGCACCGATCCTTCCAAGAGAACCAGGCCTTTTCAATGGAGGAACACAGTGCAAGTAAGCCTATGTGACGTGTGTGCATGTCTGTACCTGAGTGACAGAGATAACTAATCTAACAAAAAAGGGAACTTATTAGGTCATAGTTTCAATATGTTAGGTTGTGAGCAAAACACGTTTAGCATTTGAGTGTTTTACAGTAAATTATGAGACCACTGTTGCTAGGCAACTGGCAACAAAAACGGGGACTGTGACAACCTTATGAAGAGAAATGAAAAAGGAGAAAACAACAAAAGTAATTCATGTGGTTTGTGTTTTTAAAATCTCAGACATGTTACATAAAATTGAAATAAATCGTTTTAATTGATTGAATACATTTAATGTTACAGTTCCAAATTAGTTTTATTAATAATTTATAAAAGAATATGAATTAAAATAAAATTATGTTAGATCAATCTGAATATCAATTAGATATAAAAATTGGTATCTTACAACCACATTTACATTTTTCCCATTAAAACTCTTTGAGCCTCTTACGAGTTCATGAAAACACAAGGTTAACCAAAATATTTCAAGTCAAGCGGAGACTGAAAATGGGAAATTTATGTATGAAAAATCTGATGGGTACATGGTTATGGTGCATGACACACTACTGCCAAGGTCTTGGCTGCTTGTCAATCCTCTGCCTTTAATCACCTCTTCTTCTTTTTTTACAGTAATAACTGAACTAATCCTACATTGAATTGCAGGCCAGTTTTCCATTCATCATACATGAAAAAAACTACATCACCATCCAACCATGAATGGCAAGTAGTCTTGTTTACAGACAGGGAAGCTCAATTCTAGGTACTGTATGGGAAGAATCCAATTAAACCTCAGAAAATGTCTGATTTTTCAACAGGCTTTTACCGCAGTACAGTTATGAGTCACCTCACTTTGATTGCTCGCTATATTTATTTGAAGCGAGATGCACAGATGAAGAGCTAAGCCTCGATAAGCCAGGATAAACAAAGAGTGAAGGGAATAGAAAGGCACATGCAGTCTCCAGCATGATGATGATATTTGGTGGTCCTTTTAGACTTCTTAATAGGCAGTCAGATCAAGAAGAAAGAGAAATTTAAAAGAGAATTTAATTTGTGGTTGAAAGCAAAAGGTAAAGGTTTATCTTAGTTATATAACTGATAATGTAGTCTAAGCTATGTTTTAAAAACTGTGAGTTTGTAAGGGCAGCTGGTGAGAGTGTGTAATACCTAAAAATGATCCACTTCTCAGTTTATGAAAAAAACAAAAGAAACCCCACACAAACAAAAGAACCAAACAACAATAAAAATACATCTTGTGTCTCATTCCCATTCGCTGCTCCATATTAAGTCATGTTATGTGGACGAGTGTGAACTGAGCTCAGTCGCAAAATGGAAAAAAGAAAAACACCACCAACAGCAAACACTCTTGGACACTAATGGTGTGACTTTCTAAGTGCCAATTTATTGCATAATTGCTAATGCATCATTTAAATGAAAGATCAAAATCAGCAAAATAAATAAATACTGCTAAGCATTTTTTGTGATTAAGACATAATATACTGAGCAATACTAACAAATCCTTTCAAGACAGTTTAACTTACAGCACTGCTCTCGTTTTTCTTTTGATGCAGTACTTGATAGTATGCGAGGGCTGGATGGTGACCTTCCGTTGTACAGTTTTTTTGTGAGGCACTGTGGGATACTTGTACCTTTGCACTGGGACACATGGGCAATACAGTTCCTAAAGGAGAATTTTGCTAAAAAATCTCAGTCAAATGAGAAGTTTGAGTCTCATTGTATTGTTACATGTTTTATCATTCACTATTAAGGTTAGTATATGTAGTGAATCATTCTGGAATTTCTGACACAGTCATAACATTTATTAAAAAATGATTCACAGTTTAGCAGGTCTTTACTCTCCATCCAGGTCTCCATAGACAAACTCTGTGCACCTACACATGTAACCAAATGACTTTTCAAAGTAGTATTACTAAATCTCTAGGTTAAACTATTTGTTTTGAGTTTAATTTATTTCCCCTAACATAAATGAAACAAATAAAAACAAAAGACAATTCAAACGTGTAAAAATTGAACATACTGTAGACTAAGAAAAACTTAGATTCTTGTTGAATTGTTGCACTTAATTAAACAGTAAATACAACATAGCACAGATATTTAACACAAACAAGTTGTGTATTATCTTATTGTGCCATAAAAATGATAACACGGATCTTACGTTGCTGGGAAATGGGAAATGTTTTGTCATCTTTTTGTTTCAGTGTCTGTAATGTGGAATGTATTCATGAAGAGAGAAAAACATGGGATTCCACTTACTCTCTACAAACCCAACCAAAATGCAGATCTGCACATTTTATGGCTTATAAATAATACATAAGGACTAAACTAATGAGGTCACATTCCATGAGGAAAAGCTAAGTAGGAAGTGATTCAGTCATAACCATACAGGTGTTTTTATATACTCCAATCAGAGCACTGCTCAGGTGAGGAGAAACTGTAAAAATGAGTACAGACAGTCTAAACAATGGAAATAAAGAAAGAATGCAATGTTTGCAAAACATGCTGAAACTGAGAATTTAAAAAAAGTACATGCTCATTTTTGATTTGATATTAGCTACGCCTTTCAAAAACACTGGAAAGGGGCTTGTTTATCGAACCCTTCTTCATCAAGCACATGTCTTTTAAGTCAAGTGAAGTGGCTTTATTGTCATTTCAACCATGTGCAGTGGTACAGTACACAGTGAAACGAGACAGCGTTCCTCCAAGACCATGATGCTACATATAACAGACAATCAACACAGGACTACATAAAGTGCAAGCATGCAAAAACTGCAAAAAAAACCCCCAAAACAGTGCAACACCAGGCTTGTGTCACGATACAGACACAAGACAGTGCAGACACAACACTATATCTCCAAAAGTTGATTCTGTTCATCTGGACGTAGCGTTTTGTGGGAGAAACGCTTTGTCACTCATCCAAGTGACTTCTTCAGTCTCAGCTGACTGCAGGTTTCCCCAATCTTATAACCAGTACATTTGCATAATGACTGAAACCAGCCCACTGAAGGAACAATGGGCTGGGAGGTCAGTTCCTTAATCTTAATTATGCAAGTTCTCATGACCGTTGATCAACAGCCACTGATCAAAGCCCACTGATCAATGGCCATGAGGACCATTCACACAGAGTTGGGGAATGGCTGCAATCACAGCATTGTAAGATGGTGAAAGATGTACCCTTAGGCCCCCTCCTTGATTCAGAGATGGTCTTTCCCTTTTCACGTAAATGGCCTCCTTGACTCCGCGCTCAAACCAGCATTCCTCCCTGTCCAGGATGTGTACATCCTCATCATTGAAAGAGTGTCCACTGGCCTGTAGGTGAAATAGACTGCGGAGTCCTGGCCTAACGAGGTGACTCTTCTGTGTTGTGCCATCCGCTTAGCCAGAGTTTTTTTGGTTTTCCTGATGTATAAATCCTGGCAATCCTCCTGGCACTTAACAGCGTACACTATGTTACTCTGTTTGTGTCGGGGGACCCCATCCTTGGGGTGGACCAGTTTTTGGCGCAGTGTGTTTTGGGGTTTCAAAAGCCACAGAGACCCAGTGTTTAGAAAAAATGTGTCTCAACTGCTCCGATACTCCTGACACATATGGGATCACTACAGGTTTTCGTTTAGGCAGCGGTTGTCCTTCTCTCCTGGATCAGCTGGAGCTTTCTTTTGGCGCCTTCCCAGCTTTGACAAATGTCCAGTTGGGATAACCACATCTACTCAGGGCTTTCTTGATGTGATGTTCTCCTGCCTCCCTGGCCGCTGTGTCTGTGGGGATGGTGTTCGCTCTGTGTTGTAGCATCATGATGACACCCAATTTATGCTCCAGTGGATGATGAGAGTCAAACCTTAAACACTGATCCGTATGCGTAGGTTTACGGTACACGTCAGCTTTTTAGATGTCCCCCATTACTGATGGAAATCTCACAGTCTAAGAAGGCTAACCTGCCACTTTTCATATCCTGAATTTGATGTGTTGGTCCACCGAGTTAATGTGATCCATGAAATGTGGTACGTCCTGAGATTTGATTTTCACCCAGGTGTCATCCACATATCTGAACGCTGTGCCAAAAATTGGTCCACCCCAAGGATCGGGTCCCCGGACACAAACAGAGTAACATAGTGTAAGCTGTTAAGTGCCAGGAGGATTGCCAGGATTTATACTTTGGGGAATCCAAACAACCTCTGGCTAAGAGGATGGCACAACACAGAAGAGTCACCTCGTTAGGCCAGGACTCCGCAGTCTATTTACACCTACAGGCCAGTGGACACTCTTTCAATGATGAGGATGTACACATCCTGGACAGGGAGGAACGCTGGTTTGAGCGCGGAGTCAAGGAGGCCATTTACGTGAAAAGGGAAAGACCATCTCTGAATCAAGGAGGGGGCCTAAGGGTACATCTTTCACCATCTTACAATGCTGTGATTGCAGCCATTCCCCAACTCTGTGTGAATGGTCCTCATGGCCATTGATCAGTGGGCTTTGATCAGTGGCTGTTGATCAATGGTCATGAGAATTTGCATAATTAAGATTAAGGAACTGACCTCCCAGCTCATTGTTCCTTCACTGGGCTGGTTTCAGTCATTATGCAAATGTACTGGTTATAAGATTGGGGAAACCTGCAGTCAGCTGAGACTGAAGAAGTCACTTGGATGAGTGACAAAGCGTTTCTCCCACAAAACGCTACGTCCAGATGAACAGAATCAACTTTTGGAGATTTACTTACCTGGATGACTGAGCATGCATCAAGACACAAAACTGTACTTGTAGTGACTTCAGAAAGTTGGTAAGAGACTGAGGTTGGGCTGCTAACATGTCTGACTTACTAAAAAAATTCAAAACATGAGATCCTGCATTGCACAGTGAGAGATGTTAAAGTTGGCTGTTGTAATGGTCTCGCAACCAAAGATAGCCTGGGACAAAATTCTGACAGCGTTAGAAATCAAGGATAACTATCTCACAATTTCACGGTAGCTGTGACCTACTTCAATTAAATAACCAGCCAACCAGGAATGCAGCTGAAATGACGCACTAATCAACTCAACACCAGCAGTTCTTTTTTTAAAAAAATACAGCATGTCAACAGCTGCCTTTGTGAAAGCAACTAAGGGAATGTAGTGGAAACAAATAGCAAAGCACCTCTGCGTCATAACTCATGACAGAGCAGTTTTCATTAAGCACAGAGTCTACATGAACCAAACTTGATTTCCAGCCCAGGTATATTAAATCCATGTCACATAGTGCGGCGTGAAACGAACTTATACAAATCAGAACGCCAGCAAATTTAAAGTGTTCAGTTTTTGCAGGAGACTCAATATGAACGCTAACAAGAAGAAACCTTGGACATCACTAGACTGAGTATGAGCAGTCATCTGCCTCAATCTATCTATAAAAGGAGAGTGAAACAAAGGGCACTGAGCAACAGCAACAGCATGTACTGAGCAGGTTTGTAAGTGACTGCAAATCAGAAACATGCAGGAAACAGAGATGCCTGTAGAAAAGAACAGAGGCAGAAAGGACAAAGAGGGGAAAAAACAGAATCAGTAGGCATGAAGCAACTGAGAAACAAGTGTGGGAAATAAATGCATGACATGAAAAGAGAACAGAACAAAGAAGGGAACAAAACAAGTGTTCAATTAATTCAAATGAGTCAAAATGTAGAACTGAATTCATTTAAATTGCTTACTGCTATTAGCAGTAAGCAATTTTACTGCTATTAGCAGTACACAATTTTGTTATGGAAAGGCACCCAGCTACATCTCACTGCATTACGAATAACTTAAACTAGTGACGTGGGGGGAAAAAGAAAATCTTCAATGGACTCCATGCAGTCCTGTGACAAACTAAGTACAGCCCATGATTCAATTACTGGTTGAACCACTTTTGGCAACAATAACTCACACACCTCTCACAAGGTCACACCAAAGCATTTCAACTGGGCGAAAGGCATTTTGGCCAAACAACTTCACTTTAATTTTGTCTGTCCAAACGATATTATTCTGACAACCCTTCTAAACAAGCCATACTTCTTGTCTGTCAAGAATTTAAATATTTAGCAAGAGTGCTGTAGAGTCTGAGATGCAGCTGTTTGTTATTTTTTCCTCTAAGCACTACACGGCCTTACCTTGGGGTGAATTTACTGGGATGTTTGCTGGGAAGATTGTGGCACCTGAATGCTTCAGATCAACAAACCACCAACCCATGTGGTTGGTGCCACACGAACCAGTGATCAACAAGTGCATTTGATTAGCAGCAACCGGATGCCACTTACCCTTTTAATTCTTATGGAAGCAGTAAGGGTGTACTCAGTGGCTGACACAATGAAGAGCCCTCTGACAAGTTTCTCTTTCACATGGCTGTAGTTTATTCATCCAAATAAAGATCACAAAAAGGTATATGATCAGTATGAAAGTTATACTTAAAGTCAGCTGCTTGGACTTTCAAGGTTATTTAATAATTATAATCAGATGACACATTGGTTATTCTTAGTACCAAATGTATCTTTTGTGTGTGTGCGTGCCAGCTCTCCGAAGCGGAACATACCATGGCAGCCATGGAAATGTGCGTCCTGGTATCGCCTTCAGAGGGCATGTCTACCAACCTACCGAGATGGCTCTAGTGATGAACGGTGGTACAGTAAGTATGCCATAAACACAAACTGCGTTTTTGCCTCTAAATCACTCTGGAATAAAACGACTGTACAGTAGATTAGATACAGTAGAATGCTGCACTTTCTCACTACTTGTTCGTGTCTTATAGATGCCCACAGCCCCAGTTAACTACACTGGACGACGGTTATGGTAATATACGGGGCAAATGTTGAAGAGGACACACTTCAGTCACGTTTTTGAGGGAAGAAGTATTAAAGACGGTACATATCACAAAGAAGCGACTTCATAAGAGATAGCTATGTTTACCGTGTTTGTGTTTTTTGCCACACATGTGCAGATTTGGCATTTTAAAAAGAAACTAGTATGGTATTTTTGCCTACATTTTCCCGAAGGCTTTTTTGATGGATGTAAAGGAACAAGAGAGGGAAGAGAAAGCGACATCTCTCAGTAAAGTGATATTTTTCGATGATGCATTTTTCGATGAACACATGTAATCTGAATTATAATACATACACACAAGAACAAGAAGTCTATTAACACAACTAAATGTTATATTTAAAGTGTTTTTTAAAAATTATATTATATTAAAAGAGACATATTGAATGACCTGTTGTTAAACCATGACAGAGTTGAGCTTAGAAGAAGACTTGAATGTGTTGAGGTAAACTCTTTTGCCTGAGCAGCACCAAACCAGTGCTGCAACATTCTAACTTTTGTTTATCAACCATGCTTACTTCATAAAAATGCACTTTTGTATGTCATTTTATTATTATTATTATTTGTTTGCATTCAAGCTACAACTACAAATAAGCTGTTAGGATAGGTATGTAAAATACCTGCTTACACCCACAATGCTTGCACAGCCTCTGTTTTTCATCCTGGAAAGTCCCAAAGGATTCGCATAGTGATTTTCTCTCTATCTCTCGCCTTTCCAATATAAGTACTGTTGGGCAGTTTGCCACATTCACAGTGTTTACTCATAAAGGCTTTGTATTCAGCAGATCTCGTGCAGGGCTGTGGAGGACTATCAAATAGATTTTAAAAGGTGAATAAAAATTCTACAGCTTGTGGATTGTTTTTTTTAAAACAAGGTTCATCTTTAATAAGCCTGTGATAAAAAGCCATTTAATACTGCAGCACTAATCCTGCAGTATTAGTAAATAGGGTTTACTGTTAGTGGCTGTGATTTTGCACTTTATCAGCACTGATTACATCTGGGAATTGTGATATTTGACATTACTGGACATGCATGTAAAAGCACAGTTTAAAGGTAATGTATTTTGTCAAAACGTAAGTGTTTTGTTTTCTAGAATTTTAATAACTGTATACTGAAGAAAATGACCAGTTGTTTTGTGTTTCTAATAAATTGGCATTGGAGAGATCATTGACAAAACAGTCTCACCCCTTTAAGCCAATAAGTCAGAAAATTTACATTTAAAAATAAAACAATTTCTGGACAATCAAGCAAATCCCGTTGCTGTGGAAGGCCAGGTATGCGTAAACCTAAAAGAAACAGGTAACAGTTTCTGTGGTCAGACTGTTTTGTCTTGCAGAGTTTATTGTGCATTATCAACATTTTTTTTAGATGTATGATAAAATCTTAAAAATGGCAGAAAAAGTGAACCCTTTGGAATTAAACATTTTTTATTGGGTTTTTATCCATTAATTGGTGGTTTTTATCCATTAATTGGTGGTAAGAAATAAACAGCTGTCATTAGTCTTCGTTAAACATAGTGAATATATATTGACAAAGGAAAAATAATGAACCTTGGATCTTATACCTCCCTAAACTGTCATATAACGATGCTCCTGGGTTCATTTTAGGATTATATTTCACTGAAATCATTCTGTAGTACACTGGTTAATAAATTCATTCCAGAAAGCCATAAAATGTATATAAAAGACGGCTGTAACTTCCGAGTATGATAAGTAAAGCTAGTGCCAAAGTGCCTTAAACATGGGTTCTTTCTAACGGTCAGCAGGGGCCCTTGATGTTGCAAAAAGAAGTCAAAATGTATAAAAAGTCTAGGCTCCCTTGATTCCCACCTTTGTAAGGACTTCCCCTATAAGTTTAAGGTCTTAATCGGTTGTTTCACATTTTTTGACTACAGCAAGACATTCATTTTGTGTATTATGGTCCCACTTCAGTCAAAATGACAACAAAGCAGGCTTTATGGTATGTTGACAAGACCGAGATGGTGATTTTACTTCAGGTTAGGCTTATTGTTCTCATTATTACCTTCTTACCTAACCTCTACTAGACTTCAGCTTAATACCATCCATCCTTACATTATACTGAAGCTTAATGGTGGTGATCACTTGGTGGAGTCCCAGGCGCAACAGAAATAAAAGTGGCCCAAAATGATAACACTATGTGTGATATCAAATGTAAGTTTACATGTAGGGTTATTTTGATAATTCCAAAGGGTTTTCTTGTTTTTTCTTCCCACTTTACAGTTAAACTTTAAATTCCATGAAACAAAATGATAATATTTGGCACAACTGTAAATTTCACTGGAAACCTTTGATATTTTGGGCCAGATTTGCTGACGTATTGCACAAGCAGAAATTGGGTTTTGGTGTGAAACAAAGACATTGCAGTAACAAGATTGCATGTCAGAGGTGGGATTTCAGAGATTTTTGTGACTGATCCAGTCGTGATATTTTACACTGAAAAACAGCATATCACATTTTTTGCAATTGATATTATAATGAACTGAAAGTGGGTGTGTTTAGATAACTAACCACACCTGTAAGTGCTATTTGGGGATCGTGCTCACGCACTATTTTGTCCTGTTTAGTAAATCAAGCCCATTTAATTACAACGCTGAAAAGTTTGTGTTGAATTTAACCTATTAAGACTCAGTTAACTTTGAGACTGAATTCTGAATCCAATCCTGAACAAGTTAGTAAAATGAGGTTGAAAAGCAGGTCTCATAATGTTCTTCTCTAATCTTGAGACCATTTATTCTTACTATTACACTAAACAACTAAACTGTGAGTGATTTTACTTTTGTGTAAAGCCGTGTGTTCTAATATAGTACAATGAAAATATGATCATTGTAGGATTTTTTTTTAATGTATTAAGCCTATATAACTGATTTTTAAACATGTACTGTAGTTGTTCCAAATGTGAAAAAGCACTGGTATTTCTTTTTTGAGATCCTCTTATAATGATAGCTCTGTCACTGTTTTATGGCAGCATAACATGAATGTCTGTAATGTGATTTGCACAAAGTGACTAATACATCAGTGCACCTATTCTGTTAAATATACCCTGGTGTTGTTGTTTTTATTGTTGGGATAACTATAAAGTCAGGTACTACTACATCTAGTTCAGATGTATCGTCGTCAAGTGTTCAGTGCACTGTAACTGAATCACAAATAAAGAAAGAAATGGTACAACTGTTTTAACACCAAACTGGTTTCCAAGCAACACTTCAAGCATATAAATGTATGTTTTCTGAAAAGACGATCCTTAAAATTGGTCCACATATTAGTCCACACATTCTCCTTAACAATCCTGATCTAGAGTGTATTTTAAAACTTAATATATATATGCAAATCTGCTTATGATACTTAAGCTATATCATTAGCTTTGAGTGTTATTTAGTAGGACTGAAACTACTGATATGAAGGCACACACACCCCCTTCTCTGTGTTATGTTAAATCACGAGCCAAGTCATATCACATAAATAGCCAAAAATCCCCACTGCATGTGGGAGTCTTCTAAAAATAAGTAAGCTTTCAGTAGTAAGAACGTCAGGGACCTGCAAAAGCATGGCCTGCTGGATGATGGAGATGGAGGAGGATTGCAGCTAGCTACTAGGAGCAGAGCTGGGTTCGGATGCGGCTTCTTAAACGTCCATTTCCAGAATGAAGGCTGGGTGAAAGAAAACTGTATGCTTGGTCAAAATGACTGTCATGCACATGGAAGAGTATAAAGCTAATGACTGGATCTGCAATGGCTGGCTACAAGAGGTTGCAGGGGGAGGGTTACATGTTAATAAAGGCATCGGAGACCTGTTTAGACTAAAGGGGATGTCAGGGGGGTGAGCCTATGTTTAGAAAGGCTTGTAAGAATGCTGGACACAAAACATGAAAAATTAAGTGGCTTGATTTTATCATGCGTTAAAGAGATGTAAATTACTAATTAACTTAAGGTGCCACATCATTTCAGACCATTTGAATCCCTGGTTGTAACAGAAGTCAGCAGGGTGAATTCACTGTTAAAATAACAAGGATTTCGCTGCCAAACTCCCAAAATTTCTCCTCAAACTATGTGTTTAAGTTGTGGATCCTGCTTTGAAAGATACCTGTTTTTTCAACACAAACCCAGCCTCAGGGATCACAAGCCTGAATAAATGGGAGGGTTACATTAGGAAGGACATCTGGTGTAAAATGCATCCTTCCCCTGTGGTAAGTAAGTGGCTTGGAATAATTGAGCTGTTATTTGTGTCATGAACAAAGTGCATTTGAAGCTCAATGATATTATCTGCTGTCACAAGTGTATTGTCAATACTGGAATGTCACCCAAAAAGGGGGGAAGTACAACTTTGACAGGGGCACATTAGGCTCATCTCACTCCCCTTGCAATTTCATAAAAAATTCTCCCACCTGTACAAGAAATTCAGCACACACAGCCTATCTGAAATCCCATTATAAAAGGTATGCATAATAACCTTAAACACACAGCATTGTTATTTATTTTGCAAGTTTCAAGTGAGATCGTGCTTTAAAGTCAGCCTCAAATCACAAGACATGTTTCAAAGAGACGTCTGTTAGGCGTTGCTGACTTGCATAGGTTCGTCACCTTTCCTCAATGACACTGACAATAATAACTTGAGGGTATTTAACATTATCGTAAGCAAATCATATATCTAACTACATACGTCTGTTTAAATAAAGACGAAGTAATTATGAGTTCTGAATTTGGTCCTACTTGGGTTACAATTGAAAATTGTGCATATTTTAGTTAATATTTTTTAATCGTTTTAATGTTGATGGTTAACACAAACAAAATCAGTGAAAATTAAAAATTAAACAACTGTCAAACTGTTTGACAGCTCACTTACGTGTACGCTCGCCTCCGTTGCTACGGACTCCTTTCTCGTCTCTAGCAGGAAGAGGAAAATCTACTTCCGGGTCGCGAACGTAAAACGCTACCCACGTGAATTGTAAAAGTGTGCAAAGTAAGTAAATCGCTTTTGAAGTTTGTATTTTACAATATCCGATGCGCTTGTGCCAGAATAGTGTAATTGTCTGACTAATTAAACTGTTCAGTTCTGGATCGGATTAACTTTTTTTTACTGTAAGCTCCCGTTGGCTAATAAGCTAACGAGACCAGTTACCTGTAGCGTTTTGTGCATAAACCTGGTCAGCTTATCTTGAATCAAATCGCTTAGTTTGGTTATATATTATATATATTAGTTTGCCTTTAACGTGCATATTCAAACACAATAACTGGTGTTTTAGTAAAGCTTTAACTCCATTTTTTTCTAAATATTTGAGACCATGGACCGGTTAGCTCAGAGATGTGTCTGAATGGATGCTGATATTTCCCTTTTATGTTTCAGACGGATTCCGATGAGGACGTAGTTTTTGTTTCTGAAAGGTCCTGTCACAAGCCAATTGAAATCACAATTGATCAGGTACTGATTATCCAACCTAATCGGAATATCTTATTCTGACTTCTTAACGCTACAAGACGACAAAGTAATCCAGACTTGAATATTGGTTGTAGGTCAGACTTCACATGTCAGGCTGTGAGACGATAAGCTGCCACATATCTAACAATTATAGCGTTAGAATTAGTAATCCAACGCAATGTTGAGTTAACTGTTCGCTGTGTCCTGTATTCCATTTGAAATTTGGTCTCAGCTTGACTTATATTCCAACATTGCTAAATTTGTACTTTGAGCTTAAACAGTCTGTTTCAACACTTATAATGCCACATTTGTTGCAGACGAAGAGGAGAATATACTTATTTACTACTTAATCTACTATATTCTTATCAGATGTATAGTCAGGTAGCAGCAGAACAATAAAAACATTTGGATCGGAATTTTAAATCTGCAATGAAACTTTTAGATTGGAATAAGTGTCCTGCTAACCAATACACAAAACAGTGTTGCAGTGGGGTTGTCCATTTTTATTACAAATATTTATGTCCAGTTCTGATTGGTTCTCTTCAGGCAAAGCGACTGGCCCTTCAAAGAGAAATTGATCAGCAGTCCCGACCCAAAGAGCCAGCCAAACCTTTGGTTAGTGTTTACTGCTCTGCCATTCACTGTTCCACAAACACAGAATAGAAATGTGAAGTAACAGTGAACTTTCTCTCACCAGTCAAGCAAGAGACCTGTAGCTGAGGAGAGGCACACAGAAATCATGAAAATGAAGATGGAGGAAGAGAAGAGTGAGGAAAATAATATAAAGAAAGAGAAGAAACACAAAAAAGGAAAAGCTGATGATTTCAGCCTAAAAGAGGTGAGAAAAGAACAGAAGAAAGGCAAAATGGCTGATGCTGTGGGGATCGAAGACGGGTCTTGGGACGGAAATGGTGAGAAGGAAGAAAATAAGAAAAAGAAGGAGAGGAAAACAGATTCTCTGGATGATGTCAATAACTCTGAGGTCACTGATGGACAAAACGTCACCACCAAGAAGAAGAAGAAGAGGCTGCTGGCAGATGGTGAGAGTCTAGGAGAAATTACACAGAATTTAGTAAAAGAGGAGGAAGTGGGAAAAAAAGAGAAGAAGACAAAAGGAAAAAATAAGTCTACACAAATTAAACAAGGAAACATGGTGAAAGAAGAACAGGAAGAGGAGCAAGTGGGAAAAGATATTCTGCCCAAAAAAGTCAAGAAAGGGAAAAAACAGGTTTTAGATATGAGCACAGAGGAGACGGAGGTGAAAATTAAAGAAAAGAAGAAGAAAAATAAGGTGTTGGCTGATGGCGAGGCTTATGTAGAAACTGCAGATACTTTAGTAAAAGAGCAGGAAGTGGATAAGAAACAGAAGAAGAACGTAAACAATAAGTCTACACAAATAAAACGAGAAAATATGGTAAAGGAAGAGGAGGAAGAAAAGCAAGTGGAACAAGACAATCTGCCCAAGAAAGTGAAAGATAAGCAACATGCTTTAGATATGAGCGCAGAGGCGACCGAAGGGCAAAGAAAGGAAAAGAAGAAAAAACAAAAATGCCCTTTAACTGTGGAAGGAGCAACAATAAAGAAAGCTAAAGCAGCTGAAAATGGCATAAAGTTAGAAAAAATCGAACACGAGGACGTAAAAATAAAAAAGAAGAAAAAGAAAGAAACTGAGACTAAAGAAGAAAATGGAGTAGAAACAACAGAGGTTAAAGGCAAAAACAAAAAGAGCAAAGCAGCATCAGACAAAGTTAGAAAAAGTGAAAAGCAAGAGAAATCAACAAACAGTGTTATTGTTGCTACTGATGATGAAGTAACGACAGAGTTTAAGAAAAAGGTAAAAAAGAGTAAATGTAAAATAGCTACTGTGGAGTCTACCAATGCAGAGGAAGAAGAGCCAAAGAAGAAGAAAAGAAAAAAGGTCAAATGTGAAGAGGAAGAAGACAAACAGGAGGTTCAGGGGGATGAGCAGAGTGGCGAAGCTGGTGACAAAAAGAAAAGCAAAAAGAAAAAGAGCTCTGCTAAGGTGCAACGCACGAGCGACTCTGGAGTTAAACCTGTTGTTAAAAAGAAGAAAAACATCAAACAAGAACGGGAAGACCCAGAGGTGAGTGCGCTTCTCTCAGGTTGTTAGCAGTGTGCCTGGATGCTTTTTATTTGAATGGTATGAATAGTGTATGAGCTTTTTATGAACTGTAGTTTCAGGAGTCTCCCCAAGTGGACGTGGTTTTCCTGTCAGAGAGGAGTGGAAACACTGATGAGATCACCATCAATCAGGTCAACAGAGCTCTCGTTATCTCTCCATAGATTGATGTGGGAAACTTATTGCCATAATCAGGAATTGGCATGTTTCAAAATGCACGTAGTCCTTCAGAAATTCATGAAACACTGTTCTTCTACAGGCCACTTTTATATTAACAGCCCTTGTCGCATCAAACATTCCCTGAGGGACATTATTATGTACTATGGGCAAGATTCAATTCAGTTCAATTCGATTTTATTTATATAGCGCCAAATCACAACAAAAGTCGCCTCAAGGCGCTTCATAGATACAGAGAAAAACCCAACAATCATATGACCCCCTATGAGCAAGCACTTTGGCGACAGTGGGAAGGAAAAACTACCTTTTAACAGGAAGAAACCTCCGGCAGAACCAGGCTCAGGGAGGGGCGGCCATCTGCTGCGACCGGTTGGGGTGAGAGAAGGAAGACAGGATAAAGACATGCTGTGGAAGAGAGACAGAGGTTAATAACAGATATGATTCAATGCAGAGAGGTCTATTAATACATAGTGAGTGAGAAAGGTGACTGGAAAGGAAAAACTCAATGCATCATGGGAATCCCCCGGCAGCCTACGTCTATTGCAGCATAACTAAGGGAGGATTCAGGGTCACCTGGTCTGGCCCTAACTATATGCTTTAGCAAAAAGGAACGTTTTAAGCCTAATCTTAAAAGTAGAGATAGATGTGACATATATCACGTAAGGTCAAAGGAAACACATTCATTCAAGTTGTTAAACCGTAGTTTCTGTCTGACGTCACTGACCACTGTGTCAGTGGGTCATTACTTTCGCGTCTGCAGCTGGTTCACAATGCAGCTGCACCCCTGTCCTGGCCTCGCTGCACAGGCTGCCTGTGTCTTTTAGAGTTCATTTTAAAATTCTCACGTTTGTTTTTAAATCCTTTCACAATCTTGCCCCACCTTCCTGATCTCTGCACATCCTGTCAGTGTCTCAGGTCAGCTGACCAAGATCCAGTAGGAAGCGCAGAGGCGACTGGGCTTTTTCTATCGTGCCCAGTCGCCTCTGCAGGTGGAGAGGCCCCTTCACTGTCTACTTTTAAAACTCGATTTAAAACACTTTTTCTTTTTTTTTCTTTTCTTTTTTTAGCTTTTGTTTTAATTATTTGAGCTTTTTTAAATGTGTTTTTTATTTAAATCTTATGTATTTTTATTATTTAGTTCCAATGTACACCATTTTGTGTCAGCTGTGGTTGTTTTAAAGTGCTTTATAAATAAAGATGGATAAATAGATTCATACTGCAGTAATAAAGTCATAGATAGTTAAATGACAGAAATGTTACTGTTTTTTAATGGGGGGTTTTCACTGTCTACTATAGGTGTCTGGTTTTAAGCGTGTCCACAGTAAAAATAAATTACAAAAATAGGAAATTTTCTGGGAATCAACAAAAAAAAATTCCACTTTATAATTACAGGAGCAGCATTTTTTTATCATCTTGAAAAGCGGAGACAAAATGTTTAAATTACTCTTCTTCCTCATATATTGAGATATCTCAGAGATCAAATGTGCAGTTAAATATCTTTACACTGTCAGAAAGGGTATTTTAACTTAAGCTCAAAGTGGGTTGTATGTGGCCCACGATGTAAAATGAGTTTACCAGAGCTAAGCAAATCAGAATGCTTTTTGTGTTTTATGCAGTGCAGTTTAATGATTGTTTTGTTTGTTTTTGTCTTAAAGGAAAGAAGACAGGCTTTACAAATGGAGATCGACAAGGCCTCTCAACCTGACAAAACAGTCAAACCTACGGTCGGTATTAGTGTTGTTTGTTTTGTTTTTGTTTTGTTGTTTGCAATCTCCCCGTGTCTTAAATGCCTTTAAATGAAGAAGCACTTGTTTGTCACAGCATGTAGCTGTGGTAAATGGACTGGTTCTTATATAGCGCTTTTCTACTCATCTGAGCACTCAAAGCGCTTTACACAACTTGTGCATTCACCCATTCACACAAGCACATTTTTCTAAGTGCTTTATAGCTAATATTCACACACACTCATACTCCGATGGATGCATCGGAGAGCAATTTGGGGTTAGTATCTTGCCCAGGGGAAGCTAGGGGAAGGGGGGAAGACAGGAATCGAACCACCAACCTTCTGACCAGTAGATGATCCTAGCAGCGTTTTTTACGTGTGGATGGGATTATTTTTTAAAACGAAAACGGAAAATCTCCGTTTTCAAAAATACCCGTGGACGTAGCCTAAGACAGAATTATAGTCTTCAAGCAGAAGAAGGTTCTTAAATGTGGAAACTTTACTCCTGAATGCATTTCTAATGTTTATGAACTTTTGTTTCTGTTCTGCAGGGTTTGGGTCAGTGGAGCACGGCGCAGTTCAACAGCTCTGAACAACAGCAGAAGTTCCTCCGGTTGATGGGGGGCTTTAAAAAGGGTTTCCAGCCAGCGGCGACGAGCACTGGTGGAGCAAATATGGCACTAGGGAAGGATGCACAGCAGCAGTTGCAGCAAGGCCTTCTGGGGGAGTTTGAACGAGCCCACTCGCGCAGAATGGACTTTAATAACAGGGGGTCGGGACTTGGGTTTACTGCACCGTCCAATAAGAAATTTTCAATTGATATCAATACATGTCGATCAGTTCGCTTTGATGATTGACAAGTGAAGATTTGGTTTTACAAAGCTTTTGTACATAGTGTTTTAATTGGCACACTTTTTCTTTTAATCAGCTTTACTGTAGAATTGATCCTGCAGAAAGTAAAATGTACACTGGTGAAAAAAAGAAACACATCGTTAGTTGTATATACTGTATATTAAACATTTCTCCAACAGCTGGAAAACAAGCAGCCGGTTTAATGTGTGAGCAGCTCATTATTTTATAACAGTTTGTGGGATTTTATATAGATTAAGGATTACTGTTTACTTTGTAAAATAGTGAAACACATAAGTTTGGGGAAAGATCACAATGAGACATCTACACTTACTGATTACTTTGTTAGATACACTTGACTGTCTAATGCAACTATATCTAATCAGCAGATCACATGGAAACGACTCAACGCATTTATGCATGCAAACATGGTCACGGCACCTGCTGAAGTTCAAACAGCACATCAGAATGAGGAAGGAGTGATGTTGAGTGACGTGATCATTTATGGGAATGACGTGGAATTTCCCTGCATAACATTTCCTGCATCTCTTCAGATTTACAGAGAATGGTGCAGAAAAACAGAAGTATTCAGTGAGTGGCAGATCTAGGTGAAAATGTTTTGTTGGTTCTTGCTGCAGGCAGCAGTAACTCAAATAACCAATTGTTACAACTGAGGTATATATAAGTGCATTTAAATCCACAAGATGTTGAATCCTACCCAGACAGTCACTACCGGTCAGAATCTGGAGTAAACCACATGAAAGCAGAGATCCATCCTCTCTTGTATCAGTGGCTCAGGTTGAATGTGATGGTGTAACAGTGTGGGGAAATAATTTCTTGGCACATTTTGGGCCTCATAGTACCAACTGAGTATTGTTGACCATGTCCAACCCTTTATGATCAGAGTGTACAAAGATAACACCAGGCTAGCACACCATGTCACAAAATTAAAATAATCTCAGCTGGATTCTTGAACATTTCCAGAACTCAATCCAAAAGAGCACCTTCGGGATGACACATTCACCATCATGGATGTGCAGCAGAGAAATCTGAAGAAACTTCGTGATGATGTCATGTTAACATTAACCAAACTCTGAGGAACGGTTTGAACATCTTGTAGATTCTATGTGAAAAGGAATTAAAGCATTTAAGCCAAAAGGGGTGATGAACCCAGTGCCAGCATGGTGTACCTGAGAAAGAGTTCGGTTAGAATATATTGAGTTAAATGTATTAATGGTCTGTTTACAAAAGGATGGGCCACAAAATTGTAAAACACAGAATATAATAATTGTCAAATGATTTTAATTTGCAAAGCAATGTGGAAATAATCAAAATTCTCATTGTGATCTTATGAATGTGTGTAAAGAGGAAACCTTGCACAGATGGTTTGGATAGTCGCTTTATTTCATTCTTGCACATCTTCTGTACAGTAAAGAAAGAATAAGAGAAGTCCAGTATATATCAAAGAAAATGTTAGTATTACTGCTTTCTTGTATTTCGCTTATAATCTTTGAGTTAATATGCTGGAAATCAAAAATATCTGACTATCGTATGCAGTACTTCAGTATTCCATTTCTTTTAATCACATTTATTTTACTAGAAACTGAAAAGTTTTAAAGGAACAAAAAAAAAAAAAAGAGCTCAGAGTCTTTTCAGCTCAAAGTCTTTCACTTCTATGAACGTGGCCAATCAGGTTAGTTGCATGGATATCTCAGCAGAAAAACTACATTGCTACCTATGTAGTATTTCTGGTTGGATCAGGGTCCCTTTTCTCACCTCTCCAGATATAAAATGGATATAAAAGAGTCCAGTTTTGTCTTTACGTCAAAGATCCATCCATTTATCGACTAACCAACCCGATGACCTGCCACATTTCTAACTGTAATACTTAACAGTAAAACTAAGTGACTCCTGCATCTGGCTAGTTGCTCAATTTGGTTTTCAGGTTTGTGACAGTTTGGCAGCTGCAATGCAACATTTTGAGTGAACTGATACAGTTCTAATATGATTGCCGTCAGAAAATTTAAAGGCAATTTTTCACACCCACATTTCTGGCATGTGGATTTAACAACACCTGCTATTGTTTGGAATTTAACCACTTTTTTTCTAAGTTGTTCTGTTCAGTGGTTTTCATCCAACACAATGAAAAGATGACTAAATAAACAGCATGGACAGATGAAAGATAGCTTTTTGCAAAACACTTAAGACACGCGAAACCAGAAGTAATCTGTGAATCATTACTCAGATAGTATCGAAAAACAGAGCTGGAAAGCTACTTGACAGGAGTGACTGAAGGGCAGATGGGCGGGGTTGTGCGTTCCTTGTGATGATGGTTCCTTGTGATAGGAAGGAATTTCCAGACTCTCATGCTTGTAGGTACTCGGGCTGCACTCGCGCTACTTTACGGAACTCTTTGGCGTGCGTAAGTGGGCACTGCATCTCACACCAGCTGATGGGAACCATCTGAGCACCTGGGATACAGAAAAACAGAGTGAAAAAAATACATCAAGATTACATTATTAACCGACAATAAATTGCTTCATAGCAAACAGATTAGTGAATCAGACATTTTGATACTTAGGCACAATTATAATTCTGCAAAAAGCAGTGGTAGTTTAAAAGAAGACTGATACATGTTTCTCACATGTGTTGTCACAGTCTTCAAGTGGCAATAACAAACCTAACAAATGCTTTTCTGTAGAAAGATAATCCATCAGATAGCACCACCTTGTGGTCCAACAGGGTGTTAGTATTCTGTGCAGCATGGTGCTGGAATTCTCCAGCGCTTCAAGGCCAATGGCCATTTTATGCATTTGATATTTACCTGCTTCACTGTGTGCAACGACCACTCCCAGTTCATTTTCTGCTGTTGTCAACAGGTAGTTAGACTGAACATCACCAAGAGAAATCTGACACAGTCACGTCAAGGTTTATCAATGGATACAAATCAGGATTTAAAAATTCTTATTCCAGAAATGGAAAGGTGAATTTGTAAAGGCAGTTGATGAAACGTTTACATGTTACACATCACATTTTGTTTTTGTTTTTTAAGCCGTGTCTTGGTGACCTGATGTGTTTCCAGGAAGAAATAAAAGTTACATATGACCTGCATACTTTCCAGTCATCCATTGTTCACTCTTATTAACATTTTTGGCACAGGAGTTATTTTGACTGTGACAAATATTCTCCCTCAAGCACATTTAGAAACGAAAAAAGAAAAACTTGGTGTTGACAGTCTCAGCCTGGGGAATGAATTCAGAGTCCACAATTATGTAAATGTTCAAAACCACCAGTGACGGCATAATAATGTGAAGGATACAACTTTTGCCAAGACGATGTCACCGGGTCTGAAGCTTTTGTATGTCTCTACCTGTAACAAGAAAGAAAAACGGTTACCAATAAACATGTCACCTTATTTTAATAAAAATTATTACATGCAGAAGAAACTAATGAAAGATGTGAGTGGAAAAGTGGAATTCAAACAGACCTTGTCTTTCTCTGTTGCACGCACATCTTCTTTTCTGTAGAGAAAGGGAGAGTGAGTTTGTGTTTAGGCCAGAATATTATGTCCATAAAACCCTGCCTCACGCTGGACTTAGATCTGTACAGTGGCGGCTATAAGCATCTCGCTCAGCAAAGCGAAATGAAAGAAAATACTTCTGTTAAAATTACTTTCAAAACTTGCTCGACAATATAATCATTTTGAAACCTGTAGCAACCCTAGAGCTGATTCTGAGTCTAGCAATGCTGTCAATGCGACTGCTCCACCTTCATTTTCTACAACCACCTCCTTAACCCTCTCGAGGCAGGCGTTGCCGATTTGCAACAGTTAAAAACTAACAACCTGATTACCCCACATACATATTTTATGAGGTTTTTTTTACTCAGAAGTACCACTGCAGGACTTGGTTGTGCATTAGCAACAAAAAGTTTAATTTGAGCCCCAGAGGGTTAAAACAGGTCCTGCTTTTGGCCACCTCAGGCCCATCTCACGTGATTAGCAGTCTGAAAGTTTGGCATACATATATTGGAGTTTAAGTAGAGACTTTAATGAGTTTATTTCGTGTTTTTAAATCAACTTATCGGTTTGAATTTGAATAAGACTAGCTGGGCAAGTACTGGTGAGAATTACAATGAGATTAATTTTCATTTTGAGAAAAAAAAAAACAATAGAAAAAAAGTGTTTTTGAATTCATCTTAAACTCTGGATGCAGTAATTACTATTTTTATGTATATTTAAGTCCAATCATAGGATAGCAGCAACTTTAAAAAGGCTTCTTCATTCTTACCTATCTGGTATTTCTAACAGTTTCTTTACAGAATCAGCTTTAGTGAAGGTTACAATTGAGCTTCTTATGGCCTCTGACAGTGGACACATCTCTGTGACCATAACATTTTTTACAGCAGTTAGAGCATGCTGTAGGTATTAAAGGTCCTGCGCTGCAGCGGTTTGAATCGTATCTAAAAGACTGCAATTTGTTCATGTAAATGAGAGTCCTCTTCAGATAGGAAGAATAACTATGGAGTTCCACAGGGTTCCATTCTAGAATTCTGTTTGCATTATACATGCTTCCCATAGGCTGTATCATTAGAAGACATAGCATACATTTCTGCTGTTATACAGATGACACTAGACTTTATCTATTCATTCATTTATCTATTAAGCCAGATAGCACACACCAATTTGTTAAACTACAAGAATGTCTTAAAGACATACAAACCTGGATGATTAATGTGGCATTAATGTACTCAGCCCTAACAATCTTTGAAATACAGTATCTAAAAGATGCTCACTCTGGACAGCATTACCGTGGCCTCCAGTAACACTGTGAGGAATCTTGGCATTATTTTTGACCAGGATATGTCCTTCAATGCACATATTAAACAAAAATGTAAGACGCCTTTCTTCCATTTCCAAAATGAGAAAGATCCTGTCTCAGACTGATGCTGAAAAACTAGTTCATGCATTTATTACTTCTAGGCTGGACTACTGTAATTCGTGATTATCAGGATTTCCTAAAAACTTACTGAAAAGCCTTCAGTTAATACAAACTGCTGCAGCAAGAGTACTGGCATGGACTAGAAAGAGAGATCATATTTCTCGTATATTGGCTTCTCTTCATTGGCTACTTGTTAAATCCAGAATTGAATTCAAAATCCTGCTCCTCACATACAAGGTCTGGAATAATCAGTCCCCATCTTATCCTATTGGCCACACTTCCTGAGCCTGGTTTTGCTGGAGGTTTCTTCCTGTTAAAGGGGAGTTTTTCTTTCCCACTATCGCCAACGTGCTTGCTTATAGGGAATCATATGATTGTTGGGTTTTCTGTTTTCTTTGTGTTATTGTAGGATCTTTACCTTACAATATAAAGTGCCTTGAGGCAACTGTTATTGTGATTTGACTCTGTATAAATAAAACTGAATTGTACTGAACAGTCTCCAGTATAATATTAGACAAAAACTGGCTCAGTTTTTGTGGTTACCTGATAGTGCCTCTAAAGCGGTCCTTCAGCGGTGTGGAACCTACATAAAGGATGTGGACTTTGGCAAATCTGGGATTGATGCTGGTTACCTGTTAAATGAAAAATAAATAAAACAGATTGTAAACTGAGCACAATTATTTACTCAGAACATCCAGCGATAGTAACAGTTTCTTATTCTATTGCATACCTTACAGGTGACTATTGCGCCTACATCTGGCAGCAGTTGTGTTTCTGTTTCCCTCACAACTGAAATCACTGGTAACTAAGGAGACAAAATAATCCCAGTAGAAGTTATCCATATGATGTACAAATCACTTTAGACATTAACAAAACTAGTTCAGCTCACTCACGTCAACAGACATTGCAAAAATACCTTTAGTCTGGCATTTGTACTTGTCTCACTGCTGAACAAACTTTCCCCTCCCCTGTCTTACCCACACCCCTTACCTCCTCTCCCTCATTCTTCCTGAGCACATAGCCTGCTAGTGACGAGTATATGTAGCCATGTCGCAGGTATACTCCTGTGCCAGGAATACAGTCTTCTGCGCTGCATAGTTTGTCACCTAAGTACAAACAAAAAGACATAGATGTTGTGTTAGTGTTTGGGTTCTGGAGATGCACTGTTCCTTCTAAAAAAAAGAACTAAAATAAAAACATCGTTGCATGAGTCATCACCAAAAATAATCTTTATCTTATACTGGGCTTTGCTCCATATCCGAACCCAGCCCTTTCACATCTCCATCAACCATCTTTATCTGACTGACTTCACAAACAGATTGAACATCCTCCCTCTCTTGAGGACATAACAAAGATCCAAAAGTAGAAAAAAAAAAAAAAACTGAAACTGAGCTACTGGCTTACAGGGATGATCTGTACATATCATTATTTAAAACTTTGTCCATGTTTAATATAAGCATCCAGCATTGTAACAGAATATTGTGTTACAATGGTGAACATAGACTATATAATATTTAACTAATAATAATAACAATAATAATAGTTTCCCTTATTTTGGTTATCATCTGCTAACTGAAACTGAGAGACTAACTGAGGATGCTTTGATGTAACAGCATTGTGGGACTAACAATGTATCTGCAACCCTTAAGCACAAAACACATCATGGACAATAAGATTAAAACACAAAACAATTTATGTCATGTGACACATTACTACCCTTCATTTTTCTTGCACTGCAATTAATTATCTTGCTACTTTGTGCTCTTTCAACCGTAATTAGAATGAAATTAAATGCTACTCCTGCTGACAACTCGTTTAAGGTTCACTACTGCCATGCGCCGGATAGACATGCGGCTTTCCCACGGGTGTGACAAAACAAACCTTAGGAATGCGTTATCTTGCCCGAGGAGATGGGCAGGGCTGCGGATCAGATCTCATCAGCAGTGGAAAGCCAAAGTCAATAACTCACAGCCCTGCAAATACGGTAAAAGACCATGATACGGTAGACCTGAAAACCCGACTCCATCTGACAGTCAGCTGATCCAACAGGTGATTGATTATAAAATAAGTTACAACCGCGTTACAAGTACTGGAAGCCAAAGCCCACTCCACGCATGGCAGCTGGAAATAATCACCAGGGTTTCGCACGCTCAGAATGCAGTTTAACTTCCTTTTCTAATAGAAAATGACGCTAAAGCTGTTAAATCTGTTTACATATCCCAAAATACAATCTACACACCAGCATATTTAGTTTTTAAACGCTTTTAGAGACAAAATTACGGGACTTACCGGGAACGCACAGCTTCATCGGCGACATGTTTTCGAGAGGTGTACGTAGGCAGCCTATTGGTTAGGACGAAGGGCTCGGGAAGATTCTGATTGGTCAGAGTCACTAGCGTCAGCGGAATAAAATGCGTTGATCCGCCATGATTGTTGAGCCACACATGGGCGGGTACATGCAATGTGTGCATTACTATATGATTGAATACGTTATATATGGTCAGATAATTATGAAATACTTCAGTGAGATACTGCAGATTTTGGTAGCAATCTGATTCTAAAGTATCTGACACCATTCTTATTGACACGATCGATATTGGTATCAATCTACCCACCTCTATTATGAAAGTTAGCTACTTACAGTATTGGGATGTACTAGGTTTATTACTTCCCTACAATGTAAATTAAATTGTAGATTCTTTAATTGAAAATCTGTTTATCTGAGCATGGTTTTTAAAACATCATATAATCGGAAAATTGCCACCAAGGAGCCATTTCTTCAAAATAATCATGTCCTCTGTTAAGGTGCATCTCAAACCTTCGGGAAAAAAAAAACTTGCCCCCCCATCCCACAAACTAAAACAATCTCTCACATTTTCGATTGGTTGCAAAACTCGTTATCAGAGTCTCATGTGAAACGTGTTGATCTATGGATGCATACAAGAAATACAAATGTGTTTAACCAACAGAACAGCTGCTGAAGTAGCAGTTACTGTGATAGAAAAGTGTGAATACAAGGACTATCACATAAGGCAATTAAAACAAACTTTTCATTTCTGCTAATTGCATTTACTTAGTGTGGCAACCGGATAAAGTGCATTTCAATATTTGCCTTTTACTGAGACAAATTTCTCAGTTACCATATATTTTTTTAAAAAAAGTGCAGTTGTTCTGGAAAAAAATGACATCACACACAGTACACTGCATAATGACTTACAACATTTATTAATTTTTAAGCACAATGCCACAGCAAACAATATTCAGCAGTCTAGAGCAAGTCTGCTCATTCTTTAACATAGCCAGTGTAACTGCAGGTTTTTCCTGCTTCCGCTGCGCTTCATCTACATGGACTGTAAATTGGAAAGAATACTTGGACCTCTGCTGGGGTAGTGTGTTTGCTGGTCCCTAATTTATATTTGGTCAGTGCTTAAACCACATTACAACTTATATCCACAGTCTAATAATGAAATGTGTGTTTCAGTATGTAACAAAGTAAAGAGCAGTCAAATTAAACATCAGATTGTACATTTTTGTGAAAAATGGGTGGTATTAAGATAAAGTGCACATTGTGTGTCTACCTGTGCTCAAGTCTGCGATGACACAAACAGTAAATGACCCTTTCACAACTTGATGGGGAAAGAAAAAAAAAAAAAAAGCAGATGATTGATCTTTACTCCCAAAGGAAGGACAAGTCTATTTCTTGGCTTTGCCCTGAGCAGCTACAGCTTCCATGGCTTTCTTTACAGTCTCCTCATCTCCCAGGAACTGCATGGGTCCAATAGGCTTCAGGTTCTTGTCCAGCTCATACACGATGGGGATGCCTGTTGGCAGGTTCAGCTCCATAATGGCCTCCTCTGACATACCTATGAAACAATGACAGACACGAAGCTGTAACTCATTTCCATGTAGCTGCTGCTGCCTTAGACCGCGTTAAAATGTGTAACAGCGGATGATAGCTTTGTATGATAAACACACGATTGTTAAACTGTTACATTAAAATTCACAACTTAAGAACTAAAATAAACCTGCTTGGAACACAAAATACTGCCTATCCCTTAGCCTGCTACTAGATCAATTTGAAAATCTTAGGGGACTTCCTTCTTGAGTTATTGCATTTACAAGATTTTCAGAAAATGTGACCTATGACCTTGACTTTGAGTTCAAGGTCACAGATTCAAACTCAAAAACATTTAATAGCTGCTCCTATGGTGCTGCTCCTGGTGACCTCTGACCTTGAGTTCAAGGTCACCAGGACTCGAACTTGCCTGAGATTTTTAGTAGATGCTTCTATGGTATAATTTCAGAAAAACAACACTGTGTAACTCTCAGGTTATCACAGTCATAAACTTGGGTGTTTGCACTATTAGGAATGTGGCCACCTAGACCAATAACAATCTGCTAGTTAACCCACTGCAACAGCTAATAACTCTACGCTCTTGTCTATAAGTTAATTTCTGACTTCCCTAAAACCCAAATGGATGGATCAAATGTTGGCCTTTATGAAGGTTTAGCAGTTACCCCCAATTCATTGTTGACTCATAGTAAGTGAAATAACACTGAAAGGTGTTTTTAGTGCTGAGAAATGTTTCACAAGTTTCTCCTCTACTCCTTACCCTCCAGGTGCTTGACAATGCCGCGGAGACTGTTGCCATGGGCAGCAATCAGCACCCTCTTTCCTTCTTTGATCTGTGGCACGATCTCCTCGTTCCAGAAAGGAAGTGCCCGAGCAATGGTGTCCTTAAGACTCTCACAGCTAGGGAGCTGGTCCTCTGTCAGGTCAGCATAACGTCGGTCCTACAGGAAAAAGTAGAAGTCGGTGTTGTCAAAATAGTTTCAGCAACACAGGGTTACATTGATGCAATAACAAAAAGAGTCATGTTGTCCCAATTTCCCCGAGCTGTTACCTTGCTTATGGTCTGATAATAGTCATGTCCCTCATCCATAGGTGGGGGAGGAATGTCAAAAGAACGCCTCCAGATCTTGACCTGGGCTTCCCCGTGTTTGGCTGCCGTTTCAGCCTTGTTCAGCCCAGTCAGACCACCATAGTGACGCTCGTTGAGGCGCCAGGTCCGGTGGACGGGCAGCCACATCTGGTCGATGCTATCCAGGACAAACCACAGAGTGCGGATGGCCCTCTTTAGGACAGATGTGTAGCAAATGTCAAACTCATAGCCAGCATCTGAGGGGAAACAGAGATGACATTTTGAGACGTGTATTTCAAAACAGTTTATCATATTTTTCATGAAGGAATACTACTGCAGCTACCGTTCACAGGATCAAATAATAGATACCTTCATGTTTTATTGCCCTTCTTTTAACAGTTGCATGTGATTTTTCTTGATCAGGGGCCGCAAGGCACTGGCAGACGTAACACTGCAAGATGTGCCTGTTTGGGATTTTTAGGTCATAAATAAAACAGCAGGAGTGTGTGTGTGTGTGTGTGTGTGTGTGTGTGTGTGTGTATCCAGCACAATGACTCAGCAAACAGTAATATTCTGCCCTCTGGAAACAAAAGCATCTTTGGCCTGGTTTTATGCTCCAGTTTCAATTAATGCTCATTTCTAAAAGCTGTGGATTATTTTTTTTTTGATAAATACAAACACACTTAAGATCGTCAGAGACTAAATTAATTATATTATGACTCTCCAAAATACTTCTGTGGTTAAAGAACACCACAAATAAGAATTGCTTTCTTTGAATGAAAATTATAGGCTATATTGCTGCAGGAGGCGCCAAACCGTCTGCCCTGGTGGGAGAGAAGCTAATGGAAAAAAAACTCCAGTAGCATTTAATTTGAAGCAGTGACCGTGTGGTCCAGCAGACTGCGGGACAACCCGTGAAATGACTCCATCCCTTCCGCCGCACTGGGCCTACCACCGGTTTCCCCATTCAACAAAGTTGCGTAAGCACCGGCTTGCTGTGGCTTAATCCAGTGACCGAGAGAAAGCCCGATTTGGCCTTGACATTTTCTGATACCGTACCTTTCAAGGCCTGTCCTCCCCTCTTTGCCTCCTGCTCCCCGGTCTCGCTCAGGTCCGCGTCGAACCAGCCGCAGAAGCGGTTCTCCTGGTTCCAGCAGCTCTCTCCATGGCGGATCAGCACAATCTTGTACGCAGCCATCCTCACACCAATGTCCTCTACGCTGTATTTCCGGGAACTTCGGGGAAAGTGACTCCTCGTAAAAGGCAGCAGAAGCAACGGTCTCAGATTTAACCGGACTTCCCCGAAACCCCAAAAGTTCCTACAAAGCAACAGGCCGGTGATTGCTAAATGTGAGCTCGAGTGATGGAAGGTTAGCGAGTAGCCCAGTTTGACAGCTCTCAAGATTTGAGTCCTCTTCCTCTCTTCCTGCTAGTTTCCGCCAATCAGAAGGCGTGCTGCGTTCAATGGAGGAGGGGAGGCAGGAAGACGCGCACAGCGGCACGTCCACACCGGTGTTTGTGCATCATGTTAGCACGTGCCTGTAAAAAAAATCACGAATGATCATTTTAATCGTTGAAAAAAAAGTCATATATCGCATATCCTCACTAAGTTAGAAACATATTTTCAATTCAGTTTAATGAGTGGAAAGAGAAGAGAGCAGAGGAAGACACATCGGAGAGAGACGAAGTTTCAAACTTGTTACTGTTGATTAAATCCAGTTACTGGTTATTGAATTTATACTCTACTCTGTAGTGGTGTATAAATACACGGAGAGCGAAAGATTGATCATATTTAAGATAGAACCATTAGTTAATGGTAGCATCTGTGAAACATGATCCAAACATAAGACTGTGCCATAATCTCAAAGCTAGTCTACATAGTTTCTGTTGTCACTGTCAAAAATGCGATAATCGGTTACTTTCATAATTATTTAGGTCACTGTAGACAATTTACTTAAATGCATTATGTTCAAAGATGTTATAGATATTTGTGCACTTTATTAACATGAAGGAGAAAATTTTAGAAACACCACTAAAGCACCACTAGTATGATATTAATAATAAACACTATAGCCTCATCACATATTTAGACACATATAGATTACCAGTAAAAGTAAAAAATGACAGCAGAACTATTGTGTAAAATCTAAAACACCTGTTGGGTTATAAAAATCAATCACTGTTACAAAAGGTGAGTCAGTATTGTCACCTTTTCTTCTCTTTTAACTCCCAGACTCCCATTTGACAAATAATTTATATGTGATTACATGATCTATTATTTATCATTAATATTTTAAACTTAATATAAAATCGTTTTAAACTGAGTATATTTAAATAAGGAATCCTTCATGGTTAGAAACCCTGAGATGTGAGTTGGGTTTTCCTGTTACTCATTGGAATTTTCAGACATTCATCACACTGAGATGTGGTAGTCGTGTGATGAGTATGCACTTAGTGTACCCGCATTTAAACCACACTTTGTTGTCTTCAAATGTTCAGTGTGACTCTAAATTCAGAAAGGTTCAGATTTTAACACCCCCTACTCAAGATATTAAGCCTTTTTCTTACAATGGATAGCATCCATTCTAACAACAGGAGCAAAGGGTGAGAAGTGGCAAATGAGTGCACATATACCAGCAGATTCACAACACTTTTAATGAAACCTATAATACCATCTACAGGTAAAGGGACACACAGTGGACATCCCCCACTGAAAATTTAGAGCATATACATTTGTCTTTTCCAATAAAGGACGGAGAAGGCATCTCCCTGTCACCCCTGTAGGGGGTGCTGTGTGTCTGTTTCTCAAGCCTCTTGGCCTGAGAGTTTGGAGGCTCTGTGTTGTATCTCAGCAGTTCTGAGACCGGACAGAGACCTCTGATGGAATCTGTTAGAGCCACTCTTCCAGCTTGGAGTTTGTTCCAAATGCCTTTATTCTATTCTATCACTAGAATCACTTTGGACTTCCACGTCTGTTCCAGTTTTCCTTTAGCCCATGGTGCTCCTTTCTTTTCTTGTGCTCCTTTTTCTTGATGTTACTTTCAACCGAGATTGCCACATCTGTCACAGCTGCAGTCTTCTGTTCCTTGTCAACCATCACTATGTGTGGTTGGTTGACCCTGCAGCTGTTTATTTGTCTGGAACTTGAAGTCCTACAGTACCTTAGCGCTGGTGTCCCCAACCACCTTCAGCGTCATCTCCAGTGTTGGGTAAGTTACTTTAAAATAGTAACTTAGTTACATTACTAGTTACTTCTGTCAAAAGTAACTCAGTTACTTCAAGTTACTCGTTACTTTTAAAGTAACTAGTTACTAGGGAAAGTAACTTTGGTTTTACTCAGAATTCTCTTGTTAATGTGTTGCTTCCATAACTTTGCCAGTCTTCTAGCTTGCTTACTTGCCACAAGTGCACTGTGCCACCTACCAATAGAAAGGAAAAGATAATGTGCATATTTCCACGAGAGAAATCCCACGCCTGGACCGTCATTGACCGTTGCCATGATTCTAGCCTACGTCACAGCGTCATGTGTGCCTTTTACATCCAACACAAAAACTGCAGTCGTGATGCTTTGATTGTACTCAACTTACTGTACTGTAACTCGGAAATTCTGCCTTCTGAATAGGAAGATGTAGGTAACACCAGACTGCAGATGAGCTGCATACAGGACTGGACGGGCATTTTGACTAGAGACTGGCCCACCATTATAGGAAAAATCATAAAGCCTTTGAATGAAAACAAACGCTGTTGTGACAGTGATGTACACTGTTTTGATGGTATATATGCATCAATCGTTTGTTGTAAGATTCAGATAATTATTTTTTAAAAGCTAGACATTTTAAATGAGAATAAGAAAGGAAAGTATTTCTTTGTGCCCACCTCTCCCTGTTAATGCCCTACCTGGCCCCCCTGGCAAAACTTTGCTAGATCCGCACCTGCACAGTTACCAGCTCTCAACTACCTAAAAAGGATCCTGGGGTTATCTGTCTCTCAGAAACAGTTTATAACTTCCCTTCAACTCATTTATGTCACCTAAAAGGTAAACCTGTTTCTCCATCACCTGTTCAGCTCTGATGATTCAGTAAGGACATCTCCTGGTTTCATCTTCATGTTTCCCTCTCACCAGATAACCAAACCGACATCATGACCAGCAGCTTTTTTGCAGCTGTGGCTCCAGCAAACATCAGCTGATACTAGAAATTAATATTAAATCAATTCTAACAACAGCTGATCAAGCTTAAAAGTGCTGCTGTTGTTTAGCGCGACATCGGCTGGTTTCCTCTTTCTGGCGCAAAGTGGGCGATAAACAAACAAGAGAGCCGATCAGCTGATCATTGATCAGTTTTCATGATTAAAGTAGAAACGGGAGAGGGAGGGGGAGAATGAAAGAAGAAGAGGCAGCTGTGCAGCAAAGACACAGAATAACTCCAGCTTTGTGCCTTTTTCATTGTAGCTGAATTACGGGACAAACTGTTCCTTTTCGCCTCAATAAGAAATGCGTAATATTTTCTCTGAATACCAGACGGGACGATTGGCAACTCTAATAACTTATGAACAAAATAAAGTTCAACATCATTAACTTCATAGCACCCTGTGTATAGAAACTCCGTCATGCTAGCTAGTACACAGTACGGAAAAAGTCAGAATAACGAAAATAAACTCCACCTAAACTTGGTTTATATCTGACACAGATAGACTGCAGGTCATAACTTCTTACCTGAAGTTCAGTTCACACTTGGACCGGCGGCCGCCTCGGGTCTCTTTTCCTCCTGCGTCCCCTTTCCCTCATTCACCTGCTGCCTCCACCACTTGCTAATGTTACTGAATCTGTGGAAGCTCCGCGATAGCCACACGAAGTAACGAGTAACGACCCTATCTAAATCCCAGTAACGACTAACGCGTTCCTGATTTTGGCATAATAACTAGTTACCGTGCTCGTTACCACAATAATAACGTAGTTACTGTAACGCGTTACTTAATAACGCGTTAGTCCCAACACTGGTCATCTCCCATCAGGAGTTGAAGACTTCTAATTTATGTTTCACAGATTTTCCTGTAGACTATCCGTCTCAGTGAATACCATCTGAGCTTGCACATTACATCGTGCTATATGCTGTTGGATAGTCTCCAGGGCACCTTTGCACAGGCTATAACTTGGGTCTTCTTGGCTGTGGTAGACTCCTGCTTCCATGGATCTTGGTTCTGATGATGGCATGATCAGACCCTCTGTGCTGTCCTTTAAGCCACTGGTAGGATTTCATGATGTTACCAACTTCCTCTATCTGTCCATGGTACATCCCACAAAGAGGTTGGTCATCCATGATAGTTCCTCATCACCATTTATCATCAGCTGCCTAAGGCATTCTGATGTTATATGACATGCCTCAACAAGGACTGAGAACACTCCCACACACATGTTCTCAGTATAGATATGATGGCTAACCAACCAGACAGAGTAGCGGTGGCACAGTGATAAATGTAGCTATACAAAAGGAATCCCAGATCTTAGTCCAGGAAGGTACAATCCTAGGAAAAGCAAAGATAGCTGAATCCTTAATTGCAAGAGGTTGCCACAGCAAATGGAACTGTATATTCTCATTTGATCAGATTTTTCCTCCGGATGCCCTGCCATCGGGTCTTCTGTGTGTTAGGTGAAGATGTTAACGAACTCTAGACAAACAAGACAGTAAATCATACATGTGCATGATAGTATAAAATAAAAAGAATTAAGAATAAATTGTTTAAAAATAGTTTTAAAAATTCTATAGAGTCTAGTTTTGTTATATTTCAGTATCTTGAACTGTGACAAATTGCCTGATTGTTAAATGTTTCTTTTACATTAAAAAATATCACCAGAAATCATTAGAAATGACACGTCCAATTCCAACTTTCCATGATTCAACTTCAGTTTCCATAATTATATTATGACACTGATTTATCTAATTCTCTTAATTAAATTGAAAGCGCTTTCATGCAGTACTTGAATCTAAATATAAGTCCTTCTTTTTTTATCAGCCTGGCAGAATTGACCGACATCTACAAGTAAAACTGTTATAACCCAGTCTGATAACATCCTAAAAAGGCCCCGTGATAAAAAAAACACAGAACATGTTTATCAAAGGCTTTTTTGTGGGGTTAATTGATTGGGTTAACTTTTCTCTCACGTGCTTTCCGTGGGCGGAACTGTTCTGTCCAATCACTGCAACAGATTAGCTTGCTGAAGTGGCTATTTGCACGCTGATTGGTTACAGATCAAAACACTTCACGGGTCCCGCCTCTTCCCGGAAGCTGATGGTCATCTGATTTTTTCCCCTTTTTTTCTTGTTCCTTGTTAGCGAGCGTCAGTGCTAGCTAACGAAACATCGATTCCACTTTCTTTTCGGTCTTCTATTTCCTCTCTGCATCCATCATTAGGAGTTAAAGGAACTTCTCGTCTACTTCCCAAGTCATGGACGAGACGAGTCCGCTTGTCTCTCCGCTCCGGGACTCGGGTGATTTCACCTACTGCCCCACGGAGCCCACCAGCCCCCGGGGCGCGTTTGGAAGCACGCCGGGCTCCGTGGTGCGCATCACGGCCGGCAGTCCGGGGCGCAATCGAGAGAGACAGCCGCTTCTGGATCGAGACCGTGGAAACACGCCACGGGAGGCGCACAGGAATGAATTCCCAGAAGATCCCGAGTTCAGGGAGATCATCCGAAAGGCCGAACGAGCTATAGAGGAGGGGATCTACCCCGAGAGGATCTATCAGGGTTCCAGTGGGAGCTATTTTGTCAAAGATTCACAGGGGGTAAGAAGACCTGCTAACTTAAATCTGCCTCTTAACTGACCGGTCATTTGAGGGATTTGTGAAACCCGAGAGGTTGTTGGTGTTGTCTGAAAACACCTAAGGGTGTTTTGAGAAGTGTCACTTGGTCCCGGGAAAGGCCTCGTGATGACTTTGCAGATACACTGTAAGTCTAGATAAACTAATTATCATCCAATCGATTAGCCAGACACTGAAGAGAATGGGAGGTTTGTATGAATAATACAATGCAACAGAGAAAGTTTAAATAAAACATAGCCCGAGATTCCATAAGAGGGGCTTTAGGGTTTTTTCCTTCCTTCTCAGCTCAGGTTTTCTTCTCAGATATTTATTTTGCCTAAGTACTTTACCTCTATTTCACCTCCACTACCAATTTGTAATCACCTAATGTGCTGTGAGAGAAGGGAGAGGTGTCCACAGGAAACCCAGGCACAGTGACAACATGCGAACATGCAACCCCAGCTGAAGTTGGAACTTTGAATTGGTAACCAGTGCACCAAGTGTCCGTGCCAGTGTAGACTTAGTTCTGACTTAATTACTCATAATCACAGATGTCAGTGGTTCCAACACTAGGTCCAGTAATGCCAGCACTCTTTATGCACCAAATCAGTGAAAAAGAGGTTAATTAAAAAACACACACAGACACAACCCAAATGGACCTGGGGTATTCTTTTTATTTTACTGGCCACACTGATGGTGTTTTTTTAGCTTATGCATTGCACATCAGAGCACCCGAAATAAGACACACACTGCAGGCCGCTTCCAACAAATATATCTGTCTTCAACCAAAACTATGAATGTTAGATACCAATTGCAAAACTCCTTTAACAAATTACTTGCTTTCTTTTAAAATGCTTTCATCATCATTGTTACTGTAAGTGTGTTGACACATGTTCATTATCTACATTCCAGCTAGTGTAAGTAATCTGTTAGCGACTCTGTATCTGACCAGCTGTCCCGGTGACAGCAACACATATTCAAATAGCATACATGATTTTTAGGCTTCTTTTTTTTCAGATGTTACTCTAAAGTTTCATGATTGGAGCCAGCTTGAGCAGCTCACTGACACTTTCCTCCCAGTTTCTCCCTATTGTCAGTGTGTTAAGTTGTTTAAGAAAAGAGAAGTGTGCCTCAAGGCATCTGAGACGGATCCACACAACTGCATTTTCCGTCTAATCACACCAGCTTTATTGTGCTGCTTTCTTCGGCCTGTTAAGGCTGAATGTGTGAGGTTTTTATCCAGTGACCTACTGCTCCCAATCACCTCCACCTCTCCAGTTTCCTTAGTCACTACCGTGATTAGTAGTCATGTGCTTGCTCCCTGTGAGGATATAACTCTTCAGTGACGAAGGTTTATGTTGTAATTGCCGCATGAGATACACTATACGCACCATGTAATGTAACATGTGACTTCTATAAAGAATTATAACCACCATACCAAAAATCTGCCTTTTGCCTATCCTGTGAAACTGTCATCATGTGTAGCTTTTAAAAGAAGTTTAAAGGTTCTAGTTTCATTTCAGCCATAATATGGTTTCAGTATACAATTTCAGTTCATGTTGTTAATGGCTTTTATTATTTAAACTACAGGATAATTCTGCTTTCTATAATTCTTTATTCTGTGTTGGTGTCAGATTTAAAAAACAAAACAAAAAAAGAAACACATTGTCTTTGAATTTTACTGTTTGTCTCATACATATATTTAAACCTTCCCCTTTTTACTCTATCTTCTCTGCATGGACCACTTTATCTGCAATTTATTTTATTTTTCTTCCATTCTGTCTCCCTTTGCAGAAGATAATTGGTGTGTTCAAACCTAAAAATGAAGAGCCCTATGGGCAGCTGAATCCCAAGTGGACCAAGTGGCTCCAGAAACTGTGTTGTCCGTGCTGTTTTGGCCGTGACTGTTTGGTCCTGAACCAGGGCTACCTCTCCGAAGCTGGGGCCAGTCTGGTTGATCAGAAACTGGAGCTCAATATTGTTCCCAGGACCAAGGTATAAACTCTCAGGGCAGTGTCTTCACATTACAAAGGTCAGTTAAGAAAAAAAATTCCCTCTCTTTAATCAGAATTTCTACTTTTAGGTGGTGTATTTGGCAAGTGAAACATTCAACTATAGTGCCATAGACAGGGTCAAGTCTCGAGGAAAAAGGCTAGCTTTGGAGAAGGTGCCTAAAGTGGGCCAGCGCTTTCACAGGATTGGACTGCCACCCAAGGTAATCTGGTACATTGGTTTTATGCAAGTCATTTTATTCAGTTATTAATTTGTTTATTATTCTACAAATATTCTTAAATATATTCTTACATTTCTATGAAATGTTCAGTTTCTCTCATCAAGAGATTTAAGCTTGTTTCTCATGAAATGATCATGTTCATCGTGTTGTTTGTTATTGATTAGCTTATAAAATCAAATGCCGTTTTAGCTGTAGTGGACACAATATCTATGTTTGGTCATCAACCCACATAAATATAAAAAAAACCCTCCCAGGGATAAAATACCATTTTAGGTAATTTCAGATGAAGAGTTGTAGGCTTTTTAACTTTCTTGGGAAAATGATTTCGAAATCTATCAGAAAATCTCTAATTTGCAGTACTTTTTCTGCTTCAACAGGTCGGTTCTTTTCAGCTCTTTGTTGAGGGATACAAGGATGCAGATTTCTGGCTGCGAAGGTTTGAAGCAGAGCCTTTGCCCGAAAACACCAGCCGGCAGCTCCAGCTGCAGTTTGAGCGGCTCGTAGTCCTCGATTATATTATCAGGAATACAGGTACGTACTCACAACCGTAAGTAAACGAAGCAGAGTGAACTCATTTATCACTGTTGAAAACATTTATTGTGCTCATTGCAGAGCGTGTAGTGCTGTTTTGGTTAGGATTGGGTTTATCTGAATTTGAATATTTTTTTGCATCCCAGACCGGGGAAATGACAACTGGTTGCTGAAGTACGACTGTCCCATGGACCGGGTGAGAAACACACAGACGAAAGCCTAAGTGCAAATACATTTAGAGTTTTTTAATTTTCAGAAATGCTAATTAAAATATAACTGTCAGGAAAAGCACAGGTGGCGATTTACATTTTTTGTGTAGGCAAAACATGTTTCCCACACAAACATCAACCAACCAGCTGATCTGAGCATCTTTTTATTCTTTTTATAAAATAAAAGACAATAAACTACTGCTCAGTCTAAACTACAGTGAGGCTGAGAAAATGAATGTAGTAGAACAAGATGTGGTCTTAGTATTGTTTCATGTTGTAGCGTGCAGATGGAGAAAGGCAGATGTCTCTTAAAGTGCAGTTTGATTATTGCAGTTGGATGCTACAACATTGTTGTAGTCAGGCAGACTTGTTGCTAACCTAAAAACAATATTATTTTTTAACTGCAGTTTCATTATCTTAGTAAGGACACACAAATAACTACACATAACAGATTTTATGGAAATCTGTCTATATTTCATGTATCTGAAAGGAAATAAAAATTATCGATATTGATATAGATTACCGATATATCCGATTTTTAAATCACCAAAAATCAGTATCGGTATTAGCAGATGAGCTAGCGTTAGCTTACATTAGCAAGAAAAAAGACGTCTCGCTTTTGAGCAACAAAATCAAGTGAAGGTCCCTCAGTGAATCAACCCTGTTAGAATTAAATGAGAATCTGTTCATATATTTGCAATAAATAAATAAATCGTTAACATATGAAGAATGAGGGTGGCATGCTGTTGCCTCACAGTAATAAGGTCCTGGGTTCCAAACCATTAACCAGCTGTGGACCAGCCTGTTTATTGTCCCCGTGCCTGCTTTAATCTTCTTGGGTTCTCTGGCTACGGTCCAAAGATGTTTATGTCAGGTTAAGTGGTTATCCTGAATCGGCCGTAAGTGTTAATGCAACAGTCTGTGGTTGCCCCTCTCTTTTAGCCCTGCAATAGACTGCCGATGTATTCGGGCTGTACTTTGCCTTGTGCCCAGTGACAGCTGGAATAGGTTATAACCCATGTCTCAACAGTGAATTAGATAAGTGGATGAAAATGGATGGATACGTGAAAAATGCTAAACATTGCAATTTTAATATTGTTAATATTTTTTTTGTTATTGTTTTTGCTCATTCTGCATTGTGAAGGCCAAATGCTTTCTCCCGAAAAGGTCAGTAGTTAAATATGTATTTGTTATATTTATGTTTTTATCTGTCCAGGACACAGACTGGGTGGTAGTAAAGGATCCTATCATCAAGTTGGCAGCCATAGATAACGGCCTAGCATTCCCCCTGAAACACCCTGACTCCTGGAGAGCTTGTAAGCACCGTTTAAACCACTCATTGTTCAACTTAAGAACATTATTCTTCCCTTGAGAAAAAGAAAGAGCTTTTTATTTTTTCCTTTTTATAAGTGCGTACATTTTATATACATTGACTGTATCTTTGCTTGTTTCATTAGGTTTTAATTAATTTTCTATTCATTTTGATTTCACAAATAATTGCTGAGCTCTTTACAAGCAATATATTCAATTAGAATGTTTCCTTGTCCAATCACAGACCCCTTTTACTGGGCGTGGCTTCCCCAGGCCAAAGTTCCTTTCTCCCAGGAAATCAGAGAGATAGTGCTTCCTAAACTCAGTGACCCAAATTTCATCAAAGACCTAGAAGAGGACCTCTATGAACTCTTTAAGGCAAGTCATCATTAATTTTTGTGGCATAGACTGATGTAAGTGAGAGAAGTTTGAAGCGAAAACAAGGATGGAGAGGATGGCTATGGTATATACATGTTTTATCTACTGTGTCTCACAGAAAGATCCTGGTTTTGACAGAGGACAGTTTCACAGACAAGTAGCTGTTATGAGGGGACAGGTGAGTTGTCTTTTCTGAAATTGTCTGTCTAGACAGCAAAACCTAATGGTGAGGACAAAAAAGGGGAAATGATTCTTAATATATGTATGAGTTTAAGATGTGACAAACCTCTCAATTTGCATCCTAAGATCTTGAACCTGTGCCAAGCCCTGAAAGATGGTAAAACACCCCTCCAGTTGGTCCAGATGCCTCCAGTAATTGTTGAAACGGCCAGAGCTCCTCAGAGAGCAAACAGTGAGTCTTACACTCAGAGTTTCCAGAGCAGGAGACCCTTCTTCACCTGGTGGTAGAAAAGAAGCAGAAGAAGAGAAACAACAAGGAGCTGGAGCGAGAAAAGCAATGGAGAACATTAGTGTTTGGATGAAGGACACTGCAGAACCTGAGGGCACAGGTTTTAATTTTTTTTTTCCTTGAAATGGAATTAGTCCTCACATCTCCCATCCTTTCCTTATGGATAATTCAGTAGCAGAGTGTGAGTTGGTGAATGTTAAGAAGAGGCCAAAAGAGGAAGAATTTCATAACGTATCTTCCCTGTTTTACTTATGTGCCTTTTGTGGAGGTCAGCTTAAAAACTGATGATGTGATGAAGATTTTGTACCTTCTTGTGAAAGATTTCAGTGAGGTGGCTGTTCTGTTGGACTCCTGGGTGCACGCAATGTTTGTTCACACACACACGCACACTTGTCAGAAGCCTCTCATGTTGTTGTTTTTTTTAAGGAAAGTGTTGAAGTCCATGTTTTGTTCTGTTTGCTTTTTTCCATATCTCTCATCCTTCAATATCCACATGCATATTCCCTCCCACAAAGTTCAAAACCCTGGGTTGGTGAAATCAGTTGTGCCACTAAATCGACATTTTATTTTACTTTTATTTTTTAACAAATAAGAGAAGTGTTCATTGTGATCAAGTATGACAGATTCAGGAAACAGGCACTCAGTGGTGTGCATGCCTTTACACAATGAAAATCGACCATGTGAACTGGTTTCACATGGTTCCTCCTAAGATCAGGATCTGCAAGTCATCTTGGTTGATGTAGAAAAGCTGAGGTACTTTTGGTTTAAGAACTTAACTGTTTGTTAAGTTGAGGTAAGTGTGAGTTTGAGTGGCTCGTCTAATATGTCTACTCCCTCTGAGGACTTGAGTCTTCGGTGAAGAAAACAAAATTAGTGCATCTGCAACTAAACAAAGGGGAGTGGTGGTTGCTCGTCCATCAGCTCCTTTTGTTTTGGACTCTTGGTTTGAGTTGATTTTCTGTCTCCAAGGTGGACCTAAGTAAACGAAGAAATAACTTTCTGCTGTACTGAACTGACATGAAATGTAATGTGGCAATGCACTGTATAATTTGTATGTAATATTTAATGACAGATTATAATTAAAACAGATTCCATTAATACAGACGATTTGTGTGTTTGTGACTGTTGATTATAATTGATCTTATTACAATAGAAAAGAATAGAACAGCCCTTTATTGTCATTGTACATGTACAATCAAAAAATAAGAAGTGCAAGAATAATTTGCTCATGTTCAAGCAGAACTAAAGTTTGTTAGTTTTTCAAAACTATACTTTCAGTTTATGGCTTTTTTTTTTTTTAATGGATAGAAATTTTTTTTTATATCATGACTGAGTCATGAACAAATAATAAACTTTATTATTCTGTTGGATTTGCACTGAATTTTTTAACTGAACAACCTTTAACACCAGACTAGCACACTTTAATCTGACAACAGTTTGAGTATCGAGTTGCATGGAGAGGGAACCACAGGCAGCACTTTTGAAGTCTATTTTGCATTTTGGCCTTGTCTTTAAAATAGTTCCACCCTTAATTATAACTCAGTGCTATACTCAGTATCCTTTTCTGTTGACAGTTGATATAAAATCAGGACCACTTCACTGTTGAACTGCTTGTTAATGCAAATAACTAATTAGCCAATTGCATGCAAGCAACTCATTGTGCATGTAAACATGGAACAGATGAGCTGCTGAAGTCCAAACTGAGTATCAGAATGGGGGATAAAGGTTATTTTAAGTAATTTTGAACGTGGCAGGGTTGTTGGTGCAAGATTTTTTTTTTCCATACAATTATCTGGGTTTACAGAGCATGGCAGTAAGCGGCATTTCTCTGTGCGAAAATGCCTTGCTGGTGCCAGAGGTCAGAGGAGAATGGCCAGACTGCTGACTGCTGAATCTTGAAGCCGATGGGCTAGAGCAGCAGAAGACTGAACCACATGCCACTGCTTTAAAGAAGAGGAAACTGAGAGAGACAAGAGAAGATTGGAAAAGTATTGCCCGGTTTGATGAGTCGCTTTTTCTGATGCAACATTTGGATAGTGGGGTCAGAATTTGGTGACTCAAACTTGGTGGTGTGGGGGATCTTTTGGGGGATCAGCCTACCTGAGTAGTGGACCCATCTTCTGTTGGCTGCTTCCAGCAAGACAACATCCCATGTAATGAAGTTAAGATCATCTCAAACAGGTTTATTGAGCATGCCAATGAATTCACTGTACTCTAATATCCTCCATGGTCACCAGTTCTCCAACAAGCAACCTCTGCATTGCAGTTGAATGGAAAATTCACATTATGAATGTGCACGCAAAGCCACAGCAACTGTGTGATGCTATCATGTCAATACTGACCAAAATCTCTAAGGGATATTTCCAGCACCTTGTTGAATCTATTCCATGAAGAATTAAAGCAGTTCTGTAATCAGGTTCCAACCCTGGTGTGCATAGTAACCACCCTGTTACTTTCTTCAGCTTGTTGATTTATTCATTGTTTTCACTCACAGTTTTAATGATTTGGTTCATTCTCCTTTGTTCCCTTATTCTCTGGGTTAGCATTGCACTTGTTTGCAGAAAGGAGCACTGATAAACCCACAGTACACTCTCTCCACCACCCATCGACAAACACAATTAGCACCCAGCTGGTAAATATATTGGGGAATTTAGCAACTAAGATTTAGCAACCAGATACTTACCGTAGCTAGTGGTGGATACCACAATCACAGCAAAAAGATGGAGGATGTTGTATTTAAATTTACCAGATGGCTAGAACTAACTGTAAATTCATGCTAGTGTGTTGTAAATAGGCAACTTTACAATATGGTACCTTTTTTTCTGCTGCTGTGAATTGTTGAGTGAATTGTTTTATTATTTATATGTACACTTTAGACATGCAGTTTGTGGGGGTAGGTTAATTGATCAATCTAAATTGCCCATAGGTGTGAATGCAGGAGAGAATGTGAGTGTGAATGGTTGTCTGTCCCTGTGTGTTGGCCCTGTGACAGACTGGCGACCTGTCCAGGGTGTACCCCGCCTCTCGCCCTATGACAGCTGGGATAGGCTCCAGCGCCCCCCGCGACCCTGAAAAGGATACGCGGAAGCGAATGGATGGATGTACATTTCACTGCTAACTATTTCTTTTAAATTTATGATTGCTTTGATATTCTGTGACACATTGAAATATCCTATCCATATTAAAGTATTTCCCTCTGTTTATTCAAAAATATTTTACTCTGTGTATAAGAATTGTAGTGTACAGAACAGCCCATTAAAAACCACAACAACAACAATAAAACTGTTCATTCTAGCCTCTTTCCAACATGTCTCTTTGTGAGTAGACACACATTTGAATTTCCTATAATAGATTGTCCTTTTAATTTGCATGCAGGTTTACCACAGTTCATAAAGTTGTGCTAGTGTCTAACACGTATAGTGCATGATAGCAGAAGCGCGTACTTCTAAACAAAATCAGACGTCAGTTTTGTTGCATCTTCATCCAAAATCTAGTTTTTAACAGAGGATGCGATGAAGGTAACGTTCAGAGTCTCTGGCGTCCTCAAGCCTTGTCACCCCCAACCTCCATGATGAAGGTTTGAAGGGATTTTGACTATCTGAGATGTCTTCCTCAGTTGGCAACAGAAATTCTCCTGCACTTGGAGCTTTAGTGGTTTCTTCATCATCAGCACTAAAGTCAGATAATGGCTCCTTAATCCTGGAACAAACATAAATAACTCTTGGTTAGGCAGTTAAATAAACTGTCACAAAGACACATTATAATTTGAGGATCTGAACATTTCATTTGCTGTTTATATTCTAAAATTTGAATTCCTTTGCAGTTGGCCTGATGGTTTGATACTAATGTGTATGGTACTCTAAAGCAGAAAAATAGCCACAGACGAGCTATTATGAGAGAACAGCCATAAAGAAAATTTGTAGGTTGCCACATGGAAAAGAAGTTAAATTACAATGTAACAAGTAAAAACTTTGTTGACGATTACTTCTACTTTATGGTTGTAGAACAGAATAAAGTTACAATGTCTCTTTATTTCTCCAGAAATAAAAAAAAAAAGCCTTCCAGCAAGTGAAATGAATATGCCATTTGTAGCAAACAAAAAAGTGTCATAAATAAATTGTCACATTAGACATTTAGCATGAGAAAACAAGCTGAACTATACAGTCAAACAGAGTTTCACAACTTTAGCTCACAGCGTTGTCAAAGAAGTAACACTGAGTAATTCTGTTAATACCGCACCACTCTGTCGCCGACCTTCACCACGCTGTGAGACCCTATTATTACTCTAAGAACCCTTATTTCATCTCAGTGAGGAATGTAGAAACAGATGTATGACTGTGTGTGTGTGTGTGTGTGTGTGTGTGTGTGTGTGTGTGTGACAGAATGAAGGGGAACACACAGTCATGTGAGGTTAAAATGAGTTTGTTAGACACATGACAATTGTTTGCTGCATTTAGGCAGGAGCTTGTGTAACCCAAAGTTTAACTGGTGACAGTATTACTGATACGAGGGGGCAACAATTTTCTACGAATAAAATCTAAAATCATTATCTTCACACATCCTGTCTTTTCTTATTTTGTGTAGGAAAAGACAAAACAGACACATACCTGAGATATCCCAGTGCTCTGTTCCACTTGTGATCTTTCCGTCCCTCTACTCTGATTCCTGCTTTATTCCTTGCTCGGACTCTCAGTCCTACCAAGGCCTCGGCCAGCCCTGTTTCTTCCCCTTCTTTCTCATCCTTTTCTTCATTTGCTCCTGGCATATCGTCATCTATCCCCTGCCACACCAGCTTCGCCCGATGCTCAGCATTTCTCTCCCCTGACATTCTGAACAGCCTGTGTAGCTGATGCATGTTCAAGCCTGTAAAAATGTTAGAGCATCCAGACTTTCGGCTGCGTCGACTGGAAATGTTCCACTGCATAAGGAGACTTTCCTCACTGGAGCTGGATTCCAGGGAATCTGCCATGTCACACAGTTGGAGAATTTCTGGGTTGTTATATAAGGGCACGAGGATGATGATGTGAACCCAATGTACGGGCACTGCTGAGAGTCTGGAAGATAAGGTAAAAGAGAGAGAATTAAAAGGAGAGAGACTAACCTGGTCAAACTAAGGATAAGGATAAGGATAAAGAGATCACGACCACAAGCTTTTATCCAGCAGACAATTTCCATGACTGGAGCCAAAAAAACTATTTACCAACACCATCCTTTCCTGTCTGACAAACTCTTATCTCATTACTCATGGGTATTGAGCTAAGTACAGTATGTAGGGAGTTTGTTGGGCACATTACAACTTACACATTGTACAAACTCATGTACTTGCACACATCCATGTGAAAACACTTATGTGGGACTGCAAATAGCAAATTTCTCTTACCAGTATATTTTTTCAGTGACTTAACTGGGCCATAAAAAGTCTAATTTTCTAATTGTTTAATTGTATTAAGTAAAACCTGAAAAAGAAAAAATCTGAGGAGACGAAAACAACAGAATTTTGTATTTTTTTGCTAAATCATGACGACATGTGTTCAAGCCCCCTGTAGGCTTTCAAAAACATGCATGTGTATCTTTAAAAAAAACAAAAACAAAACACCACCTCATGTTTGAAGTGGGTGACTTCAGGTCTTTTTGCTGTTTCAGGAGAAACTGGTATTTTTAAGATTAGGCTAGCTTTTTGCTTTTTTGCTTTTGTTTTGGCTGATGAGAACTGATAAGGAAATTGGAAGTTTCATAGGCTATTAACAGCCTAATAGTTCTATGCGTCACATTGTTGTGTGACAGCCAGTCTCCATGTCATATCTAAAGCATCAAAAGCCTCAAATCTACATCAAATAATTCTCCATTATCATCTTGACAGTGTATCCCAAATATAACTGTAAACTACAAATGCAATAATAAGGGTGCTTACCTTCAGTCTGAGTGAGACAACTGTATGCACTAGGCCAGCAGACAGACAACCTGATTAATGAACCGGCATCCAAAGTGTAACCTTCACACCGGCTAATGCCCAGCTGACCCACTTCACAGGGGCGCGTCAGTGGCACGCGGTGTCGCAAGGGACGTAAAGGAATAATCAAAGAGTAGGCTAATCCATTAGTGACGTTAATGTTTGTGCGCTCACCTCACAGCAAGAGTCAGCCTGTAGCATTCAAAAAGAAAAACAATAACCAACAGAGCAAACATAAACCCCGCCACATGGATTTGTGCTTTTAATCTCGCACAAATCCATGTGGCGAGATTAAAAACGGGGTTATTTTGTCTTAAAATTCCAAATAGCCGTCTAATTAACCTTACAGGTATCTATGCATGAGAACTGAACATGAGTGCATTGCTTGAGCATGAGCTTCAGGATCTCCTGAAGAATATTGAATAGATCAAAATGGTCTGAGGCATCATAACTGTCTTATTTGATAAGTTTATTTCAAGCCTCTTTTATGCATTTCTCCCATTTCTTCCGTCAACGAAATTTCAGTGGTACTTCTATCTATACCTTCCGGTTATTAATGAGATTAATAAAGTGAAGTCGTTAATAAAACCCACGCAAAGCAATTTTACCTGTAAAAAAAGTGAGTGTGCCATTATTAACTCATTTTAGACAAGCTGAACTAAAGCTAATACCTCCTACGATTAAAAGCCACTGAAATTACTGCCGTTATTCAGTCTCTGTTCAGACGTTCAACATACCACGTGACCCATTGTTCCTACCATTCTGCAAGAAGCCTGGTGGAAAGGTAGCAATTAGCAATGGCTGGTTTAGAGGTAATGTAAAGTTTTTTATTCATATACTCTCATACGGCCCTGACTTTTTTTTTAATTTTTTTTATTTTATACCGTGTAGGAGGTTGATTGTAATTTAAATAAAACAGAAGTACATCAAACTGGATATGCTTTTAAACACTGATAAAAGGAAGTAATGTGACTGTGGAAGACCCAAACCCTGAATTTAGAGTTTAATGTGATCGTCAACAGGAAAAGGACAGATTTTAAAAGTTAACCATTTACTTAAGATCTCTTTAAAAACTCATAAAACGCCTGGTGGTTATTTCTCTTGCGTGTGACCAGCGTTTCCTTTCAAGACCAAACATGCGTGGGCTTTTTGCTGGATTAAAAGCTGGCCGGGTTCTTATACCCGGGTCAGGTATTCAATAAAGAGCAACTTACATCCATGGCAAACCGCCCAAAGATAAAATAGGCGCTGTCGTAAGTAGACGCTAATTCCATGTCTGAATATGTTACAAATTTTGACTGGTGGTAACTGAAGTAACATGTTGTTGTTCTGCAGCAATCTGCTTTTGTCTTGATGGTGATATCTCTGACCATCCTCGGGCCTTCTGGTTGGATTCTTTCCCGCCTAGACCATTACAAAACCCGTGACTGATGGAGGACGTCCCGGGAGCAGCCGTTACACCTGTGCTTGCCCTTAAAAGAGCATAATTTCAGATATTTCAGTCGTTGCTGAGATAATAAATTTAGGTTTCTCAGTTGTACTTTGTCCTTTTTTTTTCTTTTAACCAACAAAGTGATGCACTTCGCCATTTGGACCACTAGTTGGCACATAAGCAACTGTTGGCGGAAGTAAAACCTCTCACTTTGCTTATAAACGAGCTCCGTCAGTACAAGGGGTCCATTATTGGGAAATCACGTGCTCATCAGGGGTTTTAATATTAAGTCATTGTACAGCGTTAGTGCGTCGTTAAACGCACCATGAAGCCGCAGCTGTTTGGGACCAAAGAGCGACCGTGCGTAACAAACAAAACCAGCGCGGACGCTGCGCTGTCCTTTCAAGAGGAGCTTGTAGCTGCCATACACGGAGCATTTGAAGTGGCCGTGGAGATCGCGGTTCGCGAGGTGAAAAAGCTTGTGGCAGGTCAGGTGACGAGCGACATCTATGAAGAGATGCGACGAGAAAACGAGTCCCTCAAACAAAGGCTGCAGAGAGCCGAAGCTAAGCTGGACTCTGCGCGCAGAGAGGAGAACTGTGGAAGCCCTCTTACTACTAATCAGCTCTTCGGTGCCATAAAGTACAACGATCAACCGCCACACCCCAACTGCAGTCAAATAAGCACAAGTGTTGTGGGCAGTGTGCTCGGCCGCACAGAGGTCAGAGGTGACACTACCCCTGCGGGTCACAGCGGAGCGCATCAGCCTCGTGACAGCCAGGATCAACATTTGAGAAGACCCGACGAGCGCAGATCGCGCGAGGAAGAGAGAATAAATGACGCAGCTTCAGATCCAGAAAATGAGCCGAACGATGGATGCACTAGAGGTACTTGGGAGACTTGTTCTCTTTCATTACTGCCCCAGTAATTGCCTCAGCATCCTAGTTATATTTAGACCACGATGTGTGCACAGAAACCAACAGCTAAACTGTTAATGCATGGGGATGAACATTTTTCACACGTTTTGTAGACAAGTGTGAAACCAGTTAACAACAGAATGTGTTACTAGCAGGATTGCTGAAGTGCAAACAGTCACCTTTTTGCAAGATTGCGGCCGATGCAAAGACTTAAACAATATACCTGTTTGTGTGTGAATCCACCAAGTGCAAAGATCAAAAATACACAACACATCATCCAAGAATCATTAAAAGGTCTTTAGCTTGTCTTGATGCGCTCATATAACTTACAAGTGTTTTAAAAATAAAAATAGTGACGTATGCCTCCCAGGTTATGCATTGATGGGATTGCAATATCTTGTTCCAAAAATGTGTATATTCAGCATTAATGGTGTCTTCACAGATGTGCAGGTTACTCATGCTTTGTGCACTAATTTGTTGCCACACCAGATGTTTGCGCAATTATGATAAGAAGGGCACCTCAGTGTGAACCATATATACAGTTGCTCCAAGATAGTAAGAGCAGTAACAAAATAAACTAAATGAAATAATACCATATGTTACAAATATAACAACATAGCTGTAATTATAATTATCCCAGTATATTACACAAAATTAAATATATATATATATATATATATATATATACACACACACACACACACACAACTGTGACCACATAATTTCCTCTGCGATTAATAAAGTATTCTGATGCTGGCTTTTGACCTGTGCCCTGATTACGTGCCTGATGGTTTCAGACTAGAGAGAAAAGAGGCTAACGCTGTAATGATTTCCAAACATAAAGTTCTGGATCCTCACATCTGTTTTGAGTTCTGTTTTTAAAGTAACTGTTTTTGGAAACAGAGTTGCAAAGGTACTGTGCTCAAGCTCCATAGAAGGCTGACTTTAAATGGATTTTATGATGTATGGAAAAATTGCCTTAGTTTTCTAATTTAAAAGAAATCATTAAATGCTTGCATCTCTTTATTTGCAGAGGTAACTGAAGAGATTTCTCGCATTTGTATGGTGAAGATCGAACGTATGAACCCAGTATGTCCAAACCAAGCAGCTCAAGATGGCATCTCACCACCACTTCCCAGCATTCTTGGCAAATCCACTCGAGAGCCGGTTACTCAGGTTACTGTAAAGCAGGAGAAGCCAGCAGAGGAAACACATGGTTCCTCTTGCTGTTTGGATTCCTTTAAAGTGGAGGATTTTAGCCTGGAGTGCATATCTGGAGTCCAGTCCAAAATGTTGGAGGAGTGGAAACCAGAAGTGCAGAATATTCAGAGCCAAGATTCAAACTCTCAGCTGTCCAGCGCTGGGCTCGATCAGGGTAAGAGCAAAAACTGCCACAAAGTATTCCCTCCGTTACAACAAATAAGGTTGAAATTAAGATCAGATTTGCAATATCTAACAATGAGATACTCAGCTAAAGTGGAAAAGTCTTTGAAACAGCATTTACCTCATGGGAGGGTAAAATGTTTGAGATTCAAGAGGGCTTAAAAAAACCCAGGCCTGTAAACACAGTTAACACACTGCAGAGCCTTCTCTCATAAATTGTTTAGTTTTACAAATGTACTGCACTGACATTTCCAATATTCACATTTAGAAATGTGGAATCCACAAGAGTAAAAAGACATTTTTCCTTGCGATCAAGTTGCTGAAAGATCATCCAGGGAAATCTTTGTCGTTTTTGGATCTGCAGGCCAGTCACATTTGCAGCTAGATTTGATCATTATGGGAAATTATTGTCTGTTGTTTCAGTAATTACTATTAAAACTGGTAGATGGACTATATGCCAACTCACCATGTGCTATTTCACTGGGTGCAAAATGATTAGCTGTTCATTTTACTTAGCATTAACAAGCATTAAAGTTGTGCTTAAATTATATGTATAAGTCCACTTAGAATGTAATTAAAATAGTTTAATCTCAAATGAAGCAACTGTAATGCAAATTAGGTTAATTATTGAGGTATCTTTGAACCATAGATCCAATTATGCCATCACTGAGCCAATCTATAGTATTTCTGAGTACTTGTGTACACATATTTGTTAAATCCACAGCATAGAAAAATGTTGTTAAAGGTCTTTGACAATAAATATCTTACATTGCTATTGTCTTTTCTGTTTAATCATTTGAATAGGCTGTGAATAACTAAAATACAGACAGACTTGCTGAGTATTTGGTAGAGCTGTGTGATCACACCTCTCTATGTTAGTATCCAGCATACAAACACAACTATAGCTCTGTGCAAGAGACTGGATCAAAGTGACAAGGAAAAGCTGGTTTAAGCCCTAAACAAATGTCAGGTGCAGAGAGCATGACTTGTAGTGTGAGTTTGGGACCTGTAGTGTCCTGGCTACTTCCAGATAGTGGAAAACATATAAGACTCTTTTCTTCCCACTGCCACAAAAAGGAATGCTAAGGAAACTGAACCAAGTTGGTCCTAAATTCTGAGGGATTGTTGTGAGATTTAGCATTTGTAACTCTCAGGAGATGAAGGGAGCAGACATTCAGCTGATGGAAATAAACCAGAACCTGCTTGTCTAATGGTAGAACATGTAGAAGAGGCAGGAACTCTTAGTGCTGCTTCAGAGTCCTGTGCTGCCTGCAGCTTGCCCCGAGTCTGACAAGCATCTACAGGAGTAAGCAGTGCTCAGTGCACAAGCCATGCCAGCACAACAGGAGCATCAGTGGCAGCTGCTAGAGATGACAGCAGATCAGACGCAACAGAGGGAGATGACTTCTAGTCAGCTCCCACATCCCATCATGTCAAAGCAATCAGTGAAGAGACAGACCTACCAGCATTCTTTCTGACACCTAAGATCATCGCACCAGCAGGACAAGCAGTACTTTCTGTGCCAGCAGTTCACTTCACCAGCCCACAGTCCATTCTGACTGCCACCATAGTGGAAGCTGGACAAGCTCCAAGGAAGCTGTATAGGAGAATTGTGAACGTGAGAACAAATGTTTGGCCAGTTCTGCCCTTCTGGGACTGAGCACTGCCAACGCGATGACAGAATACAGGCTTAGTGAAAGATTATTTTTTATAATTTTATCTCCTGAGTCTGTATAATTAAATTAGACATCACAGTCATACAAGAACAACAGCAGTTTCCTGTTTGTGTTCAGGTAGATTGAAATACTTTCATTCATGACCCAGAGTAGTTTTTTTCTTTTTGGTTGGCATTGTTACTTTACATTACAAAGATTCTGGGTTTGAAATTTTCGGGATGTTTTTAGTGTTCTGGCACCGATACAGCAGTTTCTTCACGTGGTTCAAATACATACATGTTCAGTTAACTAGCGATGCTGAATTGACTTTATTTGTGCATGTGAGATAAACAAAAAGTTTATGTGCAGGGAAATGAATGGGTTTATTGGCTTGCACTGTAAAATGATGCTAGTGGGACAATAAAAGTTCTATATAAGTAACAGACAATTTCTCATTATCAATAATATTGATTGGTTGTACACCCAGTATGCAATAGAAAATTTCCCTCATACCCATGTGCCAGTCAAACAGCACGACATTTATGCTTTCCTACTATCTAGTGATGCAAAATTTTAACATCTGGACTTCCAGTCAGGCGGCTAAATGTCAGATTATTCCTCAGATTATTCTAAAGGATTCAAAAAATGTTTGACTGTTGTTTTTATATAGAGCAATCTACTGACTTAATACATGCAAACAAATAAGTGTTTTATGTATGTACTACATGAATTCTGATCTTTAAGGCTAATGAAGTTTGTGTAATTGAAATTTTTGGGTTCATGTGTTTATTAACATGAAAAAAATCATAATTATTCTACAATGTAATTAACTCTGCATGTTATGTCTTTCAGCAGCTCATCCTCCAAACCCAGCCTCCACCCTTCAACCGCCCACAGATCTTCCATCCCTCCCTGCAGAGTTCTCCAGTATCTTCCAGCTGTCCGAACCAGCTCCTGTGTCAGAGGCCGCTCCACAGGTTTACCCAGTCCATGTTCGAACCAGTCATAAACTCAACCACCCCATAGCTACCCTCTATGCCTGTAAGTCCTGTGGTCAGACTTTCCATCTGCCCAGCTTGTTGCGCCGACACACTGGCCAGTGCCAGCTAAGGTTCCAGCAACGCTGTCAGCAACCTGTAGCAGGAAGCAAGAGGGCCAGATTGCAGCTTTACCCACCGGGTTGCAGCCCCTTCCGCTGCACAGTGTGCAACCGAGAGTTCAATCGCATGGAGAATCTCAAGACCCACCTTCGAATCCATACAGGAGAGAGGCCATATACCTGCTCAGTCTGCTCAAAGTGTTTCCGTCATTCTGGTGCTTTAACCAGGCACTTCCGCATCCACACTGGAGAGAAGCCTTACATCTGTGGACAGTGTGGAAAGTCTTTTAGAAACTGTGGTGGGCTCAAATTCCACCAGCGCTCTCATAGCAAGTAGCTACAGTAGTGTGGTTCTTGAGATTGGAATTTTGTTATGCAATATGCATAAAAGTTGATTTTATGCAGGGCTTAATATGTTTAAATTTTATTTTTATGTTAGCAGCCATCTATCAGTCCTGCCTCTGCTGAGTAAAATGTCAAAGAAAGACATTTAATATTTTCCCATGCACACGTGATATACTAGCACAGCATGCTCAGAGGAGTCATGTCTAAAAATAAGCAACATTCACAATACAGGATGCAAATATTTACGTTTCTGAGGTGCGCTCAGTGACCATAATCAGTCCCTACTGTATATTGATATAACCTGAAATGACTCACCAGTATGAGGTCTCTCTGTGCAAGGCACTTTTTTTTTTTTAGACCAGGTCTTCCCTTTGAGACTGTGTTGTTTCAAAAGAAATCTTACAAAGCAGTATCTCAAGTTATAGATACTGCAACGAGCATCTTAGGTCACCTGTCAAAAACTAAAATTATCTAACTCTCAGACAAATTTAAATACTTTTATGATTACATGGTGAAAAGAAAATAAGCTCCAGGAACTGTAGCTCAGTGATCATTGAGGTCAACATTTAGATGCATACGGTATATGTCAGGTCAGTAGTAAGTGCTGAAAACTAAATGTGTGTGGAGCCTTTCAGTGTAATTCCAAGTGCCATTTTAATTATGTTCGTGGTATTGAAGAAACTACTGGTTGAGCCAGTATGTGTTTATGCCAATCCTGTTTTTATAATTGTCTGTGACTCACATATGTACTACTGTATGTCTCTTATTTTGACTACACTATGTAAAATAATGTATTTGGACTAATAAAAGTAGTATTTAAAAGTAGAAAGTCACAAAGTGGATTTTTTTTTATTTTTTATTTTGTTTTGTTTAATCAGTCACCTGATCTTAACCCAGTAGAGGAGTTTTTCAGTTAACAACAGGGAACTGTACAAAAACAATTTCCTAAACAATGAATGAATTAAAGTTGAAACTTGTTATTTATTTATCTTTTTTCATCTCTTTTTTTTTTTATTAAGCTAAGGTAACTAATGTTTAATGTTAACAAAAGAAATAATGTGTCATTCAAGTGTCTCTCTCCCAGACTAAACTAGCAGCATTCAGTTATTTAGTGTTTCATTTGATTGTTATTAACTGCTCCACTTGCCACGGTCTTGCTGACACTTTTATATCATCTTCCTCTTTTTTTCCTTCTTTCTTTGCTCATTTGCAGAAGGATACTCCTCCTTCGTTTTTGCTGAATAGCTTTGCAAAATTGCAAAACCTTAACTTAAGCTTTCTCTGTTATTTCTATTACATTCTGCCTGTGTGTTTGGATTTAAAGCAACAGTCTAAATTCCACAGCTGCTATTTAATCTTCATCAACTGCTGTACAGTAAATGTGTGGTCAAGGACTGACTGAAGCTCTTTAAACCAGGTGAGTTTTACTTTGTCATGACCTCAACTTGTGTGTAACAAAATCAGCAGTAGCCTTATGCTACTTGGAAGCTGTAAGTTTCGTCCTTCACTGGTCAACCCATCTTTCATTTCTCATTTTCTCTCAGAATGAGGCCCTGTTAGTAAGTGGAGGGCTCTCACTTCTCAGTATGAGGATCCAGTCAGTATGACTGAATTATTGCTTAATGGGGACACATGGCTCCCCTTCTCCAGTATTTATCCAAGCCCCCAATATTCGTCAGTGCATTTTGTTTAACTGTTTTACTTTCACTAATAATCAACAAAAAACTATTTTCACATCTACTGGAGCCTTTAAAGGTCACAAAGAGACATTATTATTATTATCACTCGTAAAAATACTTTCAATATAAAATTGAAATGTATGGAAAGATTGTCCAAGAGCGCAGATGGTGGTAAAATGTACAAATATAATTGTTTTAAAAAACTCCAATAAAAAATATGTTTATGTTCTTGTTTTACAAAGGAGTATTCTTAATTTAAAAGGGGGGGGAACTTGACTGATCAGTCTCTCTGCGATCGACTGGATTGGACACCTGCCATTGACCATTTTCTGTTATCAATTATCAGGCCTGGATTAAACGAGGAAGCAGACGCTCTCGCAGCTGAACAGAGCTAGCAAAGCAAATGTAGCAAGTCCAAAAAAGCAAAATAGCGGGTCGACTCTCTATGCCGACACGCTGACAGTTTCAGAAATCGCCTCGTTGTTCCAGGTTTGTGCTCATGCAGGAGGACAACCGGAGCCATGTTGACTGAGCTGCTTGAATTTGGAGGCTCTTTCTTCCTCCAGGCTGAAGATGATGGTATCGGTGGGACTCGCTAGTTTCGCCTGAGCTCCTTTCAGCACCGCCGCCGCCTCATAAGTTGGTTGTTGTTGGAAACCGAGCTTGAGGTAAATGATCTCCTTCGTATTTAGTAGCTAGTGTTAGCAAGGATGACATGCCGGTGTCGTGCTGCTATTGTACAGCACAGCGCTCTCCCACCGGCACAGGACTGGAGTTAACTTTCCGGTTTGACCGCATCTCGCAGGCCACAGCAGTTAGCCCGGATTTCCCTCCTTATGGTCACGATAAAGAAATCGATTTTAATAGATTAATCAGAAATAAGTAGTCCTCATGAAAGCTACCAACATATCGTAACACTTGGGAGGAATCCACCTGAACGCTAGGTTTATTCATTCATGAACTCGTATAAAGGAGATGAGACTGTAAGCGTGGGTTATGGGAGATCCTCCATATAACTAAAGCGCACAAAGATAGGTTAGTGGAGAAATTCGCTCTTTCCAATAACGCTTGGATGATGGGTTTCTCTCACAGGACCTCAGGAATAGACCCCGAAAAAGCCTACAAAAGCGTCTCTGAAAACGTGGTTGGTCATAACGAGGCTGTCTACAAATTGAACAAATCAAGCACTGGTGTTAATCTCACTAAAGCAGTTAATTTTCTCAAGGGGGTCACAGAAGAAACAGGGACTGCTGTGGAGGGTTACACTAATAAGCTTATTGAGAGATAAAATTAATATTGAGTAAAACTGAGTTCAGCTTGATGAACTCAACAAAGAGTAAAAATCTCTCCAACTATCAGAATTTGTGTTCATTCAAAACACCAAGTAAGAGTAGTATTAATGGAAGGAAGCATTTTAATGTGTTTCAGGTTTGCAATGACTTCTGAGACTATGTTTTGTGGACAGATGACAAAGAAGTCCATTTTTCTATTTAAAACACACAACTCTGTATTTGTGAATTTTAGAACAGTGCTGTCTACCAGCTCTAAAACTGAAAGAGTGGTGGATGGATTGTGGTTTGGGGCTGCTTTGCTCTCTCAGGAGTAGAGTGCCACAACTACACAGTGACCAAAGTGCACAAGTAAATCGACAACACAATAGTTTAAAAAGAAGAAACTTCATGTTTTTGGAATAGTCATGTCAGAGTCCTAACCTTAACACAACTGGTTAAGGTTGATGTATGATGGAAAATGTTGAAAATCCTCTATAAATGCTAAAAACATCTGATGTACGTTTTTGCTAAAAGAGATTCTAAGATATAGGAAACTTAAGGCCTGTTACTTTTCTCAGCTTGGACTTTTTGTAAGACTTTTTTTTTGTGTTATCAGTTTATGTTTGTCTTTATTTGTAAGAAGATGAAATTTCAGTAATTAAAAGGGTTTACAAACTTTCTGTTGCTGAAGCTCTAGACAGTTTGTAATATTATCACAGCAGATTCATTTTTGCTTTTGAAGTTACTCAACATCTGAATCCTGCTTGTCGTCTGTCCCTCATTCTGTCCAGGGATGGCTTTGCACAGTACTGGATCATTCCAAGACCCCTCACAGGGCACAGGGGATCGGGGGGAGCTGGTGCACACATTGTCTAAAGAGGCCCCCGGGTCTCCAGATGCCTCTGAGTTGGGAAGCCCTCGCAGTACACCAAACTTTGACCTCCTCAACATGGTTTTGTCCTATAAGAGGATGGCTCTATATCTAGAACCGGTTACAGATACAGTGGAGCTCATTCGCTTCCTGCTCGGGTGTGTATTTGTGCTTTCTGTACCCTGTATGAACATCACATAACTGCTTTTTCATAGTAATCACAAAGCTACATATTTATATTACAGTATTCATTATGATCTTTTTTTTTAATCTCTCAGGTGGAAGATGCCACTGTGTTCTCTGCTTGTTTGTATTTTCCTCAATGTCTTCTTCTGCACAGTTAATGAAGGTAGGAGGAACCATTACATAGCCTTATTCAGCCTTATTGTTGCCTTTTGAATAATTTACTATGTTGTTTTTTCTGTCTCCCTCTTCTGATATCAGTTGGTTGGTTCACTGTGAGTTTAGCAGCAGTATCTTTGCCGGCTGCCCTGGGTTACCTGCAGGACAGGTGTAGGGGCAGAGCCTCAGACGATGAGCTTCAGAAGCGTCGCTTTCACGCTGTGTATCGCAGAGACTTACAGATCATTCATCTCACCAAACAGGAGGCCATGTTGGAAATCAAAGACCTGTAAGGCAAATTATGCATTTAATGACTTAAACTATTAGCATGTAGCTTCCAGATCTAAAAAATGAAGTCGGTGTGGAGCTGCTTTAAACCTGCTTTCGTTTAAAAGGCCAGCAGAGACAACCTGTGGTTGTCAAAAACAAAGTCCAGAGCCCTCAGCTCACTTGATCCATGCCCATAGTATACTTGTTACTAGTATGTTTAGAGTCTGAGACACTTCTTTCAGGTTTTACTGAATCCAACATTATGTTCATTTTGTAAATTATGGTCCCCCTTAATGTGCAGAAAGAAGTTAAGCAGAGTATGCTTTCAATGTTCTCTATACTTATAAACTCTGGTTTCAAAAAGCTAAGGTCCCGATTGGAAGGTTTAGAGACCTTTACGTGACCCCCTGGCAACCACTGGTCGCTGGGGGGGGGGGGGGGGAAGCATATTCCCTTGCTGATTTGTGAGCAATTGCTTGAGGTTGCTGGCAGTCACTAGGTGAAATTGGTTGTAAAGAGGTTTACAGTGATGCATCAAAAACCTATTTTCAATTGCTTTGGTTATTAGGAGGTTGCCTGTAGTTGACATGGAAGATGTCAGCAAACACTTGCTGTCTGTTACTCGTGTTTGGAGGAAAAACCTTTGAGGAAATGCTTGTTTGTCCTGTAAAGTTGTCAACTTTTGTGTTAACTTTACATTTATAAAATGTAATGCAACCCACAATTGTTGATTGGAGTGAAACTGTCATTATTTCCAAACTATTATAAATTTGAATGTGTCTCTCATCACACAATATTGACTTAGAGTCCTACCTGCTACCGGCATATTTATTGTTTCATACAATTTTAAAATATCCAATTTAAAGATTAAGTTTCAGGCAAACGCTGATAAAGAAGCTGGAGGAAGTCAGTTTCTTCCTCTTTTTTTTTTTTTAAGCAGTTTACAAACTGTAGCTATCGGTGCATTTCTGAGTATTTGTTCATGGTATGTATTTGCAAATCGATTGAAATGTATTTGTTCACCCTTTATTTGTGGGTCTCATTTGCCTTCGCCAGGTTGAAGCAGCTGGATGACATGCTGTCCTCTGCCTGTCAGTCAGCAGAAGCTGCTTATAAAGTCTTGTACTGGGATAATCACACCAAGTCATCAAGGTCTGCATCTGTGGTCTCTCTCTTTTACACACACACACACACACACACACACACACCCACATTCTTTTTGCTTATAGCTGAGTCATTATTGCTCAACAGCCGACGCTCATGATAACATCAGTTCAGCTCATGCATGTGAATGAAATGTATATGTTTTAACAAGCTCTACTGTACTAATCTCTTCTGTTGTTGCCAGTAGCAACAAGATATTCAGATGTGTGTCAGTAGTCACAGTTTAAAATGTCAAATGTGAACTTAACAAAGAATTCTGTTGCTGATCAATCGCTCACATAGTTTTAATGTGACTTCTCAAAATGTTCCACCTCCAGGTTCTATGGAGGGATATTAATCGTGGTGTGTCTACTCTATGTTGCTCCGGTGGCCTGGGTGCTAGCTGGACTCAACAGTGTCATGTTTCTGTGGAACAGAGACTTCTGCAGAGGTTAGTTTGGAAAAGGCTGAAAAATAAAGCTAACACTGAAGCGTTAAAAACTGCAGATCTTCAAACGGCCACTAGACCCTGGCTCTAAAAGCAGTAATAAAATACAATAGTAGTACATGGTCATTCCATACAATACATTCTCATTTAATTACGTTTAAAAAGTAAGCTGGTGACTGAATTTGAGACTTTAAAAAGGGTAGTCCACAATCCAGCGAACGACCTTTAGGTGGCTACATTCATCTTTATAAATGCAGTCGATGGTCTGTTAATCTGTTTCAGTTTTATTGGAGCTTAAGAAACTGTTCCACATGAGCAAGACACAGACCTCAGAAGGGGCGTGTGAAGAACAAGAACAAGGCAGTTTATTGGAGAGGACCCCCACACCGACCAGTCTAGAGGTGAGCGACAGAAGCACGGAGGACAAAAGTTTATACGGTCTGATACGACTTACACTGAAGGATTATTTGCTGCGATTTATATTAAAACCAAATACAGCTGAAAGCTTCTTACACTGAGAGCATGGGATAAACAGTCCATCTATCATTTTCCTTTCATGCCCTCTGTGGGTTTCTGTGTTAGGATTTTTACTCCAGCAAAGTCACAGACTGGGGATCACATTGATCTGTGGAATTCCAGAGTGAAAACTTCACCCGTTACATTCATGTGTGATCCTGATTTCAGATCTCTTGACCAGCTGTCCTGGGTGCTCACTCTGGGATCAGCTGTGCTTCAGGAGTTAAGTAAACAAGTGCTCAGATGTTGTTTTGTGTTTTGTCACAACAGGATCTGTCCCCTGGCAGTGTAGAAGAAGCTGAGGAAGCTGAGCCTGATGATGAATTTAAAGATGCCATTGAGGTAAACAGAACACTTACATTTTAGGATGTACTTTTAAATGACATTTGTATGTTACTCCTCACACACACCCTTAAATCTGTAATCCCGTGCTGTGCAGTTGTAATTCTCAGATGTCTGCGGTATTATAACTTCTTCCTTATAATGTCTAATGTGATGTCTAATTTCATAAATCTTTCTAGTTTAAGTAATCATAAAATATGTTTCTGTAGTATTTTGATTTGTTTTCTTGCCAAAGTTATACTAGAAAAAATGGTTACTACCATTTATTGTCTGGCCAAGTTGGAAGCAGTGAATTTAGCTAATTTGGCACAGATTTACACTCATAGGTGGAGCAAAAAGGCCAAGTGTGTTCCACTTGGTTCACCCTGACAGCAACAGAAATGGTGTAAAGAATGGGAGAAGTTTTATCTTTCATTCCTTTCTTCTTTTGCTGAGATAAGTAATTTCTACTGAAATCTTCAGTAAACTGGAGTCATTCATTAGCTTAATTCTATTTCTTAATTCTATTGAATTGAATTCTATAAATTTTTGTCTTGCATAGTAATAAAAAAATAAAATAAAAATTAAGAAGTTCACCGTTTGAGCTTGCCGGTAACTGTTAGGGAGGAGGAAGCCTTTGTTGCTGACATACCCCCTGTCTTTATTTGGTTTTTTTCCCTCTGCTATCCTCTTAACTCAGGAAAATTCAGTTTCAACACAGGTGAGTGATCTCTCCTTTGTTGAGAGGAGGCTAGTTCATCATGACTTTTTCTTTAGTTCTTGCTTTGCTTTTTGAAGCGCAGTTTTAGGTGTGGTCACGGATAGTAACACTGAATATCAGTACTTTTAGGTAACGTTTTTCTCATCTCTTGTTTTGTTGCCTGACAAGGAAACCCCATTGGTTTTGGTGGTAAGTGATTTCACTGTGCATCCCTACTGCCAGTCCATCCATCCATCCATTCATTCATTCATTCACCTTGACAGGAGTTGTGTGGCAGCAATAATGCTATAAATAACATGCCCATAATTGTTGCCTCCAGTGGTTCCATTACACAGAATATTTTTATCATTATTATTCAGCATGATCAGCATCATGCTTTATGCAACAAACAAATCTTTACTATATTAAATCCCCAGACTGAACAAATTCTATCAACAGAATGTGAATAAATGTCTGTGACTTTCTGTCCAAAATATTTTAAGAGAAATCAGCTGAACGCTCCAGGGTGTTCTTTTGTGTAACACGAGTCTGCACGACAAGGCTCAGTCAAGACTCAGTCAAGACTGAGTAGCAATGAACCTTTATTTTAAAAACACATATTGTTATTCATAATAGGGGAAATGGGGTTAGAGCTAAAAAGAAATGTCTTTTAAAACGTTTAAAGAACAGAAGCATAGATCCAAAAACATTTCAGGACTGGTAAAATACTGCCCCCTTGTGGTGAGGGATTTAGTTAAATACCAAAAGTGCGTTTAAAATCTATTAGCTCTTGTGACATAAAACTCTAAAACTTGAACTCCTTTAAATAAAAAATATGTTGTCAAATTTAGTGGCCAATATTAGTCAGCTTATTTGCTAAAATCTTAAACTGTTCCATTTTAGAAAGAAAGAAGAAAGAAGTTATCCTCCTCTCTCCAAGTCTTTATTTTTTGTTGAAGTTGGAGATGTGTTATTCTTATTAAAGAATAGTTTTATATCCTTTAACAAGAAAAGCTTTTAACACATGACAACTAATATCTTCATTCTGTTTGTCCTCTTACACTCTGTTCATTTGGTTCTGTGTCATTGCTGTCACTCAGTGTAGTGGATGACATCTGTAGTGGAGTAGGTTGTGCTAACCTTACTTGGTAGCCCTTGGTTCACAGACAGTTGGTACCTTTATCACATCCTAGTTATATTGAATATTAAGAGTTAAGAGAGATTAACAACATTTAATTTCTTTAATATTTCTGCTTTTGCTCTTATGGAGGTTGCGCTCCTCATGTTTGGCAGATAAATTAAGTACAGCAAGTGCGTGAATGCATGTTCTTTGAAATGTATTCGCCACCTTCATAATCATCCTAGTAGTTGTAGTTGTTGTGATCATCATGCTTAGCTTATTCATCAAACAGCTATTAGTCAGACTACCTGATTTATTTTTTTAATTCTAGTTTCTCCTCTGTTAATGTTTAATCTGTTTCCTGGCTTCTTTACACTTCAAAAGCTTAGACGTTATATAAAAAAAAACAATTTGTTTTTTCTATGTAACTCACTCCTCTTCGTCTCCCTAAGGAGGATGATGATGGACCCCTTGGAGCTCCCGAGTATGACACTATCTCTGAAAATGGTCTTCTAAGCCGAAATGAACCAATACGCAGCAAAGTGTCTAAACTGACAGAGAAACTGCGTAAACGCTATCCCGCAACAGTCACAGGTCAGCGAATCCTCCACTGATTTCAACCGTCTTATTTATAGCTCGGTGATGACACGGTAGATTTTCTAAGACTTACAGCTCTATTCTTGGCTGTTTCTTTCTGTCTCCAAAGGCAACTGTTCGAGCTGCAATGCCGTCTTCTCAGTTCTGAAGAAAAGGGTGAGACTGAAACCTTGTGGCAAGAATTTGGGATATATTTAAGCATCACGTCGTCATCATGGTTAATTTTATCCTATTTTTCTGTTGGGATGAGCTCTAACCCACTGTCTGTTTTTATTGCAGAGAAACTGCAGTAACTGTGGCAACAGCTTCTGCTCTCGATGCTGTTCCTTTAAGGTGCTGAAATCTGTTATGGGGGCAACAGGTGAGAAGCAGTACCGTTAAAATATTTGCATCATATCACACAATTCTGTTTCTGTTAGTTTTATTCATCTGTTCTTTGAGTTAAAGCTGCTGTCTTTTATTATTTCATCCTCAGCTCCAGAAGCACAGAGAGAAACAGTGTTTGTTTGTGCTGCCTGTAATTCCACTCTCATCAAACCACAGTGAGATGACATGTTGGTTATATCTCCCAACGGTCAGCAGGTGTTCTCCCACTGTTTGGCCCTGAGCCCTATATTGGACCCTGACGTACATGCCTTTGTGTTCATGTTAAGGCTCTTCTGTCAAGAAACATCCCATGTGGAGCTCCTACACTTCTTTGCCTTTATCAGTTCCTTGTTAGCTTCTCTTGTTGCTTATGGGATTTCTACTATTCCTGTTGTTGGATTTTTCTTTTTTTGTGCTATCAGTGAAGGACTGGATCTTATCACTCAATGAGACTCAGCACAGTACACAGTGGCTCTAAAATCAAAGGACCTATTTACAGTCTTTCTGAGAAGGACCAATATATGCACAGTGATAACCACGACTCAGCTAGTAGTGATTGGTGGTTGAAATAAGTGAACAGGGTTACAGCGGTTTCGCTTTACAATCTTTGCCTCACAATAACGGTGATGGCTCGTGAATTTTGATATCTTAAGGACTGTTTGGCAGATTAATGACAATGTAATGCCGAAGGACCTTTCTGTAAGAACATAAGGCATCAAATCTGCCGTTCAGACTGATGAATATGATGTGGGACAATGCTTAAGTTGTGCTTAAGCTAGTTCAAAAGTACAAGATAATGCTGAAGGACCTTGACATCCATCTGTCACCAATATGATATGATGAATTGTGGGTTTGTCCGAGATTCTGAAGGAAAGTTTGAGTTCTGAGTCAGACAGGGGCCACAGTCCAGTAAGCCACCTCTGGCCCCAAGAGAATGTGCGTTCCCCGACTGTTTGTTGCTGGAGGTTTCTGGCTCTTGTTAGGTAAAGTTGCAAAGAGAGCATTGCAAAAAAACCTTGTGATTGCTTCTGTTGCTGGCAGATTGCTGCGGGCACTAGTAGTGTGCGAGGAAGATGCCAACTTGTTTGGAGACATTTATCATTTTAGTCTCTGAGCTGTAGTAAAAGTTGAAAAAGAACAGTGCAAACTGGAAAAAGAGAACATTTGTCTTCATAGTACAAGTTGTGCCTTACTGGAACAAACACATTTTAAAAGGGTCACCTTTCACTTTGAAGCCGAATGTTCTCCATCTCTGGTTTCTGTCACACTTTTACAGTTTTGCTGCTGTTGGCGAGTAGTTTGCGATTGTTTTCACTCCAGTCTCCTATCAACCAAAGTCATCTCACAGAGTTTTGACTGTCCATCATATCTGAGTGAATAGGGCTTTAGCAGTCAATATCAGAGTGTCTGCCAGCACCTGCTTACCAACTGATTGGCACATGCACGACAGATAGTTTGCTCACATAAGATCATTTTGAGCAAATACTATCCTGGTAATCCTGGTCTGGAAAACTCACTGTGATTAGATTTGTCTTTCAGTTGATTTTCCTACCAGAGGAAGCAGATGCTGAAAAGCATAAAAAACTGAAAATGCAAATCAAAGGCTAACACAGTGCGGTTTTGTTGAAGGCAGGGTCTGAGCCGTTTTCGAAGTTGAGCAGACCAGTTCACTCTTATAATAATCTAATTGCTGCTGCATTTCAGTTGTCATGGTTTCCTACGTGGGCGTGTCAAACAAGCTTTATTGTATTACAGCAGCACGTCCAAAGGTCCTTTGAGTCCACGTTTTTCGTCTGACTGGATCGAGTCGACCCAACTGGATAAAAATAATTCGAGTGGACCGAAGAACCCACTGAAACTGTTACCAGAACTTCACACTCTTGCAAGCAGGACTTGACTTGAAGAACTCATGTGAGGCACTGAAACCCAATATGTGGATCCTGGTGGCAACATTGTTTTAATCATGTTTCAGACACAGATGATTGTAACTGTTTGCTTTGCTTTTACTGTAATCATATATGAGCTTACTGTAAATAGTTCTAATTGTTCTATGTATAATATATTTAATTTAAAACTCCTGAAAGTGCGAGTTATTATTTGACCGAATGATTAATTATGTATATACTGCCCAGGATTTTAAAGATTAAATTATGCCGTTATTAAAATAAACAATGTAAAGATTTACAGCTGTGGTCAGTTTACATACACTCATTGTGAGCTTGCATGTCATAGTAACTTTTGAATTTTCATAATTTCTTTGAACTGTTCTTTTCCGACACGTTTAATTTTATTTTGAATTCTCTCTAATCCACACAGGGTCAAAATTTTATGCAAGGGCTCAAATATATGCATACGCTCCGTTAAATGTTTCAATAAATGGTGCTGAAGGTTCTACAGTGTCGTGGCGAGGCCAAGGTCTGTTAATTTCTTAAGAGTGATTGTGAATGACTACAGCTGCTAGCTTCTCTTTGCCGCCATGGTGGAGTGACCAATACTGCAATTGGAAAGTGCAAGAAACTCAGTGAAGCCTTAAGTTAGAACTGCAGATTTACACAAACTGGAAAAGGCCTCTTGGAGCTGTTTCTAAACAGCTGTATTCAAAGATCATAAGTTCAAACAAACTTAACAATTGAATGTATCACTATTTTTCCAAGGTCTACAAGAGACCTAAATAGTCACCCTCAGGTGAGAGAAAATTGGTTAGAATTGCTGTTAACTGGAAACTGGTGGAACACCAGAGCCACTGTCCACAGTGAAGCGACTTCTACAATGGACTGAGAATATACCAAAAGCCCTGCTCTAAAATTATAACTTTTAAGCTCGACTGGAATTTTCACCTGCCCACAGTGACAAGCCAGATGCCTTCTGGAGAAAAGTATTATAATCAGATGAGACAAAGATTGAGGTATTTGCTTATTTATAAGGGGCATGTTTAAAGGAGCAGAAAGGTGAGGCTTTCATCCCAACGAACACCATGCCACCTCTCAAGCACGCTTGTGGAAGCATCATTGTCTGTTTTGCTGCTAATGTATTGCACAAGATTATTGGAGTAATGAAGGAGAAGGACTACCTCAAAATTCTTCAACTTGACTTCACATCAACAGCTAAAGGGTTGAAACTTGTACACAGTCAAATATTCCAACAGGACAATGATCCCAATCGAAGCCCTGAACTCAACCTTACGGAAAATTTGTAGACTATGCTTAAAAGCTGAGTTGGTGCCAGAAAATCAACCAATTTAAATGATCTCTACCAATTCTGCCAAGAACTATCCAGCCAGGATTATGCCAGAAGAATAAAAGCACTTTCTCGAGGTGCAACTTGCTAAGAGACATTTAGCCAAATATAAATGTGGGTCTATGTGTATATTTGTGCCTACATGTATCACTTTGACCCCGTGCAGATGAGAGAAAATCAAAAATAAATTGGGACTTGTTTTTACAAGTTGTTGAAGATGTATGCTGCATGATCATTCCACTCTGGAAAAAAGAATAGTTCAGTCATTGAAATCAATTAAAAGCTCTAAATGAGCATGGCACTCGTGGCCATGACCACAGCAGCAATTAAAGTGACAGGTGGTAAGTGTGTTCCTTTTGGCATGGGAATCATTTTATTAGCAACTAAAAGGCATTGTCATTTCAAAGCACAGTTGTACTACGCTTTAAAAAAAGCGTAGAAAAATAAATTATTTAACTTTTTTTTTTAAACAGCTTCATTTGATTGATTTATTCCATTTAGAAATAAAAGTTTGAATTCCTTCATTTAAAATTTGGTGTTTAACTTTTAACTAACTTATTCAAGTATCAACATTTTCAGTGATATGCTGGTGATAGATCCTCAAAGTTGGTTTTACAAATATTTGTCTGAACTAGTGGATTAAATTATGATGTGTAAAGTGAAATGGGTCACTCCCACTGATAAACTCATAATGTTTATGCCAGAGGAAGGTTAAACAAGGAAGCTCTACTGTAAAGGGTGCAGATATGGGAAAGAAAATACAAATAACGACACTTCAAGTAAGACCTTGAAGTGACATTTGAAGTTTTAAAAAACTCATTGCCATTTAGACTCATTTCTAAGGTTTTTAAATGAGAGAAAAATTAGTTGTTAAAAAACAAAATGGAGTTGTAATAAATTTTATTTGAAAATTTAGGATGAATGATGCTGCTTTCTTTAACATCTAGCTTATAGTATAGGCTACTACTAATAATCAAGACTGCAATCTGTTTTAAACAAGCTCTCATTTCCTGAATATAAAACCTTGTCACAGAAATTTATATTTCAGATATGGTTTTGTAAGGAAAAACTTATTTCATGAAGCCTTTTTAACACATATTATGAAATTTACATGGAGATTTTGTTAAAGAAATTAAAAGCAAACACCTAATTATCAATAACTGCAGTTCCCCCAAACGGCCTCTTGAGGTTGCCTCCAAAGGCAAAAGCAGGCTAGAAAAGACCAAACCCAGCAATCAAAACAACATGTTTACAGTTTGTTTGAGTTTTTTAACTCACCTTTTTGGATTGTGTTAAGCTTTAAAGTAGTTTTGACCTTCCAGAAATACGGTGGCCGCCACAATTCTAACTCTAAGGGTTCTGGATGTGGAGATGGTTGTCAGATGTCCTCTAAACTTGTATGATTGCTGTTTTATTGATTTGACTCTATATTATCATATGTCCAAAATGGCAGACAAGTTAATGTCACTTGGTTAACAGTCACATGGCTTCAAAACCTCAATTGCACTCCGAATAGTGGATGAGGCCCTGCAGCATCCTGTCAGAACACCTGTCAATCAATGCAGCCACGCCCCAGGCCACGAGCCTGTAGTACATTTAAACAAGACAAGCTGACCCAAAGTGTATTAAAGACAGGCACATTGACATTCCATGTCTCCAAAAAAGAAACCTAACCCCTTAAACCCTTTATAAGTTGCCTTTATAGGTTAAACATATCAGTATCGGTATTGGTATCGGCAATATTTAGTTCATATCTGATCGATACCAAAATGTGCAGCATGGCAGATAACTAGTTCACTCCCTTTCAGAGACCGCCTCAAGTGGCCACAAGAGGAACTGCAGTTTTTGACACTTCCACATTCTCCGCTCCGGCTGCATTTTTCAGGTTTGGAGGTCGTCGTCCCCCCGACGTCCTGCAAAGTCAAGTTGAGGCGGAAGAAAAAGCCAAACACTCTACTACAATAAGCCCCGCCCCCTCAGGATTACTAGCCTCTCCTCCTCTCCCCACCCTCCCCCCTTCCGTGTCCCACTAAGCGGTTTCTGAGCGTGAAGGGACTCGTCCCTACAGCCACGGATGCACGGTGCAACATGGCGACAGAGGTAAGACACTCGCTCGGTTTAATTTCCAGCTCGGGTCCGGTTACCGGCACGAACAGTGACATGAAGGTTTAAACGAAACAGGCGCGGCTCCAGTTAACACGGACGTTGAGGGCATGGAGTCTGCACACGGTTAAACTGTGCGGATCACTTGTATCTGGAGTGACCACTGTGTCCTACATTATCACGCCAGTTTCGCCAGAGGATTTGGTCGTTTTCATTTCTGTCTTTTTTTTTTTTTTTTTTTACCACATAAACGCGCTCTAGTATTTTTTTTAAAGAGAAAAAAGGGAGGGAGCATTTTTGAAAGTCAGCTGAGCTATAAGAAAAAAGGATCAGTGCAGCCCCCTCCGTCCCTGCCATGTTAAGCTGTTTTGGTGAAAGCAGATCTGTTTTTTGTGTATTGAGAAGCCACGTTAATCCGGTGACAAGCAACTGTGTTTGACTACACACACATACCCACTCACACACACACGGAGGACAGCCATTCAGCACCATGGACAGAAGCCACTCCACCCCGACCTTCCTCCGTGCTTTGCCTGACTCCCTTTTTCTCCATCTGTGCTTTCATGTAACCAAAAATAACGGTGACGCACAAAACTGATTATATCAAGCATAAACAAGCTTGTATGTAATACTTGTTTGGCCTCTATAAGTCTGCTTCAGCTTGTTCCGTGTAATCGATCTGTGTTTAGCTGTAGTGAAATGTTGTCCCGTCTCCCTGCTTTCCTGAAAGACCAAGAGAAAGTGTGTGTGTGTGTGTAAAAGATCGTATGTCTGATGCTGGGCTTTGCTCCAGCAGTCAACAAGGCAGAAAAGCGTGCAGACACTGAGCCAACGAGTGATCGATCACATCTACTCCATCACCCTGTTCCTCTAAATCAGCTGCTGTTTGTACACATTACAGGTGAACAGGTGCTCAGGGATGCACATAGAGGGACACACAGCTCTCTTTTGGGACTCATTAAAGAGATACTATATTAACCCTTACTGTATTACTCTATTATTTGATTTCCACAGTTTCATAACCTGCAGGAGTTGAGGCACAGTGCATCTCTGGCCAACAAAGTATTCATTCAGAGAGACTACAGTGAAGGAACCACCTGCAAGTTTCAGACCAAGTTCCCTTCTGAGTTGGAGAGCAGGGTAAGGAAACTGGAGGAGTTACAGTGTAATCTGCTTTAATTCTAAGTTTTATATTGTGTTTTAATAGGTGCAGATCATACAAGCATTTAGATCTTCGTTAGCCATCATGGTCTGAAAAGAAAAAGTCTGTTAAAAGGCATTATCATGACATTGATATGCTTGATAATAGATGCAAAATAAGCTGGAAATCTATCTTAACGCATAAACGCATATACAGTAACAACGTTTCATTTCAGTACTGAAACACACAAATCACTCCACATTCTCTGTTGTTCACTGGTTTCAGCGTATTTGAATGCTTCTTCCTACTTCTTTTTAAACATGTTATTTATTGAGGATTATGTTCCCTATTTTTGGCATCATTTTAACATGTATAGAATAAAAGCTTATGTCATCATATCATATGTGTGTAGAGTTCATTTGGGGTGGACAAAAAGTGAATCTTTCAGCATCAGACACTTAATTCCCTTTATTTTTATTGATTTTTAATGTAGCAATATAAGGGTTTCATGACTCAGATTGGTTCTTTAGGTAAGTACTATTGGCTCACATGTAGATAAAGCAAACAAAAAATCCTGATTGCTAACTAAAATTTGTATGCTGTGTAGAATGATATACACACAAAGCTCTGTGATTTGGTCAGTCATTACCTCGCTAGCTTTTATCACAGTGGAGTAAAAAGTATGAGGTGTAAGTCGTCCATTAAGAGGGTTGCTGACCCACTATTGATTATGTGCCTCATCACATGAGCCATGGTGGGAAAAAGGGTGTGGGTCATTATAACCAGAGGTTTGGGTGAAACCATTGTGAGACCTTGCCTCACCCTATTATATGACCTATTGAGATCAACTGATGCATGATGTGAGTGGGCGTTAAGGCATCTGGGAAGGGATTTCAAAACTGCACTGTAGGTGGCAGACAGTTGGTGTTGTAAGCCACACCCTCTGTTCAGAGTGGACATAGATGTCGTCTTTCAAGACGAGTGACCTTTGTCCTTTAAATGCAGATGTACAGCTGAGTCTTGTCCTGTCAAGGTGGCTCTTTTATGTTGTGCCAAGCGTTTATGGAGTGGCTGCTTGGTTTCTCCAATGGAGCCCTCCTCGCTGCACTGTACAGCATACACTACATTGTTTAGTTTGTGTTTGAAGGTTTTTTCCTTGGGATGAACCAGTTTTTATCTAAATGCGTGTGGCTGTGTCTGAACTACACTGTGATGTCCTGCTTGGAGAAGACTCTCCTGAGTTTCTTTGATAAACCGGCTACATAAGGGATGGCAATATTGTTTCGTTTGTCCTTCTGATTCTCCCTAGTTGGTGTCTGACCTTCTTTTCTGTGCATCCTTGCTGATTTGATGAAAGCTCAATTGGGAAACCCACATGTTTTAAGAGCTTTATTTACATGTGTGTGTTCCCTTTCTTTTCCTTCTGGCTTAAAGGGAACAGTTTCTGTGTTGTAGGGTCCTGATTACTCCAAGTTTGTGGTCCAGAGGGTGGTGGGAGTCAAAGAGTAGGTACTGGTCTGTGTGCGTAGGCTTCCAGAAATGACAAACTGTCATACTTTGTATCTTTCCTGGTAAACTTTATCATTCTATCCACTGAGTCGATGTGAACAGTGAAGGCTTCTATTTCTTGGGTTTTGATTTCGGAGTCTAGATGTGATGATGTGTGTTCCCCACAAGGGAGCTAGGATGGTTGCAAGGTGCTTGGAAATTTTTTAGGTGGCTGAGTTGATACTTCGTGGGACTCCTTTGTGGATCTTTGGAAGTCCATATATACAGGGTATAGCATTTCCTGGGTACAGACAGTGGTATGAAGTGCAGTCAGTGGCTTCATCCATTTCAAGTTGTTGTAGGCAACTGATGACTTTCTTTTCAGAGTTGCTTGTGAGGTCTCGTCTGAAAGCTTCATAGGTATTGTTGTAAATGTGGAGGAATAAACACAGCTGGTCACTGGGTCATAGCTGGAGTCCCAGGTCTCATCAGCACTGACGATTCTTAAAACGAAGGTCAGTTTCACACGTTAGCTGATGTTTGAGGTTTGTGCTGAAATCTCGCAAGTGCACGGGCAATAAAACACTCACAGCGTCTTCCATGGAAGTGACTTCAAAGGGGAAATTAAAATCATGCAATATTTTTTCCCTTCTCCAGCTCAGTAAGTTACTTTATTAAACATAGTATTTGCTGTTGCTACTCACTGTCCCCATTTCTGCTCTTTTGTCTGTCTCCAGATTGAGCGAACACTGTTTGAGGACACTGTGAAGACGCTGAATAACTATTATGCAGAGGCGGAAAAGATTGGAGGACAGTCCTACTTGGAAGGGTGTCTGGCCTGCGCTACAGCATATCTCATTTTCCTCTGCATGGAGACACGTTACGAGAAGGTCAGAATTGAATACATTTTGATGTTCTGGGACAAATTAACATGTAGTTTGGATTCTATATTGCTTCTCATCTTTCCTCTTCTGTCTGTGTGTCAGGTGCTGAAGAAGATTGCCAAGTACATTCAGGAGCAGAATGAGAAGATTTATGCTCCCAGAGGTCTCCTTATCACAGATCCCATAGAAAGGGGAATGCGTGTTGTATCCTTATTCTGAATTTTGGGTGTATTGCAAAAAAAAAAGCAAAACAAAACCACATTTCTGTAAAATATTTGTGCAATTTATTATAAACCACAGATCATTTTTGTTCCTTAACAACTTTTAACAGATAGAGATCTCCATCTATGAAGATCGGGGCTCCAGTGGCTCCAGCTCAGGGAGCAGCTCTGTGTCCGGCAGCACTGCTCGATGACTGGATACTTCCTAAACCTGCGTCCACCTGATCACTCACAACCATGAAGGAAAACCTAGGATGTAATACGACTCCTCCTCCAACACCAACCACCCCCTCAGCTACGCTCACACAAAGTATTCACTAGTTTTTCCCCCCCCCATCATGTCCTTAACTTGTTCACAGTAGACACTTGAAACACGCACTTTAGTGGTTTATTACGAAAGAAATGTGCAGGTGCTGATGCACTTTTGCTAAGATGTAATGTCTCAATGAAAAGGATGAAAAGATGCAGCTAGTAATGCTTTGTGTGATCCCACCATTTCTCTCCTTCCTGTCTGATTTCAAGATAAAAGGGACGAAGTGCCTCATCTGCTGTCATTGTACCACGTAGGCCAGATCAACCTGGGCTGCACCCCAAAAACACTGGACCAAACACAAGACTAGACCCCAAATTCAGCACCTCTTCCAAATCGGCTCTAAATCATGCTGTCTGGCAGCAGATGAACGTCATTTAAGTCATCCATAATGTAGCAGATCCTCCATATTTCTGATGAAGCTTGTATTTCCTTTTTTAAAGTCATAGCCACAAATCCAAGTACTAACCTCTTGGTTTCACTGAGCGAGAGCAACTCTTCCTAAATTTAGATTATGCAAAGACTCGTTGCGCGTGAAGCGCAGCAGTAAGTAAAGAAGGGATGGGTCAAAAATGTCTTCCTAAATTATACCCGTAAGTGTTTATGAAAATACACCAACCCTTCCTTGCTTTATGAAAAGACTTCCAAAGAAAAATAACTGCCAAAAAACAAACAAACTGGCTCACAAATGTGAATGTTTCTTTTATTTTGGTGACATTTTGTGCAAGAACAAGTTTTCATACTGCTTATTGTTTTAATACACATGGTAGAAATGACTGGCGTCAAATAAACAGTTTCATCACAGCCCCATCGAGCTCATTGTTCTTGTATTATCTGTATTATACAAATATATGAAATCAGTGTTACTCATATTAAGCATTTTAAATGATTACAAACATATAAGAAAAGGCTCAGTACTCAATCTGAGCTGCTTGTTGGACATCAACAGAAACCAAGTTTCATGTAAACAAGCAAGTGCAACGCTATAAATACCTCCCAGGCATCCATATTTCCCTCCCTTTATCTGTTGTTGCCAATTTTTCTCTCTGCCTTAGAATGTCATCATTTAGATTGGGTATAAAAATCTTTCTAGTTGAACCTGCCCCATTTGGAAAACACTACCATCCTCATCATCAAATGTGATGGAAGGAAGGACGCCGATTATCCAAGCAGGAATACAGAAGAGCAGCTGCTAAATGGAAGTTAACAAATATCAAAAGCAGCACTGGTTAAAATTTCTGCATTAATACTCTCAGCATGGAAGGTGAAGAGGATTGCTCATAGCAACGCCTACGGATGACATACTGGTCGTGTAGTTCCCCTGAGCTCCACAGTTTTCAGTACTTGATCAAATTTTTGGCTTAATTCTTTAGCTTGACAGTAACATGAGCCGTAAATCAGTGTAAAAGACAACAATATTAAACATCGTTAAATCTTAAATTTACTGGATATCGACACTATTTCCAAAAAACCCCAAAGAAGTATATTTTTATGCAGCTCTTTTTTTCTAAAGGCATTTTGTCTTCACAGCAGACAAAGCTGACAAAGTCATAAAGAAATTAACAATTAATAATGTCCACTCAGGGCTGTGGTATTATGCACACTGCTCACAGTCACCGATACCTAAGTAGAACAGAGCTAACAAAAAACCTGCCTTAAAAAAATTACTTAACGATTTAAGCGTATTGCTTATTTTGTTACAAATTCCTCATGGCTGCATGCACTAACTGGTTATTTGGCACTACAGCTTCCACATGCAGCCAGCTCATCAAAACAAACAAGCAAAGTTCAGGACGGACATGCCCCATGCATGTCACAGTAATTTGTTCTAGCAGGTGTTAGATCCAGGTGACCAGTGCTGGATAGAGGTTGTCTGTTCCCTAAAGACTAGTCTCACTTCATTTCTGATACTGCAGACAGGAATAAAACACACTGCAATAAAACTGTCTTAAACCAGGAGGCTTCAAACATTGAGACCGAAGACCGAACGCCATCATAAAATGGAGCCAATGCTGCATGGGTGGAGAGAAAAGAGGAGAGTAACAGTGGGGGAGGATGAGACAGACAAGCAGACATCAGATTAATACTAAACAAACTGAATGACTAAAAATGAAGACTTGGTCATCCACGTGTAAAGACGAGGACAGGTACAAGTGGGGAAAATTGGGGAACCCAGGGTAACCTTTGTGGTTTGCACTAAATACTTTCAGTTACTCTGTGTCAGCCACAGTTCGTGTGTCTTGTTCTGTTTCAGCAGGTTTTTAGTGCAAATTCAGCATCTCTTAAGTCACGCAGGAAACACTTCCTTGCATTTGTTACTCTCAGGGTAGCATTTGGAAAGTTAACGCTGAGACTGGAGGATTAAAATGTGAGTACTAGAACAGTTAAGACTGACTTTTGAGCTATGAAATAATTTGAAAGAGCCGGTGTATTGATAGGAACAAGTTTATTCACTTCATTTAAAGCCATAAAAGAGAAAAGAAATCTAAAAAAAAAAAAAAAAAAAAAAAAAGGGAAAATGAAATAAATCTACTCAGAGTAAAGAAAAACAACCAGCTCTCCCTTTTAAAAACCAAAGCAAAAGACTTTTTTTTCCCTGTAACATTATTGTAAACCACAAAAATCCTTTATTGCATTTCATGTGATTCTCTTTAAAGACCTGTAGAAAAATAAACATTAAATTAAAAATAAAATAATATCTGGTTTTGGATTATTTTATGAATCTTTAAGACTTGCTCACCTGCACAGCGTCCATTCCTGACAGTAAAGCCGTTACCACACTAAAAAGAAAAGAAAAAAAAATAGAGGAAAATGTTTTTATCCAAACCAAATAAGCTGATTCTGAGACATTTTAAAAACAATTTACTTTTATTTTTTGAAAGGTAGGAGTAAAATATCTTATAATTAAACTAACCAGAGAGAGAGAGATTAAGGCTTTGGTGTTGTTCAATTCACTGCTCCACTAACAGAAAAAAAGGTGTGTTCATAATTCATGCTGGGAATTCGGGCTGTGTACCTGCGTGTCATTGGAAAGCTCAGTGGTTTCCCCTTCTTTGGGATAGGTGACTTCCAACACCGAGTTCATTTCACCAGCCTGAAGAGCTCGAGTAAAACTAGTGCCGTCTGGCCAGGAGACCTCGAGCACCTTCACCTCATCATTTCCTGGGAGTCATGGGTACAAGACACAATACTACGTTACATTTTACAAGTGCAAATTTGTATTTTGGGATTACACTTAAAAATATCTGCTGGGATGCTATTTGCCTCCTGACTTTTAAACTATGTTTTACAGACTGATGTGAGAGCATCTCATCTTACCTTTAGCAAGAAAGGACATTAGCTCATATCCCAAAATTTTTAAACTTTTACCAGCCATTAATTATAACACCAGTACTGGTTTAAAGTAAAAAAAATATCAGGGATACTATTGTTTAGCTGAGATGTCTAAAAACACCAATGACAAAGGCACACATACTGAGTTCTAGTGTTTGACAGGATAGATGCACGATCACAAAAAAAAAGCTGTTTGGCCAACAATCTGCTCTAGTGTTTACTTGTGAGGTGTCAGCTGTTTTTTCAGTGTCTACAACATTTAAAAGGAAATCACCTAAACCAAAGTGGGCGACTGGCTCCATCTCACACAGATATCCAGAGCCTCCATCAATGATGCGTGTGTGAGCTCCACTCTGACTGGTGAAGACTGTCACCTTGGCACCCCGGGCGAAAGAACCAAACTGGGTGCGAGGAATGACCCGCAGCCAGTTATTGGATGATCCCTAGCAACAAGGATGTTCATGGATTATTATTTGCTAACTAATAATAATAATAATAATAATAATAATAATAATAAGACCAGTTAGTAGGTATATCATTAGGCTGTTAGTAAAAAGAAAAACAAACAAACTCCGCCCCACAAATACACACACGCACACACACCTGCATGACCTTAAAGACAGAGATTGGCTGCTGGGCGCTCTCCCCGTGTGCCAACAGCAGGTCCAGCTGTCCATCCCCATCCAAGTCAGTCACAGTACCACCTGTCCAGAACACACAGAGTGCTTTCACTGAACTGACCTACACATCAATGTCAATGGGGAGTCTCCCTGACAGTTATATTTCTGAGGCTCATCCAAACACAGAGGCATTTCAGGCAACATCAATATATTTTAACAGGCTAGGATGTTCTCTAATATTTTCACATATTGATTATTGTTTTGTTACCAGGTGGAACAACACTTCAATAGAGTCACTTTTCAAGAAAGCCATAAAAATCATTCTCAATTTATTGTAATATTTTAGAAAAAAAACATCTGTATGTCACAGTTTTGTGTCTGTATTGGCTGGGACTACACATCTAAAAGAATTGGCAAGTTAATATATGTTAGATTTTTAAACTGATATTCATTAAGAAGTACCGTGCCTGTTAAATGCATAGGAAAAACAGCACAAAATGTGCTCTGATATTAAGAGTTTACAGACCTGTTCCTCTCCCTTGTGGCTCTTCAGCGTCTCCCACATTAAGTTCCTGGATCAAAGGGTCTGCATTAGTCCTCCTTGAGACCCTGCAAAAAAGGAAACAGCCAAAATAAATAAATAAATCTAGTAACAGTTATTTTTTAATTAACAAATACATTTCATTAGAAATTTAACAAATACATGAAATCTAACCTGAACAGCCTATTGGGAGCATTTCCTCTGTAGGCAATATTGTTAAAGAACACCTCCAACTCCTTGTCATTATCAAAGTCAGCAGCGATGACTGTGCGAATAGGTGAGGCTTCAGCAAATCTTCCAGTAGCAATATTCTGCAAAGAAAATTGTACTTCTCTCAAGATACACTTTATTAAAACCTTTTGTTTTTGCCAATTATGTCACTCCTCTCTTACCTGGAAACTGGAATCGCTGCGCTGCAGGAAAAGTCTGTGTGGGCCGTTCCAGTTGCCATAAACGATGTCTGTCTTTCCATCTCCATTGAAGTCAGCCAGTGCTACTCCTCTGCCATGCTGGTATTGGTCCTCCACACCTGTTTGTATCCGCACAGTGTTAGAAGCAACTAATCACAGCGCTTCTGGAATACAATTTTTACAATAAAAAAAATTAAGTAAAAGTGATCAGAGGATCTTCATATGTCTCTTAAATTTAGTGCTACATCCAGGAGACTGCTAGATTAGTTTAGCATAAGGACTGGATTCTGGGAGCATAAGTCAGCCTGGCTCAATAACAGTAAGACGCTCCACATACTTGAATGTCTTAAACTCACCAGTTAGCATTTATCACTTGTGTTTGATTAATATTCACATGTCAGGCTGTGTTACTTCAGGAGGTGTTATCCTTATGAGCCTACCAGACAGCCAGCAAATGTTATAGTAAGCTAAGCAAATAGACTGATTAAAGTCAAACAGGGCAGCACCTGCTATGACCTGTTGTGGTAAGGAGAGAGCTGAGTGTAAAAGCGAAGCTGTCAATTTACCTGGTAGAAGTGGCCAGGTGGAAATCTGGGCTTCTCTACTTAGACTGCTACCCCTATGACCCAAACCCAGATGAGCAGTAGAGGATTGATGGATAAATAAACAGTCAAACATAAAAGCCTCCAAATATTTCTAACTCTTGGTAACTCTACAAATCATATATAAATCACATCATATCAATAAAGATGTCGTTTGATGACTATAATAATAATTTCTGGGTTTTTCCAAAGGTTGCTGCATAAGCAGAGACCACCCCCACTAACTTCTGATGCACACTCAGGCATTTTGTTCTATAAGCCTGAAATATGACACAAACAGTTCAGAAAAGTGAAACAAAGGTTCCTCCTAGCTGGCATTCACAGGGTAAAGAGCTAAAATTAGATAGAGTGAGATGAGACAAAGAATACCTGATGTGAAACCATAAGTTGAAGAACAGACTGCAGAAAGTACTACTGAGTTAGGCTTCATGTTCCCTTCCCACTTCATTCTCACCTGTCTGTCTTGCCATGTCAACAAAAGTCCCATCTCCATTATTCTTGAATAGGAAGTTAGGTCCATTTTCATTGTCACAGAACACATCAGACCTCGACTCGCTCAGGATTGGTCCAACGACCACACCGCGACCACCTGACCAATGAGCCAACAGTAAAGCTTTCAGTTGTTTTTGACAACTTCAAAAAACAATTCCCCTGTTTCAGGTAAACACTGTGACATCTCACCTGTGTACCTGTTGACTCCGGCCTCAGCAGCTACATCAGACAGCGCGATGATGCCCTTGCTCACATCACTGGCAGCCTTGTCCATTTCTAAGAGAGCGTGGGGGCCAACATTCCCACTGGCGTAGTTTGCCACGTAGACTGAGTAACGGCCTGTTCCCTGCACAGAAACATCAGTAATGTAGAATAACGTATAATGTACTCAAATGCAATGAGATAGAAGAAATAGGTGGGTTTACTCACCTTTCTATCAACACATGCGACTGAACGTCCCGCCATCCGATTAGCAACACCACGACGTACATTCAGCTCATCGCTGAGCAGATCTTCAAAGCGACCATTACGAAACTTGAAGAGCTTGTCAGTGTATGTTGCTCGTCCTTCACAGGGAAAGAAAAAATGATTTGGTTACCTCAAATTACTTTGATGACACTTTAATTTCAGGATGACTTATGCAATGTCATATTTACCAGAGTAGGCATTGTTTGTATTAAGAAAATAGATTTCTTCTCGTCCATCTCCATCCACGTCACAGGCGGCAACTCCAATAGCATTTCCTGCCTGGTCTCTCAGAGCATAGTATGGAGAGTTACTGTCATCAATAGCAATGTTTACCAGCTTTTTTTGAGTCCTGTCATACTTCAGCACCAGGTTGGGCCCATTGTACCTGAGAGAAAACGTGATTTTGATTCATTTTTTTAATCACAAATTTCTGCATAAAAATCCTCACACATGGTAATACACTAACACTCACACTTACCCTGCCACCACCACTTCCAGGTCACCATCACCATCCACATCTGTCACAGCCATCCCATAGTTGAGTTGTGTGGGATTGTGTAGATTGTCCGGGGGAAGCATGGTCTGCGTAACAACCTGAAGCATGGGATTCAGGTTTTGGGCATGGGAGTGATGCCAGAGTGTCACTAGTAGGAGCAGCAGGCCCGAGCCCCACATTATTCCAACCTGGCGAGACACGGAAGTCAGGAAGATATCTTGTTTTGAACAAAACCTGCAAGAAACATCTGAAACTGAGAATTATAATACAAAACAAAACAAAACAAAACAAAACAACATTTCTTAACAATTGAAAATATATTTGAAAATAGAATTATCCGAATTGATCGAAAGCGATCAAATAAGTACGTTAAAGAAAGAAGAAAAACAAAAACATAACCACCAGATATGGTTTTAAACGTGGAGTGTTTCTGTCTAAATCTACCAACCAAAAGCCTTTAATTCCGTTAAGAAAGCTATAAAATTTCAAGACGTTAAAAAAAACAAAACGCAAAAACTACTAATATGTTATTAATGCTCTCCAGCAAATACATTTTCTGTATTTCTGAATTGTTTTTCCTCCAGCGTAATGACATGCAATTCACTGATTTTAATAAAAACATGGATGAAGCCTTTTCCCCATTTTGTGCAGAGCAGAGGCATGTGCAAGAATTCATTCCCTTCATTATGGTAATACCGTCTTACCGTATCAAGGTGTGGAGGAGAAAATGTGTCTCCTGCAGTTTAGATGATGTGTTTGTAGTTGTAAAGCGAGCTTGTCAACGCCTCTATTACACAAATAAGTTTCATAAATTACAAATTTACGAAACACCTTGTGTAACGCGGAGAATACTGTCCAATCAGCGAAGAACTGTCTGACCGATGAAGATGGTGACCAATGGCTAAGCTGAATTTCTGTGCACGTGTCTCTTGCACCCGAGGGTTTGGTTTGTTTGTAGTTTATGTTAAACGATGGCGCAGAAAATATGGATTCGGTAGAAAGTATATTTACCATTTCTTTTGGGGAAACTCGTTGAACTACAAAGGAAAAGAAAATTCGTTGGAAAAAGGAACTAATATCCTGGTAGTTATTCCGGATTTCGGAGCGGCAGTGCTGTAGAAGAACACAATTTCCCACTACGCTTTGCGCTAGGATTTGCTTGCGTCAAGTGTGCGACGAAAGTCTGTTGTTAAACAAATCATAAACGGGTAAGCCGACAGAGTAAATTTATTTGATTTAATTATAGATTAAATATTCTGAGTGAAAATAAATGAACATGAATGAATGTAACATTAACCGCTATTTATTTTATATTTATTTCTTCATTTAAAAATATCTTTACAAGCTACACGGGAGGAAGTTTAGTTAGCTAACTGAAGCTAGTTATTCAAATCCAGTTTATTTAGAAGGCTGCTTGCCGCGTACCTGGCTGCTTCATTCTTTAATAAAGTATTTAAAGTAAATTTAGAGTGTTTAGAAAATCTGTGAAGGTCTGACAATGTTCATGTTCTCGTTCCTCCATGACCCAGATACTTTAATATAATTTAACCATGGAGGATGTGGAGCTTAAAGAAGACTGTGGTCCAACTCAACCAAGACCTACACCTCCCTCTCAATCAAAGAGGCCAAGTCAGCCTCTGTACGTCCCCAAACAACGACTTCATGCCTCGAAAGAGAAAGCTCAGACTCAGGGAGAAGTTAAACCAAAAACCAGGCCTCGCTACACAGACAAAGCACGAAAGAACGCCAAGAACAAGAAGGACAAAGCTGGAGGAGCGAATAAACCATCGCCCGCTGGGGGAGACGGAGATGGAGGTGAAGCGCAAAACAACGACGTTAAGCCAGATGTGAAGGAGGACCGATTACAGGGTTTAGAGGCTGAGGTTAACGGGGAGTCTTCAGCCAAAGTGGAGGCAGGCGATACTGCACAGCTGGAAGAGGAGAGCTGGGACACCTTGTTCAACGATGATGGAGACTGTCTGGATCCACATCTGCTTGAAGAGGTGAGAGCTTGATTTAGGTTTTGATAATCAAAACCCAAGACAATCCAATCCAACTTTATTTATATAGCGCTTTAAAAACAACAAAGTTGACCAAAGTGCTTTCAATAATAAAACAGAGATAACAGTTAAAAACCATACATTAAGCAGACAAAAAAATAAATATAAATACCAATAAAATAAATACATAAATGGAAAAAGAAGATAAAAAAAAATCAGTATATATATTAAATATTAAAACATGAGTAAAATAGACAATAAAATATACAATGAATAAAATTAACAAAATATAAAAGATTAAGAGTGACCAACAGCTGACTAAAACTGACTACAAGCGGACTCTGGTACTACTCCTAAAAAGCCTTCGAAAAAAAGTGTGTTTTTAAAAGTGACAAGCAGAATAATGTCCACCCAGATTCACATACACACAGCTGATAATTAACCTAAAAAAATCCTATTTAATATGATGCAAAACAGATCTTTTTCTCTTCTCATCATTGTCTTCTCTCCTGCCTGCCTTGCATGCACAGCTGGCTTTGAAGGAAGGAAAAAAGAAGGAGTCAATCCAAGAGCCTAGGTTTGATTACTACAACATGGACAGAGGCAGTTATGATGATGATGATGATGATGATGATGACGTTGACCTCACAGAGGATGAACTATCTCATATTGTAGAGATCTACGATTTCCCTACAGAGTTCAAAACAGAAGACCTTCTTAAGCTGTTTCAGTGCTACCAGTAAGTCTCTAACCATGTTAGAATTGTACAAACTCTGTTTTTGCCTTATATACTGTATGTCCTTTTATATTTGCAGAGATTTCAGTAAACCTCTGCATCCATTTTTTTTTTATCATATACTGAGCCTTGGTGCAGCCCTGAGTTCAGCCATTGTCTGAAACCAGCTGCTGCAGCTATTTTTTGTCTTGGTGCTAGCTGTGTTCTTCTAATTGGGTGGGACTGCAGGTGGGAGGGGCTTCTGTGCTCACTCCAAGATCACTGTTCCACCAGGCTGTTCTTGACATCATGCAGATGAAGTAGAAGAAACTTTTTTAATAGAGCATTTAGATGAGTATCTACCATTGTAACAGTATATGTTAGAAAATAAGGAAAGGATAATAGGTTTAGTATAAGACAAAAAAAGTTGTGAAATCTATGAAAGAGCACAAGTATATGATTTTTACATCTTTAGGGAGCACGGTCTTCCTTTTAGAACTAATGCTACTGAGGGCATGTTGTGAAATATTCTTACTACCTTGTGTGATTTCTGACTGTCTTTTCAGAAAGAGAGGATTTGACATTAAATGGATTGATGACACACATGCCCTCGGCCTTTTCTCAAGCCCCATAGCAGGTAAGTAAAGCTCTGCCTCACATTTAAGGCAATTACAGTTCATTATGCTCTGCATTAAGTGTCATTGCTGTGATTCATCATCTTGCTACGATGTTGTAAGTAGAATTGTTTTAGTAAAGAAAATCCTGGCCAACAATCTTAATGCTGTTTGCTCCTGAGCTTTTGAGATTGTGTCTCTGTTACTTGGGCCATCGTTTTTCTGACTTCAGATTAGAAAAACACATTTTTCAGTTGTAAGGAGATATTAAACTCAATGACTATTACATTTCGTTCATTTTCCCTTTTAAGCTCGTGAAGCTCTGAGATCCAAGAATCCACTGATGAAGTTGCGACCACTTTCCAAATCTTCCTCTGCAACAAAGGCCAAAGCCCGTAGCTGCTCAGGTGTGATTGCACATATCTGTGTTTGTCATTTTTTATAATTTTGTGTTTGTATAATAATAAAGCAAATCCATATTTGTTGAGAAAACCCTTTAGCTTTATATCCAATTCTCCAGTACACTACCATTTAGTCTTTCAAGATCCTCGGCATTCTTGACTGTGGGTTTGGTTTGTGTCTGTCACTTCCTCAGACTGAAACTGAATTTCTACTTCGAATTGAATCTCACCTATGGTGTAGCCTACACAAATAGCTGATGTTGTTGCCAGCGTTTATACTTATGCCTGGTTTGCCTGCTTTACTCTTCAATTTCTCCACCGAAATACTGATTGGTGGTTCAGTTTTTCTCTTTGAGATGATCCGTACTCTTTCAGTCAGCTAAAGAAAATGACAGCAGAAGAAGAAATGAATGGAAATATGTACAATGAGCCAGTTACGTATGTTACAGGCTTAATTAAGATGACGTGGTTTTGGGGTTATTGTGATGTTTGTAAAGTGTATTTTGGTGCCATCCAGGTTGTATTACACCACAAATTAAACATTTAAAGTGCTTAAAAACTGTTCTGTATCTCCCACATTTATATGTATCCTCCTTTCCTCTTTCCTCCTTTCCTCTTGCCCCCAGACTACCTCCTGCCTGCTAAAGAGAGACCTCAGACGAGTGCAGCACTGGCTCGGAAGCTTGTGATCGGTGCCCTCGGTGTAAAGAGCAACCTCACAAAGGAGCAGCGTGAGGCAGAGAGGAAGAAACTCCAGGAAGCAAGAGGTACGTTGTACTTCTTTGGGTCTCCACTTACTTTTTGGGCTGAAGTCTTATCTTGGGTGGGCGGTTGCTAAACGAATTATGGACTCCGTAGCTTATGCGTGAGGGTCATACAGGGTGCTCAGTTAAACTGAGACATAAGTACAAATAATTACTGTCCCAATAGTTGTATCACAAAGGTACCACCACAAGTGGGAGCTGTTTTCATACTTAACTGAAGAAAGTGGAAAGTTTCAAATGTAGTGCCAAAGGAAGTCCGTCCATTGCCGTGTAGGTCACAGTAAATCTATAATCAGTAAAGCAACCATTTCCTTTCACAGATGGAAAATAAGTATATAGGGCCAGAAAACAACCACTGGCCATCCAATGACAGTCAGTCCAGGAAGTCAGGAAGTAAAGCACACTAAAAAAAGCTTCTTTGTTCTCAGTTTAGGCTCACTGCTGCACTACCATCAGTGAACAAATATTAAACTTGGTGTTGGAACAGATGCCATGTATGGTTCTTTGTGAAGATTAATATACAATCGGCTTCAGCTCTTTACTGCTCTTCATGCGGCAAAGACAGTGATATAAATTTAAGACTTTTGTTTGTCATGTGATTTATCTTTCAGAACAAAAGCGCCTGGCAGCCAAGCAGCGGGAAGACGCTTGGGAGGGAAAGTAACTGGACAAACCTCTATTTTTTTTCCCTTTAAATTCCTTGATTCAGCAGAGGCTTAAATCATTTCTGTTTCATGTAATGCTCTGGTTATTTAGCTGGCCACTCCTTCGTACAGGCATATTTCCGAGAAATGATATTTTTTTTCAAACTGTTTCCTGAGAGGCTTTTACCGTTTCCTTTGTCATTCAGTGTCTGACATCATAAAATGCTACATGATCAGATCACCTTCAATTATCTGTGAACTCACCTGCACTCTATGTATTGTAAGCACAGTCTGTAGTCAAGCACTGAAGCTAATGGCTCAGTTAACAAGTAGCGCGTTGACTGAAATACGTATCTGTACACATCCTCGTGTTTGGGTTTTTAAATGTTTTAAGATATAAAAAGGACGTGATGCTTTCAGTTAAATGTCACTGAAGTTCAGTCATGTTGATTCGTTAAATTTTTATGCGTCACAACATTGTTGATTTTATCCAGTTTGAGTGATTAAATTGAAGGTGGTGTCATTAAAAATGAATGCTGCATTGTTTGCAGTTTAAGTTTTATGAAAGTATTAACTTACTTCTAAGCCATCGTGTCAGGTGGTTTCCGGTGTTTGAACTGATACCCGATATTATGTATAATGTTTTGCTCAACGCAGCTGCTGTTATGTATGTCCATTAAAAAAAACAAAGAAAACTGCTCGACTCCGTCTGTTAAAATCTGAGCGTGTGCTTAAAGACACGAGTCTAGACATTTCACGATGACAGGCAAAACTGTCATCAAAGATTTTCCTTGACATTGAAGCACCTCACTATTTTTGTGCATCACTTAAACAAATCTACCAAGATTTTCAGTTCAGCTCCTGTTTTTAGCTCCATCCATTCTTGTTCTGTTTGTTGACAAAATGTAATGACAGTACGAAGAAAAACATGTCTCTTTATTCCTGACAAGCTTTTTTTTTTTTTTTTTAAACTTTACAAAGGTAATCACTAAAGAGAGACAGTATTTATTCTAACTGTCATCAAACAGGGTTTCCCAAGAGTCAGCTTTCATAATTCAGCTTCCTCAGACACATATCTCAGGCTCCAGAGCCCTTTTTTGACAGCTGCAGGCAGACGCCTCTTCTGAGGCTTTACCCAGCAGACCACAGACCATGTGGCACTGCAGCTCATTCAGTTCCTCAGTGAAAAATACACCACTTTCAGCCAGTGTGGAGAAGGCGTTTTAAATTTGTTCTTCAAGAGATTTGTAACAAAAATCAAATTTGCTGCTAAATTAGTTTTGTTTTTTGTTTTTATTATTTTTTACATTTTGTTTTAGCCCTTTCAGCCAGTCGAAATGTTCATGCACTAACAGAGCAGATTGCTGTGTACTTAAATGTTTAAAATGATTATTCCTTAAATTTTAGTAGTCCTGCAGATGACTGATTTATAGTTCCCCTCCTTTTAAACATCCAAATCGGCCCTGTATTGCTCTAAGAGAGTTAGTTTTGTAACTGTTTAGCTCACTGGCTGTGGATGAATGAGGCACTGCCACGTGGCTCACAGTGGGCTAATTAAAGCGCTGCAGCATGAGAAAAAGTCTCATTACATATTTGTTTCTTTTCACATCAGTTCTTCTGAATGTGTATTGACACATTTATATCCATGCAGATAATGTGAAAGACGTTTTTGTAAAGCAGGTTTGAAGATTCAGTATTAGGAAGAATTTCCTTTTACAGTGTATCATTTGGTGTTTACGATGTGCTCTTTTAGAAGGTGATAAAAAATATCTGAAAGCATGTAATAGTTTTTTCTGTATAATCATGAATACCAAGGCAGGAGGAAAAAGGATAAAAAATGCTTTTATTTAATGGGTGACTCATTAGTGTAACAGTGGTTATATGATAAGTGATTCCATTCTCTATAATACACAATTTGATAACCTTGTAGCCTTAGAAGTACTTTAATGGTTCCCTTTTCTAGGTTCAAACCATAGACTGTGTAACTGCTGCCACTTTGTGAAACATGTGCTTGAGGTGTTTTGCCAAGCCCAGCACTGGGTACACATATTATGTATTAAAAGCTATTTGTTCATTATATGAACATAGAAGCACAAAATTATGGATGCTAATGCTAATTTGAAGAGTTATAAGTGGCTTGGCTTAACTTTTAAAGTACTGAAATGTTCAAATAAATGCATGAGCCATGCCAGTCTAAGTATATGCAGCTGGTACGGTGAAACTGCTCATTAAATCAGTTATTTCAGTCACTCTCTTCGCTAGCTAAGAATCTCTTCTGCAGGAACTTGTTCTTTTGTAGTAGCTGGTGATTTTTGAGCTGCTGGTAGTGAGACAACCATAGACTGCATATAAAAGATGAACATAGATGGGTGCTACTTCACAGCAGACTGTATCATATGTCATATAATTGTAGTAAAATTGCTCCAAGAGGAACCGACAACACAAACACATTAAAGATGTAAAGTCTATACAGAGATCGGCTACAGTGAGCAGCGAGGTCAATCAAAGCATACATTTCTCGAATTAAAAACAAGAAAGTTTTAGAAAATTTGGGGAGCAATAAGGTACAATGATTGAAACAATTTTTTGATTTAGGCTTTGAAAAAGTTGTTTTTATGACTTAACTTGGTAAATCTAACAGGGCAGTCTACACGATCGATTAGCTTCTGTAACCAGCCTCAAGTGGCCATCAATGGGACTGCAGTTTTTGGCACTACAACTATTGGGTATTAAGATGTGAAATGTAAAAAAAAGAGAGAATAGCAAATATTATTTTATGTTGATATGTCATCTATTAATTGTTAGACTTTATGCACTCATTGTTGGTTATAGACAGGTGTTTCTTGATCTTAGTGCACAGATGGCTCTTCTTGATGCCCAGTGCAAATGTGGACACATTTTCATAACAGACCTCCGTGTGTGCTGTTGTTCTTGCAGCTGGACTACATATAGAGTCTGTAGCTGCTCTTTACCATCATCGTGTGAGATCTGAACCCTGCCCATAATCTCATGTTTTACTGTGGCTTCACGAGGGGGTGATGCACCACAGAGCAGCCAACTGCCTCACACACAATCATTAGATTAACTACACAAACACAAGCCACAACTGAGAAAGTAGTGGTTTCAAGTGCCAACTCTACACAGAAATGCTACATGTTATGTCATGGAGCAAGTGAAGTGTGAGACATGGTCCAAATTAAGAAGTAATCTAATCTCCCACCACAGCAAAGGATCCTGGTGGTGAAGGGTTTCCTAGCACCAAACACTGTCAGCAAACATACTTTATATCACTCTCTTCCCTTTGTAAAAATTTGGCTTAGCAATGACACGTTTTCATTAACACCTGAAAAATCATTATGTTTTTGATTTATTCCAGTAATATTTTTAAGGTGCCATTTTGAAACAACAGGCAGCTTAGGGGCTTTTTACCTGTGGTGTCTTCTGTGTAATAAGCAGGAAATAGCATTGCAAAAAGCAAAAATACCTATTTCTCTAGGCATTTTTGCCTAGAGAAAAATCCAAAAATTTTGAAAAATATGAATAACCTATTAAAGCTAACTTAAAGAAGTGTGATTATTACCTGGAAATATCTCGGGTAATTTCTGTGGTAATAATTACCACATTATTACCCTCTTGTTTCCCCCTTGTTATCCTACTATTACTGCTTTATTACCGAGCTGTAATAGAAAGTGCTACCATTGTTTCTATTGAACAACTACACTGATCTGGATGCATCAGAGAGCAACTTGCAGTTAATATCTTACCCAGGGATAGTTGGTTACAGACTGGAGCAGACAGGGCTCAAACTACCAACCTTTTGATTAATAGATGACCTGCTCTACCTCATGAGCTATAGCCATATGAAGGCAGTAGAAATAAGGAGGCATTAAATAAAATAATACAGTGATAACAGAATGGTAATTTGCTTTGATGTCAAGAACCGCGTACATTGAAAAAGTCACAGTAGTGTCTTGGTTTCATGGAACAAATGGGTTGTATGATAATAAACACGTGAAGGTCTTGATAACAGGTCCAGACATTGGAGCCAGAAACACTGAAATGACTTGTTCAGGGAGTTATTTTTTGTTTTCAAATTTTCTAAAACTTACAGATCTAATTTACATGGGTTCAGACCTTTATCAGACCTTTACCAATCCCTCCACTCCACTGAGTTGATTCACTGAATTGATTGAAAATGGCAAATGCCGGCAGCACAGTCGTGCTAGCACTATTGCTTCAGTGTGTTAAGGAAGTGGTCCCCAACCCCCGGGCCATGGACCGGTACTTGTTCATGAGTTGTTTGGTACCAGGCCGCGAGAGTTGACTTTGGGTGTGAAATGAATGGTTTTCAGGGTTTTTATCAGTTTTATCTGGGGGTTTTTTTATCGGTTTTTACACGTGGGAAAACAAATTTCCCACCTGTGGGACTAATAAAGGTTATCTTATCTTATTATTTTATCTTTAGCATTATTTTTTTCATTAACTTGGTTTCCTGGGTCTCTTTCCGTGTGTTATGAATAAATCTTCTTTTTTTGATACCGGCTGTATTTTGTTGTATTTATCCGCAACACCTTAAAGCCCAGTCTGTGAAAATGTTGTCGGACACAAACTGGTCCGTGGCGCAAAAAAGGTTGGGGACCGCTGTGTTAAGGCTGTGGATTTGAATCTACTGGCTGGCTGGGGTCCTTATGTGTGGAGTTTGTATGTTCTCCCTGTGCCTGTGTAGGTTCTCTCTTGGTCTCCTGGCTTCCTCCCACAGTTCAAAGACGTTATGTTATTTTCTAATAACTTTATTTCATAATAACAAATTCTAAATTAGACATAAGTGCAAATGGTTGTCTGTCTCTCTGTGATCCCTGCAACACATTGGGTTCGCCCTACTTGGCCCCCTATGACGGCTGGGATATGCTCCCAGCCCTGAATCGCCCCCTGTGACCCTGAATCGGATAAGTTGAAGAAAATGAATAAATGGAAGGAGTGTCTACAGTCTGCTGATGCACTACCACCCCAGATGCAGTCACAATCTGCAATGCAGATTTGCATCATGTTTATGTCACCTTTACCGACTTTGTATTTGATTTTAATTTGCCACTTTATTTATATAGTTTTATATGGCACCAGCTCATAAAATGGAAAGAAAAAAGGCCAAAGTGAGTCATTTATTTAAAGCATAGCCTATGTAATGTGACAGAGGGCAACTGTGAGAATTTCCAGTGTTTCTATGTATTCCTCAGTGGAAATATGGTGGAAACAACAATAAAACGCCGCTTAGCTCACGCTCCTAGGAAAAGGATGGGAAACCCAGCAACTTTAATCATCTTAGATCTTTTTAAAATCTGCTGAAGAAGCTGAAGCAACTTGATTAGACTTGCATAAGGCACTGTATGAACTTCAAGAATCTCTTTTAGCCTATTAGGCAATTCTCCAAACCGTCTACAGAAACTGTAACATTAACTCCGCTTAATTATTATTATATCCTTAAACACGGCCTAATTACTCTCAGCTTTCTGCATTATAAATGTCTGCGGTCAAATAATAATGCCTCAAATGACAGTTTTCAATCTGACATTTATTCTTTCGCTACCATTACCAAGTACTGACGCAATACTGTGGTACAACCAGATCTCGTCTGTTGTTCCCAATGTTAAACAGGTAAAGAACAAACAAAGTGGAGATAGTTATCATAATAAAATTAACAATACAAACAGCTTTCAACTCAAAAGTACATTAAAATTCTGCATAAATTAGAGACCTTAAGAACATTATTCCAGAGAGGTAATATAAAACTGTACATGACAATACATTTGCAATACATTACAATATTTATTCAAAACAGGCAAAATAGCACCATGAAAAATAAATCTCATTTAAAACCAAAGACCACACAGCTGTAACAATAAATGCTACATTTTGCAGTGTGATGATGGAAAGCACAGTAAGCAGGTACAGAGATTTATGGACTACAGTCTGGTGATGTACTGCAAAGTTGTTCTCATATGCCTTCATGTCATGACTTTCTTAACGTTGGTTACTTTTTAATCAAGGTAAGAGTTAAAACATCAAGTTCTGAAAATTGTAAACTATTGTATGTCTATTATGGTGTCATGATGCTTATGATATCTGACTTTAATGTGTTTTTTTTCTTGTTTAAACATTTTTTTTCCCTTTAATCTCTTTGACTTTCTAACAACAAAACTCATTGCTGATCATAATCAGTCACAGGATACTGTTTTTCATTTTTAATCAAGTCACTCCATCCCTCCCAAATCATTCCTGTGTACAGACCCTCCTCTCTCTGATCCCCACCTCTTTGTTTACTGGCAAGTAATTATCATTCACCCTCCCTTCCCATACATGTTGAGGTGTGGTGAGGAGTTCTACAGTTGTTCTGTTAACAAATTTGGGTCTCCCATAATTCACAGGAAGTTGTTGGAGATCTGACGCTGGTGGTCGAACAAGTCCTCCGCCTCAGCGCTGTAAGCGTCGCCTGATAAAAACACAACAAAGAAGAGAAGTGTCTTACACAGAATCAGTCAGGAAAGTATTGAAACAGAGAGAATTTAGTAAAAGACATGTTACCTGCATGGCATCCGAACATGTAAACCCGAGCTCCATCGTACTTGCAGCGGCAGCGCATCACATTGTTCTGGAAATCAGACTCAGCCATGTCTAAAGACGGGTTCACATCCACCTGAGTAAGAAACAGGACAGATGATTAGACTGAAAGTCAGTCATCTTCATAACAAATAGAGTTTCATTTTGAAACAGAAGAATTATTTTAAAAAAAAAAGGACAAAGTAATCCTTTTGCTAGATGGAGAAAACGGCATCACTATAATTCACCAGCAGCCCCTGTTCTTGCTTTAGATGCTCTAGATTTGATTACCACCACCACCACAAACAACAACAAAAACAAATAACCTACTTCTGTATACTGTAATGGCTCGTACATAACTACAACCTTCCCTATGTCTTTTTCAAAGATTGTACTGCAATTTGTGGCTGCATTGTACATAGTGTCTCGACAGTCTTTGAACCACTGCAAGCATTTAGAGTATCCCAGGTTATCACTGCGATACACGGAACATTATATATCCACCATCAAAGCTCGAAATCTGCATTAAACACACAGTTAGGAGGGGTTTAGTTACACATATGATAACGAGGATGTTTTACCACGTTTTCATTTAATATTTATTATAGTGGAAAAATTGACTAAACTTATTTAAGTAGCACCAATTAATTTCAAATCAAAGAATTTCATGCATCGTGCTGTCTTGCACATTTCTGATAATGCTCTGCTATGTTAACATTTTTTAACAACTACTTTATGTATTGGTAAGACTGTATACTTCATGTGCACAATTTACTCAGGCCATGTGTCTTCTTTTTCTTCTTCTTTGTATTGTTATTATTTAATGCATGTATATTAATCATGTAGCTAGAGTTGGGCAGCTGTTAGTTCAGTTTATACTGGAAATACGGGTGGGTGTTTGCATGGGACTGATAGTAAAAGCAACATTCTGTCTAGACTTGAAATGCTGCAAAGGGTGTCTTTTAATAAAGTAAGGGAGTGAGTGTGAAAGTAGCAGTTCTCCTCAGATAATTTTGAAACAGGAGGTTTTCATGGGGCCCGACTGAGAAGCCACAGGATTATTGTTTTCACCTTTTCTATATGACCAGTGATGTTATATATTTTGGGTTCAAGCGATGCATGACATCACTTTCCACTGCTATCTCTGTAGAGGACAAAAGACCCAGAAAGGCAGATGACAGTGTTGGGTTTGGATTCAAGTCGCAGCCTACCATTAGACTGTAACCATGGTTGGTTGCCATGGTTTGTTGTTTTCCACCCTGTCTGTCTGCCATATATAAGGAAAGCACACAAATGAATTTTCCTGGTGCACACATCAAACAGATAACGTGACCACATATTCAATAAAGCAACCCACTTTCATTTTTTACATACTGTATAAATTTTGTGGTTACAATTATATTCACAGACAAAGATTTAAGATGCAGAATTTTCATAATTATGAATTTATAATGTGCAGTATTATATATATATATATATGTACATTACAACTGGTCCTAAAAGCACATTGGGACCAGCCAATGATGTCAGCACATATTTTGTAAAACACCACGTTAACTTAGTGGTAGCTGATATCCCATTAAATGCTCTTGTAATAATGTGAAACAAAGGGCCCTTAGCCTGTTTTACAGAACAATGAAAGGCTGTCACAGTCATGTAAAAGACTATGAGGTTGTGTCGCTGATTTTTAAATAACAACCCAATAAGGAGTAATCAGGCTGAGGTGGACGTGACTCATCAGCTTAATGTATGGTCTTAAAAATGTCGGCCACGCTGTGAATCACGGTGAAGGCTGCACAAGAAAAAGCAAGCCTCTACGCCCTTCCTTAATCTCTCACTTCTTACACAAATTTATGAGCAGCTCAGCTACTGTTACGCCACAATCCCGACCACAAAGTGCTGCATCGTGGCAGCACTGCATCTGTGCTTTATGTGGGTTTATCTCTCAAGAAGTGGCTAGTCACATGTGCGCAGGCTCATGTGGACACAGAAGGACCACTCCTGTGTGTCGTTTACATAAAGTCCACGTAGGCACATGCAAGTCTAACTCTGGCATCTTGATTTCATGTAAACATCGTTGCTTTTCTGCCACTAAAATGTCCAGAAAAAAATAGAACAAATGACAGAGAGAACAAGAGGACAGATGAGAAGGTCACCACACAGCGGCACACGGCATGTCTAGAAACAGACGTGATAGAGCACGAAAACTTGTACAAATGCAAAGTGCTGACAGAGCTTTTCCACCGCCAATAAGTCCGTACTTTCTAAGAGGGTGGACTAATAGCAGGTCTACTTTCTATATAAATCCAGACTAAATTCACTTTCTCTAAATACACACACACCCTTGAAACTACATATATACTGTACACCTGAATGGCTGGAAACACAGCCAAGAGCCACTTAGCTAAAATTATAGTGTTTTATCTGTGCTTTTATCTCATGTGTGCCTTCAGATGTTGAAACACAAACGTCTGTGTTTGCTCTGCTCTCTATTTTGCTTTCATGCCTGATCTGAGAAGTTGTGTAAGCTACTGAGATCACTGATGCTATTTCAGCATGAAGATTAAGTGTGGATTACTTTTTGTTCTGCACTTTCACTGGACTAGCAGTTTCACCATGAGCTCAGCACAAAGTAAACAAATTAGTCAAGCGATAATATATTTTTGTGTCTTAAAACAAACTGACCTGAAAGATGTATTCACCAGGTCGTATGTCTGTGATGTCCACCCACTGACAGTCAATGTCATGCCGGTAGGTGTCCCAGCAGCCGACTGAGATTCCCTGTTGTCCCATGTTATAACAGGAATATCGCTTATGGAGACCTAAAGGGACAAAAAAATAGTTGGAGAGACTTTAAACGTAAATTTTCTTTGCTGTCAGTCGCTGTGGATTTGAGGTCTGAAGTTAAAATAACATGATTTATAAAACAAGTCTTTTTTGGCGTTTCCTCTAAATGAATAGAAAGGATCTGCATAAAGCTGTCTGGCCTCTCTGAAACCAAGATCTATTTAGGCTTGGCTTCTGATCTTACAGCCTGACTTTGAGCACTCATTATAGGATTTCAACTTTGCATTTTTATGTATTCTCGATTCTTTCTTGTCTGTCACGATTCTGCTCTTTTTTGTTTTCACATTTCCACACAAAGAACAAATGAATGTATTAGTAATCTCTATTAATATCTTACCATCAGGACAGTAGGTGTCCTCCAGACAGAAGCTGGCTTTGTGACCTTCAGCTACCTTCGTCCCATTGAGTGTGAGCAGATCATAGTGGGTAAACACCTCAATGCTGTGGTAGTGTCTGAAAGAAGGCAAATAAACAATGAAATACATAAAAAAGAGAGAGAACAAAACTAAGACAGACTTGCTGCTGTTTTATTTCCCAACTACACAATCTCTGGACAAGAATCCTTGCGTCAACTTGAAATTCAGCAGCTATAAATCCTGTTATGTTGATCTTAAGGCGTCAGACGAACACAGGAAAAAGTTGTAAAAAAGCAAAAGAGAACAGACAGATATCAGTTTGGTGTCCTCTCATTACACAACCATTCCCAGAGCAAACCCTATCAAAACTCAAAGTCAAACCATGTGTTCTCTGGTCGGGGAGGTAGTGATTGGGTTGTGGCTGGGAGACACAACGAGCCGTGCCTCTCGTTTTGGGACACACAACCACAACCGCCAAGATAAGAAGCCAGGCTGCTCTGAGTGCAGTCATGGCTCTGACTCTAACAATTGGGTGACCAGTGAGAAGGATGTTTATTGTAAACAGTACTTTGGAGGATAAAACATTATGTTCATTGTGCTAAATAACAGACTTTTATACATGTTTCGCTATTTATAGTGCAAAACCCAGTGATCCAGTTTCACTTACTAAATCTTAATGTCCCATTTATCTTTCCCTGCTGACATTTAATTTTTTGACCTCTGCTAGCAACTGTGTTTTCTATAAAATGCTTTTGTTTTGCATCACCTCATAATGCCCTATGCCGCACCATAGAGGAGGTTATGGTACTTTTCTTTTCCAGCCAAAGACTGCAGCACATAGTTACTCCCTATCTGCTTGGAGGCATAAAATAAGCAGCTACAGTTTTAAATGAAAACCTTGAAGCTCAGTTAAATGGCACATTGGCTTCTAAATGGCTGCTTTAGTTCTTACCTGTGGCACTGGTGCCATACCCAACTTTCTCTTGGGGCTCGTGGTCGGAAGTCGGCACGACCCATGTTCATAATGCGGGAGGAGAAGCGCAGCAGGCGGCGGTGTCCGTAGGGCCAATTCATTCTGGCGGCAGAGGAAGACAGGCAGTTTTCCTCGTTAGCACAAGTCAGAAGGTGAAGAGGCCGATCCTCGATGTAAGCAGTCTCTTGGACGAGCTGTGCATCCAGTACAAGGTCAGGAGCAGCTGCATGAATCAAAGAGTTTTATTGTTAAGTTTCCCTTCCAATTTGGCACTGTACTGTACTGGAAACATCACTAAAAGTGCAGTTGTGTCCACATGTTTGCCAGTTCTAGACTTACTTTCTACACATGTGACTCCTGCTGCCCTGCCATCTCCCCCTCTTGGACAGTAGATGTGTGCATTTCTGCGGCACTGCTGAATAGACATCTCAGTGCCAATGCAATGTGTCCCACTGAGCAACACCTCACCAGCATCTGCGGATCCAGGCCAGTACCAAGTCTCCTGCACAGAAGAAAAAATATTCAAAGAAAAATCCCCAGAGGTCATTTGTGCTTTGTGAATTGTGAAAAATGGCACAGCAGAAGGCAAATAGGAGCTTCTGCTGCAAACAGAGAAGCACCATTTTTTATAGGATCTATCAGTACATATTATCACATTTTCCACTCTTTTTCACAATTTTGAAACTGCCTGTTAAATGTTCTCAGTGGCCTTTTCCATGCAAAAGTCTATTTTCAGTTTGTTTGCTCTGCGACTTTCTCCCAATCTCTCTTCGGCTTACTTTCCCTCTTTTATTTTCAGTGCGCTGGAAGTGGACGTCTGAGAAGCCTGTAATTACCTCAGGCCTCAGTAATAACACAGCACAGGCACACAAACAGTAGGATGGAGAGAAAGCGGGGAAATGGGAGCACACATAACAAAAGCTTAGAGACAAAAAGGACGGAATCAGAGGAAAACATCAACAAAGCTGCTTTTTTCCACCTGATGAGCACTTGAGGCAAAGCCCAAGCCCAGCTGACGACAGACCACCATGGCCTCATTCAGGCCCCAGTTTTCACTGCAGACAGAGCCCCAGCGTTTCACTCCTCCGATTTCCATCAGCACCTCCACACGGCCCGCCGATGGTTCTCTGCCTCCTGCCAGACGCACCTAAAAGTGAAAGGAGCAAGAAAGTGTTTCCTGTTGTATGCTTAAATGTTGATATGTGTGTACTTTGTTTGTGTGGGTTTCTCACCGTGGCCTCCATTCCAGTTTTTGGGACGTTGCAGCGGACTGCCACATCCTGGCTGTGTTTGCAGGTGTAAAGAGGCACTGGTCTGGAGTGGCACTCGGTAATTGACTTCTCCCTGCCTGTGCACTGGACGCTGTTCATGTGGATGAGACCAGTACCTACAGCATAACGGAGTAGCAGTTGACAGATTGCAAATTAAAAGAGCGACACAAACATAAAAGTCCCTGAAACCTGATGGCTCAAGTGTAGCAGATGAGCAAAGAGAAGGATTAAAAGCTCAGACATGAATGGGACCTGTGATGTGGCTCTGAAAGCCAAATTACGGTACACTCCGTCATGCACGTTGCACACCAGGGCTGCTCTTTATAACTCAAAAATAGATGTCAAAATAGCAAAATGGAGCAAAATCTTTGAACACATCTATGTTTGCGTAGGTGTATGGGGCCCAGGGTAAAGCCCATTAAAGCCCTATAATTTAGTCTTAAATAGCTAATGATGTCATAAAACCTAGTTTTGAGTTGCTGTTCTCTTCTGACTGCAGAACCATGGGACCTCACATGGACTCGTGCCTTATATGTTTACACAACTCATAAACTAGCATACGACGCTAAAAGGCACAATGCCCCATGCTAAAATGTAACCATAGCACCTAGTTTAATAGAGCCTTTAAAGTAACACTCACATGCTTTCCATGAATTACTTAATTAAGTAAAGTAGAGAGAAGGAAATGCTCCCACCATTATAGGACATGCTATGTGCTTATTTGGGCAGAAAGATAATGGGAGGAAATAAATGTGATTACAGAGTTACTGCAGAGGTATGGCAAGAAAAAGTGTCAGTGTGAGAAAGGGCCTATTTTGTTTCCTGGCTGAAAAAAGCATTACTGCCAGACACTTTGGTGGCTATATTTTTACGCCCACAACAAAAGCATTACTATTATAATTACAACTGAATGTTTGGTCTTACTCAGCACTGATTGCCTGACATCCCAGTTTTAAAGCTGCGCTAACTTTTCACATACATATATGTTTATTTTGACAACAACACATGCAGTTTTTTTCATCGGTGGAACTTCATAGCATTGTTTACACTCGTCTAAGTGGTCATGGGTAAAGTTCTTCAACAATCAGCTTCTCTGATAGAAGTGGAAGCGAGGCAGTAAATATTTTCTCTGGGTTTATTTGTCTGCTCAGGTCCACGATTCTCTGAGTGCAGCAACAGACATTTAGATAGAAAAGTGTTTAGTTTAAAGGAATCGCTGAAATAAACTAATCATACTTAGGATGCACTGATTCAAAGTCTGCACCATATCTTTTATGGTTATCATATCAGCAGCTCGTGGCCTTTTTTAATCCTCTCTGTGATTTCATAAATGAGGTTATCTTTTTACTTAGGAATAAAGACAAATAAAACCTGCTTTTGGTTTTGTTCAAACACACAAACGTCTCCCACAGTGACCTTCCAAGTCATGGTGAATAAAGTTCACTGCACCAGAAAGACATCAAAGTACTGCTTGACTGTATGCAAACTATGTGTGTGGCTATGTATCTTACCCTGTCCCAGCTGAGCCTGGGTCAGTGCCTCTTTGGCAGTCCCAAAACCCAGCTCTCTGCAGACCACGCTGGCTGCAGGTAAGTCCCACAGATGGTCACATATGGTGCCCCACTTGCCTTCTTTCAGAACCTCAACGCGGCCCTCCCCGAGACGGGGCCCGGCCTTCAGACGCACAACAGACTGAAAGAAAAAAGTGCAAGTTTTAGTGAGGTGTTTCTGAATCAATTTGGAAATTTTATGTTTTATGCATGTTCACATTTGGATGCTACATTTTCTCATTAAACTCAGTTTCTTGCTGAAAAGCAAAGGGAAAGTGGACTCACTTGGACTCAAAAGGCATACAGTGCTTTGAACAAAATCTTTGCTCCCTTCCTGGTTTCTTAGTTTTTAAAAAACTGGTCAAATAAATGTTCAAATCATCAGACACGTTAATTTTAGACAAAGTTAACTCGAGTAAAAACAAAAGGCTTTTTTTTAAAACTATACTTTTATTTATTAAAGGAAAAAAAGCTACCTAGACCTCTATGAAAAAGTGACTGCTCCCTCTTATTAAATCATAAACTAACTGTGATTAACCATATTTTTTTAAAGCCGAGTTGAATCATGAATTGTCTTAAATATAACCTGTCTGACAACGCATCGTGCCAGGAGCTACAGAAACTTAAAAACAGCAGAGAAACATATTCAGTCAGTCTTTTAGTCTGCAAGGGTCACAAAGTCATTTCTAAGGCTTTGGGACTCCAGTCAACCATAGAGAGGGTCATTATCCACAAATGGAGAAAACGTGAAACAGAAACCTTCCCAGGACTGGCCGGCCTCAAAGAAATGAGTCTTTGCATCAATGACTTATTCAGGAGGTCACAAAAGAACTCGCAACAACATTATTCACAAAGGGTGAGCTGGCTTTGGATAGCTTTTCCCCTTCATCATTGAAATACTGCATTTGTATTCACTCATGTTTGTCTAATATTAAAATTTGTTTAGTGTTAGGTGTGACAAATATATAAAAAAAATAACTAAAAAAAATAACTAAGAAATCAGGAAGAGGGCAAATACTTTTCACACCTATAAGAAGACTTTTGCGTAAAGGTATGTGCTCAAAGTATTTCTCGGTTTCAGACTGTGACCCCTGTGATTTTGTACAGATAAAAAAATACCTACAATATGTACATGGTCAACTGGCAGGGAAAATTAAGCAGGATAATATTAGTCATAGTAACCCAGTAATTGTATACAAAAGTGTCTCTTGCCACCAAGGAAGACGGAGCAGTGGGGGGGCCTCTGAGGCCAAAAGCTGATTCATACACACAGAGTATACCATAGAGTATACCATAGAGTATACCATAGAGTATACTATAGGCCCTTTATATAGAACTTCCTTGTTACCACTACATGGAGACCATACTGTATGTAATGTGATAAAAATCTTCTTATTTACCACTTAAAAAGAAAACCACTGAGCATTTTTCCCAAAAGACTTAAGCTGCGTCCACACTGGAAGTGATTCACTTGGGACGTATTACTTTGAAGCAAATGTTTGAAGTGCTGGGTGCCTAGGTAAATCTGGCCTGGGTATATTTCATATATCAGACTGCAGCATCTTGTGACATTGAGAAAAGTAGATCACCCGTAGTTTTTTACAGTAATTTGCCTTCTGTGGTCTCTGGTCACCAAACTAGTTCCACTGTAGACACAGCTTAAGGTTTTAATTTGAACACTTCCAGTCTGTATTTGTCATATTCCACCCCGACACTAACCGGCACTGCAGGCGGTGCAGGTGCTCTGCCATTACGCGCGAACTGGGATCCAGGTACACAACGGACCACGGCGTGCATGCCCCCCCTGCATGGGACATCGCTCCTGGCCAGGGACAGCAGGGCCTGACACTGTGACAAAGATGTTTCCACACCCTGACACTGCACCTTCTCCACCCAGTAACCCTTCTTACTGATCTGTGTCCTCAGCCTGAGTGATTCAAAGAAGAAATGGAATGAGACGACACATTATAACTATGATTTTGTGCTCGAGTTGTATCCTTTAAAAAGCAGATGCTGATTTTACCTGGAGGAAGGATCAGCCAGCTTGGAGTCCCACAGTTTCCTAAAACACAGAGAACATTATAGTCATGAATCTTCAGTCATGTGCATCTTTACATCGAGTAGACTAAACAATCTGCTGTCCTACATACTCCCACAGTCTACCCCTGTGCTTCTCCTGTACAGTCTCCTTTTCAGTCACCTTCTTGTTTCTTCCCTGAAATCCCTGCTTCTTCCATTCTGTTCATCAAAGGTTAAGTAAACCAGCTGAAACTATAAATATGAAGGAGACACAACATCCCTGACAGGGCATTTGTTCCCTAGTTAAACATTTGTCAGAAAGACAGAGAGGAGAAGATTTAGAATAACGGATAACAAAGTTTCCCTTTTCTTTCATTTTTCCTCTAAAACCATCCCCTCCTTCTTGTGTCTTTTTTAGAGCTTCTATTCCTACGTTCATGGGTATTTCAGTTTCAGTGTTTGCCTATATGTCTAGTGTGGACGTCTGGTTTGAGGAGTCCACGTGGAAAAGAAACTAAACATATGAATAGTTCACTATATATTAATCCCAGCGGGAATCCTTATTGAGGTCTGCCAACTTCAACAGGCTTTCCAAACTCTGTCTAGTTTTATGGGTATTACCTTAAACTAGAATCCAAAGAGGAAATATTGTCTATGCACAAAATGGGCTCCCTTAAATCTGGAAACAGACACATTAGCGCTGACCACTTGTATTAGACAGTGTGACCACAGACAGGTGCAGCGTGACTGACGCCCTTCATGAATGTGCCTGAATTAAATGACTCAAAACCAAGTATAACCAGGAGGAGTTTACACTAAAACCAGATTTGTGATGCAATTAAATATTTGGCATACTGGAAAAGGGAGATGTTTCCTCTCCGGGAGAACCTCGGTATCCTGCTTTTCCGAGTGCTTTCATGCACAGTCCCAATATTAGAAGAGAAATGTCTTTGATGCTGGAAGCACTTATAATGAAAACTAATAGAAATCCTGAGCCAGAAAACTACTGTGTGGAACATTTGCACCACAAGTCATTTACAGTCTAACAAAAGGCAGTCTGTGGAGGGAAAATGGTGTATATTTAAGCTCTTTTACAATAAAAGACATTTTCCATGCTCAGATAAGCATAAACTGTTGCATATTTTTATTTCTGATTTCCGCTGCAGTCCAGTGGTTATGAAATGTAATTTAGTCTGCAAGTTTGGTCACTAATGCTGGCCTTTTCTGCTAATAAATCCCTACAAACAACAGAAATGAGACACAAATCCTAAGTCGTTATGAGTTTTAGCTGCAATGGAAACAAAAAATTGATGTAGCATTTTTGGCGTCATTCAGCAGTTAAGAAAACTGTTTTCGACTTAGAGCTCTGTTTCTGTCGAACTGAAGAATGTACAGTATTCACTTGGTTGGCTGCTAATTGTGTCTGTTTCCTTTCTGCGCTGAGCAGGTATACAGCTTTATCAGGGGTCGTTTTTGTTCAAATAGCTGCAGACTGAAGCTGAAAACGGGTACAATAAAAGCAGTGAAAGCACAGTGGGAGGTAAAAATGGCAAAAACCAACACATCCTCAGACTGAAACAGCAGAATAGGTTGATTGTCAAGTGTCTGCAGAAATAAAATATATGAGTGCTTTCACATTTCCCACAGCAGCAGCACCTGCGAGGAAGTATAAAGACCAATAAAATCTATATCTGGAGATGGAGGATAGGACTGTGGTTTGACTCAGACACAAGACATTTAATCAGGGGACCTGAGATCCAACACTGTGTTTACCGTTTATTTGTTTCCAGGCACTATTCGGTTAAGTTTAGGCCCCTAAACTACTTGGTTGGGTTAACTAGAATTAAATGGTCTAGTAAACAATAACAATTAAATAACCACATCTTAGAAAACAAACTCGTTGCCCCAGATTTTAATGACAGAAGTAGTGACCACTTCTGTGACGAGCCTGAACATTTTACATGCACTTAGTGACACAACCAAGAGGTCCCCCCCACATAAACAGTGGCTGCTGAATGCTTTCAAAAAATTACCACGCTTGTAATTTCTCTGATCAGGTAGAAAACCACCTGCTGCCCATCACTGTGAGGAAATATTATTATATACAGTATGAAAATGTATTTTGTGACTTTATAGAAGCTTCTATTTTATTTCCTTGGCTTTATCTCCCCATGTGCTTGTGTAAGCCTATCTGTCTGTGTTTGCACCATATAAAATGTGTCACAACTCCGTGGTAAATCAAAATGGGAGAGACAGACTGCATGGGGGTGTTGGTTCATGGTCTGGAGGGGGCGGGGGTGAGAGTACTTCCCATATAATTGCCTGCTCTGCTTGGCAGTGTCTGCTTTGCGGTGAGCAGTAGCATGTTGGTTCACACACAGCAGACATGGAAATATGCACGTGCATATAGACTTTCCCAGCCTTTGTAAAAGCAAAGATCTTTAATATTCTGTAAAACTGCAGTTACGGCTGCATGCTGGGAAACATGGAACGAGTGATGTAAGAGTAAAGTATCCATGAGCTGGGCAACTTTTAGGAGCATCTCTTCACTAAACAGGAAGAGGAAATGCATGTTCTCTTCGATAGGTCTCAGCTGAGAGCTAAAAATGCAACGTGTGATGCTCTTTGTTGGATTGAAAACAGGCTGGAACTGAGTTAAGGCTTTAATGGCAGATAAGTGAACCACAGCAACATGCCTCAACGCAGCATACCAATTGTGATTGCTGTAGTACTGCTGAGGTCTTTTACTCAGGAGAAAACATTCTCCTCTGGATCCTCAGCTTAATGCTGTTTTTTTAATGAAACTCTGACCACACAATACCATAAGCCACAGCGGAGAGAGGAGCTGACTCTCAGGAAAACTGAGATAACATGTTATTATACTGCATGAATGCAAAGCTGCCTGACTGGAACAATTGGCTCACTGAAGAGGCAGCAGGTTGCCACACTGACTCCACAACAGCCCCTAATGGGTCCCGTCAACCTCCATGGAAAAAAAACCCCTCAAAGGGGTCATAATGATGTACTTTCCATGAAAAGCGGGGTTTAGCATAATTGCCTCCAAGGCATTAAACACGGTCTTTTAATAAACCGAAGCTGAGGATGGGAGAAAAAGGAGCAGGGGGTGAAAGTAAATTAGAAGAACTGAAGAAGTTAGTGTCAGCCTCAAAGAGAGTGTGGATGTTAGAAAAGAAGGGAGCTGTAAAATGGATTTAACACTTGCCTTTTGTAAGCACAGCAAAGTGGGGGAGTCTTTAAACATCTGTAAAAATGTGCTGAGCAACTTAACAGGCAGAGACAAAGGCAGTCACACCAAAAAAACAACCGCATGGTAAGAGGGGGATGTGCTGACACAGCAAAGGGTGTGCAGCAGGTTCTGCTGAGAGAATATTCTAGATTAGAGGATCGCGCAGACCATAATTACAGCTGCTCAAGTGGACACCAATCCCCAAAAAAGACTAGTCGTGGAAAACTGCCAGTGTAGTGTGTAGCACCAGAAAGAGGCGATGTGACTGCTGTCATGTCTGGATAAACAATAAGAAAAGCTTGGTGGTGTGCACAGAAACTCAAGGAATTATATTTATAATATATTTGTATTTGTTCAATGCAAATTTCATGATAATCCACTCAGTGTCGGTCAAGACATATCACTAAAACATAAAATAATGACTTAAAATTAAAGCCACGTAACCCCCAAACCCTTTGGGTCTTTATAAAAAGTAACAGGAATCATATTTATAGTCACTAAAATAATATTTTAGTCTGGACCAAAGGTACCGAGCAGCGCTGCCATCCCCATAGATCCTCTTTGCTAACATGGCTAAAATAGGCTCCTGCCATTAAGGAGAGACATAACACATCTACTTCTACCTCACTTAAAAAACATTCACCTACAAAATATCTGTTAAAACAGACGCTAATGCTCAACCTGATGCCACCTCCAACTGTTTACTGTTGGACAAAAATGTCTGCTCTATTCATCTCCCACGTAGCGGGGTGGAGGTTGACAAAAACAAACAATCTTTACACGAGCTGCTGCTCAGGCTCTTGGCACAGACACAAGATTTTTCTCCAGACAACTTTGAGATGTGTTTTTTTTTTCAGTGTTGTCCAGATTAGATTGGAACATTAGATTCCAAAAGTTGGACAACCAGACTTGTTTATGCTTTTTGACATTTGGTCACGTTTGGGTTCCAAATGTGACCAAATGTATCTACTTACGTAAAAGTGAAGACAAACTTCTGAAGCACTGGAGATAAGTCAGAAAGAAGACAGAGCGTCAGTGTTAGGCTGCTGGAGCTGCAGTGAATGGGACAGATGAGGTGAATAAGCCTGTGTCCTGCTGCTGAGCAGAGAGGAGCAAGACACATGGAGTAATTATTGGTGAAATGGAGAGAAGACACAGATGGTGTAGAACAGGCCAGCGGTCAGTACAGTCGTCCTGTTAGCCAAGACGTAAAAAGACCTCTGTGGGCAGCCAGAGGGACATATGGAGAGTTGTGTTTGCATGTGCGCAAGTGTATGTGCGCGCGTGTGTGTGTACTCTGTTTGCATGTTTATTTGTGTGAGCACGTGGATTTCGGACAAAGTTTATGCAAGGTCTGTGTGCGCGGAGGGCAGAATGTTTAAGCATGCACAAGTGTGTGTAAAGGCTTTGAAGGCTGCTGTAGGTGTTTTAGTGGGTATTTACAGCTAAAGTTAGACGAGACACTTGGATTTATGGGTATAAAATCAACAATTCAGCCTGGTATTATTTGTAGAGCAAAGGGTTTATGTTTAGGGAACAATTAAATAGTTATAAAAACACGCAGTTGGAAAAAAAAGTGAGATCTTTCACTTTTCTTAGTCATTATTGCATACATACTGGATCATTATTCCGGCGTTCCGAAAACCCGAGACATGTTTTAGTTGTGTTTCTCTGTATGTTTATTTAAATGCGCAATTGTGGAGAGGTGACATGTGTTCCCTGAGCCTGGGATCCCCACCAGGTGTGCTGTTTTCCTCCCACATTCAAATAATATGCATGTTAGGTTAACTGGTAATTCTAAATTGGCTGTAAGTGTGAATGTGAACCTGCATGTTTGGCCTGACTAGAATGAACCAAATAAAAAAGGAGGAGGGGGTCAAAGTATATTAATCACCTGGGAGAGCCTCCAAAACCTCCAAAACTTCTGCTCTCATAGTTACAGAAGCTGTTAAGTAAGTGTATGGCTGAAAAAAGTCATAATTACTAATGAATTCAGTAAGTGTGAGCTCTTAGTTCTTGTAAACATGCCACCTGGCATTCGCAGATGCTGCTGCGCACAGTTTTCACTGGATGATTCTTAATTGTATGAGATTAGAAACCATGTAAGGGAAGGTTTTAAGTAGAGAGACACACAAGATGAGTATGACGGTAATCTTGTTGTCTGGATCTGACATTAATAACATACTTTCTAGGACTATTTTAAAAGTCTGTGCTGAGACCAACTCAGCCAGTGGGGAAGACAGCCCTGGTGGACAGCCAGGCTTGGCTAATACCACTATGGACCTGTCATGCCAAGTGTGGTTATACTAATGACAGCGGTTGTGGTTAACCTCTACTACAGGGGGGTTGGAACAGCAATCCAGGCATGGGGCTGCCTAATCTGTGGAGGGATGTTAGTCCATTATACTTTTCCATCCCTTTCACTCAGACACACATACACACACACACACACACACATACACACATCCATTTCTATGTCTCTTTCCACCTCTGGTACTCTGCCTGGTCCACAGTCACATACTTACCGGTAGGCATTTTTCTCAAACGCTTCTGCTGCAGGGAATCCTAACATGCCACAGACGACACGGCTGCTGCTAAGGTCCCATCCACGATTACATACATGACGCCACTTCCCAGCATGCTTCACTTCCAGCACTCCCTCTGTGACCAGACCGCCGTGGCTGCTGGACAACACTGGCCGCAGACGAGCCTCCTCTAAGTGAACTCTCTCAGATCCCTGTTGACAGGAAAAAAACAGAACGGGCACTGATTTATCCCAAATAAATAATCATCGTTGTCTTTTTAGCTTCGCATCAACAATTCATTTAAAGGTTGACACATTGTCCTACTGTTTAAATAAGCATGAGCAGATAGCACACAATCAAGACAGGAATAACACGAGGAGATTCCTATGCGTCGTCTCTAATCATCCACATTAAATACTGTTGGCAGCAGGAAAGAAACTAACAGAGGTCGACAGAGTTTGTTTAACGTGTTGGGATATGTGTCATCGTGATTACAAAATGGTCAAGAAGTGTAAACTCGGCAAGTTGAAAAGAAGAAAAAATAAAGTCAAACAGCAGGGATAAATAGCAGAGTTTCCTCTGATCTAAAGTTTTTCCTTCAGAGGAAGAGCTATTGGTGGTTAAACTAAACTTCAGGCCATGGTAATTCATAAGAACTGGTTCTGGGGAAGGTCTGGTTTTAGGTTTGTCTCTAATTATACATGTCCACTGGCCTGTGGTTCCACAAATGACATTTCTGCAGAAGTCTGGCTAAAACTAGACTGGGTTGCTTCTTTGGTGTGCACTAGAGGTTGTGTGTATTGTGTGTGTGTGTGTTTACCTGTGTGTAGTATGCACCATTCTCCTCTCCTATGTCTGGATAAAGAGTTTCTGGTTCAACATGGTTCCCACTGAGCTGCTGATTCCTGTCACTCCTCCTCCCAGAGGGGATCTGGGATTCAGGCTGATATTGGGACTGCCTGATCACCCTCTCCTCTTCCTGTTGTCTCCTCGCCTGTGGACTTCTCCGTGCCGTTTCCTGTCTTTGCCTGTAAGCTTCACCATTTGCTAGACGTGAAAGTAACTGGTGCCCTTGTGGAGCAGCTGGGCTGACTTGGTTGTTGTCTCTTGAACCACCTCGATTTCGTCGCAAGATCTGGATCTCATGACCATTTTCTTGCGGGGAGATGTTGCTGCGGCGGGAAGAGACTGGGTTGCGATGGAGAGCAATCTCATGGCCTCTTTGAGAGGCAGGTGAGATGTGTGCTGGGCCTGGAGGTGGAGCTGGGGGCGACAGAGACTGTCTTGGTGACTGGTTTCTCTGTCTTTGCTGGTTGGAAGATGAAGGACTCTCTTCTACAGTCACAGCAGGGAAACCGGGTCTCCTTTCTGGGCTGCAAACAACTCCTAGATCCTCAGCATGGCTACAGTCATTGACCCCCCAACCATTGGAATGACATTCTGCAATAGAGGCCTCTGTGCCCCTGCAGCGCACATTGTCTAACCAGATCACACCTAACACAAGAAAGAGTAGCAAGTCATCAAATAAAGGGAAATCAATCAAGAGACTTGTATTTTAAAGCTTCACATTTTTGGCTGGACCTACCTTGTCCTTGGCCAAACCTGGCACTGTGTGCCCAGGTCAAGCTGCGCTGGAAGCCCAACTGCCGGCATATCACATTGGCCAGTTTAAGATCTACCTCATCATCACACACAGTGCCCCATGCGCCATTGTAGAGCACCTCCACACGTCCTTCGTTTGTACTGCGCCGGTTTAAGCCTGCAAGGCGTACATGGGCCTCCTGTGCATAAAGCGAAGGGGGGCAGAGGAGAAGCAGGACAAGGAGCGTAGACAAGGAGCTGAGCCACCGCATCCTGGTAGGGGGGGGAACAAAGAGTGAAACACAGGCTGATAGAAACATCAGCCTGATATCAGCTCAAAAGAGCAAAGCAGACAAGATGCTTGCAGCTCCCAAAATAAATGTTACCACAAAAATCTTCAAAATAACACAAAGCCATGGAAGTCACATTCCATAGTCTAACAGAACATATAATTAGAAACTTTTTCTTCAACCCTAATGGGACATTCCACAGTAAAATGAAAGATTGATAGATGTTTTTATCCTTTAAAATAATCAGAGTCATTTAAAGTACAGCGAGAGGTTTGAGAAACAGCCCGAACCAGTCAAGGCACAGGGAGCTAAAAGTAGCTTCTGCATCCAGCCAACGGAAATTCTGGCTTTCCGCAAACCCTCAAGTTTAGTTGCACGTATTAGGCCAACAGACACATAAGCAAATAAACATTGTCATAAAAATGCTCTCACACATAAATAGAGCAGCAGGTCTCCATCTGTGCGAGATGCTGTAGTTAATGAGCAATAATTACAACCTCTAAAATGTTTGTCTTCTAGCAGAGTAGCTAACTAGTGGTAAGGAGCAAGCTGTGAGGAGAAAGTCTAGAGGATGATAGATTTAGGAGTCAGACAAATTCTGCTTTGTGTATGGATCATGGGCCCTCATACATGAATGAGGATGACTTTAATTAGTTACAGAGATGAAATTTTCAGTTATTGAGGAAAAACACAATGAGAAAAAAAATGAAATAAAAAATAAACAGAAGGAGAGGAGAACAAAATAAAAATGCTGGAGAAAACTTACCTATCTGTTGATCTCAGCCTTGAGCTTCTGGAGGAAAGAAAGGAGAGCACTGGGGCAGTGAGCTTGGTCCTGCTGTCTCTATTCTCCTCTTTCCCTCCCTCTTTCTTCTTCTGTCACTCCCTCAGGTTGGCTCTCCATCCCTCCCATTTTATTCATTTAAGGAGTTTTTCCTTCCTCTGGTCACGTTTCTCCTTTCCAACACATACTGCCCGTCAAAGGAAATCTGGAAAAGGGAAACTGACCGTGGAAATCAATGAAAACATAAACAAATCAATGACTTTTATTCTCTCCTAGTCTCCCAGTGCATACATATGAATCAGAATACTTTATTAATCTCAGAGAAAATGATGTGGTCACAGTTGCTCCAAATTGAATATATGCTATATATTGCAGCAGGTGGGTAAACTCCCTGGTCTGGTCACATGCTTGGCTCACTTGACACGTGAGCTTGAATTATAAAAGCCTGTAATTTTTATAAGAATCTCTAATCTTTCACCCCCCCAGGCAAACATAAATTCCAGTCAATAGATGCTTGTTTTATTGTGTGTCAAATCTTACACAATTCTAACTCTCAATCTCATTACGTTTACTCTTACTTGTTTGCTTTGTGAAGTCTTTTATTCCATGCAATGATAAAATCACATGTTCTCTCTCTCTCACACACCAGCCTGGCACCCTGCCCTGCCCACAGTTGGCGGTGTCATAAAATAAATACTATGTGCTCTGCAGTGCGAGTGAAACTGCATGTCTGAATTCTTTGCATGAACTTGAAGTTTCATAACATCCTCAGTCGTGGCACCTCATTACGTGAAGAAAGTTATCTCTAAGAATAGAGTCAAATGGCAGCCCTGTGTTTTATAAAAAAAGAGAACAGATAATCCCAAAGAGGCTTTAGTGCTTAAACACTTATGAAGCAGCAACTTCAAATCTTTGCATTAACTACGTAACAATCCATAGAAACCTTTTCCTTTTATGGAAATGGCAAATGTTATTAAGTATGGATTAATTCTTTTCTGGTTTATTAAGGGCTGTGTTTTAATCCCCCTTTTTGTTGAAATAACAATGAACTGCTAGTCTTTATAACACATTTCATATAAATATCAACAGCATCAGACATTTTTATATAATCTGGAATGCTTGCTGAAGTTCATTATTTTTAATTGTTGATAAATGTAAAAACAGCTGCTACTTGTATCTGTATTTAGCATGTAGTTTATTTAACATTGAGTTCCTGCCCAACAACTGTTGATGGAATTTAGTTAGTAGCTAAATCTGGTCTTATGAGATCAATGTTTGTTGTCCCTGAAAATAAAGAATAAAAACTAAACTTTGTGTAACTCCACATCTAAGACTATGTGTGAAGCCTCTGTGACTGCAGACATAGTCCGTCCCCCCCCAACATCTTTTCCTGCCGATTCACCATCGGTTTGTGCGGGGAGGCCACAGTTTAATCTGTGGTTAGCATGGCCTCCCTGACCACCATTTGGCTCCGTTTCTCCATAAATCACAAATATAAGACTTACCGTTTTAATGTGTGAGTCATTTTTATTTTTAGATCGCACCAGGCCTTGATGCTGTCCTTGAGGCAGAAACCAGGTCGCTGTGAAGCAACGTGAGGAGAGGGGAGACAATGAAGCTCAAGAGCTCTCTCTAGTGGAGGCAATGATTGATAGGAAGATTTTGCTGTAACTCAGACTGTTTCTGCGGCTGGAAACTGATGAATATGGCAAAAAGTTCCAACAATAAGTGTTCAAATAAAGTTAGACCGCAATGAAAATGTGATTATGCTTTCAAGCTATTGTGTGAAACAATATTCATTCTTTTTTGTCCTGGTTATGCACATTCTTCTGGGTTTTTTTTGTGTTCATTTGGTTATTGTCAAAATCCTGGGTCACAATATACCTAGCTCATGTCAAATATTTTGGTATTGGCATATTTGAAGGCATATTTGTAAGGCCATCATGAACAGATGGTATAGGCAGAACTCCCTCACATAGGACAAATGTCGAAATTAGTGAGAAAATAAAGGTTCGGGAGCAGCTGGCTCATAACATAACAAACCAAGGCAAACAATGTTAAAAGAAATTAAAGAAAAGTACCAAGTTTATGAGTGAAAGACAGAGTGAAACACTTATGTCACAGGAGCAAACTGTAGTGATTAGGCAATCCAGATTGCTCATGGGTTGATATGTGCTTTGTTTTGTTTTAAATGGCAAAGTAATCAAATTTAAGGTGTTATAGAAACTTTAATGCATATGAACTATGCTTTTTTATACTGACTTCTCTTTTTCAATGGTTGAACTTTTAACTGGAAAGTTCACAAGGCAGGAAATGGCACCAGAAAGGGGATTTGGATGGGGAACTGAGAGATTTTAATATTTGCTGGCACCTATGATTAGATTTACGACCACATTAGTACATGAAGATGTGGCGCACTGAGTACCTGTTATTCATCCACTGCAGTGAGTTACATTTATTTATTAACAGCAGTCCATTTAATTTATGTAAACAACTTTGTTATATTGAGAGTATTGCTGAAAAATGTAACACTTAAGAATAGATTTGTCTGGTTTTATGGATATAATTGTCTGCAGGCTTGCCTGTCGCTATGTGCAAACTAATCTAAACAACTCTTCTGTTTTGAATGAAGAGATGCTGGATTAAACTCACTTTAAACCACATCCACACACCTTATGTTTTATTTTCATAAATATTTGCTCATTCAGTGCTGTGGGTGTACTCAGAATGTATCTCCTTAGCACTACTAAAAATGAGGCACTGAATGACTGTTGTTCACTTCTCATTATAAATAAAACATGAGGAGTGCCTCATGTTTCATTTTGCACTGAGAAGTTTCTTAAGATATCACAAAGTCTAAGCAATGGGATAATTTCAGTCAGGGATGTAAAGCCTGTGTGATGTTATTTGGCCATTATAGACATTAGCAAACAGGGAACATACAAACACACAAACATACATATACTGCAATCTTTATAGTATGATGCTGTGATGGTGTTTCATTCTATGCTATGCATAAATTCCATTCAGTGCTCAACTGAACTGTCAGACGTACAAATGTGTACAATTTTGGGATTCGTATACACTCTACAGATGGTCCTAATCAAGTTTCATAACATCTCATCAAGATTGGTTCACTTGTCTAGGAGGAGATAGGGAACATATATACAGTACAGTCATTATAGCATGCTTCTGCAGGGAAGAGAGAACCAAAATTCATCTGCAGCGATGTGAAAGATTCATTGCTAGTTATTGCAAATACTTGATTCCAGTTTTTGGTCACCACTTACAAATATGTCCAAACCAATCACAATCATTCATCAAATATAATTTGCTCAAAAAGAAGAAATCCCATCCATTTTCTTAGCCAAAAGACACACAATAATTGTATTTTGTGTTTAGCTTGGAGTAATATGTGTGCCCTGAGATCACAGAATAGCACATAGCACAGAGATGAGGCAGACAGAAAAAGAGGTGAGGGACAGGTGCTCCCAGGGTGAGAGAAGATCGCTCGCAGGGTCCTTTGGTGCTGTGGGCAGACACTATCCAGGTACAGAGAGAGAATGTGGAGTTGTTGGCGACGTGTAACACTGCTGCTGAATTTTAGAAAGTTTTTTGTGTTTATTTAAAAAAAATGGGAATTGCCCTGCTTCCTTCAAACCCATTTTAAGATTTTAAGGAACCATTAATTTCCTTGCTGTATATCCCACCAGGATATACAGCATATCCTGGTGGGATATACAGCAAGGACATTGGAATGTCGTTCGGACTGGAGAATTGTATTTGGATGATAACAAAGAGAGGGAAGGTAGTCAGAACAGTAGGGATTTAACTACCAGAAGGCAATATTGCAGAACTAGAGGACAGCTACGAGTACCTGGGGATCCCACAGGCAAATGGGAACCATGACGAGGCTGCTAGGAAAGCTGTAACCACCAAGTACCTGCAGAGGGTCAGGCAAGTCCTGAGGAGTCAAACGAATGGTAAGAACAAGATCTGGCCTATCAACACCTACGCCCTGCCCATGATCAGGTAACCTGCTGGGATAATCAGTTGGCCAAAGGAGGAGATAGAAGCCACTGACATAAAGACCATCCATCACCCCATCCAGCAACCTGAGGCTGTGTGCTGAGCAGAAGGAAGGAGGCCAGGGACTAGTGAGGGTCAGCCCCACAGTCCAGGATGAGGCAAATACCTCAGGCAGCAGAAACCCAAGATATAGGAGGAGGAACCATCATGGAAGGACAAGCCCCTGCACAGTATGTACCACCGGCAGATAGAGGAGGTGGCTGACATCCAGAAGTCTTACCAGTGGCTGGACAAAGGTGGATTGAAAGACAGCACAGAGGCTGTAATCATGGCAGCACAGGAACAAGCTCTGAGCACAAGATCCATAGAGGCTGGGGTCTATCACACCAGGCAAGACCCCAGGTGCAGGCTGTGTAAAGATGCCCCTGAGACAATCCAGCACATAACAGCAGGGTGCAAGATGCTAGCAGGCAGGGCATAACTGGAACGCCATAACCAAGTGGCTGGCATAGTATACAGAAACACCTGTGCGCAGTATGGCCTGGAAGTCCCGAGGTCAAAATGGGAAATGCTCTGTAGGATGGTGGAGAATGACCGAGCTAAGATCCTGTGGTACTTCCAGGTACAGACAGACCAAATGGTGGTGGCTAACCACCTGGACATCATGGTGGTAGACAAGCAGAGGAAGATGGCCGCAGTGATAGATGTAGCGATACTGAATGACAGCAACACCAGGAAGAAGGAGCACAAGAAGCTGGAGAAGTACCAAGGGCTCAGAGAGGAGCTTGAGAAGATGCGGAGAGTGACGGTAACAGTAGTCCCAGTTGTAATCGGAGCACTGGGTAGGGTGACTCCCAAGCTAGGCGAGTGGCTCCAGCAGATCCCAGGAACAACATCGGAGATCTCTGTCCAGAAGAGCGCAGTCCTAGGAACAGCTAAGACACTGCGCAGGGCCCTCAAGCTCCCAGGGCTCTGGTTGAGGACCCGAGCTTGAAGGATAGATTGCCTGCAGGGGTGAGAGGGGAATTTTATATAATTTCTTATAATTTTTTCTTGAAAAGCCTAGGGAGGGTCTAGCCCTGTCAGCCCATTCATACCAGCTGCCCTTGTCTGTACCTAACACTGTTTTCTTCTGTTTACAGTTTCTCTGAGCTGTGTCACCAGCACAGCAGGGGTGATCCGTGTGTCTGGATATGAGGGGGCAGATGTTAATGTTTCTTGTTCCTATGAGAAGGGATTTCAATCTTCCGAGAAGTACCTGTGCAAGTCAAACTGTGGCAAGAGCGATGTTCTTATCGTGACGACACAACCGAAAAACAAAAAATACTCCATCTACGATGACACAAAGGCTCAAATCTTCACAGTGACGATCTTCAACTTGCAGAAAAGGGATGCAGGGAAATACTGGTGTGGCATCTCCTTATTTGGAAATGACATCTACGCTGAAGTCACAGTGGATGTTGGGGAAGGTAAATAAAATTACCTTATATAATTATTTAGTATGTTGTAGTTTTGGGGTGGTGGGGTTCTCTGACAACAGATGGATTTGTCAAAAGTAGCTAGAGCACACTGAAGAAGGTTTTTAAAACAAATCATTGACAACTTTTTTTTGCACTTACATTAGTGACACTCGTCAGCTTGAACAACATTTGAGCAACATTTGACCTTTCTGCACTCCATGTGTCACAATGAAACAGAGGTTTCTCTTTCATCGTGAAACATGGAAGGAAGCAAAGGATACACACAAAAATAAAAAGTAATACAGCACAGATATAAGCATGTTGCTTAGATAAGAGCCAGCACACATTTTTGGATGACAGGATAAAATTAAATGTGAAACTTTTTTGACATCTTTTCCTTTGCATTTACTACAATTTTTGATGTTTATCTTTCTGACAGACAGCTGCTGTAACAGTGTGACCAAAATAAAAAGCTATAAAGAAGATTCAGTGACCATCAGTTGTCCTTACGAGTCTGAGTACCAGAACAACCTGAAGTACATCTGCAGAGGAACACGGCCCTCCACATGTCTGCAGCAGGCACTGATCACCTCTGACAACAAAGAAAATGGGCGATTCAGACTTGATGATGACACAGTGTTAGGAAAATTTACAGTGAGCATTACCAGACTGACCCGAAGGGATTCTGGTTTATACCTTTGTGGTGTCCAAAGAAACAGTGGACGAGATGTTTTCTCTGCTGTCGAGCTTCAAGTCAAAGGTGAGAGTTTATAGTTATGTCTCTTATGAAAGCCAATACAGAAAGTATTTATTATATATAATGTATTTTATTATTTCAGAAACAGGAAGCAAAAAATGTTGCTGTACAGTAAGATTTATGTTGTCCTAGATAGCTCTTTTTCTTTTGGGTTAAAGGGACTTAGACGTGATGTAAATCCTCATGCATTCAAAATTTCAATGATTTGTGGTTTTAAAATAGGAGTGCTCATTTAACTATTAATGAAATAAGGAGCACAAGGTACCAAATGCTGATCAGTCTAGAGATTTGGTGCTATTTCTGCTGTTTAGACAGACTGGAACATATGATATGTGGATATTATGATACTTCTGTGCAGATTTTATTCTCTTAAATATTTCTTTTCCTGCAGCAATTCACATTCTGGTTTACTTTCTGCCCGCACCTCTGGTTATAATGCTGATACCGACAGTGGCTTGGATCAAGGTTTATAAATGCACCAAAGTGAGAGGTAAAACACACATATGCACACAAACACATATATAGATTTGTCCACACACAAGCACTTTAATTTATTGTTTTCTGTGTTGTTCCAGCAGCTGACATCGCCATGAACAGAATCATGATAAACACCGAAGAAGCAGGAGAAGCAAAGCTTAAGGATCATGTGAGAGGAAAATACACGAGACAGTATCTGAAGCATTTCGAAAGTGCAATGTTCGCTGCACCGTACTGGCGATTTCGCTTGCTTTGACAGTGGTCCTGTAAATGTTACGTTTATTCTCAGGAACATCTTCCCACCATGTCCTCTAAAATGTGTACATTATTTCAATATTACATTTCTGTAGACTCCTATTTACTCAATTTAGGCTAAAAAATCAGAGAAATAGACGCACCTGGTGCTAGTGGGTTAAAAAAATATGTTATCATCAAGAAATTGTTATGCCACGTGTCCATCTTATTGTGACCTCTGAATTTCACTGTGAGTTTCCTTTGTTATTGTAATCTTTCCTTCTATTTGTTTTTTAGACTTATGAAAACCAAGCTGTTGAGGCGTGTTTCAATTTGGGTTCTTCTGAGGAGCGGAACAACTGGCACATCTATGATAATGATGATGGTGATCATGTGTATGAAGAAATCCCTGAGACAGAAGACATGTGTTTTACTTATGAACGCTAAAACGACAGAACCAAAACAAACCGAACAGTATACAAAACTGTGATCAAATATGTGGTCATATTAATGCCTTCAGTACTAATTGTACAAAGGCATCTTTATATCGGTCATAACCATGTCTCAGAAGTGCATATCTACATTAAACTATGACCTAATCTTATATTTGTTGTTTAGCCTGTCTTCTCCCAGCTGTACACCTGTTATGTACATTGCCTGTAGTTATGGGTTTTCCTCTGATGTAGCAGTTTTTAACACTTGTACTTCAAAGTAGTTCTGTTCGAGCCACATATTGTCAATCTTTTTAGAATACGTGAATGAATAAAGAATATTGTGGCTATGAAAAGGAACTGAAATTGATTTTTTTTCCAATATTAGGTGTCAGGCTCTCTTGTACACATGATTTATTTGTTTATTACTAATTACAGCAACACAAAAAAGAGCCAAACAAAGACGTGTTGAACCTTTCAGTATCCTGACAGTGCTGAAGTGGTCGGGTATCGTTTACGGTGAGTCATGCACTTTTCCCTCTCGATGAACAGTGAGTGGGTTTTGCAGTTGATGTCTTTCTCCAACGCCATGCGTGACTCCTCCAGACGAGACAGGGACTCTCTGGCTTTGCTCAGCTTCTGCTGTAGAGATGCCAGAGTGGCATCAATCTGCTTCACCTCCCCTTCCAAACTACAGACAGAAGCAAAAAATCAGAGCAGTGAGAAAGACAAAGCAGTTTATTGTTTTGTGCATGCATACCTGAGTTGGGGTTCATCCCTGCACAGCTCCATGTTGGGTCTCAGGGAGCGAAGGTAAAGTCTGGACTGAGCTACTCGCAGTGGAGCTTCTTTGTTGTGAATGGCCTGCTGCAGAGCCACAATGTTTTTCTCCTGGGCACCAATTTGCTCCAAGATCTACACGTGAGATAATACAATCAATCATCAACTAATAACCAGTCATTTAATCTGTCTGTCAGTTTATCCACCTGTTTGAGCTGCATATTGAGCTGTGTCTTGGCCTCATTCAGCTCCACACAGCGTTCGCTGAAGGCTCGGTCAACGCTGGAGCACTGGACTCTCAGATCCTCAGCCGTGTCCTGCAGCACCTGCTCTACCAGCAATCTAACACACAAGGATTCCATTAGTTTAAAGCAAATCATAAATAATGAACCAGGATCAGTTTCAGATTCTGCTGCAGTATATGAACTAGTATGTGCTCTAACCTGAGACTGTTGGTAGCCTGTTCCTCCTGCACGGCCTTGAACAGGCTGTCTTGTGTAAACTTCGTCCATGATGGGTGGCTGGACACCCTGCAGCAAGTGAAAAAAGTTATCAGGACTGTTTCTCGTTTTTTTTAGGTTTATGTAATATTTCCAGCTGCTCAAACTCACTGTTCTTGCATGGCTGCTGAGCTGGGATGGTGCTGCGTGTCTGAACTCATGTTAGTGTGTCTTCCGCTGTGGTCATCAAAATGGTAGGCCTGGTACTTATCAGACCAGTCCATCTCTAAAGTGTGCTTGGCTTCTCTGTTCAACCTGATGCACAGACACACATGAAATAAAAGTTTCTGTTTATAGTTATATAAATATTTCATGTTATGAAATTCTACGTGTTATGCAGTTTTACTCCGAGTAAACAGAGTTTCAAACTTACTTGATTTGACTGACAACCTGAGCTGTAGTTCTCTTCAGAAGAGCCTGGACACTCCTGATTAAGTCCACTTCCTGCAAAAGACAGAGTCATCTTACTGGGTAATGTGTTACTGCCATCTGCTGGATCTCATTATTAAACGTTTTACTCTGAAAATATTACAGTAAGAGCTAAGATCAGTTCAAATACGTTTAAATATCACTGAAGACAAGAAAAAGCAGACATTCTTAGTTTGATGAGGTGAAATCTGCCACTGCAAGTTGATCAGATCACACTAGTTCACATTTGCCATTAACTTAGGTGCGATTCTTTCCCTTTAACTTCCATCCATCCATTCGCTTCCGCTTATCCTTTTCAGGGTCGCGGGGGGCTCCCTTTAACTTGAAAAGCATTATTCCAAAATAAAATATCAATGTGTCTAAAATATCCCATTAGCAGTAATTGGTCAAATATCAAATTAAATACATTTTTGAGAAAATGTATCCAAATACAAATTTCACTTATAATTATACGTTCAGATTTTTGCAAGCCCACACTTAGGCGATATTATTTTGGATCATGAAATATTGTCTATCACCTTGAACAACTCTTCCTCCACAGTGTCTCTGACCAGGTCAGCTCCCAGCCTTCTCGCCCTGCAGTTCAGGTTGTCTGTGGCGATAGCATAGGGAATCTCGGTGGCATCCAGCGCCTTCTCCAGCCGCGTCTTCAGCGCCACCAGTGACTCCGTGTCGGCCAGCAGCTGCTCGATGTGCCGCTGCAGCTCAGACTTCCAGTAGTGGATCTCTTGTAGTCGCTCTCCCAGACGACGTGTTCCCTCGGCCTGTGTCTTAAAAGTGGATGCATCGGTGTCTTGGTACAAAGTTCTGGACTCTCGCTGAAGGCTCGTAGCTTCGTGGCAGTCGGTACCGGCTTGCTGAAGTAAGTTTTGGTAGTTGGAGAACCATTCAGTCGGGGTGTATTTAGCCGAGCGGTACCCTGCTGTGGCTAAGCCCGAGGACGGCTGTGGGGCCGCTACAAGGTGATCTTTCTCCGGGACCCCCTGAGCTACAGCTCTGCTGTCATAGTGAGGCCGTGATACTACAACATCCGAGCACATTTTTTTTTAATAATTCAAATGGCCTGCAAGAAAAAAGACGCGATTTATTCGGACTGATTAAAGCAGATTTAGTCCCAAATAAAAAGTAGCAGCACTAACATTAACAGTCCGGACCAAGCTGTAGGTTTGTTTGTTTGGTGTTGCCTAGTTACACATGTTGGCTCAGATGACACGGCTAATCATCAAATGCTAGTATCAGTCAAACAACAAACCTAAGTATATAATAATACGATAAATAGGCTAATAATAAAGCTCTGGGACCAATTCAGCGTATACCAGAAGAGAACCATTTTAAATCTCTGTAGTATAGTATACAGAATTTGTTGTTTAGTTGCTAAATAGAATAGAATAGAATAGAATAGAATAGAATAACCTTTTATTGTCATTGTACATTTACAACAAAATTATGGGTGCTCCAGGCTGGATGCAGGAATAAAGTATAAATAGTAAGACAACAGGAATAAATAACAAACAGGAGAAATATATGCAATATATGCAATCAAGAGGAGTGCTTGGAAGTCGTGCAAAGGATTTGATCTGAGTATAGAGTCATATGAGTGGCCTGAGTGATGAGGTGGTGAGGAAGCCTTTGATCCAGGAGCAGGTGGTCCAGTTTGGTGTCGAGGATGTCTGGGGTTATGGTGTTGAGCTTGAGCTGTGGTCCACGAAGAGCATCGTTGGCTCTTCCTGTTCTCAAGATGAGGATTATTTGTGAAATTATTATGTTAAAACATGATGGTTAATTTGGAGAAACAATGAAATGCAAAAGAGGGAACTTTATCCCTTTTGGTACATAGTAGTTCCAAAACTTTTTGGAAAAAAAAGGGGGCAAATGATAATTAAATCATTTTCTTGGTAGAGGGAGACTTTTGGCACTTTATTTTAAAACAACAACTCCAAAGTTTTAGGCAGGTTATATGCAGCACATCTTTAGAAATTCTAAATCTAAATACACAACAAACAAACAAACAAAAAACTTTCAGTGGCAATTTTGACAAAATCTCCAACACCACTGCTGAAATAACGCCCCAAACCATGATAGCGCATCCAACAATACACTGATGAGTTGCTTTGTACGCATATTTTACATATAAATTTGTGGCTGTGCAACAGGGGCATTGTTAGGATTTTGAAACATTGAAGACTTAGCCCAGCTCTAAAATCTTTCGATTTTCATCCAACAGTTGACCTGTTATAACAGTACAGACATTCACTAATATATATGTATACACAAGGTGTGTAATATGACGTATTGCCTCCTGTGGAGGTGTAATTTATCTGCTCATGGACTGCACATGTATCTGGATCTGTTGTTGCCTTGTCTCCTGGATGAGAGCCACCCTCAGTTGTGCAGTAGCTTCTGGCTGCATCTGCCTTTGATGAAAACGCGGACCCAGCATGTCCCCGGCATGTACAATATGAGACATTATCAGGATGACATTCTGGTGAAGGCAGTATTTGGATATACTCCTCATCCAAAAGCTATTGGCCTAATGAAACAGTCCCAGGACAGCAAGAATAGCACAAATACAGATGAAATTATTGACTTTTGTAGATAATTTACAATTTGGGTTTTCTAAAGTGTCATAGGTATGTGAAAATGTCACATGTAGGGCACATCATTTAAGTTATATCAAATAATACAAATGAAGACAAACGTATCAGAAAAAATAGGAGATGAACATTAAATAAATCAAGAGTAACCATTTCACAACAATAAAACTAGTGGGGATTACAAACGATTTCAGTAAGACAATGAATACAGTGAACCCCAGTTGTACATTAAATTGTGCTGCTACTGTCAAACAGAATAATCTAGTACTGGCACTGTTTAACTGTTTTTCTTATTAGAAAATTTTATTTCAACAGTATCTTCTGTTGTGATTTTTTTCCAGTTTGACCCATCTCTTCCTCACTGTGCTAAAAGGCACAATGCTGTTTTAAGGTCTGCCTTTTCGTGCACACCAAAAATTCATGATTTCCAGAAATTTAAAGAAGAACCAACAAAGAGCAAACAGCAGATCGCCCCGTGCAAGGGCTGCAGGGTGTTAACAGGTTAGAGCAGTTAGCTCGTTAACGCGTTAGCGCCGTGCAGCCCCTCGCACGCGGCGATCCGTGTTAACTTGCTAACAGAGATTTACCGCGTTAATGCTGTTATGGCGTTAACATCATTTTAATGAGATTAACGCTGACAGCACTAATTTCAAGTATAATGTAAAAATTTTTCTGTGCAATACATTTGTATCCCTTGTTTGGAAGCTTTTAATGCACAAATATATTTGATACCCAGCTTTATCTGTCCTTGAAGCTGTATGATACACATCAATTAGTTAAACTGCAGGAATTTCTTAATGGCATACAGGCCTGGATGACCTCTTATTTGCAGCTTCTAAATTCAGGTAAAACTGAGGTTATTGTACTCTAAGGCCTGAAAATAATAGAAACATGGTGTCTAACCAGATACTACCTCTTGCCCAGTGTTGGCTGGGTTGGCTCCAGCACTGATGAGGCAAGCTCAGACATGAGTGGTCATCTGATGGGACTAGTTGGTTAGTGAGGGAAAAGAAAAAAGAAGAAAGAAAACACTGTTAAGCAAAGAATAGTGGAGGACATTTGTAATAGGGTTTATGACAGACAATGGACTTTAGCTTTTGTACATCTGCTGCACTCAGTTCCTCTTCCTCTGCTGCCTTGGGTGGATGTCTGCTTATGGGGACTTCAGCTTCTGAATACACACATCATAAGAAAGTTTTATGCCTTTTTTGCAGGAGAATTTCAGTGCATTGGTCTGTTGTGAATGCTATGGGTATGTTATGATTAAAAAAATACCTTTCAATTGGTAATATTTGTACTTATGAACTATAACCAGGGCACACAGCAGTAGCAGTAGCAGCACAGAGCGTGCAGCAAAAACCACATAGACTGTGGCATCTGAAAAACAAGCCAAAACAGAACAGAGTAAAAAAATTCATCAGTTTCAGGACCCATACCAAATGTTTACCATAATGTGGAAACATAGTTTACCTTTCATAGACTTACCGGGGACATCTGTTGAATTTGGTCCTACGATTTCCAATATAGTGGTAAAAGTTTCAGTGGTGGTGTGCTGCAGAAAGACTGCCAGAGGAAAAATACTTAGCTAATTTAGTTTAAGTCCACATAGCAACAGGCCTCTGTGCTTGGTAGCATTCATATGTCAGTTGACCGGTTCACAGTTTTGAATCACACTGAAGCTATTCATTCAATTTACTTCAGATCTATAGCTACTTACTTCTTATAACAAATTATCCAACATATTGTACAACATTGTACTATAACATGGTATATTAAGTCACTGAGATATGCTGTTTGACTGGAGTTAAATAGAAGAGAAGAAGAGAATAGAATAGAGGAGAGGAACTGCTGATGTAAAGGTTCAAAGACCTTTCAAACACTAGTTCAAAGACTTCATGCTCAGTTGCAAACAAGACTCTAAGCAATGCTGTGAAAATCTAAGTGTATGCCTTGATTCTATAGCTTGTAGAACAAACCTGAGCAGCAAGAACTTGGAAGTAATTGTTTTCTGTATGACTCTATCAGTGTCTCACACTGTTGTGGAGCAATATTGGCCCACTCTTCTTTTGCTTCAGTTCATTCAGGTTTGCAGGGATTTATTTATGCACAGCTCTCAGATCCCACCATGACATTTCAATTAGATTAAGGATTAGACTATCTGTTGCAATTACTGGCTTTAATGTGCTGCAAGTGGTGAAATTATAGTTTCATAATTTGTAAAACTGTTTTGTTTAAACAAACAAGTTCTCTCTATTTAGTTTTTGCATACAGTGTACAGTAGTGGTATGGATAATGATTTGATAAGATGAGCTAAAACAAGGTGTAAGAATATCTCCCCCCAACGCTGCCAGGAGCGGCTCACCAGGGAGAAGCTGTAAGTAAGAAAGTTATCGGCTGTTGAAAACAGTTTGTAAAATATTCAGAGCTGTGTGAAGCCATACACTATACTTTACAAGCTGCTGGCTTGTGGTTTTCAAGCTTATGTTTTCTGCCTATGTGACGAACAAGCAGTTGCAGGGTTTATGACAACAATCCTCCATGACACCCATGAGCCTTGGGGGAGGGGGTGGCTACATGCAGATATGGTGCTAAGAAGTCTGTGAACCTTTTTTAGCACATAAACCTAGATAATTTAACAAGCAGATAGGTTCAATATCTGATAAGCTTTGCATGAAAAAAAGGGTTGGCTTTATTATTTGGGCAAGTGGCCAGAAGATGTTATCTCGGTGTCAAAGGCAGCAACACATTTTGCTTTCGGCACTCCTATTTTAGCAGACGTTTGTTTCGTGTGAATGCTATGCAACTATTTTTCACATGTCAGATAAGAGAACATAGAAATGGTGCTAGTACAGCTGTTGTTTTTCTTATTTTCTAATGACATTAGAACTGCCAACAACAGCCTGTGTTTGTACAGAGGGGACCAAAAGGAGGAATTTACAGCTCAATTCACTTTATCCACATCTACACATGTTCATCTTACCCACTGACAGTTGAATCTTTGTGTAGTTTCCAACTCTCCACTGTGAGTCTGATCCACACCAGTATGTCCCAGCATCGGCTGCTTCCAGCTCTTTGATCCTCACCAAGAAAGAGTTGGAATAAGCATCATCTTGCAATGTGAACCTCCTTTGACTGGTTACGTTTGTGCAATTGTTGCGATGGTCACCCTTACAGAAAAGCTTCTTGTAATCCCAGTTTTGTGCAGGATAAGGACACCGCAGAGTTAGTGGATGTCCTACTGTGCCATTTATTTTAGTTGAGTTGACACAGCACCACTCTGTCAGATTGAAAGACAAAAGATATTCAATACTCAAAAAATATTAAACTTTCTTGGAGAATGTTTGACAGAAACCAGTGCTACAGTGGGGCAAAAAAGTATTTAGTCAGCCACCGATTGTGCAAGTTCCCCCACTTAAAATGATGACAGAGGTCAGTAATTTGCACCAGAGGTACACTTCAACTGTGAGAGACAGAATGTGAAAAAAAAAATCCATGAATTCACATGGTAGGATTTGTAAAGAATTTATTCGTAAATCAGGGTGGAAAATAAGTATTTGGTCAATAACAAAAATACAACTCAATACTTTGTAACATAACCTTTGTTGGCAATAACAGAGGTCAAACGTTTACTATAGGCCTTTACCAGGTTTGCACACACAGTAGCTGGTATTTTGGCCCATTCCTCCATGCAGATCTTCTCAAGAGCAGTGATGTTTTGGGGCTGTCGCCGAGCAACACGGACTTTCAACTCCCGCCACAGATTTTCTATGGGGTTGAGGTCTGGAGACTGGCTAGGCCACTCCAGGACTTTCAAATGCTTCTTACGGAGCCACTCCTTTGTTTCCCGGGCGGTGTGTTTTGGATCATTGTCATGTTGGAAGACCCAGCCTCGTTTCATCTTCAAAGTTCTCACTGATGGAAGGAGGTTTTGGCTCAAAATCTCACGATACTTGGCCCCATTCATTCTGTCCTTAACACGGATCAGTCGTCCTGTCCCCTTGGCAGAAAAACAGCCCCATAGCATGATGTTTCCACCCCCATGCTTCACAGTAGGTATGGTGTTCTTGGGATGCAACTCAGTATTCTTCTTCCTCCAAACACGACGAGTTGAGTTTATACCAAAAAGTTCTACTTTGGTTTCATCTGACCACATGACATTCTCCCAATCCTCTGCTGTATCATCCATGTGCTCTCTGGCAAACTTCAGACGGGCCTGGACATGCACTGGCTTCAGCAGCGGAACACGTCTGGCACTGCGGGATTTGATTCCCTGCCGTTGTAGTGTGTTACTGATGGTGACCTTTGTTACTTTGGTCCCAGCTCTCTGCAGGTCATTCACCAGGTCCCCCCGTGTGGTTCTGGGATCTTTGCTCACCGTTCTCATGATCATTTTGACCCCACGGGATGAGATCTTGCGTGGAGCCCCAGATTGAGGGAGATTATCAGTGGTCTTGTATGTCTTCCATTTTCTGATGATTGCTCCCACAGTTGATTTTTTCACACCAAGCTGCTTGCCTATTGTAGATTCACTCTTCCCAGTCTGGTGCAGGTCTACAATTCTTTTCCTGGTGTCCTTCGAAAGCTCTTTGGTCTTGGCCATGGCGGAGTTTGGAGTCTGACTGGTTGAGGCTGTGGACAGGTGTCTTTTATACAGATGATGAGGTCAAACAGGTGCCATTCATACAGGTAACGAGTGGGGGACAGAAAAGCTTCTTACAGAAGACGTTACAGGTCTGTGAGAGCCAGGGATTTTCCTTGTTTGAGGTGACCAAATACTTATTTTCCACCCTGATTTACGAATAAATTCTTTACAAATCCTACCATGTGAATTCATGGATTTTTTTTTCACATTCTGTCTCTCACAGTTGAAGTGTACCTCTGGTGCAAATTACTGACCTCTGTCATCATTTTAAGTGGGGGAACTTGCACAATTGGTGGCTGACTAAATACTTTTTTGCCCCACTGTATCTTAGGGCTGATGTAATGAGGTATAACTAAGACCTCTCACCTTGGACCTCCAGCTCAACATAATTGAAAATGTCCAGCTCAGAGTTTCTTTGGACACCACAGAGGTATGACCCTGAATCATTTTGAGTCAAACTGATAATGGTCACTGTGAATGTTCCTGACACTTTGTCATCATCAAGTCTGAATCGCCCATTTTGTTTGGTGTCAGAGGTGATCAGTGCCAGCTGCAGACATGTGGAGGGCTGATTTCCTCTGCAGATGTACTTCAGGCTGTTCTGGTACCGAGACTCATACGGACAACTGACAGACTCATAACCCTTATAACTTTGGATTTTGGTCACAGTGTCACAGCAGCTGTCTGTCGAGAATAGGGATGGGTATCGAAAACCGGTTCTTGTTGAGAACCGGTTCCCACTGTTTCAATTCCTTGGAATCGTTTGCCATTTTTGCAAACGATTCCCTTATCGATTCCAGTCGCCCCGAATGACGTCACCACGTTGCGGAGCGTCATTTACCTGGCAGGAAACATGGCGGCTCAAACGCTAAAAAGTTTGGTTATACTTTACGAGAACGGATGACAACAGGGCAACTTGCAATACTTGCGAAGTAGATATTTCATTTAAGGGAGGAAACACTACGAATATGCAAAAGCATTTGCTCACAAAACCCGCGATAACCTTAAATGAATGTCGTGTTTTTAATTCCGCTCCGGACTCGTGAATCTCAACCCAGCAGCAGCGGTAACGTTTGCACGTCCTCTCCCATTAATACGGCAGGTAAATAATCAACTAACAGTGCATATTATGTTAGCGCGATCTGCCTTATTACAAAACCTGCCATTACTGTGCATTTAGGTGACCATGATGAGAGAGACAGACAGAGTCTGGCTGGCTCAGATGCTGGCAGTTCTTGCTGCAGTCTACCGGTAGCGTCTCCTTTCAGGCCAGGATAGACGAATGTCACCGAGCAGTGACTAAGTTTGTGGTAAAAGGCTTGCACCCATTTGCCACAGCAGATGCCCCGATTTTCGGTAAGTGAATGTGTTTAATTGTAGGCAGGGACATTACTGGATATTCTTGTGTAATTGCTACTGAAGAATATTTATTTTATTATTTTACATTCACAATTTTTTTTCCTGGGGACCCTGTGACACCCCATTGAAGAGCCGTAGGTTGGATCTGTTAAGATCTCACTGTTGGGTTTGTAAGGCCATGTTACTCCTAAATTTCTATCTTGTTCAAAGAGAAGATATAAAACAAAGATCTAAGCTAATCGACCTTAGTGTTCTCCTTTTTTTTAAAAAAAAATAATCGATAAGAGAATCGATAAAGAATCGAATTGTTAAACAGAATCGAAAATGGAATCGGAATCGTGAAAATCTTATCAATACCCATCCCTAGTCGAGAAAGTAAAGAATATCAGAAGATGTGCTACTGCTACAGAATAGCTAGAAGAGACAGGTTTGTATTTTCACGTCATTCAGACTCTTTTTACATATAGGTATGCTCTCAGCCATCACCCTTTCTATCCTGAATTTACAGTTTTCAGACTTTAAATTCTTAAATCATTTTCAGTGCAATCACATTATAAAACTTTGTAAGATGTTTTATAAAGTTGCATTTTTTCCCCAACAGCTACTATGCTTCTATGACAGTTTAAATGTATTTGTATTTGTAAATGTATTTGTATGTATATGTCGTGTAGGTGTATTTACAGTGTTGTTACTGTTCTTCAGAGGTGGTAAAAGTAAAGAGTGTCAACTAGTGTTGAAAAATACTCGAAGTGCAGATTCAACTTATTTAAGTACACCTTATTGTACTTAAGTACAGCTACTTCCCACCTCTGCTGTTCTGTACACATTGACATTTGACACCCCCCCCCCCCCCCCCCCCCCAAAAAAAAAAAAAAAAAACAACAACAAAAAAACAACAACATGTCAACGGTCACATTTCTATTTAAGACTTCTTTATCTACTAATACTATTATCCTGAAACTGTTGTCATTACCTTCAACTTCATTCATTATGAATTGTATTCACGTTCAATGTACAATTAAATTTAGTCAAGCCTTTATTTACCTCGGACTAATTTCAGCTTGACTTCAGTGTAGATATCACTTCCAGTTCTGGTCACCCCACACCAGTATTGCCCAGCATCCACAGAATGAAGATCAGAGATGGTTGCTGTGAAGATTCGTGCGGTTTTGTCATCATGGATCCTGTATTTGTGTTTCACTGGATTTGATGTTGTAATAAGAACATCAGAATTGCCACAGTCATTCTTGCACAGGTACTTTTCATATGATTCATAACCCTCATCATAGGAGCAGAAAACGTTAACCATACTCCCCAAATATCCAGTCACATGGATCACCTCCACTGCAGTGGTCACACATCTCAGAGCGACTGTAGAAATAATGTGAAAACATTATGCTTTGTCAGCTTTCATACGAGTAATGTAAGTGCTTTTTTATAAGAAATAAACAAACCCAACAGAGTGTGTGGCGGAGTGTGCTCCATAATTCTAAAACAGATAAATGTACTATTTAATCTACACCTGCCTTTAATCTTTGTATGTTCACTTATCTAGTCATTTAAACAACTTACTGCAGAGGGTAAACAGCAGGTTATGAAGGCTCCACATCTTTCCTTTGGCTCATCTAAATAGAATTATGCGCACACAGTGGTCATGTCAGGCAGAACTAGACTGTCAGCACTTAGGGGATGGAACATTTTAGATGGCCCTTCCTTTAAAGGCGTTTCAATTATTTGTCTAATAGCTGACATGTGCCATCTAGTGGTGAAAGTATTTAGAAGCATTACGTAAACAGCACAATGAAAAATTCACAAAAATTCTTTAAGTATATTTTGGAAACTATACTTAAAGAATTGAAAATCCAACACCTTCAGTACAGAAAAATGACCCATTTGAGGTTTATAATTTCTTTTTATTATTACTCATGTATTAATATGAAAGCAATATTAATCTGCTAATTGTGCTTTGGAAATGTTTTAATAATTGATCACCATATTGGTTTATTCTCCCTTACAGAAGCCTGTTTAAAGCAGGAGGACTATATTAGATTGAAAGAACAGCCATGAGTCGCACTAATTTTCAGAATCGTTGAAGCACAGGGCTGGGGAGGTGGTGTGAAAATTTTAAAATAATCTACAAACACCTGGTGAGGGTATTTTTTGAATGGGTTTAATCACACGTTGAAACATGGAGATTGCACTCTGGTCAAATGCCAAAGTGGTCTCTGAAAATGGATGCCACACTAATCTCTTATATACAACACACAGAAAAAGATATTCCACAACTCTTACATGTTGCCATCACATTATCTCACATGCATATACGTTTAGCTCAGTTTATCCTTAAAACCAGGAGAATTACGACCATGCTGTCACCTCCCTACCTCACAGAGACGAACACCAGGCACCCAATGCCTATCTATCCAACATCCTGGATGTCTCTGGCCTACTCACACTGTGTGTGGAAACACAGATGTGAAGCTTTCCTATATGTATATAACTATGTGACAAGGTGATACTACTATTACTAAAGGATGAAAGGCTGACACTTAGCCTTGTACGCTCTAACTGAAAACTCAAAAATCAGCTTTATGTTTAGAATCTATCATTCTCATGGCTTTTACTTAAATGTTCTATTTGAATAGTTATTCTTTTATCTGATTTTGTGTGGACGTCAAGTAAATGCATCACTTTGTAAAACATGCTTTCTGCTACAGTCATTTCACAATTTCACAGAAAGATTCTAAATCATCTTTTGTTAAAATGAAAAATTTAATTTTCTTTCTTTTCTCTCCCCGCCCCCCCCCCCCCCCCCCCCCCCCCCCCCCCCCCGTCCCGTTTGGAGCTCCTCTCTGCCTATGCTCCAGGAAAAACCACGAGGTCTAGCTCAAAACTAATGCTGTCCATCCCTTCATCCGCTTTATCCGAGGCCGGGTCGCGGGGGCAGCAGCCTAAGCAAAGAGGCCCAGACCTCCCTCTCCCCAGCCACCTCCTCCAGCTTATCCGGGGGAACACCAAGGCGTTCCCAGGCCAGCCGAGAGATATAATCTCTCCAGCGTGTCCTGGGTCTGCCCCGGGGCCTCCTCCCGGTGGGACATGCCTGGAACACCTCACCCAGGAGGCGCCCAGGGGGCATCCTTGTCAGATGCCCAAATCACCTCAGCTGGCTCCTTTCGATGTGGAGCAGCAGCGGCTCTACTCTGAGCCCCTCCCGGATGGCCGAACTTCTCACCCTATCTCTAAGGGAGAGGCCAGCCACCCTTCGGAGGAAGCTCATTTCCGCCGCTTGTATCCGCGATCTCGTTCGGTCACTACCCACAGCTCGTGGCCATAGGTGAGGGTAGGGACGTAGATCGACCGGTAAATTGCGAGCCTCGCTTTTACACTCAGCTCCCTCTTCACCACGACGGACCGGTGCAGCGTCTGCATTACTGCAGCTGCAGCCCCAATCCGTCTGTCGATCTTCGGCTCCCTTCTCCCATCACTCGTGAACAAGACCCCGAGATACTTGAACTCCTCCACTTGGGGCAGGAACTCATCCCCGACCTGGAGTGGGCACTCCACCCTTTTCCGGCTGAGAACCATGGCCTCAGATTTGGAGGTGCTGATCCTCATTCCCGCTGCTTCACACTCGGCTGCGAACCGCTCCAGTGCGAGCTGGAGGCCCTCACCCGATGAAGCCAACAGAACCACATAATCCGCAAAAATCAGAGATGAGATTCTGAGGCCACCAAAGCGAAAGCATGACCCAAGCATTTTGGTCTTATTTGAATTATAGTTTAGTTATTGTTTTAATTCTTTTATTATCCTATTATTGTTTTTTTTATTGTTATTATTGTATTACATTGTTGCTTTTTAATGCCATTTTTATATTGTTAAGCACTTTGTGCAGCATTGGCTGTTTGAAATGTGCTATATAAATAAATCTGACCTTGACCTCGGATCTTTTGCCATCAGAATTATTGTCTAAAGGCCAAGAAAGATGCCCAAAGGATTCACTTTACCAAGTGGACCATCCCGGCCTTGCTATATTGGCCCATTTGCTTGACCTTTGTTTTTATTGTTTATTTTATTTTATTTTCAGTTGTTACATAGGGCAGCGGTCCCCAACCTTTTTTGCGCCACGGACCGGTTTATGCCCGACAATATTTATATGGACCGGCCTTTAAGGTGTCGCGGATAAATACAACAAAATAAAACTAGTACCGGTACCGAAAAAAAGAAAATTTATTCATAACACACGTGAAAAGACCCAGGAAAACCGAGTAAACGATAAAAACGATAACAAAATAACGCTGAAAACCAATAAAAACCCTGAAAACTATACATTTCACACCTGAGCCTCAACTCTCGCGGCCCGGTACCAAACGACTCACGGACCAGTACCGGTCTGACATAGGGGACAGACATGACTGGGGGAAAGGGAAGGGAGAAAGAAAGAGAGGGAGGGAAAGAAAAACAGCGGGGAAGAGGAATGGTGATAAAGAGCAAAAAACAAAAAAGAGGTGTGTGTGTGTGGGGAGGGGGGGGGACGACAAAAAATATGTGTGTATGTATATATATATATATATATATATATATATATCACCTGGATCACCTGCTGAGAGAGAAAAAAAAGAAGAGAAAACAACCAAAAAAAGAGAGCAATATAATAAACAACATCATCATGACAATCTATTTGAATATAACAGTAAATACTAAATATTGAATATTATTGTGCAGCATGTAAGCTCGACAGTGCACAGCGTGCTTTGAGGTAGGAGCCAAAAGGGTGTAATTTGTATCTGTGAACACCCGTGTGTACATCTGTGAGCATGAGTGCGCTTGTATTCAAAAGGTTCCTTCATGTAATGATCCGCTAGAGGGTGTAGGGAGCCATAGCCCCGTCCTCCAGAGCATGAAGCAGGTATGGAGGAGATCCAGACATCCAGAGACCCTCAGAGCACAAGAGACCAAGAAAGACCAATGGAGGGGCAACCGTGCCACTCTCCTGGAAAGAGCTGAGGAGAGCCCCAGATGAGGGGTCACCCAGCAGCCGTGGAGCAGAAGCCAGAGGGGGTTGCAGTGACGTGCACGTGAGCTCCAATGGCAGCCTGGTGTGCCAGAGTGGACCGAGCCCCAGGCCCAGAGGCCAAGGGCACCCCACCACCCGAAAAGGCCTGACCGAGCCACAGGCACCAGGCCCTGACAAGCAGCCACCGGGAGTGAACCAGTGCATACCTGAGCACGCAGCCCCGGATACCAGGAACCACTAATGCACCGATGTCTGAGGGCGTCAGCCACTGGCAGGGGGAGTGGTGAAGGGAAATAGGCCTCCATACCATGGAGGGCCTGAGATGTCCCTAGAGAGGTGGTGTCTAATACCCGACCTGACATATCGACACAGACAAACGGGCACACACAGATGCAAACATCCATCCGCCCCGCCATGCACACATATGCAAATACTCAGCACTCACCCAACGTGGAGACAGACATAAGTAGACACTGTACACACAATCACCCTCCCCAAACGTACTCTATATCCCCGGTCTAGGTACCCTTGCCCCTAGAGGAGGAAACTGCACCCAGACCCAGGAGGTGTCACCCTTTTCGCTGGGGTGGAGACAAGCAGACCGCTCCCGACTCCGCAGCAGCAGGGAGGCCCCACATTTCAGATCCCAATCGGATGGCCAACTCCGATATCTGAGACCATAAGTTTTGGTCTAAGTTGACTGATAAATCCGCTTCCCATTTTGCAATAGGAAGATATTGATTAATCTGTTTTAGAAAGCATTCTGTATATTTTGGAAAATAATACAATAAAAAATTAAATTTTCTTTCTAAACAATAAATTATGTGGTATATTCGCTCCCTAATACATCTATACCTTTGGTATACTCCGACCTGTATTTCGTGTTGCACTAACTCACCAGCAGGGGGCTCACTGTGACACTGAAAGTGTGACTTTGAAGGAAGTTGATTATTTTGGCTCTTCTGAAGAAGATTAAAGAATATTAAAGCTCATGATATTGGTCTGCTAACAAACAAAGAAACAAAGACTGTTTGACTGTTAAACTAATCATTATTTGCCCACATATCTTGCTTAATTTTGCTTTGCTTATTTATACACTTTATATAATTTATACACTTTACACTCACTCACTTACACTGTTGATAATTTGCATTTATAATTTTCCTGAATTTTATCATAACAGAGTAGATTTTGAAAGCTAAAGCTTGGACCACAGTTGCAAACTCTATTCATCTTCTATTGGTTTCATGTAAATTTTCATCACAGTAGATTTTGTCTGTTGTGGTCATGTCTTCATAGATGTTACAGGAACTTTGTTGTTTATTGCTCAACACAGTGGTTTGCTTTCCATAGGTCTGAAGAAGAATAAACAAAAAAACAGAACAGTGTTGCAGAGACATGGGTTGTTAAGTTTTTTTAGTTGCAATATATATATATATTTCTGTCCAGAATTATTGAACAATAATAATTCATAACAGTGTTATTAACCTCACAATTAAGGGTAATAAATAGAACAGTACATAAATTCTTTATTCAAGGTTTTTCTAAATACACCCTGTGGGACAATTTCCACAATGAAAGAATACACTATGATACACTGATTCTTCAACACGTCCACTTTGATAGAGAAGTGAAAACAGGCCAAGCGAGCACTTCTCTTTTCACTCTTCTGCTCCAAGTCATCAGATCACACATTCCAAGCTATTTATATCACTAAGTGTTTGATGTGTGAAATATCTGCATAGTTCTCAATCATTTGCATAATAAGCACCCAATACTTTGACAACTCTTCAGACCAACAGTTTCCTCTGTTGTTGATTTGTTTTCTGTTACAAATATGATTTAACCGGTGCCGTAATTAGTGTATAAATTCTTGAATGTAACTATCTATCTATCTTGTCCATCTATCTACATGGTAGTTTGTGTTATAGACACGTCACTCTGTTAAGACATTGCACTCTCCACAGCACCCATCACATCGTCTGAGCTCCTTGCATTGGATGTAATTCTACTCATGGTGGCAACAGTTTCTGAAAACACACAGCTTTAGATGTGTTTATGCTGTTTTTGCTTTCACATTTGAGCGTAAGGGTTTGTGTTTGTATTTGACTGTAAAAGATACCTTCAACCCCGCAACATCTGTACTTATAAACAATAACTAGGACACATGTCAGTAGCAGCACAGGGAGTAGAATGTAGACAACATAGAGTGCTGCATCTGAAAAACAGAAACCACAACATAACACAGTAAAAGCAAACACTTTCCAAAAAAAAAACAACCCCTGCCCTGGACTTATCATAACTAAACTATGGGCTAACATGAAAGTGTTATTACTTCTTATGTGTACCTTAACTTAATCACTGGAAACAATATACTGGCTAGACGTACATTCATTTACTGCAACCGTGAAGCCATTACCAGAATCACAGCCAAAACCAAGTGTACAGCATGAAAACACCATAACTTATAGTATGGAAATGTACTTGTCACAACACTCAGAAAAAGTAAACACTATCAGACACTTATATATACATACATATATATGTATATAATAGCTTTGACAGGGATGCAAAGAACTCTTGGTGCTCTTAGCAACTTTATTTTATAACATTATTTTTTACAAATTTGCAGGTGCACATCATCTATAGCTTGTTAGTTTAAAAAGTTGAAAAACTATCATTTTTTAACCGTTTTTGTTTTCCCCTTTTCCCCCTAAAGGTGAACACTTACAACACAGTTTAACCTGAAGTGTGAGGCAACAAGGTTTTGGTGATGAAGTATGAACAGTGTGAACACTGTGCTGATAGTTTGGTTATTATTTGTTCACACAACGGAGCTTGAACAAGCACACTGCATCACACAAATCTACTCTTTGTATTATCATATTGTATACAAAAGTGTTCCGCATACCTAACAGCTCAATCTTGATGTAATTTCCAACTCTCCACAGTGAGTCTGACCCACACCAGTATATCCCAAATTTTCTTGTGCGATTGAATGAATGCAATTAATCAAAACGAATTACTTACAAAGCCTCTAATTCATTAATTTCTTTAATTGAGTCCCACCCCTAATATATATATATACATTAGTGATGGGATTTCCGGCTCTTTTTAGAGAACTGGCTCTTTCGGCTCGTCTCACTAAAAATAGCCGGCTCTTTCGGCTCCCAACCGGCCCTTCAGGTTGTTTTGTTGCTTTAATTAATTTATTATTAACAACAATATAAAATTCTGCACAAAAGGAATTACTAATGTAAAAAAAAAACAACGTGGTTTGATTTATATATGTTTCTATATAAATATATACGGTGGCCCCTAGAGACAAAGCACGTACAAACTCCAAAACACATTGCTAGCGTTAAATGAACTTCCAAAACAGAGCTTCCTAGATCACTTAAATTACACAATTGAAAGCATATGTGTATTGTTTGTGTATTTATACACCGACACATCACTAATATACATATATGTGAGAAAACTAAAGAGTTAAGTTAACAGAGTAATTACATATTGTACTGTTTTTTTCAGATGCAGCACTCTAATTTTCTACATTCTACTCCCTGTGCTGCTACTGACATATGTCCTAGTTATTGTTTATAAGTACAGATGTTGCAGGGTTAAAGGTATCTTTTACATTCAAATACAGACACAAACCCTTACGCTCAAATGTGAAAGCAAAAGAAGCAGATAATAGTATACAAAAAAACAAACGTTTTTTGTATACTTTTTTGTAGCCTGCTGCATCATTTTTTTCACTTTGTGTCTTTGGATCCAGCCTCTATAGGTTGATCATTTACATTTCTATAAAATGATGTGCCAACCCAGTCCATAATCATTATCCAATGATATGATAAATTTACTGGTTCTTATATAGTGCTTTACTACTCTACCCGAGTGCTCAGAGAGCTTTATATAACTTGCCTCATTCACCCATTCATACAAGCACTTTTTTCTATGTTTGTTTTTTAGGTAAGTGCACCAGAGAGCAACTTAGGGTTAATATCTTGCCTAAGAATATTTGGCATGCAGACTAGGGCAACCAGGGATTGAGGCACACCAAACATCCGATTACTAGATGACCTGATCTACTTTCTGAGCTACAGACTACACAGTATTTTATTTTAAAATGGATTTATTTTAAAATAAAATAAATCAATCTGATGAATTTTCAAAGCATTCCTTTAATTTTTAAACATCCCAAAACTTGAAGTGTTCACAGTTTTGTTCATTTAATAAGAGAAACAAAGGCACTAAGTGTGGACAGTGACTGCTTTTTCTTTTGTTAACAACCCGTGACAGGTCGTTAAGAAAATAAGCATACATCTGGAAAGTCAAAAATGGTTATCCTGGAAAATACAAACTTTAAACAATTTATGTTGTACATGTTCTTATTAAAATATTTATAACTTATTTGACACACTCCATCCTCTGTTATATTATAGGTATACAAAACAGTCACAGTATAAACAACAGTCTAAAACAGTAAATTAAAAAGCAGGTTTTGCAATTAACATACATGAAGTCCATTTCAGTCCATTTCAAATTAATAATGAGTGATGCAATCTGAAGTCTTGTCCAGTATATCTATGCACCATAACTACTGTATTCAGAGTTACACTAACACATCACAGCATCACTGATGAAAAACACATCTGAGCAGTTGCTTTGTAAAAGAACATTTTTGAACTCTTAAGTAAACAATATTACCATACGTATACTCCAGTCAGTAAAAAGCACTGATTTTGGGAAAAAAACAAACCAACCAACCAAAAACGGACATATTGTGACCAAAATTTTTTTTTTATCGCTTTACACTCATGTTGATCTTTTACATTTAGGGGTTTCCACAGTTTATATAAAAAGAGCAAATGTTTTTATGAACACTTTAAGCAATACTAATGAAAGGAAAGATATGGATCACAGATACAAACTCTTTTATCTTCTGTTGGCTTTTTGAAAATTTTCATTACAGTAGATGTCTTCTGTTGCGTTTGCGGTCATGATTTCATAGACGCCTTCCTCTCCACCTCCATCTTTGCAGACTTTTTGCTGTACGTATGTCATCACAACTTCTTGATTTTTATAAATCTAAAGATGAATCAACACACAATAAACAGAACAATTAATGATACATGTTGCAGAAATTTGGGTTGCTATGGAAACATTTTGAAAAACTACTAAATGGGACAAATGTCATTTGTTTAGAAGACTGGGAGAACAAAACAACAATATTTTAAATAGAGATGTTGCAAAGAAGCTACAGATTCTAAAACATGAATGCTTACATTATCAGCAGCACATGCATTCTATATCTTTGGTTGTCTAAGTCCAGCCAATACATGAGTTTAGTCACCCCACAAGCTGCACAGATCTGGGTTATGATGGACATATGTTGGAAAAGTGTTTTTTCTACTCTAACACTATAGGCAGAGTAGCTGCTTTCTGTTGTGTATCTCTGACAGTGAGACTCATTGCAGTATGTATTCATATCCAGATTTATAATAACCATAATATAGAAACCATTCTGAAGGAATTACAATTAAGGATAATGAATGTAACGGCACATAATATAGTACGTTTTTTAAGAGCCACTCTTAAGTGCCCCAGTGTAATACACTTATTTATCACCAGTCAAAGTCACATTAAAAACAGGCCAAGGGAGCACTTCTCTTTTGTTGTGTGAATTAGCTGCATGGTTCTCAATCACTTGGTTAATTAGCACCCAGCCATGAAAGCTCAGAGAAACCTTGATTTATACAATCACCTAAGCTGTGACAAATTGCAACAGTTTGTTCTGCTGCTGAGTTACAGCATATAACATTTTTTTTTCTGTTAGTCATTTGTGTTAGATGGTGACATAATATGCGCATAATATAAAAGACGTAAAGCAAATAAAAAAATTTGAGAAAAAAAAGAAACTCCATTCAAAGAAATGATTCAATTTCCAATTACAATCTTAGTCATCTCACTGCCCTTGAGTTATTCCACCACTGTAGCCACACTACAGCCTGTGTGAGGCTGTTCATAGCTGTAGCAGGGCCTTTATCTGCATTCCGACATCAAGTTGCTATCATTGTCTCAGCATCAAAAATAGAAATGTGCACATAATTACAAATTCCAATTGTGCCAAATTCTTTTATATTTTTATATTTTATGCATACAACTCTGTTAATGCTTTACACTTTAGTTTTCTTACTCCACTTTCTGCAGCCCCCATCACTTCCTCTATGTTTTTTTCCTTGGGTGTATTTCTGCTCATGGTGTCATCGGCTTCTGAAAATACATAGTATACATAGTGGTTGTATTTCTTTTGCATCTATATTTACATCTATATTTGAGTGTAAGCATGTCCATGTGTACATGACTGTAAAAGATACCATTAACTCTTGAGCATCTGTTCTTATAAACCGTAACTAGGAGACACATGAGTAGCAGGACAGGAGGTACAGTGTAAACTACATAGAGTGCTGCATCTGAAAAACAGAAACCAAAAGAGGAGACAATAAAAAGAAACACTTACCATATTTTTCAGGCTGTAAGGCGCACTTAAAATCCTTTAATTTTCTCAAAAATCAACAGTGCGCTTAATAATCTGGTGCGCTTTATGTATGAATTCTGGTTGTGCTTACTGACTGTGAACCAATTTTATGTGGTACACAGCGCTCAAAAATCTGTCAAAAAATGTTTTAGTACGACTTTGGTAAGCTACGAAGCCGCACCGCTTGATGGATTGTCTGAACATTACGGACACCGTAGTCAGGAGCTTCGCGGAGTAATCTGGGACTAAACTCCACTTCAGGTCCAAAAGTCAAACGAACACTGCAGCATCACTGAGAGTCAAAATCTGTCTAAATTCTTTCTTCTTTAATAAAAAAGAAAATGAGTTGAGTAAAGTTTGACTTATCTGACTGTTATAATCCGGTGCGCCTTATGGTCCGAAACATACGATAATAACTTAAGAGCAGAAATGTGTCCCTTCATTATGCTTTCATGTTCACTTTTCTTTTCATTAATAGTCATGTGTATTTTAACTTAACACAAACCCACAGATGTTTTAACATATCGGTGTGACATAGACTCACTTCATGTACTGTAACCATGAAACCATAACCATAAACAAAACCAAATGTTAACCTTAAATGTGAAAGGTACTTGTTCTCACAACATTTCTCAGCTGGCGTGCACACTAACAGAAACACATATGCAGTTTATATTTTCTATAATAGCTTTACCTGGGATTTTTCTGGTGTGCTGCAAAAAGACTGTAAGAGAAAGACACGCTTAGTGTTGTTACCACATTCATTTCAAGACAGACTTTGTTTTTTCTATTTTTTTAACAGAATGGCTAGTAAAAGATGACATTTCATCAGATATGACTTACTGATTAAAATAATTTCAACAAAACAAATGTTATACATTCTTTTATATAAAAAGAATTCTTTTCTGTCTTTAATATGTGGCTAGTCAAAACAAGTTATAGCATGTGGATTATATTGATGACAGACGTCTGCACACACCATCACACTGCCTCCACCAAAACCTTTTACCCTAAGGGTGCAGGAATTACTATAATGTTCTCTATATCTTCTCCATAGCTTAACCATATAATCCGAGTCCCGAAAGCGGAATCCGCACTGATTGATGAACATGTGATCCTCCACATGTTAAGGTTCAAGTGCACATTTTGGTGCCACCAGTGCAAACAACACTATGAGACGAGATACTGGCTGTGTGCAGTCTGTTCCATATTGTCTGGTTAAGGAGGCGTTGGCCTTTTCTACTCACCCATTCACACCAGCACTGTTTTCTATGATTAAATGCTTTCTATTTAATACCAGCACACATTCACACTCCAATGCATGCGTCGGAGAGCAATTTGGGGTTCAGTATCTTGCCCAAGGATATTTGGCATGCAGCCAAGGATCGAACCTGATTTAAGAGAGATTAGATTGTGTTTCTGTCATGTAGTGATTGTGCTTAATTGTATGAAGCTTATTAGACATTATGAAACTGTCATGGTCCTGGGTCTTTTGACGCAGCGTTTTGTGTTTCTACTTCTTCTTATTATGTATTCTGTTTGAGACTTTCTTTTTTTGGTTTTGGTTTCTGTTCTTCCTTGGTTTAGTGTCCAGGCATCCCTGCTTGTGTGTTCCCTCTGCTCTGTCAGTTTCATGTCTCTGAGTTCTGTCAGTGTATGTTTCCTGTTTTACTTTGAAGGCCCGTATTTGGTGTCAGTGTATTTAGTTTGCGTCCTTCCTGTCTCGTCATGTCAATTATGTTCAGTTGTGTCTCCCTCCTTTGTGCAGTTTCCTTGTTTCCCCACGTGTATTTATAGTGTGTGTCCTCTTGTGCTTGTTTCTGGTCCATCTATGTTGTTTCCCTGAGTCACTCTGTGTCCCTCCATGCTGTTCTCCCTCCTTGTCGTTCTTCGTGTTACCTCTGCTCTCCATACCCTCGTATTGAGGTTTGTTGTTCAGTTCTTAGCTTTCCCAGTTTAGATTATTTCTTAGTTCTCTTTCTCGCGCCCTTGCTTTTGGTTGTATGTCAGTCTCCTTAAATAAAGCTCACTCACATCTCAGCCAGTGCCTGCACTTTGGGTCCTTCCTTCATACCTCAACACAGCTTGCCCCACAAACTGTGACAGAAACAGCGAATTTTGCCAAAGTGCTTAACTTTGAGAAGCTTCCTAACAGTCTGCAGTCTATGAACTAACCTCAGCTAACAATGTTAGCTTGGTGGCGAGTACCCTTCATTAATAGTAATAAAAATCACACAGCATAGCACATCGACGGTACTGAAGTTTTGCCCATCCCATTCTTCTTATGAAGTGTGTAACTTACACCACCAACATTAACAGGACGCTTAATTTAGAGCCTCTTATTGGGTGTTTTGTTTGGGTTTCCAGCAATCCGAATCAGAGAAACTGTATTAATCCCAGATGGAAATTGAGTTTAAAATTTTTTTTTTAAAAGAGGCGTGGGTCGTACTCAAACCCAGGCCGCCTGTTCTCAGCCATGCAATGTAACTCAGTTGGATAAGCCATGCTTATCCAACTGAGTTAAACCTACCCCCGACTGCATTTAGTCACCAAAATTGGAGAAGGCATAGAGAGGGGCTAGCCTAACATATGAAACAGGAAATGACCGCCGTGTATTCTATTTATTTCAACAAAGTAACTGTATTCTGATTACCACCCATTTAAACGGTAAGTGTAATAGAATACAGTTAGATTGTCTTGATGCATTCTCAATCATCCAGTAAAGTAAATCTCCAAAAGTTGATTCTGTTCATCTGGATGTAGCGTTTTCACTTAAATATGCAAAGTGTTCAGATTTGAACGACATTTACATGAAATAAGCCATTTATGGGGTTGTTACAACTAAGTTTTATTACAAATGTGAGGATTGATTGTATAGTGGAAGTTAGAATATGACTGCTTAGAAGGACAAAAATATTTTTGTTGCCTCAGACCACCTGTGGTAAGTGAGGCTCTCAGTAGTTCTATTTTTTGTGCTGCTATTTTTTGTGCTGAGTGTAAACATCATATTGACAGTTTTAGTTTTACTGCACTCTTCAGATAGCTGAACTCACCTAAAACATGAACTGACATAAAACAAACTCGTGGCTTAAATTGTATTATCTTATACAAAAGTGTCCAGCATACCTGACAGCTCAATCTTGGTGTAGTTTCCAACTCTCCACTGTGAGTCTGACCCACACCAGTATGTCCCAGCATCAGCTGCTTCCAGTTCTGTGATCCTCACTGTGAAAGAGCTGGAAGCAGCATCATCTTGCAATGTGAACCTGCTTCGACTTGTCACCATGTCTGTGCATTTGTTGCGGTGGTCTCCCTTACAGAGGAACTTCCTGTTATCCCAGTGTTGTGGAGGATAAGGACACTGCAAAGTTAGTGGATTTCCTGCAGTACCATTTCTTTTAGTTGAGTTGACACAGCACCACTCTGTCAGATTGAAAGAGAAACAGTATTTCAGAATAATCAAATATTTAAGTTTCTTAGAGACTATTTGACAGCAAATAATGGTGCTTGGTGCTGGTGTAAAGAGCTATTACTGTGATTTACCTTCAACTTCCAGCTCAACAGCAGAGAAAACATCCACGTCAGAGTTTCTTTGGACACCACAGAGGTATGATCCTGAATCATTGCGAGTCAAACTGTTAATGGTCACTGTGAATGTTCCTGACACTTTGTCATCATCAAGTCTGAATCGCCCATTTTGTTTGGTGTCAGAGGTGATCAGTGCCTGCTGCAGACATGTGGAGGGTCGATTTCCTCTGCAGATGTACTTCAGGCTGTTCTGGTACTGAGACTCATACGGACAACTGACAGACTCAGAGTAACCCTCATAACTTTGAACTTTGGTCACAGTGTCACAGCATCTGTCTGTCAAGAAGGTAAACAACACCAAAAGATACGTTACAGCCACAAAACTATTACATATAAGATTTAAGTGTTTTTCTGCAAGTTAAAGTGCAGTTTTACAGAAGGTCAATTTTGCAGCAAAAAATACAGATAGTCCTGCACCCACATACCACTGTTTAAAGAAATTCAAATTTTATTTGTCACACACATAATCATAGACAGTACGACATGTAATGAAATGCTTATTGCATTACTTACTACACTGCTATGTCTGTATATCTGTATATTTAAAGAAATACAAACTTCTATTAGCCTGAAACTGAAGTACTTACCTTTAATTTTATCTTCTCACTATCAATCTATATTTGACTTTTGCAAAGCCACTTTTTTTTTTTTTACCTTGTACTAATTTCAGCTTGACTTCAGTGTAGATATCTTTTCCAGTTCTCGTCACCCCACACCAGTATTTTCCAGCATCCGTAGATTGAAGATCAAAGATAGTTGTTGTGAAGATTCGTTTGCTGTTGTCATCATAAATTGAGTATTTGGTTTTGCTTGCTTGTGATGTTGTAATAAGAACATCATCGCGGTCACAGTCATTCTTACATAGGTACTTCTCATGAGATACATAACTCTGATCATAGGAGCAGGAGACATTAACCTCTCTCCCCACATATCCAGTCACATGGATCATCCCCACTGCACTGGTCACACATCTCAGAGAAACTAAGAAGACAAAATATAATGTGAAAAGATCATGTTTTACTTTGTCAGGTCAGCTTTCTTACTAGCAAATTTAGTGCTGTTTAAAGAAATTAGAAGACCGAGACAGAGCTTCACTTACTGTTGCTTAATACTAAAACATACATTTATTTGTTAGTATACAGCTGGTTTTAATCTTTATCTGTTTACGTATTTAAATTACTTACTGCAGAAGATAAACAGCAGACTTTGAATGCTCCACATCTTTGCTCATCGAAATAGAAACGTAACAGGAAATATTGTCAGTACTGAAAAGCTTGTGCAGACACTAGGCTCATTTCATGTCATAGCAATATGAGGGGAGGGGGTGGAGCTAGACTATCAGGACATCAACATTGTTAGATGGCAGTTCATATAACGATATTTTAATAGTTTGTAAAATAGCTGACATATGACATCTAGTGGTGAAAGAAGTGCTATAAATGAAAAGTCTTGAATCAAAAGAGTTAAGTAATAGTATTTAACTATATTTAGTAGGGGTGGGGTATAATAATATATTATACAGTATAATCTTGTGATATTTTCTGTGGTGATATTATATTGATACAGGGACACCAAATACCATTATATATATATTTTTTAAAATAAAAAATTCTCTTGGAATAATGAAAACAAGAGGGCTCATCTCATGCACCTCCTGAAATAATGTTTGGCGAGCAAACTTATATTGATTATATTGATTATACTGATTATATCAGCTCAACCAAAAAGGCATCCAACACACTTGTATTTCCTAACGTACCTCCTAATTCAAAGCAGGCTATTGCTCCGTCACACTGAAGTAAAAATAGGCCCCGAATCTCCTTTCACCTGAAGGACAAAAAAACAAAACAAAAAATACAACAGAAATTGTGTCTGGCTTGTGACTGTACTAAATTTTTTCCTATTCTCCAACCGATTGCAAGTTGTGGTGATGAAATGGTTGGCCAGTGGATGGCCACTTTTTCACTGAGACCGCATTTCCTCTCCAGCTTATGAGTTATCTGTTTTAAGGTGCACATTTGAGAGTTATACCAGGGAGTCAAGTACTTCTGATTTGAGGCTCTTTTTCACAGCAACTACAGTATCTAGAGTGAAGAAGTAAAAATCTTCCACACTACTCACCTTGCAGAAGACAAAGGGGAGAACCACTTTTCTGCTCTCCATAAAACAATTATCACCTGGTCATCCGTTCTCCCCCTCTCTCCCCCTCTCTTTCTGGGTGTTAGATCTTCTGAGATGACATCTGCCCTCACACCCATTCAACATTCAATTATTGACATTTAACCCTTTAAGACCTACCATAGAACCAAGTCCGCCAGAGCTTATATTATATTTTTACATGCTGTAGAGCCGTTTTTGGGAGCATTTCAAGTTGCTATACATCAATACAACCATTACAGCCTAAATTTTAATAATATGTATGCATTAAGTGTATAGTAATTACATAAATTGCAAAAAAGTGCAATAAACTACAAATAAATTGAAAATCGTTTTTGTTTTTTTAACATATATTTCTAGTTAGAGAAATTTAAGAGGCTTATACCTCAAAACTGTAAATACAAAAAAGTTGCACAAAATAGTTTCCCACCACAGGAAATTTATTTTGAGTGTCTTCATAGTTTTATTTTTGAAATACACCAATTTTTATATACTGCAGGAAAAACGAAAATAAATATTATAGTGCAAATTTGCAAAAAAGCAGCATATGCATCAAAATAAACTATTTCCAGCAGTGCAATATGAGTCCTAAGCATCCCAGAAATGACACAGAAAGTCATAAAGTCAAACATAACTTTTAAAAACACCAGTATAGGCTCATGAGGCCTTGATGGTAAAAAACTACATTTCCACGAAAATGTCACGTCACTCCCGGTTTCGGGCAGGTCATGGCGGACATGCGATAGTTCGCGCTGACGTCTATTCCAACGTAGGAAGTGTTATGAAAAGCTGATCGGATTGGCAAAGCGTGTTTCTGGAATATTATGTTTTTGTTGCTGCAAGCGCTTTTTATGCAGTTTTTGCAAAGCTATATGTGGAAGGAAACTGTGACCTAGGACAAGCTGATGGCATAAGATGTAAGTACTTCTCCGGTTTCATATGCAAAAAAAATTATTGCGCTAGCTTACGTGGTTGCAGTGCTACCGGAATTTAAAAGTAGTTGCGCAAAACAGAGCGTGCCCACTCTGACCGGTTTTAAAGGGTTAATCACCTTATGTCCAGAAATATTGTGCAAAAATTTGCATGAAAAAAGTTGAGTGTTTATTGGTATCTACCATCATGCAAAATTTGAACATGTCATGTTAAAAAACAAGACATACGGACAAACAAGCAAACATAAAAACAAAAAAGGATTACATATTCACACCCTTTGGTGAACAAAAAAATAAGAGTCAATTATATTCAAATGTTGCAGCACTGAGGAAAATCTGCAATCTTTTTTGTCACAATACGTTTTATTGATTGACTTTCTATTAAAGTAACATGCTGACAGTTAAGAATTAGTGTAAACACTGTGCTAGGTAATTTTATATATTTTAGAGTCTATGTTTTCAACTAAAGTCATTTTTCAAATTTAATAGAGATATCTATAATGTTTGTCTATACTCATTTATTAAAAAGGGGAACATCTTTTGTCTTTTATCTACATCTTTTTTTTGTCATCCGGAAGTCCATAAATGTTCATCCCAGAAAATTACTCTTACTAATATACCTAAAATTTCTTTGGTATACTCCATCCTCCGTCATTTAAGTCATCATTTCATAAGGTTAGTAAATTTAATAATAAGGTTTATAATTAACATATAAGAAACCAACACAATACCAATTATTGGGTGATGCAATCTGAAGTCTACATTTATTTCAAATATTGCACTATAAACACTGTATTCAGTGTTAGACTAACACCAGCAGGAGGCTCACTGTGACACAATATCCAGTAAAAAGGAAGGTAGTTGTTTTAGAGGAAAGGGCTGGATGGGTTTGTATAAGTGCATATAACTGCTCAACAAAGAAAACACAGACCAATGAACAGTACATGCTGCAGAAACCTTACTGATGGACACATTTTGGATTTCCCTCCCCTACATATCACTGCAGGCAAAGTAGGATTATTGACTTACAGTTGCAAACCTCTGCCAGTGAGTCAAGTTGGAGTTTCATTCCTCAGTGTCAAAAAGAAAAATGTGCAGATAATTAATAAAAATAGGAGATATAATGAGCATCCAGCTGTGCCACATGCTGAACAAAATTTGCATATTAAACACAACTAACAGCAAATCAAGTTTTCTTGTATCCCATATATTCATAATTAAATGTGTTGTAGGCCCACTACCCTATTAAGACTTAGGATTTTAGTTTTCTTACTCCACTTCTTGCTGTACCCATCACCTACTCTTGGGGTTAATTTGCTCACGGTGACACAGTTGCTGAAAACATACAAAAATACATGTGGTTATTTTTTCTTACACATTGTAGTGTAAAGGTCTGTGAGTATATATGATACCTTTAACCCTGGAACATTATAAGTTGTTTATAGAACTTATAAAGAATAAATAACTAACACTCATCAGTAGCAGCACAGAGGGTATTGTGTAAACCACACACAGTGCTGAATCTGAAAACTAGAAACCAAAACAGAAAAAAGTGGACACTTCCTCAAAAAAATGAACGTAACAAACTTTCAAGGACATAACAGCAAAACATGTTTTGACATATTGGCTTAAATGTACTTTTACTTAAAGTAACCATGAAGCCATTACTATAACCAAAGCCAAATATTTATTCTAACTCCTATTGTGGAAATATACTTGTTCTCACAACACTTTTGTTACTCTTACCAACTTTTTTTTTTAAAACAAAAATGTTTATAGCAGTGGGTTTTCTTTAATAGAATACTCTGTCTCTTGTTGTGGGCTGTGTGGGCCAGAATTCAGGGGATTTTTGCCGGAAAGTAGGGCCAAGACAGCAGGTTCTTTCTCACAATAACCCAACCAGACTATTTGCAGATGATATTAAACATATTCTTAGTCAACTCTCTGCAGTATTATTGGGAACTGGGCAAGCACAGCACACAGTTCCAGCCTGGTCACATTGCTGTTTTCTTAGAGCAACTAGATCTAGCAGCCAAGATGGTCTAAATGTGGAGGACATTTTGTTTTTTGCCATTGCTCTAGTAGAAATGGTAACACCTCATAACACGACCCCTGAATAAGGCTCAAGTACCCTGTACTTACGTGCATTTTGCGGGCAACAAGTCAGGTTTTTGCAGGAAACAGTGAAACATTTATGATGTAAAACCAGCCATTAAGACGCAAGTACCCTATACTTGCATGCAGTTTGCAGGCAACAAGACTAAAGACTAAAGTGTATTAGAAAACAAAGGCTAGCATAAATACATCTGACCACCACCATGCCAGAGTATATTTAGATGTTGTTTGTGCAGACCAGAGCGAAGACCAGCACAGAGATGGGGAATTGAAACCAGGGTGAAGATCGGATTGACCACAGATATGAAGAAGTGAAATCAGCAGGGTGAAGGTTGGATTGAGTGCAGAGATGGGGACACATAAATAGGGTAAAAGTCATTATAAAGAAATATGTCAGTGAAGGTTCTCCGTCATCCAGGTCATCGTAGTCAAAGGAGCTTGCAAAGAAAAGCGTCTGGACTTCTTTAAGTTACTTGAAGACGTTTCACCTCTCATCCGAGAGGCTTCTTCAGTTCTAAGGTCAAATGGTGGAGAGTCCCAGATATAAACCTGGTGGGAGTGTCCCCCCACAGAGGGACAAAAGGACCCCCTGATGATCCTCTAATCGCCTGAGCCAAGGTGTGGAACTGGGTGTGGGTCCCAATCAGCCAGAGTTTCGGGTGAGTTCATTGTGAAACCTGGCCCCACCTTATCATGCGAATTCCTGAGGTCAGATGGCCCAGGGTGTGAGTGGGCGTTAAGGCGTCTGGGAAGGGATCTCAAAACTGGATTATAGATGGCAGAGAGTTGGTGTCGTAAACCACCGCCTCTGTTCAAAGATGGTCGCTCACAGTGGACATAGATGGCTTCTTTCACTCCTCTTTCAAACCATCTGTCCTCTCTGTCCAAAATGTGAACATTGGCATCCTCGAAAGAGTGTCCTTTATCCTTAAGATGCAGATGGACAGCTGAATCTTGTCCTGTGGAGGTTATAAAGAAATAGGAGAGGCAGGTTCCTAATCCAGATGTGACCTCGTCTGACCAGTGGAAAGAGGAGTGAGAAGAGGTTGTGACCAGCCTGTCCACGAACGAGGGAACGCCAAGTCTAAACCAAGGCCTCTCTCCAACAGTTTTGATGAATTAGATTGAAGCACAATTCAATATATAATCCTGTGTAATGATAAGTTAGGCTCATTCTCTTTTAGGAAGCTGGGTACAGCTAACTGCTTACAAACTATGTTTTTTTGACTGAGGGAAAACTGCTTGAGGCAAATAAATACTTAAAGACTGGATTATGGCAACATCCCACTTTTGTCTCAGAAGAAAAGAATCCTCAACAAGAGACCCAAATTGTACTTTAAATAATTTTAAGTATCGTAGCTAAGTAAGTACTGCTTAAGTAATTTTCTGCATAATAGATATTTAACTATTCAAATGACTTTTTATATTCCCTATAAAATTAATACAGTGATAATAACTTTTCTCCATTTCTTATTGAAAATTATACAATTAAAATTTGGAGAGCATAGGCATCATCTGAGCATTACAAATGGAGACAAGCTGAGTTATTTTCACTAAACTTGAATTAAAAAAGAACATGAAACAATTATGTTTTTCCTCAGTGAGTATATCCGACAGCTGCCCTGTCTTGTTTGCGAGACATCTAACCCATGCATACTTTGAGAATACATCTATACATGTTAGCAGGTATCTCACATCATCATTATCTGCTGAATATTCAGGCATATCAACCAGGTCGGCTTGAAACTGTCTTTCGATCTCATTCACCAATAATCTATTTCTGGGAAAATGTATCCTCACAGTTTTATGAAGAGTGTAAGTGTCATCTCCTTCTAAATAACGTGTCACCTGCAATAGTGGTGGCGTTACACCTGTTGCCTCTCCCGCTGCTATATGTAGCTTATTTACACCACCCAGCCCTGCAGAATGGGCTGGATCATGATATATTTTATACAAGGTGTTTTTCATGATCTGTTTGAGGCACAAATGACTAAGATGTTGATGTTAAGACATCTTTTTATTTAATTCACATTCACAATGAATACTGAACAGCATACATTAAATCTTACGCTTCCCTATGAGTAATTCATGATCATGCGGACCAGTCTCAGTTTAACAGTATCATCATAATCCAGTATGTGGTCGAGAACATCTTCAATGGCTAGTTCTATGTTTAATGATGGTTTAAGGTCATGAAGAACAGACATCACAATGCATGTGGGATCATTATTAGCCTTCCAGATGTTGTATGACCAGAGGAAGAGTCGGGTGGCAGGGATGAGCCGTGGCGTTCATAGTCTCTTCATGATCTTGTCATAGTGGTCTGCGTAGAAAAACTCAACTGGGTGTCCTCTGTAAAAATGAAAACCACAAGGTCTTAATTAACACACACACGTGCGCTAACCTACCATTTATTTATTTAGTGGTCAGACGGTCTTATGATTTTAGGTCTGAAAAAAGTGCATATGTGTTACTACTCACCCCTATATCACAGGTCACACATCTCACAGTAACTATAAAGACAATGTGAAAATATTATGTTTTATTTGAAGCAATGTTAGCGCTGTAAAAAGAAATTAGATGACTGGTACAGTCTGTGCTTAGTGTAAAATATGGTATTGCTATTTTTTTTTCTGATCTCACTGCACACAACTAAACAACAAGCCACAGCCTTTGTTTCTACAGTGGGGACCAAAAGAAGGAACTCAATTAATTTCATTTGCATCAAAAAATGTTCATCTTACCCACTGACAGCTCAATCTTGGTGTAATTTCCAACTCTCCACTGTGGGTCTGACCCACACCAGTATGTCCCAGTATCATGTACATCTAAGTATGTGATCATCACAAAGAAGGAGCTGGAGGCAGCATCATCTTGCAGTGTGACCCTTTGATCCATCGAGATGTCTGTGCATTTGTTGCGTTGGCCTCCCTTACAGAGGAACTTGCTGTTATTTTGGTGTTGTGGAGGATAAGGACACTGCAACTGTAGTAGATTTCCTGCAATACCATTTATGTGTTTTGCTTTGACACAGCACCACTCTGTCAGATCAAAAAAGAAATGGTATTATTTAATCATGAAGTATTCAAATTTCACAAAAACTATTTGACAGCAAACAATGTCTTCTTGGCACTGGTGTAAAGAGCTATTACTATGAACTCTCACCTTCAACTTCCAGCTCAACAGCAGAGAAAACATCCAGCTCAGAGTTTCTTTGGACACCACAGAGGTATGACCCTGAATCATTCTGAGTCAAACTGTTAATGGTCACTGTGAATATTCCTGACACTTTGTCATCAACAAGTCTGAATCGCCCATTTTGTTTGGTGTCAGAGGTGATCAGTGCCTGCTGCAGACATGTGGAAGGCTGGTTTCCTCTGCAGATGTACTTCAGGCTGTTCTGGTACTGAGACTCATACGGACAACTGACAGACTCAGAGTATCCCTCATAACTTTGAACTTTGGTCACAGTGTCACAGCATCTGTCTGTCAAGAAGGTAAACAACACCAGAAGAAGTGTTACACCCATAAATGGCTATATATAAGGAATAAAATTTTCATATTTCAAGTCATTGTTTTAATGTTTTTTGGTTTTGTTGAGGTTTACTTCTTCTTGACCTCATCAATCTGTTTGATATCCCAGCTGGAGAAGAAGGGTCAGATGAGGCTGGAGTATTTTCCATCAAAGCTTTATTAACAATGCACACTGGAAAATCCCCCTACATGGAGCCACAGCAAGCACCAAGTGGATCTGAGGAGCACTGCTCATACACACCTTTATAGAGTAAGTGGAGGGGCTGCCCTGTGCCACCCCTCTTCAGTAGTTTTCCACTAATTCTATTGTTCAGTCAGCTTTTACTCCTCATTTTCGACAGGCAGACCCCCACTGTCAATAAATTCCTTATTCTACACAGTTACACACCAGAACTTATAGCTAAATCAACTAGTTGACAACAAAAGTCCACTATAGTCCTCTAAACAGGGGTTGACAAAGTCATCCCAACAAAACACAGTTATGAATCATTTCCTATTCTTCTAATCTACAGTCACACCGTATTATGTAAGTAAACCTAAGCACATTCTATTCTAATCATTGTTTTATTCTACTCACAAATGCTTCACATAGATTTATAAAGTTGTGACTTTTTTCTATCCTGCAGTGCATGTATGACGGTTTAAATATATTTACTATTTGTATTTATTATTTTATCTCTTCATCAGTTTTTTAAGTGTTGTTGCTACTGGTCTGTAGATGTTTATCTATCAGGCTAAATCAGTGGGATGAATGAATGTGATCTTAATTAAAGATTCAACTAAACCCAACCAGTGACTGTTGAGTTAAACTACAGTTAAACAGTATGTTGATGCTACAGCAGAATTAGCCGGTAATGGCAGTACATTTAACTTTCTTTATATAATTTTTAATCACTTTAAATGTACAATTCATCTTGTCCATGTCTTTATTTACCTGGTACTAATTTCAGCTCGACTTCAGTGTAGATGTCTGCTCCAGTTCTGGTCACTCCACACCAGTATTTACCAGCATCCGTGGATTGAAGATCAGCGATGGTTGTTGTGAAGATTCGTGCTGTTTTGTCATCATGGGTTGTGTATTTGTTTTTCACGGAGTGTGATGTGGTAATAAGAAGATCACTGTCACCACAGTCGTTCTTACACAGGTACTTTTCATAAGATTCATAACCCTCATCATAGGAGCAGGAAATGTTAACCTCTCTCCCCACATATCCAGTCACATGGATCACCCCTGCTTCACAGGTCACACATCTCAGAGCAACTGTAAAGACAATTTGAAAATATTATGTTTTATTTGAAGGAATGTTAGTGCTGTAAAAAAAAAATCAGATAACCAGGACAGCCATCTAACTTTTCATAACTGGTCCTGCATACTGCTCCTTAACAGTAAAACAGATAAATATACTGTTTAATCTACATCTGCCTTTGACCTTTATATGTTTATTTATTTATTCTTTTAAAATACTTACTGCAGAGTATGAAAAGCAGGTTTTGGAGGCTCCACATCTTTGCTTTGGCTGATTGAAATTTAAGATTTGAAAATGTTAAGCAGACACTGTGGTCTTTTACAGCAATGCGAAGGGACGTGCAGAGCTGAACTATAAGTACAGAGGGGATGGCGCTTTCTTCCATGGCCCTTCCTCTAAATGTATTTCAGTAATTTATAAAATAGCTGACATAGGCCATCTGGTGGTGAAAGAAGTATCCAGAAGTTAGAAGTGTTAAGAACAGCACTGCCAAAAAAAAAAGTTATAACATCTAGGAAATTGTACTTACAGATTTGAAAGTCCAAGCTTTCACTGCAGAAAAGTAAACCTCAGAGGTTTTGTGTTTTATCCTGTTGACATCAAGCATGCATTAATATAAAAGCATCATTAATCTCCTGATTTTGTTTCAGTTCCAAAGCATGAATTCAAAATCGGGAGAATTTATAGAGGCCAATGCCGACATGTAGGGAAAAAATCATCTGCACCTCGGGACCTGCACAGATTCTTCTATGCATGGATAGGATAGACTGTCTGTGAGATCGAGGAGCTTCTTCCAAATTCTCCTCTCAGACAACTCAACTGGAGTCTAAAGTTCAGTTCACTGACTCCTTTGGCATTGGCTGCCTTCACTCTGCTGCTCTTGCAAACTGCCAACACATAGTGATAGACCTTAACAGATCCCAGTCCTCATAATAATAATAATAATAATAATAATAATAATGGATTGCATTTATATAGTGCTTTTCAAGGCACCCAAAGCACTTTACAATTCCACTATTCATTCACTCTCTCATTCACACACTGGTGGAGGCAAGCTACAGTTGTAGCCACAGCTGCTCTGGGGCAGACTGACAGAAGTGAGCCATATCGCGCCATCGGCCCCTCTGGCCAACACCAGTAGGCAGTAGGGTAAAGTGTCTTGCCCAAGGACACAACGACCAGGACAGAGAGCCCGGGGATCGAACCGGCGACCTTCTGGTTACAGATACGCTTCCCAACCTATCTATTTAAAAAAGTAAATGAAAGTAACAGATGATTAGTTATTTTTAAAAAGCTATTTACAGAAGCCATGGCCTCGGTGAAAACAGAAAACAGTTTTAAAAACAATAAATACTAATTATAGAACCAGCTATTGTACTTAAGTAACAATAAAGTTAAAAATTAGAGTAAAAATCTTCAGGTACCTGTGCTTTACTTGAGTACACTTTTCTGATGAGTTTTTACACACACACACATATAGATACTTTCTACTCATTACATTTTCAAAACAGGCTCATTACTTTAGTTTTAACACATTTGGGTGAACATGCTGTTCCATCATGACCATGTCACGCTTTGCCTGCCTGTTTTAGTAGATAAAGGTGAATGGCTTGGACATGAATTCAGCTGCGGTTTGGGGAAGGTCTCGATTATTAAATAGTGAAGTGAAGAAGTTAAAGAATTGAAAAGGGGAGTGAGGCTGAGGCATGTAAAGGAGCATAAACAGCTTGTAGAACTGGGGGAACATCTAGATAAGAACCAGAAGGAGCGTGTTTGGAGGCGTGGTCCCGCTCTTGAAATTCAGGCGCTTTATCTCCAAATTGTATTATTTCAAATCTTGGTTCTTACTTTTATGGCCTTAGGAGTTGGTGATCCCCAACTATCTTAGAACAGGGGTGGGCAACTCCAGGCCTCGAGGGTCGGCGTCCTGCAGGTTTTAGATGTGTCCTTGAACCAACACAGCTGGCTAAATGATCTCCTCAAAATGTCCTGAAGTTCTCCAGAGGCCTGGTAACGAACTAATCGTGTGATTCAGGTGTGTTGTCCCAGGGTGATATCTAAAACCTGCGGGACACCGGCCCTCGAGGCCTGGAGTTGCCCATCCCTGTCTTAGAACTAATTTACTCCCAAGCTGGATCCTTAGGTCCACAGATAGAGATCTTCTAGTGATCCTACATATCTATCTAAAAACTAAAGGGGACTCTGCTTTCCAAACCTTAGCACCAAAACCTAGCTTATTACGTTCTCCTGCTAACTTTGACTTTGTGGCATGCTTTAAAAAACACTTTAAAACTCTAATCAGACGGACATTTGGATAATGTTTTTGTGTTCTGTGTTGTTTTATTGGGTTCATGTGTGTTCATTTTGATCCTGTACTAACTTTCTTTTTTTTAAAACCTCTGTAAAATGTTGACTGATTTCTTGTAATAAAAACCTAGTCTTCTTTCTGATTATTACTCATGCATCACTCAGCAGTAATCTGCTGATTATGTTTCCAACTCATTAATTTTTTGGATTGTAAATATTCAGAATCCACTCCTAAAGCTTTAAGTGGCACCATTACAAGTAAGCCCTAAAGAATTATGAGATTTATTACAAAGTGCAAGTACTGAATTCACAGCTTTAAGAAGCTGGGTACATGAGATGGAAATCCTTGTGATTTTTACATGCAACAGAAACAGTGGGTGTAGAAAGTCACAAATTTGTTAATCACTTCAAATTAACCTCAGTTTGAATACAGCAAATATAGCAAAAACATAATAGTATATAATAGAATTACAGTGCGAAAAGGCACAACCTGATACAGCATTAAAAATATTAATGCTATCAGCATTACTAACAGTGTGTGTGTGTGTGTCATTTTAGTAAAGTAGCTAATTAAACTAGCTATTATCAAGTAGACTGCAACCTCTTCCTTTAACAGTTTTACATTTACAATTTTTCTCTTGTAAATCAAGCAATAAAAACCAAACCAAGCCCATACAGTAAAAACAGTTTGTCACAAAACCTTGTTCTACAGAACAAAAAAATAAAGGAGTCAGTTCTGTAAAAGCATTGATGAAAGCGGCAGAGTTTTTTAATTAACAAAAGTTACACAAACTGTAACACAAACACAGCTACATACATGTGCTTGGCATCATTATCTCTTTTTTCTTACACAGAAAACAACCAGTGATTTACACATCTTGAGAAAATAAACATATTGTGGTGAATCTTCTGTTGTTATTCTAATAATGGTCATCCATCCATTGTGTTCTGCTTATCCTCGTCAGGGTTTGCCTGCTGGAGCCTATCCCAGCTGTCATAGGGCCAGAGGCAGGGTAGACCCTGGACAGGTCACCAGTCTATCGTAGGGCTAACACAGAGAGACAGACAACCATTGTCTCCATCCCCAGAATCATCAGTTAACCTAACACCCATAAGTGCATGTCTTTGGACTGTGATAGGAAGCTGGTGTACATGGAGAGAACACAAGCAAACATGGGGAGAACATGCAAACGCCACACCGCACCACTGTGTTACCATATGGCCATAATTTACAAAAGAACTTCATGTTTTCTTTAGTAGATCCTGGCAAATTCAGCATTCTATTATTTTCATGACTACAGACAAGAAAGTATTTGTTCTTGGTGAACCTTCTGATGATTTTTCCTTTAAGTAACATACGGACTCCCAAGGCATAGTGTGAAACTGTGTTGTGTGTTTTTTATATTTTACACTTTGCACCACTGTGATATACTTTCCACTACAGTCCAGTGAATATATATGTTATATCCAGACACTGAAATAAATGTATTATTATGTGTCGCCAAACTGTATTTTATCTTACTTTGCTTATTTAGTTAGCTCACGCTCATGTTGATAATTTACATTTGGAGAATTCTACATTTTTATTTTAAAAAGAGTAGAAAGTTTTATGAACACTCTAAGGAATACTAATGAAATGAATGGACCACAGCTGTGAACTCAATTCATGTTTTTCTATTATGGAAACTTTCATTACAGTGGATTTCTTCTGTTGTGGGCATGTTTGCGTAGACCTCTTCATCTCTACCTGGATCTTCATGGTGGCTACAGGCGCGTTGCTTTTTGTAGGTCAAGACACTTTCTTGATTTCCATAAATCTAAAAAAGAATCAGCACACAGTAAGCAGAACAATGAACAACACACATTGCAGAGACCTGGGCTGTTGGAACCATTTTGAAAAAAATGTCTATACATTGGCATTTCAGCCAAAGTAGCCTGATGCTTCCTCCAGCAAGTCAAGTTGCAGTATTAATTTATGTTCATCCAGGGTTATAATAACCAAAATTCAGTAAACATTTTTTTAAGGAATTATAGTTAAGGGTAATAAATGTAACAGCACACAAATTCTATAGTCAGTGTTCTGGAAGTGCAGCCTGTTGGTCAATAGTCACTCTTTCATGTCAGTAACTGAAATTCAGGCGCTTTATCTCCAAATTGTATTATTTCAAATCCTGGTTCTTACTTTTATGGCCTTAGGAGTTGGTGGTCCCCAACTATATCTTAGAACAGGGGTGGGCAACTCCAGGCCTCGAGTGTTGGTGTCCTGCAGGTTTTAGATGTGTCCTTGAACCAACACAGTTGGCTAAATGATCTCCTCAACATGTCCTGAAGTTCTCCAGAGGCCTGGTAACAAACTAATTGTGTGATTCAGGTGTGTTGACCCAGGGTGATATCTAAAACCTGCGGGACACCGGCCCTCGAGGCCTGGAGTTGCCCATCCCTGTCTTAGAACTAATTTACTCCCAAGCTGGATCCTTAGGTCCACAGATAGAGATCTTCTAGTGATCCTACATATCTATCTAAAAACTAAAGGGGACTCTGCTTTCCAAACCTTAGCACCAAAACCTAGCTTATTACGTTCTCCTGCTAACTTTGACTTTGTGGCATGCTTTAAAGAACACTTTAAAACTCTAATCAGACGGACATTTGGATAATGTTTTTGTGTTCTGTATTGTTTTATTGGGTTCATGTGTGTTCATTTTGATCCTGTACTCTTTCATGCCACAATGTAACAATGTACCATGATACACTTACTAAAAGTGTACAGTTAATGTCACACTGTGATATAGAAGTGAAAACAGGTCAAGGGAGCACTTCTCTTTTAACTCTTGTGTTCAAAACAATTAGACTACATCTTCCTATTTAATTAAATCGCCAAATAAATTTTACATATTAAAGGTTGTTTGGACTATGAGTAAAATCAGTCATTTCTTTTATTGTAATTATTTATAGTGGAGTGTGTTATAGACGCACAACTCTATTAAGACTCTTTCTCTAAGACTTACTCTGCTTCCTGTTGCACCCATCACTTCCTTTGAGCTCTTTGCCTTGGGTGTATGTTTGCTCGTGGTGTCACCAGCTTCAGAAAATACACAGCATTAGATGTGGTTATGCTAGTTTTTCATGCATATCTGAGTTTAAGGGTCTCTGTGTGTATATGAATGTAACAATACCTTTGCGACATCTGTACTTATAAACAATAACTAGAACACACATTAGCAGCAGCGCAACGGGTACTGTGTAAACCACATAGAGTGCTGCATCTGAAAAATAGAAACCAAAACAGAACACAGTAAAACTGCAGTTTCAATAACAATCTTTCGTGGACCTAACAGCAGACCCGTGGACTTAGGTAATGGTTTCATGACCTTTGGTTTATACGTTATGTGTGTAACTTAACTGTGGTTACTGGTTCCCACACCCACAGATGTTTTAACATATTGGCTTGACTCACTTCACTTCATGTAACCATGAAGCCATAACCAAAACCAAATGTTAACCATAATTCATGGTGTAAAATGTATTTCTTGTCACAACACCTATCAGCTGAAGTACACACTAACAGACACACACGTGTTTCCTGTATCTGTAAAAGTTTTACCTGGGATTCTTGTTCCCACTGTGGTGCCTGGAGTTACAGTGCTGGTGTGCTGCAGAAAGACTGTAAGAGAAAAAAAAACTCTTAGTGCTCTCAGCAACTATATTTCAGAGACAGATTATAGTCAAAAAAGTCAAAAACACTGGGTCATTTGACCAAATGTTTGTACCAAAACACTTTTTCACATTTTCTCCATTGAATTACCAGGAAACAGATAAATCAACCAAGGAACCAGTGCTTATTTCTGTTACTGTATTTCAATTCAATTCAATTCAATTTTATTTATATAGCGCCAAATCACAACAAAAGTCGCCTCAAGGCGCTTCATAGATACAGAGAAAAACCCAACAATCATATGACCCCCTATGAGCAAGCACTTTGGCGACAGTGGGAAGGAAAAACTCCCTTTTAACAGGAAGAAACCTCCGGCAGAACCAGGCTCAGGGAGGGGCGGCCATCTGCTGCGACCGGTTGGGGTGAGAGAAGAAAGACAGGATAAAAGACATGCTGTGGAAGAGAGACAGAGGTTAATAACAGATATGATTCAATACAGAGAAGTCTGTTAATACATAGTGAGCGAGAAAGGTGACTGGAAAGGAAAAACTCAATGCATCATGGGAATCCCCCGGCAGCCTACATCTATTGCAGCATAACTAAGGGAGGATTCAGGGTCACCTGGTCCAGCCCTAACTATATGCTTTAGCAAAAAGGAAAGTTTTAAGCCTAATCTTAAAAGTAGAGATAGTGTCTGTCTCCCGAATCCAAACTGGAAGCTGGTTCCACAGAAGAGGGGCCTGAAAACTGAAGGCTCTCCCTCCCATTCTACTTTTAAATACTCTAGGAACAACAAGTAGGCCTGCAGAGCGGGAGCGAAGTGCTCTAATAGGGTAATATGGTACTACAAGGTCATTAAGATAAGATGGGGCCTGATTATTTAAGACCTTGTATGTGAGGAGCAGGATTTTGAATTCAATTCTGGATTTAACAGGAAGCCAATGAAGGGAAGCCAAAACAGGAGAAATATGCTCTCTCTTTCTAGTCCCTGTCAGTACTCTTGCTGCAGCATTTTGGATTAGCTGAAGGCTTTTCAGTGAGTTTTTTGGACATCCTGATAATAATGAATTGCAGTAGTCCAGCCTGGAAGTAATAAATGCATGAACTAGTTTTTCAGCGTCACTCTGAGACAGGATATTTCTAATTTTAGAGATGTTGTGCAAATGGAAGAACGCAGTCTTACATATTTGTTTAATATGTGCGTTGAAGGACATATCCTGGTCAAAAATGACTCCAAGGTTCCCCACAGTGTTACTGGAGGCCAAGGTAATGCCATCCAGAGTAAGAATCTGGTTAGATACCATATTTCTAAGCTTTTCAGCGCCGAGTACAATGACCTCAGTTTTATCTGAATTAAGAAGCAGAAAGTTAGTGGCCATCCAAGTCTTTATGCCTTTAAGACATTCCTGCAGTTTAACTAATTGGTGTGTGTTATCTGGCTTCATGGACAGATAGAGCTGGGTGTCATCTGCAGAGCAGTGAAAATGTATGCTATGTCTTCTAATGATGCTGCTTAGGGGAAGCATGTATAATGTAAACAGAATTGGTCCTAGCACTGAACCCTGTGGAACTCCATAATTAACCTCAGTGTGTGAAGAGGACTTCATGGAGTTTCATAGACATTAAATTGGTCATGTTTGTCAATCTGTTTTTAAAACCAAAGGTGATTGTGCTTTTGAGGTTGTAGCGCACAAACTGTGAAACAGACGTCCCCCAGTCAGTCAGCTTGGCTGACTCAATCTTCAATCCACCCTATCTTCAGCCTGACGTTTTTTTTTTTTTTGTTTTTTTTTTTTAATTGTGAAACATTTTTTAACTCTGTGTTTCTAAAAGTGCTACATAAATGAAGTTATTGTTATATATTCCATGGTATCAGTTTTCACAATATTAATACTCAGGTGATAGTTACACTTTCAAGGTTTGCTTGATTCCTATTTTATATTTGTAGTTAATACATGCGAGCACATAGCACATAAGCTTGTATAACTTAACAAATTCTAATATTTACATACAGCAAAACAAAACAAACCCAAAACAGATTTCAGATAAATGTTTATCTGATAAGTAACGAGTAGGCGAGGTTGTCAGCAGTTCTATTTCTGTGGTGCTATTTGTTGTGCTCACTGTGAGCTTCATACAGACAGTTTTCTTTTTTCATTTGTTCACACCTCAGACAGCTGAACTGAGCCCAAACAAGTAAGTAAGTAAGTAAGTAAAATTTATTTATATAGCACATTTCACAGATAAAAATCACAAAGTGCTTTACAATAAGATCAGACATACAAGTTAAAATTAATTAAAAGCCCGTTTGTATAAAAATGTCTTCAGCTGCTTTTTAAAGGAGTCAGTAGAGTCTAGACAGCGTAAAGACAACGGCAGAGAGTTCCACAGCCTAGGTGCCAGTGCCTGAAAAGCCCGATCCCCACGTGTTTTAAACCTAGTACGTGGGACCACCAGTAGCCTCTGACCTGAAGACCTAAGTGCTCGGGATGAAGCATGAGGTTTCAACAGGTCAGAGATATACTGGGGAGCTTCACCATGTAGAGCTCTAAAAGTTACAACTAAAATTTTAAAATGAACCCTAAAATTTACAGGCAACCAATGAAGAGAAGCCAAAACTGGAGTAATGTGTGACCTCTTATTTGTACCAGTTAAAAGTCTTGCCGCTGCATTCTGTACAGACTGAAGGCGATCCAGAGCTGATTTGTTAAGACACGTAAAAAGACCGTTACAATAATCCAAACGAGAAGAAATAAAAGCATGAATAATCATCTCAAGTTCTGCCTTTGACACCAGTAGTCTGAGTTTAGAAATGTTTCTTAGATGATAAAAACAGTTCCGGACAAGTTGTTTAGAATGTTTCTCAAGAGACATTGAACTGTCAAATATAACACCTAAGTTTCTGAGACTCGACTGAAATGAAGAGTCTAAAAAACTTATATGCTGCCTAATTTCTGAGAGCATGTGATCAGGTGCAATAATCAAAGTTTCTGTTTTATCTGCATTTAACTGAAGGAAATTGTCATTTAACCATTGTTTGATTTCTGACAGACAATTATTTAAACAAGACAATTTATACAACTCAGAAGCTTTGAAAGAACAGTACAACTGAATGTCATCAGCATAGAGATGATAAGAAATATTATTGTAACGTCTGATAATGTGGCCTAGAGGGAGTATATACAGCAAAAAGAGAATAGGACCTAAAACAGATCCTTGAGGTACCCCAGAAGGCAGAACTGATGTTTCCGACAGCACATGATTTATACAGACAGTAAAGGATCGTTCAGATAGATACGACATAAACCATTTTAAAACAACACCAGTAATCCCAAACAAGTCCTTCAGCCTATTTATCATGATGTTGTGATCAACAGTGTCAAAAGCAGAGCTGAGATCCAACATAACCAGAACGGTGTACTCTCCAGAGTCTGCTGCCATCAGAATGTCACTAGACACTTTAAGCAAAGCGGTTTCAGTAGAGTGCAATTTGCGGAAACCAGACTGGAAAATGTCCAGAACATTGTTCTTTTCCAAAAAGTTGTTAAGTTGTTCTGCAACTGTTTTTTCCAAGATCTTTGACACCAATGGTAATTTTGATATTGGCCTGTAACTGCTTGGAAGAGATGGGTCCAAATTTGGTTTCTTTAATATTGGTTCAACAATAGCTTGTTTAAAATAGCTGGGAACTGAGCCAGTATAAAGAGAAGTATTAATTATTTCCAGAATACAGGGGCCAATAGAGTCAAACACACTAATGAAAAATGATGGAGGAAGTACATCAAGGTGGCTTGAGGTCAGTTTCATTCGACCAAGCAGAGCACTGATGTCCTGTAAGGTAACAGGAGTAAAAGAGGACCAGGTATCAGAGGTAAGCAACGTGTCAGTGTGATACTGAGAGGATGATGGCGAGATATTAGACCTGACAGCAGCGACCTTATTAACAAAATAGTTTAAAAAGTCATTACAATCAGATTTAGTATAGACTGGTACATGAGGAATATCAGGAGAGACAATGTTTTTAATTGTATCAAACAATACTCTGGGATTTTTCTTTTTTGAAGCTATTAGATTAGCAAAATATTCAGTTCTGGCATTTTTTATCATGTCGTTAAGTGAGAAAATTGATTCCTTCAGATGTACCCTATGGACCTCAAGCTTGGAAGCCTTCCATAAACGTTCCAATTTGCGACAATATCTCCTAAAATTTCGAATATTTTCATTTATCCAAGGACAGAAATTTGAAGAATGGACAACATTTAGTTTCAGAGGTGCCACCGTATCTAAAATAGATTTACATTGATTGTTAAAAGACAAAATAAGTGAATCCATATCATTTTGAGCCATGCGAGGGACAAACATGGCAGAGAACCTTCTAGCAGCATCCTGGTTTATAATCCGCCTTTGGATCATCAATTTAGGAGGTGAAGGATCCACGTAAAATGACAAATTAAAGAATATACAACTATGGTCACTCACATGGACATCTTCCACACATACATCATGTATATTTAAACCCAGGGAGAAAACAAGATCAAGAGTGTGGCCCTTTGTATGTGTGGGGCCAGAAACATGCTGCTTAAAGTTAAAAGACTCAGTGATAGTGATGAGCTCAGCAGCAGTGTTACAGGAAGCGTCATCAATATGAAGGTTTAAGTCTTCTAATATTACAACCTTCTCCAGTTTAATGATCGATGTCAGAAGGTCGTTAAATTCAGTTAGAAAGACCCCAGCAGGTCCAGGAGGTCGATAGATTAAAATACAGTAAAAGGTTTTCAGAGAACCGACCTTCATCATCTGTGACTCAAATGAAGAAAAGAAGTCCGAGGTCATCAGTTTGCATATGAGTCTGTCCTGGTAAACAGCAGCAAGTCCTCCACCACTTTGCTGCCACGTCTCAGTCAGACACATAAAATCTAGAGACTCTTTAATAAAAAGATCATTTAGAATAAATGATTTGTTCGTTATAGAGCGAACGTTTAGCAGGGCGAACCGAATTGATGACGGTTTATCTGCGGAATCTACAGCTGACTGCAGCGGTACTTGAATTAAACACCTGTGCACACCTGTGGACCTGCCGGGCAGGGCGGCGACTCCAGAGTTGGGAAAAACCTTGATCGATGAGCAGACGTAGCTGTCACCAGCAAAACGGAAAATGGATGACGGACACAGAGTGAGCGAACTGCTTTCAAGCCATGGGGCTCGGGTCCCAGGCGCCGTAACATCCCCAGCAAACGACAGGAGAGGAACTGGTCGCAAGCACCGAGAGTCACCCCACAGCCAAGCAGCTAGCCTCCGGTACCTTCTCCGTTTCACCTGGACGCCGGCCCTCGTTCCCCTTTTTCGTCTCTTGAGGGTGGAAATGCCGCGGGGTGTGCATAGTAGCACGCACTCAGGTGAGGAACACACCAGAGGAGGAGGAAAAGTTTTTCTGTAGCTGTCCCAGCTGTCACAGTAGATCTCCATTGAGTCTTTGATGTTTAACAGTGTATCCCGATCATAATTTAAAGCAGCAGAAGCAAAGTCAGAATACAAAAGAGCAAAAAATATATTCCAAACGACAAGTGACGACAGTGAAAAACTACACTGTCGCCTCCAACGTGCTGTAGCAGCAGCGGCAAAGCCAAACACAGGCGCCATTGCAGCAAACCAATGATGTTTGCACTATACCCAAACAAGCACACAGCTTACACATCTCTTAGATGCATTATATATACAAAAGTGTTCACAGCCTACCTGACAGCTCAATCTTGGTGTAGTTTCCAACTCTCCACTGTGAGTCTGTCCCACACCAGTATGTCCCAGCATCATCTGCTTCCAGTTCTGTGATCTTCATCATGAAAGAACTGGAAGTAGCATTATCTTGCAGTGTGAACCTCCTTTGACTCACCGCCATCTTTGTGCAATTGTTGCGGTGGTCTCCCTTACAGAGGAACTTGCTGTTATGCCGATATTGTGGAGGATAAGGACACTGCAAAGTTAGTGGATATCCTGCAATACCATTTATTGTAGTTGATTTGACACAGCACCACTCTGTCAGATTGAAAGAGAAAAGGTAGTTTAGAATCACCAGATATTCAGCTTGTTGGAGCTTATTGAGGAGAAATCATTGATATATTCAGGCTGATGTAATTAAGTATAACTATGATCTCTCACCTTCAACTTCCAGCTCAACAGCAGAGAAAACATCCACGTCAGAGTTTCTTTGGACACCACAGAGGTATGACCCTGAATCATTACGAGTCAAACTGTTAATGGTCACTGTGAATGTTCCTGACACTTTGTCATCATCAAGTCTGAATCGTCCATTTTGTTTGGTGTCAGAGGTGATCAGTGCCTGCTGCAGACATGTGGAGGGCCGGTTTCCTCTGCAGATGTACTTCAGGCTGTTCTGGTACTGAGACTCATACGAACAACTGAAGGACTCAGAGAATCCCTCATAACTTTGAACTTTGGTCACAGTGTCACAGCATCTGTCTGTCAAGAAGGTAAACAACACCAGAAGTATTACAGCCAAAAAATGGTTATATATGAAGAACAAGAGTTTCATATTCAACTCATTGTTTTAAAGTCTTTCACTTGCTTCACATACATGCTTATATGAGGGTTTAAATATATTTACTGTTTGCATTTATTATTTTATCTCCTCATTAGTCACTGATTTAATGTCCTTTGCTTGTTTCACATACATTTATAAAGTTGTGACTTTTTTCCACCATGCAGTGCTTATTTCATCTTTTCTGTTTGCATTTATTGTTTTATCTACTCTTGAGTGTTTTATGTCTTTTTGTTACTGGTCTGTACATGTTTATCCATCAGGCTTAAGCACTGAGATGTCAGCATAGGATCTTAAGATTGATTCAACTAAACCCAACAAATGACTGTTGAGTTAAACTACAGTTAAACCAGACGTTCCCAAAGTGTGGGGCCCGCCCCCTAGGGGGGGCGCAGAGCCATTGCAGGGGGGGCGCGGCATGAAAAGGGAAAAAAAAAACAAAAACCAACGCTTGGACACTGCTAGCACGGGCGCCCACACAAAGGCAAAGCAGGAGATGAAGCATAGCTGAATATGTTTCCAAACCAACTTCATTCTAAGCCAAAGACTAGAAAATATGGTGAAGCACATCTTCCCTTTGGTTTCACCTGCACAAATGCTGAGGTAGGTCTCCTTGCAGGATTGGTTTTCCCTTCGTTGGGAGCAGCGCTGGGCTGTTTAAATCATGGACAAACAGTATCCCACATTCTTGATTTGTAGTTCACAAACACTTGTTGTAATGACTAACTACTCTTGACATTTTGGAGATGTTAGCTCTTTATACAGTAAAGTTACAGCGGGATACAAATAACATCAGGCTGATCCTGCCACAATTTGTTCCCCGGTTCAAATCACGGACAAACAGCGTCCAACAGTTGTTTATGTTTTTGAACCCATTTTGCAGAGGGATTTTTTGAAAAATGTATTGATAGCAATGTTGAATATTATTACACAGAAAAAAACAACTACATGTAAAATAATTACACCGTGACGCCTCTGCCTTTGTAAATGGAGGGACAGTAACTGCATGTATATGTAAGCGTGTAAAACCTGCAGATAGTCAGATTAACAGTATTTCGTCTCTATCTGCCATTCTGCAATTCATCTCATGTAAACAATAACGTGCACACAGCGTGACGTGAAAAAAGGCACATACCTTTGACATTGCATGACGAACTCTGTATTCCTCATCCAGTAAACGCAAAAAAGGAGTTTTAAAAAATCTCCATTCTCGGTGATTCGAAACGCCGTTTACGTGTGGACGAAACAGCTGCGTTTTCAAAAATACCCGTGTAGGTGTGGACATAGCGTAAAAGAGTTAGTAGTTTATTTTCTTACTACCTGTAATTTATTGCAGATTACTTGTAATTATTTGCTTAATTGTTTACTAAATGTTTGAGGTGTGAAATAAACCGCAATGGAGCAAAATATGGGTGTGTGTGGTTGGAGGATGTGTTCGTGCGCGCGCGTGCGTGAGGGGGGGCGCGAACATTTTTCTTGTAAAACAAGGGGGGCCCAGCAAAAAAAGTTTGGGAACCACTGAGTTAAACAGTATGTTGATGCTACAGCAGAATTAGCTGGTAATGGCAGTACGTTTAACTTTCTTTATATAATTTTTAATCACTTTAAATGTACAATTCATCCTGTCCATGTCTTTATTTACCTGGTACTAATTTCAGCTCGACTTCAGTGTAGATGTCTGCTCCAGTTCTGGTCACTCCACACCAGTATTTACCAGCATCCACAGAATGAAGATCAGAGATGGTCGCTGTGAAGATTCGTGATGTTTTGTCATCATGGATTGTGTATTTGTTTTTCACGGAGTTTGATGTTGCAATAAGAACATCACTGTCACCACAGTCGTTCTTACACAGATACTTTTCATATGATTCATAACCCTCATCATAGGAGCAGGAAACGTTAACCTCTCTCCCCACATATCCAGTCACATGGATCACCCCTACTGCACTGGTCACACATCTCAGAGCAACTGTAAAGACAATTTGAAAATTCTATGTTTTACTTGAAGGAACGTTAGAGCTGTAAAAAGAAATCAGATGACCGGGGTAGTTTTCATAACTGGTCCTGCATACTGCTCCTTAATACTAAAACATATAAAATACTGTTTAATCTACATCTGCCTTTGACCTTTATATGTTTAATTATTTATTCATTTAAAATACTTACTGCTGAGGATGAAAAGCAGGTTTTGGAGGCTCCACATCTTTGCTTTGGCTGACTGAAATTTAAGATCTGAAAATGTTAAGCTGACACTGTGGTCTTTTACAGCAATGAGAAGGGACGTGCAGAGCTGAACTATAAGTACAGAGGGGATGGCGCTTTCTTCGATGTCTCTTCCTCTAAATGTATTTTAGTAATTTGTAAAATTGCTGACATAGGCCATCTAGTGGTGAAAGAAGTATTCAGAAGTTAGAAGTGTTAAGAACAACACTGCCAATACAAGAGTTAAGAGATTTAGGAAATTTAAAAAAAAAGCTTGCATTGCAGAAAACCAACTCGGAGGTTTTGTCTTTCATCCTGTTGACATTAAGCATGCATTAATATAAAAGAATCATTAATCCCCTGATTTTGTTCCAGTCCCAAAGTTTGAACCTAATTCAAAATGGGGAGAATTTATAGTCTTATGATGACAAATTAAAAAATATCATCTTCATTTTGGGGCTTGCACAGATACTTCTAATAAAGACTAACGGACCAGTTATTCCATTATTAATTAGCTCAGAATTAGAGTTAAACAGTTACTTGAATCTGCAGCAGAAAAAGCAGATAATCTTGTACCACTGTTTATAGACATGCAAACTGAAGTCCTTGCCTTTAACTATGTAATTAAGGTAATGTAATGTAATTCGGTTTCTGATATTTGTTTGCTCTGCATTGTCTACAGAAAACACACACACACACGTATGACAACCTAATTCTTGGAGTCTGCCACTCTCATCTGAACCTTTATAAGTGTTCTGACCTGACACATTGAAGCGATTGCTGTCAGCTCAGATTTCATGAAACCTTAAAAACATTTACTTTGTACTACTTTCAGCTCGACTTCAGTCTACATATCATCAAATGTTCTGGTCACTGGACACCAGTATTTCCCAACATCCATAGATTGGAGATCATAGTTGAGGGAGCAGGTCTCTTGAGGGACTGAACGCTGGCGTGTTTTTGCTGCCACTGCTCTCTTTCGATACTTATTGCTTAGTATAGTTACACAGGTTTGTGTTATTCCCAGAACCTATATTTTCTGCCAGGTAAGTTGTTTCCTCGCCTTACTCGGTTGGGTGCTGTGCTTTTGGCCATATTTACTGTCAGCTGTTACCATCAGCTGTCACCTTCACCACACATGCATTCACAGCTCACTAGCTACAAAACCAACAAGGCTCTCTGGCATTAGAGCACACCTTTCCCTGGCTTTAAGTACTCCTAATTGCTGATTAGAGTCAGTTGTACAAAAGGGTGGCAACTAAGGCAGGAAGATGGCAGGACACACCCACATGAGGTCAGTTTCACAGGATAACCTGCAAAGGCCGTAACAATGATAATTCTCATTAGATATAGGCAAAGGCCGCTCTGGCCCTTTTTAAAAACACATTCATCGTTATTATTTTGGGTGTCTGTAGTACTCATCCACCTCAAAATCTGTTCCCTTGATGATGACAAGGAAGGAAGCAGGAACCTGCTGCTTTTTTATTTTTATGTATGTGTATATTTTGTACATTTTTAATTAATAACAAACACAGATAATACATTTTCTCAGATTGTTATCCTGAGAAATCATGAGGCAATTTTATATAATATACTGCAATTTTTATTAAACATATACTAAGCTGCTTGCAAATAAAATGCATTTAGTAGATTTGAAAAATGTTGTATATCAAAAAGTTTTGAAAGAGCTAATTGAGCCAATAAGCTTACACAGAGAAGCTTATTTTACAGAACAACAAAATAAGACAGTCAAAAGCCTGGAGAGCTTTGTATTAATTAATAAACAGTTCAGCATCATTGCTCAAACAGAACAGGCGCATTGTGTCATTACCATGATTTTCTTATGTAGGACTGATGTTAACATGAAAAAGACACAGTGGTACAAATTAGTAAACAGTCCAATAACACGGGGTTTTTGCCATCTTGGTGTTTAGAAAGCAGATAGACAAAGGGACTAATTATGCAAACAAGCACTCATTTGTTAACAACGTGTGACTAACAGGTCATTAGGATATATGCATACCGTAGGTAATCTTCTATTCCTACTCTAATAATCAGTGTTAAACTAATACATCACCAGCAGGGGGCTCACTGTGACACACTAACCAGTAATATTGCACGTGAAGGAAGATAATTTATACAATATGAAAGTTTTGTCAAATGTTCAAGTTGAAAGTTTTTGGATGTTTCTGTGTATCATGACCATTTTACTTTTCACTGCTGTATTTTTGACTCCAAATGTCTAAAACTGACATTTTCAGCAAAGTGGGGACTTCTTTAAATAGTTCAAAACAATAAACCAAACAAAAAACTAATATATAAAATTGAATAAATGTACTGTTTTATTACTGTATGTAAACAAATTTGATTGTGTTCCACTTTTGTATTTGTTTACTTAAAAATCATGGGAAATTTTGCATTATTGGGTTTTCACATTAAAAAAAACAGCAGATATTTTTATGAACACTAAGCAATTAAAATCAAAGCTAGTAACTACAGATGCAAGTGCTACTTCCAGTTAGGTCCATTTATAATTGTTTTTATACCTCTTTGCCAGAACATATTCTAATTATAGTTATACAGTGGACATGGACATAATGCGTAGACTCTCTTTCATTTGAGGGTATCCACAGTCAAATTGAATGAATAGTTTTGGAGTTTCAGCTTCTTAACATGTGCCAACCGCTTTATAAAGGGACCAGAAGTAACTGGACAACAAAAAGGCTGTTTCATGGGCAGGTGTGGGCACTTCCTGTATTATGTCATTATTAATTAAGCAGATAAAGGGCCTGGAGTTGATTTGATGTGTCATGCTTGCATTTGGAATATTTTGCAGTGAACAGACAACATATGGCCAAAGGAGCTCTCCATGCAGGTGAAAAAAGCCATCCTTAAGCTGAGAAAACAGAAAAACCCATCTGAGAAATTACTTCAATGTTTGAAATGATAATATCTACAGTTTGGTACATCCTGAGAAAGAAAGAAAGAAAGCACTGGTAAACTCAGCAACGCAAGAAGACTTGGATGTCCATGGAAGACAACTTTGGTAGATGATCGCAGAATCATTTCATGGTGAAGAGAAACCCCTTCAAAACAGCCAACCAAGTGACAACACTCTCCAGGACGTAGATGTATCGATATCCAAGTCTACGCTGGCGTGGAATGGCTTATGATCCGATGCATTCCACATCTTCTGTAAAACACGGCAGAGGCAGTGTGCTTGGGCGTGCATGACTGCCAGTGGCACTGGGACACTAGTGTTTATTAATGATGTGACACAGGACAGAAGCAGCCAATTGAATTATGAGGTGTTCAGACATACTGTCTGCTCAAATCAAGCCAAATGCAGTCAAATTAATTGGGCAGATGGACTTGTACAGATGGACAATGACCCAAAACATGCAGACAAAGCAACCCAGGAGTTTATTAAATCAAAGATGTGGAATATTTTTGAATGGCCAAGTGGGTGACCTGATGTTAACCCAAGTGGGCGTGCATTTCATTTGTTGAAGATTTAAAAGAAGGAAGTATAGTAACTGGTGATATCCATGAGTTCAAGACTTGGGGGTGTAATTGCCAGCAAAGGGTTTCAATCATGTATTAGAAATTAACATTTTATTTTCACCTATTTAATTTGTCCAATTACTTTTGAGTCCCTTCAGCTGCATCTGAGTTGTTTCATTTGAAGAACCAAAATTAGAAAATAGTTGTCTCTGTCCAAATATTTATGGACTGAACTGTAGCTTCTGTTGGGTTTATGGAAATTTTCATTGCAGTAGATTTATTCACTTGTGGTCAAGTTTTCGTAGTGTACTTCTACATCTACTTCTTCATAGATGTTGCTGGTGCTTTGGTCATTGGAGGTCACCACACCTTGATTTTTATAAATCTAAAGAAAGAATCAAGACACATTAAACAGAACAAATGAATGACACACGTTGCAGAGAAATGAGTTGTGGACACATTTAGAAATGTTCTACAATTACACTAAAGCCAGTAGAAGTATTGCCTTATGGTTGTACACGTATGTCTGTCCAGATTTGTAATATTTATCAAGAAAACTAAAAACCTATGGAATTACAATTAAGGGCGACAATTGTAATGTGTTTAGCAACTAAGCAAGACTGACAGATATTAGATATTACTTAAAATACTGATTCTAGATACAGATTCTAACACATGAAAGAAGGAATTTTAACACAGCTTTTCCAAACGTCCTACTCATATGGAAAAGAAATAGAAAAAACGTATAAAAGACTTGCATCAAATGTGGCCTACTTCATATTGTGAATCACATAAGACTTATATGATTTACTCATGAAAGTGGCCACTTTCATATATTGTTTTTGTAAGTATCCAAAACATACAAGTTTCATTTATATAATTTTTCTAGGGATCTTATCTGTTTTCACTCTTGTATGGTTTTCATACAAGTTTCACACAAGACAGATACAAACTTTATAAGATTTATATATATCTTTTCCATATGGGTAGTTTTAATTTGAATTGACACAGATTTAAAATTATTTCACAAAATCCAAAAACTATAAGCATCAAAAATGATTAGCCTTTTTGATTTAGGTCCATTGTGTATCTTTTTTGCTAGACAACAGACTGCAGTCCTTTTTTATAGTTTTCAACAAATCTCACACACATCTCCTGGGCAATCCTGGCCATTCGTCTTTGATGAATCTTTTAAGTTCCTCCAGGTTTGATGGTCTTCTGGCATGGACCTTGGTCTTCAGTTCACCCCACACATTTGAAATAGGATTAAAGTCAGGGCTTTGAGCAGGTCTGTCAGAGATGTTCACTTTGGTCTTCTGGAGGTCATTCTTCATTCTTCACCAAGAGTGAGGTATCTTTTGAGTCACTGTAGTGACCCAGACCTAGATGTGCTACTAACTGCTTGAGGTTGTCTTTCAAAATATTCACAAATCCTTATATCTTTACGATTCCTTCCACTTTCACAAGTTTCCCAGTTCCAGATGCACTGGAGCATCCCCACAGCATAATCACAAAGTTTTCTTTCCAGAGTCTTTGAGATCGTTTCTTTCCTTCCTCTCCCAGGCTTGTTCCAAAACGTGTCACTTTCATTGAATTTACTGATCTCACTCCAGTTCTTGACATTTTGAAATCCTGCAATAACTTTCTACATCTAAAAGTATTTTTCTCAAGTCTAAACAGATTTGCTGAAGTTTTTGAATTGTTTGTAAACTGGAACATAACCCAGAGTTTTAACCACATCCTTGCATAGCAGCAGGCTGAATGAAAAAGGTCAGTTTTAATAGGGCTTTTTATACTGACTGTGATAGTCACAAGTGCTGTCTTGTGTGGAAAAATTACGCCACCCGGTGGACACTAGAGGGACAATAAATAATGAACAGAGAAGCAATTCAATGGTCACATGTATCTGTGGGCTGAAGTCAGGAAAGTTTCTGTTAGGCTGCCACTATGGTTGTCTTATAAACATCAGAAACACTGCATTGATTCTGGTATTATTTCCCCCAAATGTTTCTGTGAATGTGTGCAATTTACTTTGTTTAGAAATGCTGTGTTGAAAATCACGTGTTCTGTTAAAAAAAACAAAAAACACCTGTGAAAATATTTTACAAAAACATTCATTTTCATAGGGCGGGGCTAATAATTGTGTCCTCATCTGTAAATGAATGTACACATAACAAATCCAAATGGGAGATCCAATTAAATTCCAGTTGTCCCACATTCCAAACTAATCTTGCATATTAAACCTAACAAACAGTAAAAAATCAGTTATTTTTTTAATCCTAAATATTCATAATTCATTCATTCATACTTCTCTATTAAGACTTTACACTTTAGTTTTCTTACTTCACTTTGTGCTGCACCAATCACCTTCTTTGAACTCTTTTTCCTAGATGCATTTCTCCGCAGGGAGAGAACAGCTTCTGAAAACACACACCATTGAATATGGTTATGCTGTATTTGCATGCACATTTGAGTGTAAGGGTCTCTCTGTGCATATGAATGTAAAAGATACCTTCAATCCTGGAATGTCTGTACTTATAAACAAGAACGAGGATACATATCAAAAGCAGTACAGGCGGTATCACATAGAGTGCTGAAAAACAAACAAACAAAAAACTATTGTTCTCATAACACAGAAGTATACGTTAACACTCATACATATATAATATATCTTTAAGTTATTTACCTGTGTTTTTTCCCCCCCGAGTGCTCTGTGGAAAGACTGCAAGAGAAAATAACTATAAGTACTTTATTTTAACGCAGACTTTAATACAATGGCAGGAGATGATAAACTAAAAATGTATCACGTGCCGCTCACTCTTTCCTTCCTGTCTCATTATGTAGAAAGAATTTCATTATTATCTTTAGTATGTAGCAGGTCAAATCTACTTATAACATATGAAATATAGAGTGGGGAAAAAATTATTTGATCCTCTGCAATATCCAAATGAACAGAATCAACTTTTTGGGATATGGATTCAATTGTGTCGTATTCCAAGGTAAGCTTAGGTAGCATGTGGGGATCCAGCTTGGGGACCCTTACTAGATACATGCCCTTGTGAGGATAAAAGCAATGACTGCAAAAGAAGTCTGCAACATTTTTCTCTCACAGTTTAAAGTAAATAAATAAATAACCCAAAACCTTGCAAATCCTGTTGGTGTAAACGCTCTATTTTTCATTACTTTTGATGCTACCTTTCTTTACTCATCATTAAACAGAAACTATCAATTATTGAGCCAACCAAGCCCATACAATGAAAGCAGTTTGTCAAAGAAACTTATTGTACAGAACAACCTCTGCACTAATTAGTTGATTAACAGTTCAGCATAACTGCTTAAAAACACAGCTACATACAGGTGAATGGTGTTTAACGAGAGTAGTACAAAACTATAAAAAGTCCAATCACACAGGGTTTTTTGCCATGTAGGTGTTTTTAAACCAGATACACAAAGGAACTACTTATGCAAACAAGGACACTGAGCACTCATTTATTTACAACCTGTGACTGACAGTTTGTTAGGAAATAACCACAATGTGGATAACCTTCTAGTCCTACTCTTATAATCAATGTTACACTAATACATTACCAGCAGGGGGCTCACTGTGACAGACTATCCAGCAATACGGCAGGTAAGGGAAGGAAATTGATTTTCTTGGCTTCTCTGAAGGATATCCGTCAAAGGCGAGTGCTGGGATGTTTACACATTACACATTTCTGTGTATTATGGCCCTTTTACTTTTCACTGCTCTATTTTTCAATCCAAATGTCCTAAACTGACACTCTGACAAAGTAGGAAATAATTATTTGTTCCCCTGCTAAATTTGCTCACTTATAAAGAAAAGAACAGTCTCCAATTGTTTAATAGTTTAATTTTAATTAACCAAAAATGCTAAAAAGACTAAGTCTAAGGTTAGGAAATTTAACTAAAAATCTATCTATATATATATATATATATATATATATGTATGTATGTATGTATGTGTGAGTGTGTGTGTGTGTATATATGTATATATATATTAGGGGTGCAACGATACTCGTATTGATATTGAACCGTTCGATACAGTGCTTTCGGTTCGGTATGCATATGTATCGAACAATACAAAATTTTTAATTTATTTTATCAACTTTCCTTCTGACGATGCTGTCTGTGTTGAGCGCTCAGTGGATCTGCGCTCAACAGTGCAGCCTAGGCGGAGTAGTCGAACGCAGATTCACTGAGCGCAGGGCAAGCTAGCGAGACAGAAGTTAAGCTCTCGTTGCAACATGGCAAATTGAACCTCTCCCACCCTCATTCAGATCTGGCGTTTGGAACTATTTTGGTTTTCATGTGACGTATGACCCTGAAGGTAAGCGCGTCATGGACAAAAGTAAAACAGTATGTCGGATGTGCCACGCAATGCTCAATTGTGGTGGGAACTAGTGCGTTAGCGCAGTTAGCTTGTTAACGTCCAGCCCCACGCACGGGGCGATCCGCGGTAGCTCGCTAACAGAGATTTGCCGTGTTGTGGCTTTAACGTCATTTCAACGAGATTAACGCTGACAGCACTAGTGGGAACACAACGAATATGACTGCACATTTACTCTGACATCATCCTAGTGCAAAGACAAGTGGAAGCAGACAAAAACAACAAGCACGCATGCTACAAACTTTACCCGAGTCATTTAGACAGCCGTTAGCACATGATTCTCCTTATGGGGACCTGATATGTTTAATATGCTGCTGAGAATATAGCCCAGAAGAAGCGTATAGTATAGCTTTTATTTTGGAAAGAGACATTTCTCTCTAATAAACTCTTTTCCAAAGATGAGTGATTTCTCGATCAGATATATATATTTTTTTTATTATGTCTGTGAAGGTTCTCAGTCATCCAGGTCATCGTAGTCAAAGGAACTTGCAAAGAAAAGCGTCTGGACTTCTTTAAGTTACTTGAAGACGTTTCACCTCTCATCCGAGAGGCTTCTTCAGTTCTAAGGTCAAATGGTGGAGAGTCCCAGATATAAACCTGGTGGGAGTTTTTTTTATTACTTTGTTGTTTCAGCAACATTAAATTTAAAAACTGTACTTTTGAGTTAAAATATATATTTCTAATTTTAATAAATGACAAATTAAAAAGGCATGAACATTTTTTTTTGTATCGAAAAAATATCGAACCGTGACACCAAAGTATTGAACCGAACCGTGAATTTTGTGTATCGTTGCACCCCTAATATATATATATATATATATATATATATATATATATATATATCAGCAAAAAGTTTTGGTAGTGATTTACCAGCACTAGTAAGTAAGGCTCAGTTGTTGTTTTGTTTTTTATTTGTTTATTTATTTATTTTATTTTTTGGGTGGGGAGCACTGGACTAACCGTTTTTATTAGATCAAACCTCAGACAAATGAATGATCACCTACTCTCTGTTTCCATAATGGAGATCAAACAAACACATATCCTACAAATATATTTATTGTATTATCATAGTGTGTACAAAAGTGTTTAACATACCTGACAACTGAATCTTGGTGTAGTTTCCAACTCTCCACTGTGAGTCTGACCCACACCAGTATGTCCCAGCATCATCTGCTTCCACCTTTGAGATTATCACAATGAAAGTGCTGGAAGAAGCATCTTGTAGTGTGAATCTGCTTTGATTCTTTAGCATATCTGTGCAGTTGTTGTGGTGGTCTCCTTTACAGAGGAACTTCTTGTTATCCCGGTGTTGTGAAGGATAAATGCACTGCAAAGTTAGTGGATGCCCCACAGTACCATTTATTTTAGTTGATTTGACACAGCAGAACTCTGTATGAATGAAAGAAAAAGGTTATTTCAGAATTATCAAATATTCAACTGATGTAATTAAATACACAGTAGCTTTGACTGCTCACCCTCAACTTCCAACAGAACTGCAGAGAAAACATCATGGTCAAAGTTTCTTTGGACACCACAAAGGTAATACCCTGAATCCTCTTGGCTCAAACTGGTGATGTTCACTGTAAATTCTTTTAACATTTTATCATCATCAAGTCTGAATCGTCCATTTTCCTTGTTGTAAGAGGTGATTAGTGCCTGCTGAAGACATGTGGAGGGCCGGTTTCCTCTGCAGATGTACTTCAGGCTGTTCTGGTACTGACGCTCATACGGACAACTAATGCAGGGCTCGCAAAATTTCAAAATCTCTGGTAGCCCTTCGGGCAGGCATTCTTCCATTTTTGGTAGCCCAAAATAAATTTAAGTAGCCCGAATAAAAAAGAAAGCAATTTTTTTATGTTTTGTTTCCGTTACAATATTATACATTAAAGTATAATATTGTAACGGAATATTGTTACAAGAGAAACAAAATTAATCTCTCACCTCCAAAATTAATCAAAAAAAATTGTTAAAATACAAATCACAACAACTGTATAAAAATTACAAACATCAACTCAAATACTTGGTTCAAATTGAACAGAAATTTCTATGAACATGTAAGAACTGTGTAGGACATAAATCAGTCTGTGTCAGATCCTGAATTTGAAATTTCCACTGAAGTCACGGGTAAGAGGCAAGTGGAACCAAGATCTAGGCCATTTGCTTTTTGAAGTTTGCAAAGACTGCTAAATTTTGCCAGTGGTAGTTCACTCTTTGCAATATAGCACGCTGTTCTAAACTGATTTTTCAGGAGTTCTTGTTGTGCTTGGTTTATTTTTAGTATGTTTTTTGCAATTGCTGTTTGTTCTGGGAAAGATACTGCAGACTGGGCAATAATGCATCTCTTGCATTTCTCATGGGTTCTAATGGGGGCCTTTCTTAAAATTACTGGTCCCAGTAACAAAGGCGCTTATGGACTCAGAAATCAAATGAAACTCACAACACACCTGGCAGAACATCATGTTCTTTAGCTTGTCCTATTCCAGCCACAGAAATTCTTTTGTCCATGAAACCAAAAAAGCTGCACTTTCTTTTTGCCTCATAGTCTGATTTGTCATATCTTTTCCGTTTTGTGATCGGCTTTTCTTTGGCTGCCCCTTCTTCACCCTGACCAATCTTATTTGGCTGAGCAGAACTAAAATACCAGCGTAAATCCTGCTGCTTTTACACACGTACTTACATAACGGTCAGCGATTTTTTGCGCACTCAACCTCTCACATGTTTAAGCTGCGAGAGATTTCACTTGTCACGTTTGAATAGTAAGCTAATGAGTGATAAGACGATGTCAGAGGAATTGGTGCGCAATTAATCGTCACTCACCAATCAGTGCTGCTGCTCTCTACACACCGTTCGCGCGATCGCAAAATGAAAGTGAAAGCAAAAAGCAAGCGCAAATTCAAACACGATTTCAATATGTCACATATTGACAGTGGCTCACCGATGCCAATGACATAATTACTCAGCTACATTGGCGAAAGAATGCAAAAGCATTGACATATATTTTCCTTCCTATTATAGCCCGACGGGCAGGGCTGAGTTAGATTTTGGTAGCCCGACTGGAAAGATCACTAGCCCCGGGACGTCGGGCTAGCGATTTTGCGAGCCCTGTAATGGATTCTGAATATCCCTGATAATTCAGAATTTTGGTCACAGTATCACAGCAGCGGTCTGTCAACAGGGGTAAAAGCATCAGAAGACATGTTACACAAACAGCTGTATATAAAACTTGAGGATTTCATATTCAACTCAAGTTTACATTTCTAAACTTGTGACTGCTTTCCATCATTTGATGCTCATATAGTGGTTTAAATTCTACAGCAGAGAATCAGATAATCCTGAACAAACAGATACTATCTATGAATTCCTTATCTTTAACTGTAACTCACTTTCAGTGTGCAAAAGAAGTCTTTGTTTACCTTTTACTAATTTCAGCTCAACTTCAGTGTAAATGTCTGTTCTGTCTGTTATGTTGATGCTACAGCAGAATTAGCTGGTAATGGCAGTACGTTTAACTTTCTTTATATAATTTTTAATCACTTTAAATGTACAATTCATCCTGTCCATGTCTTTATTTACCTGGTACTAATTTCAGCTCGACTTCAGTGTAGATATCTTTTCCAGTTCTGGTCACTCCACACCAGTATTTCCCAGCATCCGTATAATGAAGATCAGAGATGGTTGTTGTGAAGATTCGTGCTGTTTTGTCATCATGGATCCTGTATTTGTTTTTCCTTGATTCCGATGTTGTAATAAGAACATCACTGTCACCACAGTCGTTGTTACACAAGTACTTATCATAAGACTCATAACCTTCATCATAGGAACAGGAAACTTTAACCGCACTCCCCACATATCCAGTCACATGGATCACCGCTTCTGCACTGGTCACACACCTCAGAGCAACTGGAAAAAGAATGTGAAACGTTTTTGTGTGTGTATTTTCTTTGTGGTCATCATGCGAGATTTCATACTAACAATGTTAGTGCTGTACAACGAAATTACCAAGACTGAAAAAGCGTTTGGTCTACTGTTCTTCTAAATTACTAGAAGAGATAGATGTACTACTTGGTCTACATCAGCCTTTGATCTTTATATTTTAGTTATTTACCAGTTTAAACAACTTACTGCAAAAGGTAAACAGCAGGTTTTGAAGTCTCCTCATCTTTGCTTTAGTTTGTCCAAATAGAGTCTTGACAGGAAATTTTCTCAGGTTTAAAAAAAATGATGGGAACAATAGGCGTTATTTAATGCCATAGTAATGTGAAGGGAGGGGTAGAGCTGGACCATCAACACAGATGGAGCATTCTTAGTTGGGTTTCTGAAATAGCTGACATATGCCATCTAGTGGTTAAAGAAGTTTTCACAAGCTTTCCATAATAGCATAGCATAGAATAGAATAGAATAGAATAGAATAGAATAGAATAGAATAGAATAGCCCTGTATTGTCATTGTACATATACAATGAAATTGTGTGTGTGTTCCACACCTGCCGGAATAAAAAATAAATAGTAGACAGCAGGAATCCCTTTTTAAAGAGAAAGCTATTAAAACAAACTACCACTCTATTGCTAAGTAAAAGACAAGAGACAAAAATTAATAAAAGTTAAAGTATGAAGAAAAAAGCAGGAGCAACTGAAACAGGCTGCATGCTGATTGACATATGTGTGCTGCACAAAGAAGCTGGAGGTGTAGGACTGATTTACCTGAAGCTCCAACCAGAGGGCAGGGGGTCAAACAGGTGGTATGCAGGTTGCAAGGGGTCACCTGTGATGGTCCTGGTTTTCCTGAGACAGGAGGAGTTGGTGATGGCCTCCAGGGGTGGCAGAGGGCAGCCACCCCTGGTGCCTTCCTGTTCTCAGTTGTGGCCCCTGCGTGCCAAACACCCAGGCAGTAGGAGAGCACACTGAATCGGACTGATTGATGCCAGTTGGTGAGCAAGTCTTTGATCCAGGAGAATTTCACAGGGAGAATCTGAGGGTGGTCCAGTTTGGCATTATGGTGTTGAATGTCAAGCTGTAGTCCACGAAGAGCAGACAGACTGAGACTATGAGTAAGCACTTGCAGATAGTAGGAAGGAAAACCTTCCTTTTAACAGGAAGAAACCTTCTGTAGAACCAGATTCAGGCAGCCACCTACTGCGACTGGTTGGGGTGAGAGGAGGAAGACAGGACAAATGCACAAGACACACAATAAATGGCGCTGTTAATAGCACTGGCACTGTTATAAATTATGTCTCAAAAGAGCCATAATTTATAATAATAAAATTGACACCACAAAATGTTCAAAGTTGTAAAAATGCCTAACTAGTTGGATTTATGGTTTATTTTGGCGTTGTAAGCCATTTTTAATAAAAACTTGTCAAGTAGAATTAATTACGTCCTACACACGTATGTAAGGCTGGCATAACCTTTGTCATAAACCTGTCAAAGATGACTGTAGCTAAGGTGGATGATAAGGTCTGGGTAGAATGCCCAGAAAGTTATGTGATTCATGTGTTGTACTTCATGGAGGAGGAAAGGTACAAAGATCCTCAGTCAACATAAGTGAGGGTTCAGGAGGGCTCTCGCTCTTTCTTACTCTGTCAATCTTTTTTCAGTTTTTTTTCTTTTCCTCTGTTTTCTTTTTGTCTTCTTTTGTCTTTTTTCCTCTCTGGCACTTTGTCTTCCACATATACATATGCGTAAGGCTCTACACCCCAGGGTCCCTTTGCTTTGTGTTGATTTGCTGTTCTGTTTGTTGAGATGTTATGTTGTTTATATGACAAACCCTGTTACTTTTCAGAGGATGTTTTTGAGTGATTTGCAATTTGGCTTTAATCATTTTTCTTATAACAATTGTTCTTTTTTGTAATTCATCCCACATTTCTTCTATTTGGATACCATTATGGTTTAGAGTTAAAGGCTGTGGAAAATTGCTTCTAGCCTATGTCACTAAATCGATGGAATACTTAAACACCTTCAGCCTGAGGCAGTTTGCGACAAACCAACAGCTATCACATGCTAAACCCACTGCTACTCTTTAAATAGTCAAACTCATATGTCTCTGGAATCAGTCAGTTCTGTTTCTACAGTGATATTGATCCAGCAGGTAAAGATTAAAGAAATGTTTCACATCCAACAAGACAGCTTCTCCTTATAGTTAAGCCTTGCAGGGCCATTAGACAGGAATCAGTGTACAGGTTACATAAAATGCTAATGTGCACTGCAGAGTTTAGAACCCAAATACAGACACATGAAAATCTAATGCAAATGAGCCTTCATTTTGGGTGGTAAAAAAATCCATAAACAGAAGAGTAAACAGGATCTAAAACTGGCTGGAAACACAGAGAGGACATTAATAACACTGGGAAAACAAAGACAAAGGACAAGCAGGTCAAGGTCACTAGGGAAAGTGGACACAAGAAGATAACAGTAATTTTAGACGGTGAACCAGGAGGGGAAGTAAACTAAACATGAGGCATTACAAATACGAAACTATCAAATTATACACTATTTAACAATAACCATAACCAAATAGGGAAATATAAGCACATACAAGATACAGCCTCACATAGAAATTTAGGTTCACACTTCTTGAAACTGAGGGTCTCCATCTGTCTAACATGTGTGTTGTTTGAAGTTAGGGCTGCCATCACACCCAGAGTCAGAGATTCACACACCTCTCACTCTGTCTCACACGTCGGTTTTCTTGCAAAACTGAAAAATAATTTCACAGTTTTAATGAAGTTATTAACTTTACTGTATAAACATGAAATCTTGCATTCTCTTCAGAGTAATATCACAGGTCAACAGCAGCATGGTCGCTCTCCTATTCAGTTAGTAAATCTCTGATCTTGTGTGTGTGTGTGTGTATATATATATATATATATATATATATATATATATATATATATATATATATATATATATATATGCTGCATATTACGGTTGTAAACATGATGTTATTCACATTTTTTTTAATTTACAAAGTAAATTGCCCCATAATAGAAGAAAAAATGAACCCTTGATTTGGGAGCATTCAGGATACTGGAATTTCCCCCATTTACAAGCTGTTTTGTTATTCAAACATATGCGTATCTGTGTATTCAAAGAATAACATGAATATGATGATAATTGTAGTTTAATGCATCAAGTTCTGTTTCTTCCTAATTCATGAAATATAGTGGACATTTGAAGACATCACATAGAACAGTGTGTGTAACATAAGCAACAACACAAATAACATAATGAAAGAAGGTCAACAGAGACCAACAACTCATTTTGCTTCTCTAGTACATTTTAGCTCCTATTCTGTGCTTAGTGTTAAACAATAAATATGTCATTTTCTTCTGATCACACTCCAGCCAACTGAACCAACATATGTATTTATTCATTTTACTCACTTTCAATGTACAATTGAATTTTACTACGCTTTTATTTACCTGGTACCAATTTCAGCTTTATTTCAGTGTAGATAGTTTTCAAAGCTCTGGTCACCCCACACCAGTATTTCCAAGCATCGGTAGAATGAAGATCAGGGGTGGGAGTTTTGAAGACACTGTTACGTTATGATGAATTGCATATTTGTTTTTCTCTAGATTTGCTGTCATAATAAGATCATAATCACTGCCACAGTGATTCTTACACAGGTACTTCTCTCAAGGTACTTCTCATAATCCTTATCGAATTTATTGTAAAACTATTGAATTCACACACTTAAGAAGCAGAGTAAATGAAATATTTGATAAGAACTTTTTTAATCCAAAAGGAAATTGGTGTGCCTTTTATATAGTCAGTGCAATTAAAAATAAAGTCATAGGATTCGCTTTACACCAACTAAGCTATCACAGTGCAAATAGGCAGAAAGTGAAACAGTGAATAAAATTAATGCATGAGGTGAGACGCTGAGACGGACTGTCCCCGAAGCTGAGGAGTTTTCTTTCCAGCATCCTCCTCTCTGACACACTACCTCAGCTACCTTTACCCCGCTTCTCTAGGAGGCTGCACACACACACACACACACACACACACACACACATACATATTTCTGTCATCTGGAAAGTCCATAATCGTTAGTCAGGAAAATCAAACTTACTATTTTAAACAACTTACTCTCTAAATAGCAATTTATGTTCTATCTCTAAAATGGGGTTTATTATTATTAATTTTATAAAGTTAGCTTTTAAAATTAACACACATGAAGAGAATCTGACAACAGTTCATGAGTAACAGGATTCTTTTCCAATACACTTATTTAAATACTCCACCACCATAACTGTATTCACGGCTACACAATAGTAGTGACATTGAAAGTTAAGGAAGGAAGTTTAATTTCCTGGCTCCTCTGAAGGATGTCCGTCTGCAACGGGCTGGAGGTGCTTTGAAAAACTGACCAGTTAAACAGTTTTGTGGACATGTGTTTTATTTTCTTTCTTTTTTGTTTGAATGCATCAGTAAAATATAATACTAAGCTAAAAAAAAAAATAATTCTACTGTTAAACTTAATATTAATTCCATGCACCTTTTTTTTTTCTTGCTTATTAATTCTCTTTACACTCATATTGATAATTTATATTCTGGTTTTTCTACAATTTTATAAAAACAGCAGATTTTGTTATGAAAATCAAGCAAAAAACAAAACAGTCTTCTGCTGAAATTTTGTATCACGGTAGATTTTTTTTTTCTGGTAAAGTTTTGATAGATACTTCATCTCCACCGATATCCTCATAGTGGCTACCAGTCATCTCAGCTTCTTGAGTTCTATTAAAAAACAACAACAACACAATAAACAGAACTATGAGTGACATGTATTACAGACACTTGGGATTTTATGGAAACATTTTTGAATGTTCTATTGTAGCACTACAGCCAGTGTAGAATTTTTGTCATTGTATGTCATTGCATTGGTTGTATATCTCCACTACTGAGGGAAGATGTAGTATACACGTATGTCTCTCCAGACTTGTAATATATTTAAAGAAAACTGAAGAAAGTACAAACAGTTGATACTTCTTTAAATACAGAATCTAACACACAAAGACTCAAATTATCAAAACAGCAGCACATAAATTATGTATCCATGGTTCTCTAATGTAAGTGCAGGCTGCTGGCCGATAGCCTCCCCTATGTGTCACAATAAAAGACTGCACTATGATATACTCATTCATCAACAATTAATGTCAGAAACCCACATAGAACTTAAACAAGGCCAGGGGAGCACTTCTCTTGTACATAAGTTATTTTCTTGAATACCTAATTCAAGTTTCCAATTGCAATTTTATTGACCTTTGTGACTTTCAGCTGTTTGCCCACTGTCACAGAACGAGACTGAACCCATGCTATAGTGTGGACTTCATCAACATTCATACATCACTTTGCTATTTTCTCAGCATCAAAAATAAAAATGTATGCGCAATGACTCCAAATGGGAGACTTCATGAAATTCCAGTTGTGCTACATTACAAATAAACTTTACATATTAAACGCAACTAAAAATAAAAAATCAGTCATTTATTTTATGCCCTATATTTATAATTAAGTGTATTAAAGAAACAAAACTCTTTTAAGGCTTTAAACTTCTCTTACTCCACTTTCTGCTGCCCCCATCGCTTCCTCTGAGCTCTATAGCTTATTTTGGGTATTTCTGCTTGTGGCTTCATCACCTAAAAACAGAGCATTAGATTTGGTTACACTTTTTTGCATGCTTTTCCATATTTGAATGTAAGGATGTCTCTGTGTATATGAATGTAAATGATACCTTTAACTGTGGAACATCTGTACTTATAAAGAATAAACAGGACACACATCAGTAGGAGCACAGGGGTTACAATGTAAACCACATAGAGTGCTGAAAAAAATAAAATAAAACAGAACACTGTAAAAGCATTTTTAAAGCAAGCATTTTCCAAAGCATTCAATTTTCACAGGCATAACAGCAGAACTGTGGGCTTAGTTTACATGATGGTTTCATTATCTTTTTATTAAAAGTTATGTGTATTTTAACTTAACTGTTGCATTGATGCACACATCCATACCTATTTGATTTTTAATTTGAATTAGATTTTTTTTTTTTTTTTTTTTTACATTAGCTTGAATTAAAGGCCCAGCATGCAATCGAAACCACATGTTAACCCTAATTATAGTGTGGAAATGTATTTATTTTGCTATTACTGTTGTCATAGCATTTAGCAGCTAACTAACAGACACATATACTGTATCTTTAGCTTTACCTGGGTTATTTGTTTCCAGAGTTCCCAGTGTGTGCTGCAGAAAAACTGTAGGAGAAAGCAACTTTATTTCAACAATGACATTAAAAAAATGACCACGGCAACTCACACATCTGTGGGATTGCTCTGTTCTATGTTTCAGCCTATGATGTTGATGCCAACATGGCACGACTGAAGGGATATTTTGAATCCTACAAGAATCCCAAACTGTTGTTCCAGTCAACTGAATCTAACTAAAAATTAAAATATAGGAAAAAGGCACAACCACTGTCTAGATCAGCACTACTGTTGCAACGCAACCAGCAATACCGTCTTCGGTTCCTTGCTATACTCCTAGATGCTGAGAGCAAAGATTTTGTTCTAGATTTCATGCTGCCAAAAAGTCCTTCACAATTGTTTTACTGTAGCAAAGAGAAGTGTACAGTACACAGTGATATGACCCTCAAAGTTGACACAGTTTTCAACACAACTTATTCATATTCAATAAACCTGTGCATATCGTGTTGATAAAACATGACTGACACATTTTTAGATGAAGTAGGTTGGGCTTTTGGAATTTTTTAATCCTTCACAATTTTGTCAATTTATTCCAACACTATTCAATAACTTTTACCCCATTCATTAATTGTCACTTGGTCACTTAAATACTACATGTTGTCTTCATATTACATAATGTTCAACAAAGTCTAGAGTCTGGTTAACATAAAAATTTAATGGGTGTACAACAACTTCCATCTTCCTTTATTTGGATTGCAGGGGGGCTGGGCCATAACCCGGAAGTGATAGGGTAAGAGGCAGGGTACACTCTGGAGAGCTTGCTAGTCTATCACATGGAGACAAACAATCATTTGCACTCACATTCACGCTTATGGATTATTTAGAATCACCAATTAATCTATCTCTAATAACTGCATGACTTTTAACTGTGGGAGGAAACCAGAATACCCAGAGGGAACCAACTGCACACTAGCAAGATTGTGGATTTGAACCCAGAACCTTCTTGCTTGAGGCAACAGCACTAACCACCGCGCCACAAGCTGTCAATTGAGGCTTAACAAAAGTAGGAAAGCTATGAATTACAAGGCTTGATGCAGAATTTTCTGTACGTTTTTGTCCTTGACAGGTTAAACCACAATAAATAGCGATAGCATACATGTGGTGTGTGTGTAGTTTTCTGCTTTTCATAACTCCAGGTAACTAACCACTCTTACTAGATCCTATCATGTCATCTCAACAAGAACAAATTAAGTTGTTGAATTTCAAACAGATCCTACATGATTTAATTACATTTACCATAGAAACATGAAATTATTTTGTTCAAATTACAAGGTAGACTTTTGTAAATGTGACAACCACCCAATTTTATGTTTTTCAGTGTATATATATTTAAAATTCCACAGTTTTACTCCTCATTACATCAATCAGATATTCAAACAAAAAATTGTTCAAAAATAAATTCTACGCGAGTGTGACATTCAGAGTGTTTATGGAGTTTAAAGATGCTTTTCTGCCCAAAAAATGTAATGTAGCTGTTGCTTGTTCTCAAGATGTTATGAGAGTTTATAAATGATGAAGAAATAAGGCTATTAAAAGGCAAAAAAGTGCACTGATGGCCTTTTCATTGTATAAAGACATGAACGACTAGCAAAAATGACTTACAATTTTGAACATATGGAATAGGAATTGACTGCTAAAGAGCAAACAATATAAGTGTTAATAGTTAATTCAGCAAAACGAATTTTCTGTAATTGTAAACAAATATGGTTTAAAACAGCACTTATGTTGCTGCCATAGTGTAACTAGGGTTTAGAACAGTAACCTTAATCAGTACATCACAGAGTCTGTGGCGTCACTACTTTGAAAGTGACCATTCACACTAGGATCCCTCATACTTTGGCTTCCACTCGTCAAACTATATAAAGCTAGCTGATTGGAGAAGCCAGAATTCAGCTTCAAAAGCAGAGTTACCTGCAACTGCATGAATCTGCAAACAGATGACTTCTTGCATGTGTGGTTGCTGAGTTCTTAACACTGATTTTGAATTTACATGCAAATAATTTAATTCACAAGTGGCAGTGAATACCTGTTCCAACAATTATTATTTCAGAGTGATTTACCAGCAGCGGTAAGTTTGTAGTTCGACAACTGAACTGATCTCAAGTAAGAACATAGCATACAAATCTATTCATTACATTATCCCGTGTAAAAGTGTCCAACTCACCCGACAGCTCCATCTTGGTGTAGTTTCCAACTTTCCATTGTGAATCTGACCCACACCAGTATGTCCCAGCATCAGCTGCTTCCAGCTCTGCAATCATCACCAAGAAAGAGCTGGAAGAAACATTATCATGGACAGTGAACCTGCTTTGATTGGTCATGTCCATGCAGCTGTTGTGCTGGTCTCCCTTACAGAGGAACTTCCTGTTATCCTGGTGTTGTGGAGAATAAGGACACTGCAAAGTTAGTGGATGCCCCACAGTACCATTTATTTTAGTTGATTTGACACAGCAGAACTCTGTATAAATGAAAGAAAAAGGTTATTTCAGAATTATCAAATATTCAACTGATGTAATTAAATACACTGTAGCTTTGACTGCTCACCTTCAACTTCCAACAGAACTGCAGAGAAAACATCCAAGTCAAAGTTTCTTTGGACACCACAAAGGTAATACCCTGAATCCTCTTGGCTCAAACTGGTGATGTTCACTGTAAATTCTTTTAACATTTTATCATCATCAAGTCTGAATCGTCCATTTTCCTTGTTGTAAGAGGTGATTAGTGCCTGCTGAAGACATGTGGAGGGCCGGTTTCCTCTGCAGATGTACTTCAGGCTGTTCTGGTACTGACGCTCATACGGACAACTAATGGATTCTGAATATCCCTGATAATTCAGAATTTTGGTCACAGTATTACAGCAGCGGTCTGTCAACAGGGGTAAAATCATCAGAAGACATGTTACACCCATTAAACAGCTGTATATAAAACTTTAGGATTTCATATTCAACTCATTGAGGAAGTTTACATTTCTAAACTTGTGACTGTTTTCCATCATCCATCCATCCATCCATTCACTTCCGCTTATCCTTTTCAGGGTCGCGGGGGGCACTGGAGCCTATCCCAGCTGTCATAGGGCAAGAGGCAGGGTACACCCTGGACAGGTCGCCAGTCTGTCGCAGGGCCAACACACAGGGACAGACAACCATTCGCACTCACATTCACTCGCACATTCACACCTAGTGGCAATTTGGATTATCCAATTAACCTATCCCGACAAGCTGCATGTCTTTGGACGGTGGGAGGAAGCCGGAGTACCCGGAGGGAACCCACGCAAACACGGGGAGAACATGCAAACTCCACACAGAAAGACCCCGGCCTGATGGTGGAATTGAACTCAGGACCTTCTTGCTGTGCGGCAACAGTGCTAACCACCGTGCCACCGTGCTGCCATCATTTGATGCTCATATAGTGGAGCAGCAGAGAAACAGATAATGCTGAACAAACAGAAACTATCTGAATCCCTGTAACTCGCTGTAACTCGCTTTCAGTGTGCAACAGAATTTGACCAAGTTTTTGTTTACCTTTTACTAATTTCAGCTCAACCTCAGTGTAGATATCTTTCAAAAGTCTTTTCACAGCACACCAGTATTTCCCGGCATCCATGGAACGAAGATCAGAGATGGTCGTTGTGAAGATTCGTGCTATTTTGTCATCATGGATCATGTATTTGTTTTTCACTGGGTTTGTTGTTGTTGTAATAAGAACATCACCCCTGCCACAACTGTTCTTACAGAGGTACTTCTCATATGATTCATAACCCGGATCATAAGAGCAGGAAATGTTAACCTCTCTTCTCAGATATCCAGTGACACTGAGCACCCCTACTGCACTGGTCACACATCTCAGAGAAACTAGAAAGATAATGTGAAAACAACAAAATAGTTTAAATTTTGTCATGTCAGCTGTCGTGATAGCAATGCTATTGTTGTATAAAGACATTACCAAGAACAATACCGGGTGTGTCATACAGCTTCTCAATACTAAAAAAGTAAAACGTACCATTCAAACTACATCTGTTGTTAATCTTTATCTTATTTACTCATTTAAAGGACTTACTGCAGAGGATGAAAAGCCGGTTTTGAAGGCTCCACATCTTTGCGTTGCACACAATATTATGCACACAATAGGAGTCCCTCCTTGCCACAGGAGTTTAAAAGGAGGGGTGGAGTTTGACCTTTAACACAGAGGAGGTAGAGCATTCTTACTTGGGCTTTCCCTAAAAGTAATTAGTAGTCATTTTTGAAACAGCTGACAAATATCCTCTTATGGTAGAGGAAGTATTCAAACGTTTTACATAAACATCACTGTTAAAAAAAAGTGAAACAGCTACAGTTGCATGAAAATAATTTTGTATATCTGAGAAACATTTGTGTTTGAAGATTGTTGTGCTGTGTTCTCAGTTCATTAATTTCCTGGTTTGTTAATATTCAGAAAACAATCTTAAAAGTGACCATTACACTTGTCTCATTGTCATTCACGCATTCTCTCTTGCCTCTACTCACTTCCATTTGTCTCCTTTTCAGTGCATTTATTTTTTTAAGGCAAGCTTCTTATCTGTAAAACTCCCTGTAAAAAAACAAAAAACATACCTTGTATTCCAAAGTTTTGTAAATTCAGGTCGACTTGCAGCCTAGGTTTTATTCGTTCCACATGCACTTGTGGACACTCTTATGTTTGAGCATGGAATTAGTTATAGGAAAAATGTGGTTTCAGCTAACTTTTATTTATTGCACAGAAGTCCAATAACAGCACACTGCTCGGGTTTAGATCAGGGAGTCTGTCTCTTTCATGCCCCTCCAGGTTTTCTTAATTGTTCATGTGAGAGTTAAAGTCTCCTTGTAAGATGACAGAGTCCCCACACAAAGTAAATTCAAGAGGTCTGGGTATTCTGAACTGTCAGCTGTTGCCTGCTGCCTCTCACAAAGGGCAACTCCAGATTTGAACAGAATCCAGGCCCTCTCCTAGAGACTGGTTCAAGAGCTCAAGCTGTGTGTTGAAGTGAGCTGAACTATATCTAGCCAGGATCAGGTTCATTATTGTTATTATTTATTTATTTTTCATAAAAATTTCCAATAGTTTTATCAGAGTTTGCCAGTTGACATAGTTTAAAGCACATTAGCTCCTCACTATGTAGTGCCATAGTCTTTAAATAACTAGGGGAAAAAATCCATCCATCCATTTTCTTATCCAGTTCAGGGTCTGGAATGTATCCTAGATGTCATAGGCCAAAAGGTAGGGGAAACCGTAGCGTGTCTTGGAACTGTGGGAAGAATCCAGAGAGAACCCATACAAGGTTGGAAACAGCATTCAAACTCCACACAGGAAGTAACTTTTGGTAACTTTTCTACATATTTTTTCTGACTTTTTTTTGACAATTCATCAGCTGTTTGGATACCAAAACAGACCTCTTCAGCACATTTTGCTATGTAGCACAACTAGTACAAGACGTCTGTACTCAAGGTCTGGTGAGTAAAATTAAACATTTTTTACTCTGTGATTAGCAGGTAGGTGTGACTGTGAGCTGCAACCTTGCAGTTTTGGGATGTAGTATGCTGAGCAAACTCGTTAATGTTGGCTGATAACTTGTCAGAGTGAAGGACTGAATGCTACAACAACTTGTGTCAATATTTCCACAAATTCAGAGATGACTTCTTCACTCACAAATAGATTTAAGCAGTCTCACCAGTAATATATGCTAATATCCAAGAGAAGAGGGTATTTGAAGTGATAAAACAGCACCAGCAGAGTGCTCACAGTGACACATTAACAAGTGACACTGAAAGTGTAACTTTTGAAAAAAATGTTTAATTTTCTTCAGAGGAGGCGGAAAAAAATAAAGTTCATGATGTTAGTCAAGCAGCAACAAATTCTCTACAAATCAGAAAAGGTTGGATTAGTTTGAGTAACTGATCAGGTCAAGAGTTTTGTGGATGTTTCTGTTCCTTTTCTTTCGGTGTATTTTATTTTTACTTTACATATTTCAGGAATATAGTGCTATGCTCTTGTTTACTAAGGCAAAGGGCGAATTTATGTCAACTAATGATATGAAGTAATAATAAATGTAAAATAATAATCCAAATATAATCATGTTATTATAAATTTAAGCTAAATACAGCATTATCATGAAAATAATTCAGTTAATAAAAGCACTGCACCTGGTAATTATCAGTTGCAACAAACAGAAAGAAAAATTACATCAAAATTGCAATTAGTAAACATAACTTTTCAACATTTCACTGCTCGATTTCTGCCCAAATATCTGGAACTGAAGGAGTCTGACAATGTGGCAATTTACGTTAAAATAGGGCAAAAATAAACAAAAGATTTAAAAATGACTGTGCTATAAAACTTATTACTAAATGGTCCAACATTGGAATTCATTTTGCTTTGCTTATTTATTTACTTTGCACTTGTGTTAGTCCTTTGCATTTGAGTTCAATTTCATGAAAAGACTGCAGATTGCTGTTAACACTAAGCAATAAAAGTTAAAGCTAATAGTAAAAGAGTAAGAAGTGATGATAAAACAGAAAACACAACAAAGTTTCACTGAGAAAATAAGACGGCTGGATCAGTGTATGTTAAGATTTGTTGTGTAACTGTTAATGATCAGTCAAGTAGATTAATCTCTATACAGGTAAGACCAACGGTTTGACCTCAAATTAACACTCTGTTTATTTTATGTCTGTGAAGGTTCATCCAGGTCATCGCAGTCTAAGGAGCTGGAAAGAAAAGCATCTGGAAGATGTTTTATCTCTCATCTGAGAAGCGTCTTCAGTTCTAAGAGCAATTGGTGGAATTCTCTAAAGTCCAGGCGTGTTTCTTTCCAAGCTCTTTAGACTGTTTATTTTCTATTGGCTTGATGGAAATTTTCATTACAGTAGATGTCTTCAAATATTGTGAAGTTTTCATAGTCTTGTTCTTCATCTTCATATTGGGCACAGGCACTCTGTTGTTTGGAGGTCTGCTTCTTCGAGTACATTACAACTTCTTGGTTTCCATAAATCTATTCAGACACCAATTAACACAATGTTAGTTATGTATTTTGGAATCTATTATGAAGCAAATATTTTAAAAAGTATATTTCCTGCATTCAAACTAAAGTTGCCTTTTTAATGCAAGTTTCCACCAATGAGTATAACAACACAGGCAAGCTTATATATCTCAACTTACATTTACTCAAGTGCCTTGAGGTGTGACTACTTTTGTGATTTTGTTTTATAATAAACTGAATTGAAATTAGTGCAAATAAGTTGCATGGTGCCAGACATTTTTCATTGTTGAGGTGTAGCAGGATTGCTCCGAGCCCAACTCGAATTACTGAACTCCGCACATACCTCTAAAGGAAAAGGCAGCAAGATTTAATTTTCCGCCACATTTACTTGTGATCTCATTCTTTCATTCACTACCCAGTGTTGCAGTCACTGATTTAAATCAATTTAAATGACTGACTAAAAGTGGTTTCACTTGTTCTTGATTTACGGTATTGAGAAATGGTTAGAAAAGTTTTATGGCATATGATATGTCAGTACTCACTGATTTTAATTTGTCTTTAACTTTAAAGGTTTTTCCAGTATATTGGTTGACTATTCACATAATTAGAATTTTTTTATTCTTGAGTTAGTCTGTTAAGCCCCAGGGATGTTTCTGAGGTTCCTGTTTAAAAATCACATTCCAATGGTGAATTGACCATTTCTCTGCAAATACAAACTCTGTAAACAATCTTGGTATCAAAAGAAAACTAAAAAAATATACAGAAGTTTTTCCTGGCCTGGTCTTTTATAGCATATAACCCCCTAAAAATATGCTGCAGTAGATTAAAAACTGAAAGAACCCACAAATCAATATATGGACATTACCTGGGCGAAGATTGCTCTGCTTCACCTCAGCAAATCAGAGTTACAGAGGTTTTATTAGGGACATAGCTGAAGGTTTTGTAGTTTGGCAGAATTTGGAAGTTTAAATTTCTTCAGCATTGAATAGCAGAAATAAGGCTTTGTCAGAGGTCATTTTTGGAGAAAAATAATTAAATAATTAAAAATGGTTTGTAATAAGCAAGCAAAAAGGCAGAAAATAGAGACTTTTGATGGGAAACTGTTCTCAAAGTACACAGAGAGCTCTGCAGCAAGTGTGATTCTATCGTGGTTGAAGCAACATACCAATTTAGAAAAATTACAAGTCTGGGCCTTTTTAAACAAAACATAAATTATAAATGACTCGAGACTTTTGCACGGTATTGTATTAAACACAAGAATTGTTTTTTGCATAACCCCATATGTTTATGGTGAGACATGTTATAGATATAACACACTTTGTACTTTAGTTTTCTTACATTATTTTCCATTGCACCCATCACTTCCTCTAAACCTTCTGCCTTGGGTGTATTTCTGTCCACTGTGGTTTCATCTTGTGAAAACACACAGCAGAAAACATGGTTATGCTCTTTTTGCATGCACTTTTGAGTGGATGACTTTGTGCATGTGTATGAATATAAAATATACCTTTTACTTTGTGTTTCCACTTGTAAACTACAACCACAAGGATGCCTATCAATAGCAGCAGAACAGGGGGAATGGCAAAAAGAACATAAAGTGCTGAATCTGAAAAAGAGAAACCAAAACAGAATGCACTAAAAATAAAAACTTCCTTTTTATGCATCTAAGGACACATAGCAGAACTGTGGGTTTCGATTAAATTTGTATTAATAGTTACAGCTGTTGACTACTGGTGCACACACCCATAGCTGTTTTTGCACATAGCCATGAAAAAGTAAAGTTAACCATCGCTTACGGAGTGACAACATACTTGATCTCAAAACATTAAATCCCAGGGGTACTGAAAAACCAGTATTGTATATACTGTACCTTTAATAGGTTGACTAGGAGTTTGTTTTTGAGTTTTTCCAAGAGCTTTCATTGTAGAAGTTATAGTTTTTACAAGAGTTTCTACTGTTGGAGGTATAGTTTTTCCAGGAGTTTTTACTGTAGAAGGTACAGTGCTGGTATGCTGCAGAAAGACTGTTGGAGAAAAAAAACCCTCTTAGTTCCCTTAGAAACTTTATTTTAACACAAGAATCACATTTTAGTAGAATGACTAGTGCAGAGGGTCCTGACTGATACCCCAAGAATCTTAAACTATTCACACAACTGAAATGAGATCAATTAGATCATTAATTAATTATTTTATTTATTTATTCATTTATGTAGCAAACCAGGCAGTAAAGAAGGTTAAACAAAAACTGGCCTCTAGTTCTGTTTGGCATATATTCTGTGCTTTGTGTGAAACACTATGAGGGCATAGTTGTCATAATTCTATCTCACTAGAAATAACTGAATCACCAGCCGTAGTGTATGCTTAAATAGTAGTAACTCATAGCTCTGTCCATTTTCCTTCATTTAAATGTGTTCATCTTACCGACTGTCAGCTGAATCTTAACATAGTTTCCAACTCTCCACTGTGAGTCTGACCCACACCAGTATGTTCCAGCATCTTCTTCTTCTAGCTTTGTGATCGTCACTGAGAAAGAGCTGGAATAAATATCGCCTTGTAGTGCGAATCTGCTTTCACTCATCACCATGTCTTTGCAGCTGTTGCGGTGGTCTCCCTTACAGAGGAACTTCCTGTTATCCCGATGTTGTGAAGGATAAGGGCACTGCAGAGTTAGTGGCTGTCCCACAGTACCTGTTATTTCAGTTGACGTGACACAGCACCACTCTGTCAGATTGAAAGAGAAAAACTATTAAAGACTTATAAAATATTCAACTTTTTTAAAGAGTCTTTTCGAAGACGCTGTTTTCTTTTGATTGGTATAATGAGATATTACTATGACCTCTCACCTTTGACTCTTAGCTCAACAGCAGAGAAAACATCATGGTCAGAGTTTGTTTGAACACCACAAAGGTAATGCCCTGAATCACTTTGGGTCAAGCTGCTAATTGTCACTGTGAATATGCTTGACATTTTTATATCATTAAGACTGAATCGTCCACTTTGTTTGTTGTTAGAGGTGATCAGTGCCCGCTGCAGACACGTGGAGGGCCGGTTTCCTCTGCAGACGTACTTCAGGCTGCTCTGGTACTGATTCTCATAAGGACAATTTATGGACTCAGAGTATCCCTCATAACTTTCAATATTGGTCACAGTATCACAGCAGTGGTCTGTCAAAAAGATAATTTTATTAATTTTACAGAAAGCAGTGTTTTCTGTCTGTTGATATAATGAGATGTTACTATGAATGCTCACCTTTAACTTTCAGCTCAAAAGCAGAGAAAAGATGCAGGTCAGAGTTTCTTTGGATGCCACAAAGGTAACGCCCCGAATCACTTTGGGTCAAACTGCTAATCTTTGTTGTGAATTGTGTTAACATATTGTCATCATCAAGTCTGAATCGTCCATTTTGTTTGTTGTAAGAGGTGATTAGTGCCTGTTGCAGACATGTGGAGGGCCGTGTTCCTCTGCAGATGTACTTCAGGTTGTTCTGGTACTGGGAATCATACGGACAACTGAAGGACACTGAATATCCTTCATAACTTTCAACTTCTTTCACACTGTTACAGCAGCTGTCTGTCAAAAGGATCAACAGCATTTGAAGACACGCTACAACCATAGAATACAGATGTGATGTTTTATTTATTTAGCTTGCTGCAACAAGATTGTAATGATCTTAAGAAAATCTTAACCAACTGAAACATTTATAATGACTAAAACTGAGGTGCATCAGTAGGTCATATTTTTAGCAGTAAATGCAAGTAATGTTTTTATGTGTTGTTACCTTGTAACCTTTACAGTAACACATGGTTTATATACACAAATTTCACTTGAATTCAACAAATAATTAATTTTTGGTATGTCTTCATTTTCCTTTAATAGTATGTTGATTCTATAGCAGAAATAGCAGGTAAAAGCGGTAGATTTAACTTTCTTTTTTAAATTCAGTTTGTCCATGTGTTTATTTACCTTGTACTAATTTAAGCTTGACTTCAGTGTAGATATCTTTTCCAGTTCTGGTCACTCCACACCAGTATTTCCCAGTATCCGTGGAATGAAGATCAGAGATGGTTGTTGTGAAGATTCGTGCCGTTTTGTCATCATGGATTGTGTATTTGTTTTTCACGGAGTTTGATGTTGTAATAAGAACATCACTGTCACCACAGTCGTTCTTACACAGATACTTTTCATATGATTCATAACCCTCATCATAAGAGCAGGAAACGTTAACCTCTCTCCCCAGATATCCAGTCACATGGATCACCCCCACTGCACTGGTCACACATATCAGAGCAACTGTAAAGAAAAGACAGGATAAAATATATTAATTTAATATTTATTTATTTTGTCATCTCGGCATTCATATTAGCAATGCTATTGCTATATAATTAAAATACCAAAATGAACAGAATGCGTGGCATTCAGCTCTGCACTGCAAAAAATATTTACACATTTAATCTAGATTTACCTTTAATCGCCATCTTTTTACTTATGTACTTATTTAAACAACTTACTGCAGATGGTTAACAGGAGATTCTGAAGGCTCCACATCTTTGCTTTGAAACCTGACAGGAAATAAAGTCAAAATGTGACACCCACAGTTTGAAATATCCACATCTTGCCAATTATTAAGCTTTTTACTTCTGCATTTAGATAAACACACACACAAGGCGGCACAAGACACCGGAAACCAAGAATAACCAAGCAACAAGACAGCAGCAGTGTAGGCCTAACAGCTGCTCCTTATAAGGAACCTCTGATTAGAAAGCTAGAGAAAGGGTGAATAACTAATCAGAGAAAAACATGTTCTTAGAGTGGCTGAATATGGCCTGTGTACATGTGTGTCTACCAACCAGAATGTGGAAATCAAGGGATGCTACTGATGGGGCATGCCTTGTTCGAGACTGTTTGCCTGGTTCGAAAGTGTTGCTGGAAGCCGTGGAATCAGAGGGCCAGGACCTCTGCCCCGGACTTCCACCCGATCCACACTGCACCCCCTCCTGTGGGCAGAGGGTGAATCCATGGAGCTTTCTTTCGGCTAAGCTTGGCCAGGTTAAATGGGCTAAGGCCCAGCCACCAGACACTTGCCCTTGACCCTGTGGACCCAGCCTGGCAGGGTGGGAACCTGGTGACCCTATCCCAGGCAGGATGAACTGGACCTTTTATTTTTATTTTTTTTATTTTTGTTATAGGGGTTGTCAGTATGCACTGAAAAAAAGGCACTGGCCATCTCTTGGATTTATGTAAGCATCTTGCATGTATTTAACACAATTGCCTCATGTTTTAAAGATAAATGTAACCATATAGTGTAAAAACTACATGATATGCAGAAAGGGTGTATTAAACTGTTCATATCATGTTCAGGTGAAGTAAGTCAATAAGATAGCAACATTAAATCTCGTGAAACCACGCGTGATTTCATCTCGCGGGCTTTGGATTGTGGTTCAAAAAAGGCATCCATCTCAGTCAAGTCGAGCAGCCAACTCTACGTTTTTGGTATGTCTTGATTTTTTGAATTAATATTTACCATATTTCAGCCAAATGTAGTTAAACGTCTAGAGTGTCGCCATGTAACATGCTAAAAAAGACCTGTTAGCTTATTTGCTGTTTTATCTGTTGTCAAAGAATTTGCGCTTTTTCATTTGAATTTGTCTTTGGCACAAGAGCCGTAATATTATGGGCTCAAAATGTGGTCATAAATATTTTGTACTTGTAAATCGGTTTTGTACTTGTAAATCAGGATTTGTATGTGTAAAAAAAATTTGTGTGTGTGTAAAAAAGATTTGTATGTGTAAAAAAAATTTGTGTGTGCGTATAAAAGATTTGTATGTGTAAAAAAAATTTGTGTGTGCGTAAAAAAGATTTGTATGTGTAAAAAAGATTTGTGCGTGTGTAAAAAAGATTTGTGTGGACGGTGTGTTCACACCGAACGCGATGGACGCGAATAGAGCGTCAGGTTTACATGTAAAGTCAATGGAAAAGCGCGATGACGCGCGATTGTGGGTGCCGCGAAAATTCGGAAGCAGATTTGCGTCGCGAAAACGCCAAAACGCGTGAAACGCGCGTCAGTGTAGCGCGTCTGGCGCGTTTGACTCGCGAATAAAACCACGCGCGTGAGTTTTTGTGTTGCATTTTGTGCATACGCGCGTTTCGCGTCTACCGCTCGAGTTGGAAAAATCTGAACTCCAGCGTCAAATCGCGCCGCGACAACCAATCAGGAGCCTGGTGACGTGGCTCTGACCTAGGTCAAAGGGGCAGATCCAGCCAAAGCCCTTCATTCTTCATTCAGCATGGAGGAAAAGCTAATCAGTGCCGTGGCTAATCACCCGGAGCTGTACGATGCTAGCTACTACTTTTACCGAGACAGGAATAAAAAGGACCTAGCTTGGAGACACATAAGTGAGGAGATCGGGCAACCTGGTAAGTTCATTCCTTCTTTTTAATTTTCAGACTGACCCGATGAACCCGCGCAAAAGCTAGCAAGCCCGCCTACTGTCCCGCTATTTTCCCACTGATGTACAAATACCTTTCCGCTAACAAGATAATGCGTTTATTCAGAGGACATCTGCAGGAGAAAGTGGAAGAGCCTCAGGGACACCTATAATAAGGAGAAGAAGACAGAGAAGGAGAAGGGGAGTGGGTCTGCAGCAGGATCGGGGAGAAAATGGAAGTTCTTCACGGTCATGGGGTTTCTGGACCCCTTCCTCACCCCGCGGGAGACAAGCGGTAATATGGTGCGGACCGTGGAGAACTTCTCCCCCGAGGACCAGGGACAGCCCGAAGAGGCAGCAGGGGAGTGTCAGTCAGAAGGTATGTTTACATTGAGTTAATGTAGGCAGTTAATTTATGCGTGTTGTCATACAGGAATATATTTTGTTTATTAATAAACAGTATACAGTAGTCCCGCTGTTCATCCGTCACTGCCTCGCCTTTTCGCTGATTTTATTTATTGCACCGTACAGCTTTCAACGATGCGCATTGCATTCTGCAGCCCAAATGACAAATCTCCTCCGTGTCGTGTCTCCTGCGCTTGCCAAACTTATCATGTTTGGTTTTGATAACCATCACGTCCAATAGAAAAAAACAGCACAAAAACACTCATAACTATGACCCTCATTCGGAAATACACACCTGCACCGGGAGCAAAAAAGGCGCACAAAAGTGGCGGCGCAGACGGAGAAAAAGCGCGGCATAATACTTTTACGTTTTAAAATCGACAAAGGTTTTCACTTTGAGAATCAACTTGTGAGAACTGTGACTACTGTTCATGTGCTGCAATAAATGAGAGACCACTGTATATAATAATAAGTATATAAGTATATAATAATATAATATTCTCTATGACTGTTGTTTTCAACCTGTTAACATCTAATATTGTCTTGATAGAGTCAAGTAATCATGCAGCAGAGTCCTCAACTGTCTCTTCTCCTGGCTCTCCAGTCCCTGGTCCCTCAGCTCCTGCTGCTGCACCCACAGGTATGAACATCAAGCACTGACAGCTTTTTACTCGCTTGAATTCCCTTGTGATCACCTTTACTAAATATCTACAACCAATCTGTTTATATCCTGTTTTTTTCAATTTTGAAAATGAAAATCTAGTAGCAGCCTTCTCATTACTTTGTGTTGTTTTGTGCTGTGTTTTACAGGCCCACAGAGGAGGACAGTTCGAAGGCGGGCGAGGGACGGGTCCCAGGACGGTCCATCGGCGGTGGAGCTGGCCATCCTGGAGTCCCTAAAGAGGCCACGCCCGTCTCCAACAGAACATTTCCTCCTCGGCCTTGTTCCTGTTCTGGAGAGCATGCCGCCTCAGACACGAGAATTCGTGAAATTTCAAATTTATAAATTAGTTTTTGAAAACAGCACAGCTGTGTTAAATTTGGAAACATTGGACCCTAATGATCAGTAGTTTTCTGATGAGGCAGCAGCTCTCCAGGGCAGAAACAATGTTCTTATTTTTCTCCTCCTTCTCCCTGAGGCTCTTCCACTCCAAGCTGGGTCCTTTTTATTCCTGTCTCTCTGTAAATAGTTAAATTTCATATATTTATGATAAATGTTTTTGTTAATGAATTTATATATTTTTTCAAATAAACATTTATAATGACAAATGTCTCTGTTCTACTACACAGCAAATATTGGCACCCGACTTGACACAAGTAGAATTTATTTCATATTATACTAATGACAAAACATAATAATACAGTGGGATGCAAAAGTTTGGGCAACATTGTGAAAAGTAATTATTTTCCTGTACAAATTATTGGTTGTCACAATAAAAATTGTCAGTTAAAGATATCATATAGGAGACACACACAGTGATATTTGAGAAGTGAAATGCAGTTTACAGAAAGTGTGGAATAACTTTAAATCAAGCAGGTGCATAAATTTGCGACACAAAAAAAGAGAAATGAAATAAATATTTAGTGTATATCAATGTGTGTGTCTCCTATATGATATATGTAAGTGACATTTTTCATTGTAACAGCGATTCATACAGGAAAATAATGACTTTTAATAAGGTTGCCCAAACTTTTCCACCACACTGTATATAGGAACATAGTGAAGACAAGTTATTTAAGAGAGTAAAAAGAGGTTAGTTTATTTTGGAGTAGAGCTCCATTTATTAAGAAAAATTTAAAAAGACAGGAACACTCTTTAGAGGTTTGTGGATGGCTCTTAAAAGAGCCGTTATGGGGAAGTCACTCGGACTTCAAACAGGCTACTCCTTTGGTTGCCAAGACACAGCTCCCTCCACCGAGAAGTGACCCATGAACTTCTCCCTCACCAGGACAGCCTCTCTGGAGGAGTTGTTTGCTGGCAAGGAACCTGGACAAAATTGTTTAAAATGAGTATTATGTGTACTGCAGTTACAAAATACATTATTGAAATTCCAAAATTACAAATTGCAAAACATAAATCTTACATAAAACCTTTTGTAATTATAAGGATAATTACATGATATATATTAGATATAATCTAAAACAGTCTGCAGGGATTATATACAAATATTCAACTATCCCAGAATTAAACCAGGTCTAAATAAAAAGGAGTGAGTATCACTACAAAGGTTAACTCAGTGGTCCTAATGCTACAGTTTGATATCAGCAAACACCGAGCGCATACATTGATATGACACCACAGCCATGCTATCATTCAAACACTGATAACAGCATAAATCGAATTAAATCGGGACTTGATGAGACCTTCTGAGTATCACTAGAAATATTATAAACAGTCGTCTCCGTACCACAGTTTGCTATCAGTAAACACCGAGCATTCACTGTTAGCATAGCACATCCACGTTAGCAGTGTATAAATGGATAGTTTAGCATATATTAGCACAGGTATCAATAAAGGACTACCATATTAAATACTTTTACTAACCTCAGGCAGATGGACAGGCGCTCTGCAGGTGGGATTGAGCGCCTGTAGTTGGTGTCTAGGCGGGCGATTCTGGGACCGACGCGGGAAAGCAGGTCCTCAAACTGGCCGAGTGAAAGACGGTGATATCGCTGAAATCGGCCGTCATCCAGGCGCAGCTCCTGGAGCAAATGGTGAAACTCACCAAACTGCTCACGCCTCTGGAGGACCTGATGGACCCAGGTACGGCGAGGACGTCTTGTACGCCGCTGCTCTGCTCTCCACAGTATATAGAGAAGGGAGACTCTCTCTTCAAGCGCTAACTCGACAGCTGCCATCTTGCAAAGATACCGGTCTGGCACAACTTCCTCCCACATCCCTCCCACATTTCCGGTTCACGCGCGTCAAAATATGATATTTTGACGCGCGATGGATTTTTCTTGGACACGCGTTGAGGCGCGAATGTGCACGCGTCAAATTAGGGGCGTTTGGGGCGTTTTTGTTCGCGTCCATCGCGTTCGGTGTGAACACACCGTTAGCCAAAAAAACCATGCAAGTTACAAGTACGAATTTTGACCCTATTTTTCTTCCTTTCATCTGATTGGTCAATGTCATGTCAATCACAAATGTAACAATCCAACCAGAGAACAGATGGGTTTGGCTGTCGGAGGGGCGCTTTTTTGAACTGCAGGTCCTTGAAGGGTAATACAGGTTGAAGCTGGAGCTGGAGGATTTCTATATAAATATCCGATAGCAGCTAGGTCCCCTAACTTTCAGTTGTTGTTGAAAGGATAAAGTTGTGGTATATCAGTGGTTAGAAATACCATTATTACTTTAGGATTAGTTTAACACAAAGTCAGGGCTGACCCGGGACCATTGCTGTGAGTCACAGTGCGCAGCATAAAAGTCCTTTCACATCCGACGCAGGATGTGCTGCTAATGCTAACTGCTAACTAAAAGCAAAGGATCCAGAATTTGTTGCTGGCTGCTGAGCTCTGTGGGTTTTTGCAGCAGCTCTACCTGTACTAGCTGCACCTGCTCCTTGTCTTTTCTATCTCTGACTTTATGTCCTCTACAAGAGTTTCTGGTTTTTTTTGCTAGTTCTTCAAATGTTCAATAAAAACATCTATGCTAATTCATAACGAAGAAAGCTTTGTAATGAAGACTGTCATTTCCAAAACACTGCCCGCCCTCACCCCGCGGTCCGCAGCGCTGTTGAAAAGGCTGTGGAAGTCCCTATATTAAACACGTAGACCTGTGACACAAAAATCACCAAACTCGGACGACCACAGACTGTTTTCCTTCTATGGGCTGGGTTGGCATGTAAAAGGGCATTTATTCCCTTCAAAGACCTGCAGTTCAAAAAAGCGCCCCTCCGACAGCCAAACCCATCTGTTCTCTGGTTGGATTGTTACATTTGTGATTGACATGACATTGACTAATCAGATGAAAGGAAGAAAAATAGGGTCAAAATTCGTACTTGTAACTTGCAGGGTTTTTTTGGCTAAGTCCACACACAAATCTTTTTTACACACGCACAAATCTTTTTTACACATACAAATCTTTTTTACGCACACACAAATTTTTTTTACACATACAAATCTTTTTTACGCACACACAAATCTTTTTTACACACACACAAAATTTTTTTACACATACAAATCCTGATTTACAAGTACAAATCCTGATTTACAAGTACAAAACCGATTTACAAGTACAAAATATTTATGACCACATTTTGAGCCCATATAATATCACATTAAACCTAATTATGAGGCACTCATAACATAATTTGGTTTTCTGTGTGAATAGATTTGCCAACTGACTCTTCAGTTACATTGTGTATTTACTGCACCGTGGTGTTAGTGAGATTTTGGACATTGAACAGCTTTAGCTAATATCATTAGCGGCATTATGCTAGCTTACATCCCTACCCCTCCTGCCCTCACCTGCTGTCCTTTTGTTTTTGTTTTTTTTGCTGCACATTGAGAGACGACCTCTATTCTGCATTTCACCAGGAGTCAGCTGATGGATTGTGGGTTCAAGGTGTTATGGTAAGAAAGTATATTCTATTTTCGCTTAAGGTTTCTGTAACTTAATTATAATAGGTTTTGTATAATTATTAGGTGCATGCATACACAAATAGACCACCCTATTAATACAACTGAGATATCCAAAATCTGCCATAGGTTTAACTTATACCTGTATGTATTGTCAGAAAGGTGATTACTGGACTCACATTAATGCACACTTGAACTAAAATGAGGTTGTAACTTGTGGGTTGTTGGGTTGCAAATCAGAAACAAACATCTTTGGATTTTTTTAAATCCCATAAGATCTGGAAACACAGTTTTTATTCAACAAAACATTACTGATTAACCAAGCACAGTGCCTGCTGTTATTTCAAAAATAATTTTATGTCATTTCAGATAAAATGCAGCATTCCAGTGCATCCCAAACATGCCTTTACAGTCAAGGTTTCTGACGGAGCTGAGTTTCTCTCTGACAGTCTGCTGAAAGTGTTTGCAAAGTGATCGGGGGAACAGGGCACAAAGCTAAAGGATGTAGCTGCCATGATGACAGTAAGAACTTTAAAATTCTTTAACTACAAAGTGTATATGTATTGCATTAGGTCAGTAAAAGAATTTTATGCTGCATCCATTGAAACAGTCAACTATTACCTGTGATACTGATTCCACTGAAAGGATGCCATAAATTTCATCATGCATTTACTTGCCCACTGAGAAAAATTTATCTTTTTTTAAAAATATATGTTCTGGAAACTATATATCCATAAAGTTGATGTCAAACAGGAATTTTTGATATTGCTTTGTAGATGCTGGTGTTGCATGTTGACTGGTTTAAAAAGTCAAGAGTTTTTGTCTGGGATCATTTTCTTCTGTGCTACTGAAAAGTTCACAAATCTCTGTTTTCTTTGTTATAATACTTTAGGATGACATTAATGCTCAAAGGGAGTCCCTCATCAAAGTGCTCCGCATCTGTGTGAAAGACAATTGCAACATCTTGGTGCAGGAGTTCATTGTGAGTGTTTTATGAGTAGATTGTGGCTGTGCAACATTTAAAAATGCATTTAGTTATCCACTTGATCCTCATTGGACTGGTTAGGACCAGTAGTCCTCTTTAATAATTTGAAGTTCACATGAGGCCTGGTAGTGAACTCGGCCACCAGCCCTTGAGGCCCCACCCCCACCCCTGTATTAGGGGTCACATCAGTGTGAAAAAACTTTAAATTTGTCATTCTAGTGAACAAAGGAAAATCCCACCAATATTTACATTAGCTTTTGTTTGAAAAAAAAAAAAAGACCAACTGACCAACAGCTAACCAAATTGTGGGGCTGAAAGTCTAAATTCTAACATCTTCTGAGTGACATAACCTGGATTTCTGATGGGCCGGTGTCTTTCTAACAAAAACTAATGTAAAGCATTTGAAATTATTATGTTTTTCACTCTCTCTTAGAAACTCTGTTAGACCATGAATGGCAGCATGGCAGGCCACTCTTTGGCTATAGCTATTTACTATGTTGCTTTCATTGGTTTAAATTACTCTAACATTAGAACTGGTAGATTCAAAAGAGATGAGTTTAAAAAGGAATCTTAAAAAAATGTTTTGTGTTTAACCAGGACTTGACAGAGGCCACTGCACAGATTGAGAAAACCACAATGAACATATGTCTCCAGAGGATGCACCAGGCAATGACTTTTCTGATGTTGGCATCATCATCGAGGGTATAGTAGTTCTTCAAGATCTGGATAACGTGACCTTTGCAGTAGCCATGCTGTTTGGACCTTTTTTATTCCTTCAGTATGAGTTACCCATCACAGCTCTGCTACACTTTTGAGGTGATTCAAAGGGTGGTAATGGAGTTGGATGCAACTCAGCTCTCAAGAAAAGCTCACAACTAAGACAAAACTGCTCCTGCAAGAAAAGCTCACTGTTATGCATGCAAGGTGATCAGCTCTAGGTGAGAGGACATTTAAATCTCACACTTGTTCTGCTGCATTTTTGAAGCTCAATTCCAGGAACAGATCGCAGGGTTCATTTTTATGTACTCTGCAACTGCCATGAGGATGAGCCGTTTTTTTTGTTGTTTGTTTTTCCTTTTGCTCTGTACAAGTTCTCTGTTTGTCTGTTTGGCAGCATTTTTAAATTTCTCTTTGTATTTTTTCTTTCTTTTACTAGTGAAGAGATGTAGCGTGAACAGTTATACAGTCTAAATATCCCATATGGGTCATGTGAAATGGTATTTTCAGTTTCATTCAGTTGAAGTAAAGAACGTTGAATATTTCTAAGTGTGCTGTTTTGAACCAAGATGTCACAGTATGATCAGTGCTGTAATTTTTGACAGTCACTGTATCAATGTTATTTTTCAGTCTCTTGAATAAAGTTTTTGACCTGCAAGTGCTAATTTCTTTAGTTATTGGGGTAAAATGGGTAATGTTAATAGGAAGGTGTTTGCCAATTCAGTAACCTAATTTAATGTTAATGGAAACTAACATTACGTCAAATTGTTTAGTTATAATTGTTGTTTAACTGAATCTTGACGTCAGAGTCCTTAAATAGAATGTTTTGTATTGTCCTGTAACATTTTTCAAAAGAAACAGTCTAATTTCTTTGCTGTGATTGATTCCAGAGAACTGACATTATTTAACTGTTGATTTATATAGATTCAGTGGAGGAGTAATGTCAGTTTAATTCTTTACCTACTGTCAATGCAGTGAAATTAGACATTTTGTTTTTAAAGGTTACTGGTGGATGCCAGCAACCATCTTGGAAGAGAACAATACAATCTGTTATAAGGCCTCCATTTGAAAATTGTGTATTTGATACTAGAATATAATAGCAAAATGTAATTTGAAGATAACATGTAGTATTTAAGTGACCAAGTAGTACTGGGTAAAAGTTATTGAATGGTGTTGGGATAAAGTGAAAAAATTGTGAAGGATTAAAATATTCCAAGAGCTCAAATTACTTCATCAAAACATGTTTAAGTCACATTTTATCAACACAAATTGCACAGGTTTATTGAACATGAATAAATTGTGTTAATTTAACTCAATTGTTTAAGTTGCTGCCAAAGCAAAACATCTGTGTGCAACAAATGTCCACCATTGAATTAAGTAAATCCAACAACATATTTTTTTCAGTGTGTGTCTGACAGTATGTGCCAGGATCAGGTTCATTATTGTTATTGTTTATTTATTTTTCATAAAGATTTCCAATAGTTTTATCAGAGTTTGCCAGTTGACATAGTTTAAAGCACATTAGCTCCTCACTATGTAGTGCCATAGTCTTTAAATAACTAGGGGAAAAAATCCATCCATCCATTTTCTTATCCAGTTCAGGGTCTGAAATGTATCCTAGATGTCATAGGCCAAAAGGTAGGGGAAACCATAGTGTGTCTTTGAACTGTGGGAAGAATCCAGAGAGAACCCATACAAGGTTGGAAACAGCATTCAAACTCCACACAGGAAGTAACTTTTGGTAACTTTTCTACATATTTTTTCTGACTTTTTTTTTGACAATTCATCAGCTGTTTCTTCCAAAACAGACCTCTTCAGCACATTTTGCTATGTAGCACAACTAGTACAAGGTCTGGTGAGTAAAATTAAACATGTGAGCTGCAACCTTGCAGTTTTGGGATGTAGTATGCTGAGCAAACTCGTTAATGTTGGCTGATAACTTGTCAGAGTGAAGGACTGAATGCTACAACAACTTGTGTCAACATTTCCACAAATTCAGAGATTACCTCTTCACTCACAAATAGATTTAAGCAGTCTCACCAGTGATATATGCTAATATCCAAGAGAAGAGGGTATTTGAAGTGATAAAACAGCACCAGCAGAGTGCTCACAGTGACACATTAACAAGTGACACTGAAAGTGTAACTAGTGATGTGACGTTCTGTATCGAGGCTTCGAAGCTTGTGTCGAGTAATTGAGGCGGCTTCATTTATGGGAGGAGCTGAAAATGATGATGTCCGAAGCCTCGCTGCCCGGCTGTACCACGTGACTGGTTCATGAAGCGGTTCAAACTTTGCCGCAAGATATGACAGCGATATAAACCCCTCAGACTTCATTCAAAAATGTGGGTGTTTGATGGAGAGTTGCGGTTAGTGAGAGTTTGGAGACAGTTTGGAGAGAGTTTGGAGGTTTATGAGAGTGAGAAGAGAAAGTCAGGAGAGAATGGAGCCAGCTAAGAAGAGGAGGATGTCCTCCCCTGTGTGGGAACATTTTGATTTTATTCCTCCCAACAAGGTGTGTAAATTTCTACAGAAGATGTATTTTCATAATACTGATGGTGCAATACAATTTATGTTAAGCTGTCTTTACTTTTGTACAAGGTGAAGTGTTTGCTATGTGCCAGGGAGCTGGGCTATAACAACAACACCTCATCCATGCTTAGGCACTACAGAGCTTTGCATGAGAATAAGGGGAACACCGATTGTGGAGCAAGACCAGGTGAGCCATCAAATGCCATGATAATATAGCATGCAGTAATGTTACTAAATGATATAACAATATTATACAACTGTTATAAGTTACGTGTGTGAAATTTATATTTGTGCTTTGTTTTTATTGTCTTTCCTCAGGAGAACAATCTCAAATAGATGAAGACCTGGTTAGCATGGTGATTGAGGACTCCCAGCCATTTAGTATTGTGGAGGACAAAGAATTGAAAAGATTTGTTAAATCATTAAATCCTAGCTATGTTCTCCCCACTAAAAAGGTCATAAAAGCAGTGAAAATTTAGTTTTTACAGAATAAAATGTGAACAGGCAGGACTGTGTAGCTGTCCATACCTCAACGTTACAAAAGCACAACCATTGTCCACATCCCAACCACACCTCACCTCACAGTAAATGATCATTTCCATTTTAAGCATTTCCAAATAATCATTTTCCATACTGCCAGTATAAATATACACAGTATACTACCATCACTACAATATACATGTTTTACACACTCCTTTTGTTGTTGACATTTACAGGCTGTGTGCAAAAGGCCACACTCTTCAAACTTCATGCCAACTAATATTTTTATGTCCAGTAGGTGTCCTACTAGAGCAAATGAAGCTTCAAGAAGCTTTGCGCTGGGGTGAACCAATTGGATGAAAAGCTTCAGTGCTTCATGAAGCTTCATCTGCCCATCACTAAGTGTAACTTTTGGAAAAAACTGTTTAATTTTCTTCAGAGGAGGTGGAAAAAAAAGTTCATGATGTTAGTCAAGCAGCAACAAATTCTCTACAAATCAGAAAAGGTTGGATTAGTTTGAGTAACTGATCAGGTCAAGAGTTTTGTGGATGTTTCTGTTCCTTTTCTTTCGGTGTATTTTATTTTTACTTTACATATCTCGGGAATATAGTGCTATGCTCTTGTTTACTAAGGCAAAGGGCTAATTTATGTCAACTAATGATATGAAGTAATAATAAATGTAAAATAATAATACAAATATAATCATGTTATTATAAATTTAAGCTAAATACAGCATTATCATGAAAATAATTCAGTTAATAAAAGCACTGCACCTGGTAATTATCAGTTGCAACAAACAGAAAGAAAAATTACATCAAAATTGCAATTAGTAAACATAACTTTTCAACATTTCACTGCTCGATTTCTGCCCAAATATCTGGAACTGAAGGAGTCTGACAATGTGGCAATTTACGTTAAAATAGGGCAAAAATAAACAAAAGATTTAAAAATGACTGTGCTATAAAACTTATTACTAAATGGTCCAACATTGGAATTCATTTTGCTTTGCTTATTTATTTACTTTGCACTTGTGTTAGTCCTTTGCATTTGAGTTCAATTTCATGAAAAGACTGCAGATTGCTGTTAACACTAAGCAATAAAAGTTAAAGTTAATAGTAAAAGAGTAAGAAGTGATGATAAAACAGAAAACACAACAAAGTTTCACTGAGAAAATAAGACGGCTCTATATTAAGATTTGTTGTGTAACTGTCAGTCAAGTAGATTAATCTCTATACAGGTAAGACCAACGGTTTGACCTCAAATTAACACTCTGTTTATTTTATGTCTGTGAAGGTTCATCCAGGTCATCGCAGTCTAAGGAGCTGGAAAGAAAAGCATCTGGAAGATGTTTTATCTCTCATCCGAGAAGCTTCTTCAGTTCTAAGAGCAATTGGTGGAATTCTTTAAAGTCCAGGCGTGTTTCTTTCCAAGCTCCTTAGACTGTTTATTTTCTATTGGCTTGATGGAAATTTTCATTACAGTAGATGTCTTCAAATATTGTGAAGTTTTCATAGTCTTGTTCTTCATCTTCATATTGGGCACAGGCACTCTGTTGTTTGGAGGTCTGCTTCTTCAAGTACATTACAACTTCTTGGTTTCCATAAATCTATTCAGACACCAATTAACACAATGTTAGTTATGTATTTTGGAATCTATTATGAAGCAAAGATTTTAAAAAGTATTTTCCTGCATTCAAACTAAAGTTGCCTTTTTAATGCAAGTTTCCACCAATGAGTATAACAACACAGGCAAGCTTATATATCTCAACTTACATTTACTCAAGTGCCTTGAGGTGTGACTACTTTTGTGATTTTGTTTTATAATAAACTGAATTGAAATTAGTGCAAATAAGTTGCATGGTGCCAGACATTTTTCATTGTTGAGGTGTAGCAGGATTGCTCCGAGCCCAACTCGAATTACTGAACTCCGCACATACCTCTAAAGGAAAAGGCAGCAAGACTTCATTTTCCGCCACATTTACTTGTGATCTCATTCTTTCATTCACTACCCAGTGTTGCAGTCACTGATTTAAATCAATTTAAATGACTGACTAAAAGTGGTTTCACTTGTTCTTGATTTACGGTATTGAGAAATGGTTAGAAAAGTTTTATGGCATATGATATGTCAGTACTCACTGCTTTTAATTTGTCTTTAACTTTAAAGGTTTTTCCAGTATATTGGTTGACTATTCACATAATTAGAGTTTTTTTATTCTTGAGTTAGTCTGTTAACTGCGTGGTAGATTAAAAACTGAAGGAACCCACGAATCAATATATGGACATTACCTGGGCAAAGATTGCTCTGCTTCACCTCAGCAATATCAGAGTTACAGAGGTTTTATTAGGGACATAGCTGAAGGTTTTGTAGTTTGGCAGAATTTGGACTAATCTGTGAAAGTTTAAATTTCTTCAGCATTGAATAGCAGAAATAAGGCTTTGTCAGGGGTCATTTAATTAAAATAATTAAAAATCCGCAACCGACAACATTGTACATAACAGTAGATTGGTGTGTAATAAGCAAGGGAGAAGGCAGAAAATAGAGACTTTTGATGGGAAACTGTTCTCGAAGTACACAGAGAGCTCTGCAGCAAGTGCGATTCTATCATGGTTGAAGAAACATACCAAAAGTTACAGGGAATTCATTACAATGTTTTTCCAAATGTGATGTGTAGTTTTCGTCTTTTGCTGCTGCTTCAGTGAATTTTGGTTGGACAGTTACAGTTTCGGAATCTTTGAGATGTCTGCTTTCAGCACTTAACAGCATATCCGTGTACGTTGAATAATCCGTGCTTTGTGTTTACATCGTTTGCTGTCTTGACTGCGTTTGGTGGTTGTTGAACGGTTTTGTGAGCATTTAGCTAAGATTCTGACGTTTCTGTAGGTAATTTCCTCCAGGGATCTCTGAGATATAATGCTCTCAAGAATAATGAGGTAAGAGAGAAAACCCATAAACAAAATGGACTGACAGTTATCAATGCCTCTGTTCAATACTTTGCTTCAGAACCAAAAATCTTGAGTTAGAGTAGGTCAGACACAAGGACCGGACTGAAACTGAATGGAAAAAAACACACACCCAATGAATAACTCTGAAAGACCTTCAGAATTCCTGGAGAACTGTGGCTTAAGGGCAATTTTAAAAAATTACAAGTCTGGGCCTTTTTAAACAAAATGACTCAAGACTTTTGCACGGTATTGTATTAAACACAACTAAGAATCAATTGGGGGTTTTTTGCGTTATCCTGTAAGTTTATGGTGAGACATGTTATAGATATGACACAATTTGTACTTTAGTTTTCTAACATCATTTTCCATTGCACCAATCACTTCCTCTAAACCTTCTGCCTTGGGTGCATTTCTGCCCTCAGTGGCTTCATCTTCTGAAAACACAAAGCATAGAACACGGTTATGCTCTTTTCGCATGCACATTTGAGTGGATGACTTTCTGCATGTGTATAAATGTAAAATATACCTTTTACTTTGTAATGTTTCCACTTGTAAACTACAACCACAAAGATGCCAGTTGTATAGCAACTTGAAATGCTCCCAAAAATGGCTCCACAGCATGTAAAAATATAATATAAGCTCTGGCGGACTTGGTTCTATGGTAGGTCTTAAAGGGTTAAAGCAGCCGGTGTCTTTGCTCTGCTGGAAAAAACTATCCCACTGTTTCAGACGTTTGATGGCCGATTTCCAAACTTGTTTATTTCCAAAATCCTTTAAAAGTTTTTGTTTGTCAACTTCTTCAGATTGTTGGAGGAAACATCTTCAGTAAATTCCAGTTACAGGCAGAAACACGGCGTTAGTAAAGTTACTAATGATGCTTCTGCACTCAGAGGTGAAGACGTTTGTTTCCTGCTCGACGTGTCTGCAGCCTTGTTGATCAGGCTGCTCATCGCTGCTGCTCTCAAATGCTTTTCTTCACTTTATCAAAGCGATACTTCAGACTTCATATGAATCAGTGTGAGTCCTCGTCTGCACCGCTGCTGTGTGGAGTCCCGCAGGGATCAATCCTTGGACCAGTTAATGGTATCGGTGAATTCTCTGTTGCTATGCAGATGACACCCAGTTATACTTTTCTGTCAGCCTCAGCACCGACAGCCTCTCCTGCCTCAGTGAATCCTTATCTGAAGTTGCCACACATGTCAAAGTGCTGCTTTCATAAAGTTTAAATGCAAAGAACCAGCAGTCTGTCAGTGATGTGAACTTGTGCAGCTCTGTGAGGCTTTCCAGGACTGTCTGGAAACGTGTTGACTTCCTTTGTAGACGATCACGTCTTCACTCTGTGACAGCGTCTCTTTACTGCGTGTTTCTATTCTGTGATGCCATTGTTATGTTCTAGCTTAACCCTTTAAAACCGGTCAGAGCGGCACGCTCCGTTTTGCTTAACTATTTTTAAATCCCGGTAGCTCTGCAACCACGTAAGCTAGTGCAATTCTTTTTTTGCATAAGAAACCGGAGGAGTTGTACTTACATCTTATGCCATCAGCTTGTCCTCGGTCACAGTTTCCTTCCACATATAGCTTTGCAAAAACTGCATAAAAAGCACTTGCAGCAACAAAAACATAATATTCCAGAAACACACTTTGCCGATCCGATCAGCTGTTCGTAACACTTCCTAGGTCCATCAGCACGAACTATCACATGTCCGCCATGACCTGCCCGAAACCGGAAGTGACGTTATTTTGCGGAAATGTAGTTTTTTTTACCATCAAGGCCTCATGAGCCTACACTGGTGTTTTTAAAAGTTATCTTTGACTTTATGACTTTCTGTGTCGTTTCTGGGATGCTTAGGACTCATATTGCACTGCTGGAAATAGTTTATTTTGATGCATATGCTGCTTTTTTGCAAATCTGCACTATAATATTTATTTTCGTTTTTCCTGCAGTGTATAAAAATTGGTGTATTTCAAAAATAAAACTATGAAGACACTCAAAATAAATTTCCTGTGGTGGGAAACTATTTTGTGCAACTTTTTTGTATTTACAGTTTTGAGGGATAAGCCTCTTAAATTTTTCTAACTAGAAATATATGTTAAAAAAACAAAAACGATTTTCAATTTGTTTGTAGTTTATTGCACTTTTTTGCAATTTATGTAATTTCTATGCACTTAATGCAGACATATTATTAAAATCTGGGCTGTAATGGTTGTATTGATGTATAGCAACTTGAAATGCTCCCAAAAATGGCTCCACAGCATGTAAAAATATAATATAAGCTCTGATGATATTAGACAAAAACACATTTGAGTCCACTCAGCTGTAACACGTCTGTGTTTAACTGACTTCAGTAGAGTCTTTGTCCTGTTAGTGGGACTATGAGCTGCTTCCAGTGCATCACTATCAGCACTAAGAACAGCCGCCGAGGCTGACGGCTCGATGCTGCCGTGATGTGTCACAGAGGAGACTCATGCAGCTGTCACTGTGAGCTCTGTGTTTGATCACATCTGACTAAACCTGACGAGCCAAGCTTGGAGCAAAAGTTAAAGTGCATTTACTCATTTAAGTCATTTAAATCTCCATTCGCATGTAAACTGTGCGTGTTATATATGACAACAGGAACTGACTGAAAAGCATAAAGTTGACCACAGTGACAATGACTCGTACTGAAGCTAAACCTCTGTTCACTTCATAACTGCAAATGTCTCTGCTCATTAACTCCTTTGGCTCTGTCGTCGTTTGTCCTCCTGAGAACAAAAGTATTGAATCCACTACAGAGGACGTGATGAGCAGGCTGGTCTCAGGAGGACATGCCCACTCTGGACTCAAGTACTAAAAGCAGGATGTGGGACTCTGTGCGGTTGTGTGTCGTGGTCGTGTGGTTTTGTTCCAGAAGCTCCGGGAGTTTCATTGTTAAGCTAACGTTTGGTTTCCTGTATCTATTAACACTGAGAACGAATCGTCTTCCTATCTGCGTGACTTGTTCTGTGACTTTCATGTCTTGTGAGATTATTGGGTCACTTTCAGTGTCAGAGTGAAGTGTGATGATATCCTGGTTTCCTTCTTTGTTTCCTTCTTTGTTTCCTTCCCTGCAGAGTTTTCAAACATTATTCCTGTTTTCCTTTTTGACACAGTCTCCTCATGTTTAGTGTTTTTATGTTCATGTCTTCCTGCTTCAGTGGTTTTTGTCCATGTTTTACTTTGTAGTTCTTTCATTGTCTTGATTACCTGCACCTCGTTCCCCAGCTGTGTCCACTTCCTGTTTGATCCTGTGTCCACTTCCTGTTTGATCCTGTGTCCATGAACAGTCCTTCTGTTTCTTCATAGTTTTGATGATAACATCAGTGAATCTGTCTTTGTGCTTCTGCTTCTACTTGTGACTCGTCTTCCTCTCAGTGCTGCCCGCTCACATCAGCAATGATTAAAAATCAATAACCTTGATTGATACTCGCCCTCTGTGGGAGACGTGTGTCTGAGAGATCTACATCAGGCAAACTTTAGTGATTAATGTGATCCTACTGTGCTGTTAAGAGGACATCCTGGACCCCCCAGTGATGCTACATTTGTGGGGGTTGATTCAAACACAAGGACGTCTGTTTCAGCAATAAGTGATCGTTTTATGTAGCGATTATGTTTCTATTGTTAAAAATAAAATAGTTTCTTTCATATGATTTTCTTACCTGAAAACTTCAAAGGTTTTCAGAAATCTGCAGCAGTTTGAACCTTTTCCAAACATTCAGTCTGTGTGTGGACAGCAGGACTTTCATACGTCAGGAAGGAAGAGGAGGGCGAGGCAGGATGTAATGTGGAGGAGGGTCAGACGTTAATGCAGGAAAGTGAAAGAGGACACGAGCATCGAGGAGCCAGAGCAGCGGCAAACGAACCGCACCCACCAACTGTTTTCAATGAGAAGCAGTGTGTGAGCTCTGAAGGCTTCTGGACGTTATCATGTGATGTTTTCAGCTGAATTCACACAGCTGATCTTATATAAAGAAGAATCTGTTATTAAAGTACGTTAAACTGTACCTTTCACTTTGTTATCAAAGCGATTTCAACTTCCCGGCCGACCTAATGAGCCAAAGACGAACAGCATCAGCTTCACGTCTTTGTCCTGTTAGTAGCTTTTACTCTGAAGTCCTTTAAGAACATCATCATGGATCATCTGCAGGTCGATGTTGAAACTATCACCTGTAGTTCTGCAGTTAGTTCACTTTGCTTCATGCACCTCCACCTGGTGGGATCTGGACTGTGTTTTGCTTCACGATGAAGTTGACAAGTTTAGTTTTTATTGGCTGTTCGATCCAGATGTTAACATCAGTATCAGTTACGTTAATCTTTCTCTTTTATTCTATGTGTTGCTGCAGTTTGAAGATGTAAATATTTCTGTACAAACACTTTTCTCTCCCTGTGAAATCAGCAGCTGGACCTTTGGCTGCAACACTGTGAGACAAACTGAACACAAACAGTTTGTTGAGCTGATAGAAAGGCTGCATTTTAAATGACCTGACATGTTTCTCCCTTTATGCTCGCTCCTCTTCTGCAAGGCGAGACGCTGAAGTACCGAAAGTAACGAGTCTGTTTTTTAAAGAGGTAAATGTAGACACACCAAAAAAATCCACTTACATGCAGTAACAGAGTATTTGTACTTTGTTACCAGTGTTGGTCAAGTTACTTGAAAAAAGTAATCAGTAACTAATTACTGATTACTTCCCCCAAAAAGTAATCCTGTTACTTTACTGATTACTTATTTTCAAGAGTAATTAATTACTTAGTTACTTAGTTACTTTTTAAAAACACGATTTACAACCTGAATAGGTGATAAAGCGATAGATCTTTCAGCCCAATTCTACTTTTTCTGCATAATCATCATACAAAATGTAATCAAATGGAAAAGTCTCTTTTTAAAACTTGTTTTATTAGTTTTAATCTTTTAACTTTATGCATCAAGCAAAAATTTAATTATATGCAACATTCTCTGACTTGAAGAAATTAGTTTAACATTTAAACCTATTTTCTGCACATTCCAGCACATAATATATATATATATATATATATATATATATATATATATATTAGTGTTTACACTCAGTCTTTCAAATAGATGCAAGTAAAACACAGCAGAAAATAAATAAAGTCAAAGACTAGCGGTCCTGTTGCTCTATTTTCACCTGTAAAGCAGGAGTGGGGTAGGCGGAGGTTTACCCTGGTGCAGGTGTGCAGCGGTCAGTGGAAGAATCCGCGAGTTTCTCTGTGAGTTTCCCATTACGTCGTAGCTACTCGGTGCTTGTTTGGAAGTTTAGGGGTTTTTTCACTGTAAAAAGAAGTTTTCTTCCCACGCACAGCGGACACTAATGTTTTTGTCACTTTTTATGGAATCAAACTCAAAGTAAGGTCAGTACTTCCACGCTTTAAACGCTGCACGCTCATACTCTCTCTGCACTTGATATATGATCCATTGTTGATCTGCACACAGCTGTTGTCACGAACGTCGCACTCGCTTACGTCACTGTCATGAGACATTCTCGCAAAAAATCACGGTTTTAGTAACGCAGTAACGCAGCGTTTCTACGGGAAAGTAACGGTAATCTAATTACCATTTTTGCAATAGTAATCCCTTACTTTACTCGTTACTTGAAAAAAGTAATCGGATTACAGTAACGTGTTACAAGTAACGCGTTACTGCCCATCTCTGTTTGTTACTTCCTGGCTCTGGTGGTGAAAGTGTTTCAGTCGTGACTGCTGTTGGTTCTTCAGTGTCTGTTAATGTTAAACTGTTATTGGTCATCATAGTTGTTACTTCAAGTCAAGTCCAGGCAGTTTGATCTAAACTGCAAATTTTCAAAAGAAGCTTTAAAAATACTCAAGTTCAGTTTCCAGATATAAAAACACAGATTTCATACAGAAGCCTGAGAAAAGTGTGTTAGATAATCAAAGTGAGTTATGACGAGTTACAGTTGTTATCTTTCCATCATCAGGATCACCCAAACATCAGCTGTTACACAAAGCTGGTTGTCGCCTCATGAGATTAACTCAGGGTTTGTCCTGCGAGCTCATGTGAAAGGGGCGGGTCTGGCAGCATCTGACCAATCAGAAACATGGAGAAGTGTCCAGTGTGTTACAAAGGAAGATGAACTGTTGTAGCAGCCATGTTTGAACTTTGGTGATTCAAAACTACGTCAGCCAAAGTTTGGTTTTTCCCATCAGACACATGAAACATGAGATGGTTTCTCTAACATTTGTTTTGTGTTTTATTTATGAGTTCAAATCTGGAACACAAACTTGGAGTAATCAGGACCCTACACCACCGGGCAGAACATGTTCCCTCTGAGCCTGAAGGAAAAAGAAGAAACACACACATGTAAAGGAAACTCTTAAAACGTGTGTCTATCCTAAATGGGCGTTCTTAAAGTCAGCAAAGAGGCACAGAAAAGAAGATCAGACACCAGCGAGGGAGGATAAGAAGGACAGACGCAACAACATTGTCATCCCCTATGTAGCCGGTTTATCAGAGAAACTCAGAGTTTTCTCCAAGCATGACATCCCGGTGTACTTCAGACCCAGCAACACGCTCAGACAGAAACTGGTTCACCCGAAAGACAAAACTCCAAAACACAGACGTAACAATGTGGTGTTTGCTGTACAGTGCGGCGAGGAATGCCCAGACCTCTACATCGGAGAGACCAAACAGCCACGTCACAAGCGCATGGCACAACACAGAAGAGCCACCTCCACAGGACAAGACTCAGCTGTCCATCTGCATCTAAAGGTCAAAGGTCACTGTTTGAGGATGCCAACGTTCACATTTTGGACAGAGAGGACAGATGGTTTGAAAGAGGAGTGAAAGAAGCATCTATGTCCACTGTGAGCGACCATCTTTGAACAGAGGCGGTGGTTTACGACACCAACTCTCTGCCATCTATAATCCAGTTTTGAGATCCTTCCCAGACGCCTTAACGCCCACTCACATCCTGGGCCATCTGACCTCAGGAAATCACATGATAAGGTGGGGCCAGGTTTCACAATGAGCTCACCCGAAACTCTGGCTGATTGGGACCCACACCCAGTTTCACACCTTGGCTCATGTGATTAGGTAGAGGATCATCAGGGGGTCCTTTTGTCCCTCTGTGGGGGAAACTCCCACTAGGTTTAAATCTGGGACTCTCCACCATTTGACCTTAGAACTGAAGAAGCTTCTCGGATGAAGGTGAAACGTCTTCAAGCAACTTAAAGAAGTCTGCAGCTTTATCAGCAAACAGTTAATACCAGCAAACATCAGCCTCATATTTCAGGCTCTACTATTATATTTCTAAAGTTTCTTTAAGTTTCATTAACTCCACCAGGTGATTTGATTTGATCTGATTGTGTGATTAATCAGAGTAGATTGCAAACAATCTTTGAGAGCTTTGATGTAGCTCGACTCAGTGGTGGGCACGTAAAGAGCAAAGCTGCGGCTCCTCAGAGGTTCAACACTTTGCAGCGCTGCAGGGTCACACTCCACTGATGCACGAGGGTCAAAGTTCATACCTGAAGCCTGCACAGAGCTGGTGAAGCAAACCGAGAAGAGGAGCAGGAGGGGAAGTAACACTTGATAGCAGACAGGAAGTCTGTAGATGAAGTTAGAAAGACTGTGAGATTGGAACCCTCTGCTCGTTATCAGGTGTCAGTAACCTCACATCATGCTGCTTTTAGAAACAGCCTGCACATGCACACTGGGTACAGAAATATAGATGCTTATTTTTACCTTTTTAACTCGTGAATTTAACACTTTGCTTAAAACGTATGCACGCGGTCGATTAGTGTTCGCATCGGTGCAGCGCTGCTGCTGTATTACAGGTAATTATAAGAGGAAGCTCGTTTTAATTAAAAGCAGAGGGGAACTTAGAACTTCTTTTATGAACGTCAGAACATCTGCCAGATGTTACATGGAGGTGAACAGTTTCTTCTCTACTCCTGTTCTTTGTTTTTGCAAGTTTGCTTCAGGCCTCGACGTGTCTGTGCTCGCTCAGCGTTTGCATGAGTCAACGCTCATCTAGAGTCAGCCGAGCACACAGCACAGGTATGTTTGTGAGTCTGAAGGTCATGTATCTTTCCTTTGTGCAGCCAAGCACCTGAAGTGTTTCTATGACCACCAGCGTCACCTGCCCGACGGAGGATGTGATGCAAACAGTTACTATGGAGACATTTGTTTCATGAACATGAATCTCTGGTTTCACTGAGACTCGTTTTATATACACATGAAGAACTTTCTCTTCAGTTTTTATCAACAAAGTTGTATTTAACAGTTCGTGCTGACTGGTACAAACCTCACAGCGTCTTTGTGTGTTATTGTTTCCATGTGCTTTCATTTTCTAGCATTCAGTTCAAATCTGCAGCTGCAGGCAGCAGCAGCTGTCTTCTCATAGAGTTTTCTAAACTAAAGACGCTGCAGGATTGTAAAGAGAGCTGTGATGTCTGAAAAGCCAGCAGAGGTGTGTCTGGTGTGGTTTACTTTGTAACAGGATGGACTTCCCCACAGTTTTCCTCATTTTCCAACAAATCTTTGCTGCCCTGGTTTCCAGCTTTGCTGCGGTTCGGTTTTTTAGGGGTTTTCTCGCGTGACTTTTGACAGTTTATTCCTGATTCCTCTTTTTTCTCCTCTGGATCATAAATCATCAGAAGCATTTTATTGCCTCCATGCGTCTGTAACGGAGGGAAGGTGATGTTTTTTTTTCCAGTGTTCGTTTAAAGGAGGGGAAACCTTCCTCCAAAACGGATAGAGCAGTGGGGCCGCCAAGGGAAAGCACACAACTTTAAAACTGTATAATTAAAATATAATTTATTATATTTAAATAGTTAAAAGTGTAAAATGAATTAAAACAACCCTGGCCAGGGAACAACACAATAAAAATAAATAAAACACAACATTAAAATCCGGTGGCGTCCGCCACGATATAAAAGTCACTAAAAAGTTAAAAAAAATCCAGCGGAGCGGTGCAGGAGGGGAACCCGGCGGCGTCCTCGCCTTCCTTCCCACGTTCTGCGCCCCGGTGCGCTAAAGGAGGGAGGCAGCGGCAGTTACTATTCTTTCAGACAGCTTTCAATCGTTAACAGGGGAAAGTCCAGAGACTTACCCCGGGTGGGCAGAGCTCTCAACTCTGCCCGCCGCTTCTTTATAGATGTCACTCGGCACCGGCCCGTCTCGTCGCCTCCAATTCTCCACAGACGCGTACTCGGGTCTCGCGTTGCTGCAGCAATCGGCCGCTCGCTCTGCGTCTCTCGATTGCCGGCGCTGTATCCTCCTCTCTCCGCTTGACGCCAAGCTCCACCAGCCCTCCGGGCTTGCAGGCGGCGCCACCGCCGGACACCACTCACTCCTGCCGTCTCTCAAGCCTCTCTTTTTCCAGCCGTGTTCCTCAAGCCCCAGTTTTGTGGTCTGCCAGGCCCTCTTATTGGCCTCCGGGACCTCCCAGGTGTGATTAGGTTTGTAATTAGGTAGGGGCGGAGTCTTTCCAGGACAAGTCATCAAATACCATAAAAAACATGCAATAAAACTCATAAAATATAAACCAATGTACAATATTAAAATATTAAAAACGATAAAACACAGCAAAACATGCATAGTAAAAAAAACCTAGAAACTTGTCCCTTTCCACCCCGTGACACGTCCACGACCTGATTATTTTCTGTTCTTTCACATTTTTGTTTCACTTTTTCTTGTCAGTTTGTGCTTTTAAAGTGTTATCAGTTTAAATCTAACTTCAGCTTTGTGTATTTTGCAGGTCCCGCAGGCACACAGGAAGAGGTCCAATATAGTGAAATACAAATAAGCAACAACAGACAGGTTGGTGATGTTTCACTGAGAAACTCTATCGTTAGCAGCTCTGTCTCCAGGGCAGATCATCATGTGTCTGTTAGCAAACATGCTGTGTTTGTTCTCACCACTTCCTGGAAACTGAATGCAAATAGCAGCTGCAGCACACAAAGGCTCAGGTGTGCACAGGTCATCTGCCAATCAGATGGTGTGGCGTCTGCGTTGTTTGCCTGACATGAACATTTTGCAGAAATCCTTCTTTTTTCCAAGGAAAATAAAACGATAACCTTGAAGCTCATTTCCTGCCATTTATTGAGTCGTGCTCAGTAGCTGTTTACATCAGCAGGACTCTGGACAACAGGAAGGCCCTGACGCTGTTACAGGAACAGCAGTATCTGTTTCATCTCTTCCACTTTACTCTGTTATCTGACGCCTCTACTTTCTCCTCTACAGGGGGAGTCATCAACCACGATCTACCACACCAACCTGACCACAGTATACGATAAGCTGGAGGCCCATCGCATGATCAAGGACAACGATGCTGAAAATACCTGAGACCACACGAGAAATTCCCAATCGAGAGTTTCCAGAAAGAAAAAATTCAGGTTATTGTTTTTTTGACTGAATTAGTTGCTTTCGTTTTATTTATTTCATTTATTTTATGAACTGCATGTGCCTCTGTGTCACCCTGTTAGATTTCTGTTATTGAGTCTCACATTTCAGTTGAATTCACAGCAAAGCTTGTTTTCACTTCCTGCAGCTAATAAAAGTCTGTGCATGAAGGAGTTTGGGAAATGAGTCAATGATTTAAAAACGACTAACACACTCAGCTCAGGTACAGCTGAACTGGTTTCGTAGTTAAAGCTGTCGATTGAATGCAGCGAAGCAGCCGTGATGTCCAAACATCGGCTTCGTGTGAAAGAGATCAACCAAGTTTCACTTTTGAGTTACACAATTTTGTACCACAAGACGTGCAGCGAGTCAGTCGTGTTTTCTCCATCCAGTGTTAAAATGATCTTCCTTCTTCAGCCCAGACTGTGCAGGCTGGTGGAGGAGTCTCACCCGGACTGTTGGCTGATACTTTTGGTGATTTATGTTCAGACTGGTTCCCAAAAACATTTCATCCTTCATGTTTTCTGTCTTGTTCTCCCACTCTTGGTTTTCTGTGTGTATTCTTGGAAATATCATAACCTCGTTTATAAATAAACCCGTTCAAACCTTTCCATTGCTCAGCATGTGGGTCCTTCCTTCTGCCTGCAGACTAGTGTCACCTGTTGCTTGTCAGGTGATCTTCCCATAAATCTCCCATTGGTCCAGAGCCGTCCTCTGGTTCTCCATCAGCAGCAGTGTGGAGCAACATCATCTGAACCTCTGTTACAAAAAAGACTTTTTTGTGTAATGATCATTGTTGGGAAGGTTACTTTTAACATGTATTCCATTACAGATGACATGCCCCAAAATGTATTCTGTAACGTATTCTGTTACGTTACTCAATGAGAGTAACGTATTCTGAATACTTTGGATTACTTCATATATTATCATGCTGTTTACAACTACATGAATGTACTATTGCTGTGATTTATTACTGTTACTGAAGGCTACTCTCCACACCAACACCAGCTAGATGTTTAAATCTTAATATAAATGAGTAACGGTAGGTGGACATTAGGTAAGGCTGCACTTTTTGCAGCGATCTCGTATAGAAACTATTCCTCGCATATATAAAACAATCCGAACCGTAGTAAAGGGACCTCTGGCTAATACGTCGGGTTCGTGTCGGGCTCGTAGCTGAAAACTAGCTTTACTTTGTTGTCTGGGTCAACTTTGCTAGCGAGAGACAGAGAGAGGCGTTGAAAGGCTGCTCCAACAGAACTTATTGTTTTTGGAGGAAAACACGAACACGGTGTACAGTCGAGTCTTAATAGCTTACTTACAACTGGGCTCGTCAGGCACTGTTCTTGGCTGCAGTGGTTATTATTATATTTACATGCTTCATACATGCGATACCTGTAACACTCTGCCTATTGTTTTGTTTGGGTTTACAGAAAATAGCGAGGGGACGGCCGAACACATGAAACAGGGAAGTACCGCCGTGTAATCCATTTATTTCAACAAAGTAACTGTATTCTAAATACCACCTTTTTAAACGGTAACTGTAACTGAATACAGTTACTCATATTTTGTATTTTAAATACGTAACGGCGGTACATGTACTCCATTACTTCCCAACACTGGTAATAACCATATTCAACATTACAAGGACACTCAGCAGCAACATCTACTCCTTTAACAGGTCCAACCAGGTCGGGTCAAAGCAGCTCTGGAGCCGAGTTCTCAACAGCCAGCTCTCTGCACCTCATATGTACTCGCCAGCTCACTGTAATACTGCTGAATACTGAAATGATCTTAATCAGAGATCCATCCATCCATCAATCAGACCCTCTTTTCTGCTGACTCAGTTAAAGCCAGCTTACGCCTCACCTCTGGCATCTGTTCGTCTCTCAGCTGTAATAACTGCACTCATGCACAATCCAGGGATTCAGTAGCTTTTGTCCTGCGTCCAGTTTGTTTGAAATCCTGGTGGAAACGGTGGCTTCTGATGTTCATGCTCACCTCTCTGCCAATAACCTTCATGAACAATAACATGTGGTTTCCACCTCCTCAGCACAGAAACAGTCTCGTAAATGTCCACACGCAGTTCATTCTCTGAACTCACACCCAAGGATCTGACCTGTCTGTGCTGTTTATTATTTATCTACTTCTTATTGGTCAAATCTTCCCCTTAATATCAGTTCAGCATCATTATTATTATCATTATTATTATTATTATCATTATTAAGTGCGCCTATATCTGGTGGTTTTATACGTTTGAAGCTTTGGTTTCTGTCCTGTTCTGGAACTAAACGTGACCACTGATGTTCAACAACATTTATTAGTTTATAAAGTCCATAATGCACCTGTCCCTGTGTGATGTCACTTTTACTTTAGTAGTATATGACAGCTAATTTTTTTTCTTCTGCCCACATATTCTGTGATATTCTGCAAACATGTAATTAACATGTAATTAACATGTAACTAATGGCACATTAATCTGTAATTTTTAACAATGAATTTATTTATATTTGCATGCCAATAAAGACTGAACTTATTAGACTGTTATGGTGAAGTTGGTATTACTGATAACTACAGACACTGAGTGCTGCTGGAAACTAAAAGAACATTTTTGTGGTGGACTCTTAACCTCAGAGGTCAGTAAAACAGGAAGTGAGCTTGTTTGGAAGATACCAAATGACTTGTAAATTAGGTTTGACGCTGGTTAGGTAGCAGTGCACATGGTTCTGGTCAGCGACCCTTAACGCCCCTCTGGTCGCCCTCTACATCACGCTGGAGGGGGGACAGCGACTTTCCCCTTAAAGTCTTCAAACAGCTGATATCCAGGGGAAGAATCACTGGGTGAAGCATGAGTTGCTGTGGGTGTAATCTGATCACGAGTGACACACTAATGAGGAATGCACAGAAACCTGCGCCAGAAACAGCAACTCTGAATTATTTATCAACAGCTGAGCACAGACAGGGAGAGGCCAAGTTTATTCTGTAAGGCTGCAGATATCAGGCTGTAAATGTCCTTATTTCTACTGGATATTCTAACATGCTGCTCTGCAGACTTTACCCGTCCTGTCAGATCATGTTTCACCTGGAAAACTGAGAACAGGAAGAGCGGAGTTTGTTTTCAGCTACTTTATTAAATCCAAACTCCTCTCAGCCGCCATCAGTGTTACAGGTCATGAGCTGATGGCAGGAGGCACAGTCGATGGGATATGATCACGACGAGGACACGATGTGATCTGCAGGCTCTCCCGGTTCATGGGGAATGTTTTTCACCATTTCAGCACACATGCAGACACGATGTTCAGATGTGCGAGTCAGTTAATGATTATGTGAAAGTCGGGCTGTAACTGTTCATGTGTTACTATTTATGACTCTAAAGCTGATCTGTCTCAGTGACATATGTTTGTTTTTTTGGAATCATGTATAAAAAAGTGTGAAACTGAGTCTGAGTGAAAACATGAAGGTCAGAGAACATTTCCTTCAGATTAATGTCACAGTTTACAAACCAAAGATATGAGAGGGAGCAACGTTTCTGCAGGTTAAACACTGAAATGTGTGTTTACAGGGACGTGACAGCGCTACAAATATACAGCAAGGCAATCAGAGAAGATGGAGACAAGTAACCAGCAAAATAACAGTTATAATAGAACTGAAAGAAAAACAGGAAGGTGAGAATGTAAACAAACTAATAATCAACCGTTGAATATTGAATGAGAAACAGGAGAGAAACACTTTCTGTGACAGCTTCATAGAGAGAACATGAAAACACAGCGAGGCCAGAAGAAGCACCACACCTCCACCTCCTCCGGCTCCTTCTTTGTCTCTTGCAGGGTTATTAACTGTCAAGAATGTACCACACCCTACACAATTCCCTTCTCAACCCACCCACAGACCCACAGACCCTCATTATCGTGTGGAGGGGGCTTCACAGACCTGCACACTCACATTCAAACTGTTATAAATCACATCTGTTTGTTACGCAGCTGAAAAGAAACTCTGACATCACAAACACTTGTAATGCTTTTATTTAACCGAACCTCTGCGCAGAGGGAGATCCTGCAATTGTAACCAGCAGATCTGAGGGGCAGCCCCTCCCTCAGTCCTACATATATACATTCAGCCTCACCCCTCGGGGGAGGGTCCGCCTGAGCTTTAAAACATGCTATAGAACCGTGGGGATTCCCTTATATGGCAACATAAGGGTGGGGATTATGTTGCCATATAAGGGAATCCTTATATGGCAAGGATATGCTCTTATATATGCTCTTATATGCTCTCTCTCTTCCCGCACCCTGAGGTCATAGTAATGAGTTCTCAATGCGCTAACAAAGGTTTATTATGTGGTGTTTCCTTTAATGCCAGTCTGCGTATGATCAGCTATCAGTATTTAGTTGCTGTGTCACAGATGGAGCTGAGCAGGATAAGTGTGGGGCTGGGTGAAATGATTTCCCACAGTTATCTTAAAAACTGAGTTTTCTAGGCCTGTTTCTCTGGAATGGGCGGGGACTAAAATGGAAGGTCTACATCTAGAAGCAAAATGAGCAAAAACACCAACAACCAAAGTGAAGCATTAAGACAAAACTGTCCAACAGGATCCACACATTCTGCCACAAATACATGCAAGACAACTAAATTGGTCCACAAATAGATGTAAACTGACTAAACTACGACACAAATCAGACAAAAACAGATGCAACATGATCACAAACAGACACATGTTGGCTACATGTTGATGCAAAATGACTGAAATCACACGTGCAACACTTTCTACATATTTGACAACAGAAGAAAAACACAAACAAAGTTGGGATGTATTTTCATTTAGATTTCTTTTTTATTTCATGCCGAATTAGATATTTTAAAAGCGCCAAATCACAAAGTCTCCTCCCTGTTTGTACTGTAAGGTCAAAACCCTACAGTACTACAGAGAACCCCAACAATCAAATGATTCCCCTCTGAGCAAGCACGAGGCGACTGTGGGGAAGAAAAACTCCCTTTAACAGGAAGAAACTTCCAACGGAACCGGGCTCAGAAGGGACGGCCATCCGCTGCGACCGGTTGGGGGGATGGAAATCAAAAAGGAGACGAGATGGCGTGAACTACAGTTGTTAGAATTTGGATTTGAGGGCCAATTTAAAAATCAGGGCTCGCAAAATAGCTAGCCCGACGTCCTGGGGCTAGTGATGTCTCTGGTCGGGCGACCAAAATCTATCTCAGCCCTGCCCGATGAGCTATCATATAGCCCGACGGGCGGGGCTGAGATAGATTTTGGTCGCCCGACGGGCGGGGCTGAGATAGATTTTGGTCGCCCGACGGGCGGGGCTGAGATAGATTTTGGTCGCCCGACCGGAGACATCGCTAGCCCCGGGACGTGTTATGGTTTAAATTTTGATTTGGTGCTAAAATTCTGCCTCAAGATGTTAAAAGAAGCAGGGCAGTGGGGGAAAGCCAGCATGGTGATTTTAATCATCATTGGCTTTAATGCACCACCTAAAGGGCTTTCGCAGAGCTTTTCCCACTGCTGAAAAGAACCTGGAAATTTTGGATTTCTTTGGAGGACTGGGGATGACTCCCAGGCTGATTTTTAGATGCCTTATCACAGCCTCATCAAAAGATGAATTACTTTCCATCGCAGCATGTAAGACACGTTCTGGGGAGCCAAACTCCCTGATGAGGGATTTGGCTATTTTCTTCATGAACTGTTTCTGGTCATTGATGAGACTCGTGGTGGACTCTGTGCTGCTGAGTTCAGGCTTGATCAGGTCTCTCAGACGGTTGATGGCCATGTCTAGTTCTGCTGACAGAGACACAGAATGTTTGGTCTTAGATTTAGATTTTATAAGAACGCTCGCGAAGAGGAAGAAGGCGAGGTCATCAGACGTTTTCTCAACCTCGGAAGATGCCACTGACACAGAACCATTCTCTGACATTTTAGAGGAAACCACGAGAGAGCCTGAAACACCTGCAGAGCATTTTTCTGGATGCTCTGCAGGTGCAATGCCAGATTTTGGCGTTGCAGGTGAAATTTGTGATGCCAGAGAGCATTTTTCTGGAGAAATGCTCCCAGATTTTGGTCTTGGAGGGGACTTATCAGATGCCAAAGAACATTTTTCTGGAGAAATGCTCCCAGATTTTGGTCTTGGAGGGGACATATCAGATGCCAGAGAGCATTTTTCTGGAGAAATGCTCCAAGATTTTGGCATTGGAGGGGACTTATCAGATGCCAGAGAGCATTTCTCCAGAGAAATCCCAGATTTTGGTCTTGGAGGGGACTTATCAGATGCCAGAGAGCATTTCTCCAGAGAAATCCCAGATTTTGGTCTTGGAGGGGACATATTAGATGCCAGAGAGCATTTTTCTGGAGAAATGCTCCCAGATTTTCGTCTTGGAGGTGATGGTACAGATTCCTCACCACTGCTCGCTGAATCTGTTTCCTGCTTTGGGGTCTGTGTTCTTTTAATAAAGTTTCGGATGTCATTCACAGCCTCAGACACCTTGTCCATTTGAATCACGTGATCTTTGTCTTCGTTGTCCAGCCAGAGTAAAAGCTTCTGTAGAAACCTTTCTACTGCATCTTCTACGAGGACATAGAGGACTTCAGCAGAATAGGGACGCTTTGAGCCTTGTATTTGTCTTGGAGTCCTGGAGATGACGGTGTCTGAGAGGGATCTACCCATTAGAGGTTCGGGGATTTCATACATTCGATCCGTCATCAGTAGATCAAACACTTTTGCCGTTAAGTCCACAGTAAAGTCTCTGGTTACCCCACTATTTCTAAAGTTTTCCAAGGTTTTTTCAATGGAGAGCTCTTCTTTCTTAGTTAGTTTGTCAAACAACCGATTAACGTGGGATCTAATGGCGCCAAAGTCGAGTGGAGAAAAACGAATGTACCGTAGAAGCATATTTTGGGAACGGGCTTGATTTGCGCTCTGGGGACGAGGACTATGAGGCTCTGACCCTGAGAGGCTGACAGCTATGCTTTCATCGGAGGGCACCGTGTCACTCTTGGGCTGCTTGCAAACGTTTTTTAGACAAACAAAATATTTCCTGTTTGTCTTTATTTCTTGTCTCAGCTCGTTTTTCATCTTTTCAAATTGTTTTTTCGCAAACATGGAAAAGCGATGTTTGCGTGCTTTGAGGCCGGAGTGAGAGGTGGACGGCACACATTTGGAAAAGAAGTCTCTCACCTTGTTGATAATGAATCCTGCATTAAAGGCAGGTTTGGGTAAGCTACAGCTGTCACAGAGCTCTTCACTGCTTGAATCCAGGTTTCCAAGTATCTCATTTACAATGTCAGCTGCAACCTGTTCTACTGGGGTTGCAGCTCGGATACTGTGGCTCTCTGCAGTGGGTTTTATTTCGCCTTGTTCTGTTAGAGCTGATTGGTCTGGGAGCTCAATTTCTTTCTCCTCATCATCTGAACCTTTATCTCCTTCTGTCATCTCTCCATCTGAGCTCCTTGATGACAGAATCACAGAAATCTCTGTGATTGCTGATTGCACTGACACCTTTGAATCCGTGCTTTCTGAACCGGAATCAGACCCCCTTGACACGCACCGGCAGCGCAGCTTACGTGCGTGCCTTTTAAGGCAAGAGGCAGCGTGGCAAACCATGCGGTGCAGCTTTTTAATATTACTCAATTTGCCGCTAACATAAACGGCGGGGTCTTGCGGCAAATCAGGGCTTTCTGCGATCAGGGCAATTGTTGAGCTGACCTTTTCGGAGATCTCTTCCTCAACCATCCGTGTCAGCTCGTCAGCGCTCTCATGTCGCTGTTCCGGGATGTTAAGAGCGCTGGCGATGGCGGCTGAGATCGAGTCTCCGAGGGACGGGCTTATTTTCCCCGCACCTAAAGGCTCCGGATCTTCCTTCGTCATGTGATCCTGAATAACAGGAAGGTTTATTTCAAGGATTCTGACAGAGGCGATCTGAATGATTTCAGAAATCATATCAGCGAGCACCGCTTGGACGCCCGAGTCGCACGTGCCATTTTCTATCTCGCTCCACTGAACTTCAGAGAGCCTTTCAAAGCACTGGTTGATTGGTGGCATAATCTGTTCTGGTGTGACCACGAATGAAGTTTCGTCTTTGCTGGGTGGTGCCATTGTTGTGTCGCAACTGTGATTTTCTAGATTTAAGTGAATAGTGTGCGAGTTTTCTTGCTTTAGAGAACGCCGACTGTTGAACATTTGCAAACAGATGAGCTGTGACGTTTCTGTGTGAGAGCCCCCTACTTAAGGGTTTCCCTGCCTGTGACGTGGCTGACAGATCAAAGCAAAAGAACGTGAGTCACAGAGAACGCACGCGCAGACGCGGCGATAGAAGCCCCTGGTGCGCGCTCGCAGCTGCGCAGCAGCAGATTTGAATGACGCCTCGGGTAAACCGTTCGTGACCCTCCATATCCCAGGATTCATTGCGAGTCAAAGGTTGAAGAAAAATGGCGGAAGTGAAGCGGTCCAGAAATAAAGGCCCTTTCTCAATTCTCAAGTACGGGAGTACATACTCGCGTTCTCGGCGAGTACGTACTCGCCGAGAACGCACGGGAGTACGGACTCGCCGAGAACGCGAGCACGGACTCGCGATTTGTACAATTGGTACACCAGCGTACTTGATGATGTCACATGTCCGGAGTTTTTACTGCCGTCCCCTCTTAATTTAACTGTGAGTGATATGTTATGAAGCTTAACTTTAATCACAGCCAAACCGGTTTACTCAGGAACAAATAAAACACTGAAATAAACCAAACATTTACATTTAGAAGTGATCTAAGTGACTTACATATCATGTTTAACCTCAGTAGTGAAATTTCTATTAATAAAAATAGTGTACATGTACATACGTGTACATACCTTAATAAAAACAAGCAGGTGAGATGTTAGAACGCTTTTATTTTTATTTTAGTGGACACTCAATACAATAGACAGCTACTGGGGTTTGGGGTTTGTTTAACCTGAGTAGCGAAAAGACCGCGGGGGGGGGTTGAAAACGATGTGCCGAGAGTCCGCTGTTCAAGCCGGCTGTAATAATCCTCGACATCGCTGTCTGCTATGGAACTGGCGGGTCACAGACGTCTCCGAAAACGTCGGAGCTCATTTGGAAATATATGATATCTTGATAAATCGAGCAGATATTTGAAGTTTACACAACTACATTCTCGCTTGAAAAGAACTTAAAAGTTTATTTTGTGACCCAGAAAGAGTAATATTTAAAAGTTTTTAGCCCCGCTCGTCCGCCATTGCCGCGTTTGCGTTTTGGACAAAATGCATTCTGGGATATTTAGCTGTACCAAGTCCACACAAGTCACCACCGATGCATGCTCGATAAAACGGGCGGAGCGAGAACACATCCGGGACTTTTTCGCGTTCTCGGCTTGATGCGTACTTCGAATTGGAACAGTACTTGGTCTCCGACTGATGACGTATCACGAGTACACGAGAACGCAAGTACGCACAAGTACGCATATTGAGAAAGGCCCAAAGTCTTCAACGTAAGCGCAGTACGGTGTACATTTCAGGACATCGTCAGGTCTCAGAACACGAGCTATCAGACAGAGAGAAAATCTTCCTGCAGGTGGCGCTGTTGTCATGTCCCACCAATGACTGTAGTGACAGCTGCAGTCACGGAGAAACTTGTGTATCTCTGTTCGGGAATAGCAGATAGAGCATAGCCTCTGAGAGGAGGGCCAGCGTTTACGCTACGAAAACACGACCGAGTGTTTTAACCTGACAGCCTGAGGTGTTCTTCAGTAAACTGGACTACCCGACAGAAGGACCCGAGGCCCCGCTGCACTGTTTCGGTAAGTTAAACGTGTTTGTAAGCTAATCCGTAACTACCGTCCTTAGCTAGCTCCTGAGACCTAGCTAGCTAAGATGTCAGGGTTCGTTTAGCTAATCTGTGCAGGTGAATGCATTTACTAAAGAAATCAAGAGAAACGCTCCGGGCTGCTCAGTCACTAATTACTGTTACTGTACTTTTATTAGAAGTATTATACTGCAAGTTTACAGATATTTGATGAACTTCTGCTGCTTTTGTTGCTGACTGCTGTGGTTGATTTCCTTCTGCAAGTGTCCAGAGTCAGAAGAGCCTGAGAAGGTGAGAGGAGATGGAGAGCAGACGGCTCTCTGTAGTTGAGGGACTGGTAAAAACATTGAAAACACTTTTACATTTGCTTCCTGTATCTGCAGAAGTATCTCCAACACAAACTGTAACAGCTGCATACAGGAACCACTCACTGCTGTTTGTCCTGCAGGATCTGACAGGGAACGAAGGAAAAATCAGGGAACCACAGACAATAATGCTTTGATTTATCCAGAATATGTTGAGTTCAGATATTGTTTTCATCACAGTGGGATTGTGCTAGTTTCAGTGGGGAAAGTATGCATTTAAATAAAAAGTTGTCCCTTCACAAAGTGTGTCAGTATTTTATAAAGATGTAATGTTTCTGTATCATCTCTCTCCTGTTAGAGCCTCCAAACATCAGCCTGTTTAATGCTGTCATATCTTCAACATTAGTAAATTATACTGCACAGTTTTCTCATCAATAAAAGAATATTTACTGCATCTGTTTGTCTTTCATTGTACCTGAGACGTAAGAGGATCAAATCTTTTTACTTTATTTTTGGGATATTGCACTTAAATATATCTAAAGTCAAAAGTTAGAAATAAATGATACAAAATACAAATAAATACCTTGAATTTCAATAGTATTTGTTAAAATGAAGCCAGCTGTGTGAGTCCTTTCCATAAAAATGGAAAAACTAGGAAAGATGGGAAACCAACCTGAAAGTTACAGCAAATAGTTTTGAGACTGAGAAACATTAAATCACTTTTCAAAGCCTTGTACATTCTGTGAATAGTCAATGCAGATATTTCATTAAAAACAAACTGCTAGCAGAACCATTTCTTGTTGTCTTTATAATTAAACATAACTTACTTAGTCTTATAAGAGCCACAGTGGACGGGCCAGAGAGCCACATGTGGCTTTAGAGCCGCAGCTTGAACATCCCTGGCCTTGGTGCTGTATTCAGTTTTCTACACGTACACTGTAAAATGTAATTCTAGATGTTTGTTATTTCAACATATTATTCTATATCAGTTTGATGATAGATGACTGAAGTTGTTGTTATAACATAGAATCACAAGTTAAAAACGTCCCAATTACACCAAAAAAAGCTAACTTGAAAACTCATGTCCAGCTAAATCAGCAACTTATGTGAACTTGACAATGTGGGTAAGTTGAGCACAGCAGGGTTCAAAACTGCCCGACGTGAATGCTATCGAGGTGCATCATGGGGAATTGGCGGTTAACGACATGCTCACTTTACTTGGACGTTTTCTAACCGTCTTCTTTGGAATATGCTTTCAAGGTGAGTAACATTGGTTATAACCAGTGGCGGAGCGGGGAGGGTGGCTTACTGGGCTTAAGCCCGGGTTGTTTTTTCAGAAGCCCGGGGTCTTTTGGAGTGTAATTTTTTCATAGTTAGATTCCTGGCTGACAACTGTATAAAACAAAAACTACACACAATATTCGAAGCACATAGTTCACACTGTGGGAATTTACGACTGTGCGTAAACTCCCCCTAATATTGGTATGATCCGAGCTCAGGCACTAAGGACTGAGCGAGGGGGCGGGGCAGCTGCTGCCTGCAAGTGCGCTGTTGGAGAAACGCAGCGAGGCAGAGAGAGGGGAGCTGAAGTTTAACCAGGTACCAAAGCAAATCATTCGTACTGTACAAATAATGTAAATATGACGGTGTATCACGAAAGATTGATGTCAAACTGATCACTTGACTAATATTACGTTACTTGTTCTTCAAGTGAATCAACAAATGGCGAAATGAAAAGCCGAACAAATGCTAATTTTTTTTAGAGAGTCTTAGGCTACGTCCACACGTACCCGGGTATTTTTGAAAAAGGTACGCGAATTTTTGACGTCACACTGTGCGCCACGTTATTGTTTCGGTGAAATGAATTTCTACAATACTGTTACTGTTAATTGTTCTCTCTGCAGTGTTTAAATGCTTACATATACACACACAGTTACTGTCCCTCCACACATATGACTCGGTTCTGCTTCTATGCGCCATCTTTGTTTACTATTTCCCACCGAGGCTTCTAGACTTCTGATTGGCCAACATTTCTGCACGGTTAGGAATATAGCGCCACCTGTTGCTTTGGCATGTTCCTAGCAGCGTTTTCCTTCATTTCTGCCTTTACGTGTGGACGGGATTATTTTTTAAAACGAAAACGGAAAATCTCCGTTTTCAAAAATACCCACGTACGTGTGGACGTAGCCAAGCTTACGTGTGTTTATTTCATATTTTCAGTTCTTACCCTCCCCGACTAAATCAGTTTCAGTTATGTACTGAAATATAAGAATGGACATTAGAGGCTTCTTTCAAAGAAAAAACTCAGGTAAATGTTATTTTATATATTATGCTTTGTATGTTGTTCAGTATATTTCTATGCAAAACAAGAGGGATTTCAGTACACAGCAGTATATTCACATTTGTAACCAGATATTTACATACACTTTAGGGAGAAAACATAAAAACATTTTACTGTACAACATCAATTTAGAGTAAACTTTTGTTTTAGATAAATATTGAAATATCTTTTAACCCTTGGATGCACAACCTAATGTTTGAAATGCACAGAAAACTATAAACAGGGCTGCACATAAATGGTCCGCAGGTGCGCATTCGCTGTCAAAATAAGAGACGCGCACCAGATAAATGGTAAATGGCCTGTATTTGTATAGCGCTTTACTAGTCCCTAAGGACCCCAAAGCGCTTTACATATCCAGTCATCCACACATTCACACACTGAATGTGTGTGATAAGAAGTTGGAACGCTCGTTTGCGTACATAAGATGTTCTGGAGGAGGACAGACATTTGTTCAGAACTCTTAAAGATGTTGAAGAAGCAAGCTCTGTAAGCAATTACTTTGGTGTTCCTCCACCACAAAAGAAGCGCGTGTTCTCTGAATTTCAGGGAATACTTTTTTTTGACAGCCAGTGCGCACCTGCAGACCACTTATGTGCAGCCCTGACTATAAATCATATACGTTACTGTGTAAAAATTAATTCCTGATCCTTTAGAAGTGTACGTGGGACGGTCAGAGTTGCTAAGAATGAAAGTTTCATAGAGGATTCCACGGGAACTGCTTGGGGTCATTTTTGACCCCACTTGTGGAAGAGTGGGGTAGTGATACAAAAACAGCATTTTCTTTAAATTAATGAAAAAATAAATAAAAATGCAAATGGCATCAAGTTACAAACATATTTTATGAGGAATACCTGGAATATGAATATATTACAACTTTTCATTTTAAAGATTTTAAAGAAAAACAACCCGTGGGGTCATTTTTGACATCAGACGTGTGCATCTAAGGGTTAAATTAGTTAAATGTCAGAATAAAGAGACAGAGCTGTCTATTTTTATCACTTTAATCAAATTTAAATTTAAATTTATAACACACACCAATTAGTTAAACTGCAGGAATGTCTTAAAGACATAAAGACCTGGATGGCCGCTAACTTTCTGCTTCTTAATTCAGATCAAACTGAGGTTATTGTACTCGGCCCTGAAAATCTTAGAAATATGGTATCTAACCAGATTCTTACTCTGGATGGCATTACCTTGGCCTCCAGTAACACTGTGAGGAACCTTGGAGTCATTTTTGACCAGGACATGTCCTTCAACGCACATATTAAACAAATATGTAAGACTGCGTTCTTCCATTTGTGCAACATCTCTAAAGTTAGAAATATCCTGTCTCAGAGTGACGCTGAAAAACTAGTTCATGCATTTATTACTTCCAGGCTGGACGACTGCAATTCATTATTATCAGGAAGTGCAAAAAACTCCCTGAAAAGCCTTCAGCTAATCCAAAATGCTGCAGCAAGAGTCCTGACAGGGACTAGAAAGAGAGAGCAGATTTCTCCTGTTTTGGCTTCCTGTTAAATCCAGAATTCAAAATCCTGCTCCTCACATACAAGGTCTTAAATAATCAGGCCCCATCTTATCTTAATGAAGCAGTATATGTGCACTACTATGCACATGAGCTCAACCTTGTCCTTTGCCATGCATGCAGGGCTATCCCAGCTGCTTCTGACTTCTTTGGACTTTTGGAAAATGTCTACACATTTTTCAACACCTCCCTGGTAAACCACACAACGTTTAAGGAACTGCAAAAGGACCTTGGACTGTTTGCATCTGAGCTCGTTCAGCTCTCTAACACAAGATGGGCCTGCCAAGTAAATTCTGTTAAAGTCCTTCTCAACAACATTTCTGCAGTTTTAGCAACTCTCGAGGCCACAAACACGCCTATTGCTAAAGAGATCTTGTCCAAGCTGTCAAAGCCCAAGACTGTGTACATGTTGATCATGTTCTCACAGCTGCCTGGCATCACTGAAGGCCTGCACCGCTACCTGCAGGGAGAAAGGCTAGACATGGGCAAAGCTGTGGAGTACAAGATGTCGGTAGTTGATACCCTAAGTAATCTGCGCGCAGAGGCTGCTGCTGCTGAGGAAATATTTGAGAAGGCCATGGACATTTGTGGAAGCTACAACATCCAGATTCCTCAGGGAGCACGGCACAAACAGAAAAGACTCGAAGGATTTGTACTTGAGTCCAGCTGTGGTGCAACACCAAATCTCGCAAGCTCAGCAGAGTTTAGGTGCGAGATATTCTTTCCTTGTTTGGACCGAATGCTGCAGGAGCTAGCAGACAGATTGTCTGGGGCAGGACAGAAAATAATGGAGGGCATTCAGGCATGCAATCCATCCTCCCCAACATTCCTTTTCGAAGATGCCTTAAAACCCATTGCGGCACACCACCATGTGACAATAAAGCCTGAAGAACTTGTTGTGGCAAAAAACTTCATGAAAAGAAAAATGGAAAAAGAGGACATTTACGACATCACAACTGCCTTCCACTTGCTTGACGAGGACATGTTCCCAACTCTGAAGGTCATCTTTAGAATTGCAGTAACCATTCCTGTCAGTAGCTGCAGCTGTGAGCGCTCTTTTAGTGCCTTGCGTCGTCTCCACATGTGGCTAAGGAGAACCATGGGATAAGAGAGGCTGAATGATTTGGCCATATTATCTATTGAAAAGGAGTACTTGGATAATGTTGACCCTGAAAATGTCATTGATAGGTTTGCAAAACTCAAGCCTCGAAGATGCAATCTCATGTTAGCACAATAAAGAGGGGTTGTCAGTGTAGTGCAGATCTGTGATGATTTTCAGTGTTACTGTCATCTAGTTTTGATTTTGGTTCTTTGTTAAGTGCTAAAGTAGTCCTGATTTTGAACTGTTATTCTACTGTTTTCATTCCGGATCAGTTCTGTGTGTGGTTGAATTGGGGTTTAGTCCCCGTATCTTGAAACAGCCCTAATTTTGTTCTGCCTTGCTGTTAAAGTAAAAAACTATTTTTAAGCTGCATATGTGATATTTTTTTCTCATATTAAGTTTTTTTTTTTAAAGCTTACAACACAGCCTAATAAATCTTCAACTTCACAGCAGGTTTTTTTGTCATTTCCAAACCCCCCCACCCCCCACCCCACATGCATATTACCCTTTAGGGCTAAGCCCCGGGTGTATACCATGTCTGGCTCCGCCTCTGGTTATAACTATAAGGAAAGAGAGCTACAAAAGTTGGAACATGTTTTGAATTTATGGCATGACGTGGGTTTTCTCTTTTACCGAAATGTTTGCTTTAGCTAATGTAACTTTAGCCGACAAGGTCCAGCTTGTGTGTCATGACCAAATTTGACCTAATAAACTGACATATGACCTTTTTATGGGTTTAATGTGGCACTGACCAAATCACAAGTATTGTCCGCTAGCTTTAAGGTTGTGCCCTCAACCACTGTTGCGATATTAGCAAGCTAACTCAGCTAACTAATAAAGCTTATTTCATATTGTCTCTGTACTTGTAAATTTCTTTCAAGTTCACAGGCTGTTGTATTTTGGTGGAAGTTCATTTTGGCAATATTTCCAATAACTGACTGGGTTCAAAAGAACTTTTTGGCAGGACTGCTATGCTTGTTGTCATCTGTTTCCCCCTATGTAATCACTTAAGTTGTTATTAACTGCTGCATGCTAAGCTGCAAGAGTGCACTGAGGATTGAGACAAAATATGGTCTACAAACCAGCATCATATTAGTTTTTATCAGATAGTCCTCCAGTGTGTTTATTTTTTGCTTTAATTATATTGTGCAGTTATTTGTTACCCTGCAATGCTTTATGCTTAACAACAGCTCACTATTTTAACTTATTTTTGAACTCTTGTGATCAGTATGACTAGATTGTGTGAGTTTCCATACTAAAAGAGCTGTAGTGATAAAATAATTGGCATAAGAGACACTGATTTTTGGCATGGTATACTGCAGAAGTTTGTTTTTTGCATAATTGACCTTTTAATTAAACTGCATTCCCTGTATTGTAACAAAACTAACATTGTTTATATGTCAGAAAATTAGAAAACATGAATAAATGGCGAAAACAATATAATTATAACATATATTTTTATTTTACGTACTTTAGGTCTGTGAAGCCAAACTTGATGCTGGTGATTTATTTTTGTCAGTGGAGTCAAATGGTAAGTTACAGTTTGTGCATTTTGTCATATTGGAAACACCACAGATTATATTGTAACTTAATAGCTCTGCAAAACAAATGATATAAAGATTGTAGTGTCAGGGTGCTTCTTAAGAAGTAATATTGCACTATTGATGATCGCATGCAGGTGGCATAAACTAAATATTCAGACGTGCTGCCAACAAATGATTCATTAACAGATTAACTTGTGGTTGTAATAACATCCATACCTGCAGGTTTGTCATTCATTTATTTTCACAGGTCTAGATGATCACATCTGACTCTGTCATTTAAATGAGGTGGACTTGCAAACTTTGCACTCTTTTGGGTAAATTGCTGTCCACTACATATACACAGAAGGTGCACAGTATTTCAGATATAAAAAAGGGAGTATGTAATGGACAAGGTTATTATCGTTAACGAAAACTAGAAGTGAAAAAACATTTTCGTTAACGGAAATAAAAACAAAAACAAAAAAAGGAAAACTAACTAAAACTGGAATGAGTGTTCACAAAACTAACTAAAATTAACTGAATTTATAGCGAAAATGTGTTTAGTTTTCATTGATGTGTGCGTGTCATACAATAGTCAAGGGTGAAAATGAAGTTTAGTTTCCAGATTTTTTTCTTGCTGTGTCTCATTATGCCAGCAGGTGGCAGCACGTTAGTCGAGTCGTCTGTGTTGCTGCTCCGTCCACGCGCAGAATCATGTCAGGAAAAGTTGGGAGAAAGCGCCAGAGTCCAATTTGGGATTACTCTGAATATGACTGTGTTTTGGATAAAGCAAGTGTCTTGTAGTGGAAAGAGACAAATTATGAGGGACATTTCTAAAGGGAAAAAAATCCCACAAACCTTAAAGTGCACTTGAAAAGCTCACACAAGAAGGCTAACCTAGCTTACCTTGAGAAGGTAAGGGAGCACACTCAACCCTCATCCCCAGAAAACAGAAGCTAACCCCAGGCAAGGCAGCGTGATGCATCCCGAGACAACAGGACGGGGATATCTACACAACTGTGTGAGTCAATTACCTTCAAAAAGTTTATCAATTCACTTGAACCAAAATTACGAACACCCGGTGCTGCGAGAGTTAATAGTCTCATTGGGGCCAAGATGTACATTTTATAGTTGCCTGGTATCAATGGTTGTTCATCTGCCTTTATTTATTTATTTAAAGAACCCATAGGTGGGAATGTGAGTTGTCTGTCTCTGCGTGTTAGCCCTGCGACAGACAGGCGACCTGTCCAGGGTGCAGTATGGTAGCTGGAATAGCAACATACCCAAGGATGAGCAGAATGACTGATATGATGAAACTGGGATTTTGTTACACTTAATTATTGCAAACACAACTAAAACTATAACTGAAACTAATCAAAACTAAACTGAAACTAAGGATTTTCAAAAAATAAAAACTAAACTAAACTAGCAAACAATTGGTAAAAACTAATTAAAACTGATATAAAATTGAAAATCTGAAGTCAAAACGAAATAAAAATAAAAACTAATGAAAATTGCAAAACTATTAAAACCCTGGTAATAGACTTGCTGGCTTTAATGTAAAAAGCCTGTTGTGTAACTTTAATGAGGCAGTTGGACTAAAACAGTGTTGCTCATCAAGCTAAACATCTGAGGAATAAGGAAATTGTTACTTGTCCTTTTACTCAGTGTTCTTTTAATCGCACGTTTACTAAAGTTTTACATCACATAAGTCATTTTCACAATCATTCTACTTTAAAAGATTTCAAGACAGAGCTTATTGTTCTCTGAACTTCCTTTCCTTTCAGGTAAAGTGCATCTTTTTGTTTGTTTGCTTTTGTGTGTTTGTGTTTTCTCTAATGGGCCTCAGATGACGGTTTGCTTAAATTTGGGTCTCAAAGAATCTTTTTTTTTATTCTGCTTGTACTCCCCACCCCTCTTCTTCTGTTGCTCAGGTTGAAGCAGAATTTGCCCGTCTTACATCTGTTGACCTGAAAGTTTTCCTTTTTGCTGTGCTTGACCATTATGGACAAAATCAAGAGCGGCATAGGAGGGGTAACTAGGCTCATAAAATGCTTCGGTGATGATGTAAGTGTTCAACTGCGAAATCTAATCCTTTGTTTAAGTTTTAGGTTATCCAGTTCAACTGATGAACTCATTGAAAGAAAGCTGATAAGTAAAGTCTGTCATCATATTTCACAACTGGACATTTAGCGTGGTAACTTTTACTGTGTATATTGGTGGTAGGTTGGATATCATATTTTACTTGAATGTCCTGATAAGCCTGATTCAAAATCTCCAATGATAATCATATATTGATGGAATTATGTATCAAAAAGCTGTGAATTTGGAGCTGTCTACATGCTTCATAAACACTGTTTAAAAAGTGTTTTTGTTTTCTTTTTCCTACACAAAGGAAGAGGACAGAGGGCCTCATTTTCTAAAGGAAGATCCCTCACACACTCTCAAGACTGTGAAGGTTAGCATTGTTTATTTTAGTAAATTTAATAATGACAGCACCACAGTGGCTTTTAAATTAAACACATGGCATCTATGAAACAATAGATGCCACGTGATAACATGTGTTCTTCATCACCAAATGTATTATTACAAGATCTTTGACACTGGATTTGGGTTTCAGAGAAACTAACTGGCAAGCTAGCATTGATATTATTAGTGTCTTGTGTTTATTCATGTCTTCACCAGGGTCTTTGACATTTCGCTGCTGTACTGTTCACTTCAGCTTTACGTTTAATTTCTCACATTGTATATTGTAATGGCAGAGATATTAGGATATTTAAGGGGCTGCAGTGGCTGCTACAGCTGTGGGGGGCAATACTGTGGTGAAATGTCCTGGACCCTGGAAAAGAGACTGTAGACTGGGTAAGCAATTAAAGGTTACTGGCCCAGAGTCATTGGGCAGCTGGGTAAAGGTGGATGTTGATGCCAATTATGCAACCTGTTCAGCCATGTCTATATGCTCTTTTTTATGCTGTTAATATAGGGGAAAAATAAACTTTAATCAATAAACTGATTAAAGAAGCATTGTCTATGGAGCCACAATCTGATCCTGTAGTGTAGCTGCAGTTTGCACATTTCATGTATTCTCAGCCAGATTTGGTTTAGAGCACAGCCAATATTTAGCATAAGTAGATATTCACACACACTGGTGATGGCAGCTACATTGTAGCCTCAGCCACCCTGGGGCGCACTGACAGAGGCGAGGCTGCCGGACACTGGCACCATGTGTGTGAATGACTGAATGTGTAAAGCGCTTTGGAGTCCTTAGGGTACTAATAAAGCGCTTTATAAATACAGGCCATTTACCATTTAAATTGAAAATTTTGTTTGAATTCTGCAATTGAAGACATGCTCAGTTATTTCTGAACATGGTCTTTGTTTAAAGCAAGAAATGGATTTGTAACATGGGGGTGCATATCTCATTCTGAAAGAACTTTAACAACTAATAAGTGTTACCCAAAGCCAATCAGCATCATCCAAGGCATCAGTGTGGCTCTTCTTTGGAAAGACATGAATTCTTAAGCACGAGGGATATTGTGTAATTGTAATTGTGTAATTTTATTTTTTTTTTGTCTTTGAACCCTTTTGTAGCCGACAGGTATTGAAGACACGTTTTCTAAGAGGATGAAAGTTGGCATTGTGATGGTGAAAGAAGAAGACATCATCGATGTGTTGGTTGTCCTTGAGGCGGCAGTAATTCTGTCTAATCTGAGGGATGTCAGTGCCATTTCCATGCTGATGGGTCTTCTTTTTGCCCTCAACATAGACTATCCAACGGAACTTAAGGGCATCTTTGAAGTCATTCAGAACGTCCTAATGAACATTGGTGGAAGGCAGTGCATCTCACTAGTGCATGATCTAAGAAACAGACTCTTGCAGAACGCCTTGCAGAACTGTAATTGTATGCTCACAGCATACGCCTGAGCGTTAAGGACAGTTTTTATTTTACTGTTTGTTTTTTTATTCTTGCAAGTTCTCATTCTCACTTTTGTATGTCACTAAATGAGTACACTTTACATTCCAGATTAGACAATTACTCATTTGTTCATGGTTTAAGAAACTTATGTGAACAACAATGGTGGACTCTGCAAATGCTTATCTCATGCAAGTCAGTAGTTTTTCCTTTGAGTCGGCTCAATTGCAAAACAAACTAATGTTTCTGAAATATTCATATTATCAAATGTTTCAGAAGCATGCACTCATTTTCAGAGATGTTGGTTCTGTGGAATTTGTTGCAATTGTAAACGAAGACAAATACAAGACTTTGATGTCTTAGTTGTTATAAACTGATCTTTACTGACACTTATCAAAGGTTTTGTACTATTTTAATATTTCAGGTTTTGTGCTAACAGGTGTGACTGAGCACAATGAAGTTTGCAAATTTTACAAATGTAAAGAATAACTTTTCTAAAATAGCAAGTGTCCCGTTGATACATTACATTAATGCAGACTTTATGTTGTTACTTCACAAGAATCACTACTGCTCCTAGAGTATTGGTCAGATTTAATCTTCACCCAAACTGGGCTCAAGACCAAGTTCAAATTTATTGTTTCACAGGGAGCAACCTTTGAGTTTTGATGGATTGTGAGCCTGATGAGCTACGTCACTGATTTTTCTGTTTCTCAGATGAGTAAGATGGCACAATAAATGGTGAATGTTGGGTGTTAATGAGTAATTGTCTTGTCGTGTTCTTAAAACAAACTTTCTGCCTGAAATGATCAGATACACTTTAATGGAATCTGTGGGTTTTTATTTTTTTTCTGTAAACAACAGAAAATTAATTTAAAGGAATGTAGATATTTAAACCTGAGATCTAAGATAAACCTAACAGGTAGTTTTGCTGAAATGGATGTTGGAAAGCTAAAAAAATACTTAAGATGTTCAATACACATTTTTCTTTACATCCAGTCCATCAACTCTGATAATTAAAATGAAACTGATTTACGAGTTCACTCAGCTACCTTAAGGGGCTCAGTTAATTAATAAACTTAAATCAACTTAGCTAACAGATTATGTTAGTTAAGCTAAAATAGATTCCTAAGTTAAAAGAACTACTAAAGTATTTGAATTAACTAAAAAACCCAAGTCAACTGAACTAGGACAAGAGTTTAAACAATAGATTATTTTAATTTAGCTGAAAGGGTTTTCCCAAGTAAAAATGACAATTAAAGGAGTTGAACTGACTAACAAATCTCAGTCAACTAAACTAAGACAAAAGTTTAGACGACGTGATTTTTCATCAACATAACATTTGGTTGTGTTACAAGAACAAACTCTATTTCTTGACTTAACTTAAAATTTTAAGGCAGCCCTTTACCTGATATTTTTAAGTTGAAACAACAAGTTATATTTTACAGTGTAGGTGGCAATATATCAAAAACCACTCAAAATAACACTTGAAATTAATGCAAAAGCAAAAACTTTATTTTTCTGAAACAGCTACATTAATAATAATGAACATTTAAAATGAAAAACAAAATCATAGAGACAAACTGGATATGTAAAAAAATAATAATTTAGGTATACATGAATCACGTCACATGTAACTGACAGTTTCCCACAGGAACATTTTTTAGCCTACTTTGTGTCCGTTTCTGACCTTTCCGCTGAATAAACTGGTTTACTAAACTAAATATGCAGCAAGCCTAAAAAAGTGGAAGTCTTCTATAACAGTGCAAACTCCACAGCTGCTGACACTCACAGACACTGCTGTTATACAGCACAGGCCGTAACAATTAAAATCGTTATATCTCGGAAACCGTAGCAGCACAAATGATCATTTTACTAGCACAAATCAGCGCAAACGAAGCACTAACAGCTCCGGATATTTGCCTTGACGTTTCAAGTCTGTGTGTGTGTGTGTATACTGCTCAAATCAGCAGCTGTGAGCGCGCGCCAGGGGCTTCTATCGACGCGTCTGCGCGTGCGTTCTCTGTGACTCACGTTCTTTTGCTTTGATCTGTCAGCCACGTCACAGGCAGGGAAACCCTTAAATAGGGGCTCTCACACAGAAACGTCACAGCTCATCTGTTTGCAAATGTTCAACAGTCGGCGTTCTCTAAAGCAAGAAAACTCGCACACTATTCACTTAAATCTAGAAAATCACAGTTGCGACACAACAATGGCACCACCCAGCAAAGACGAAACTTCATTCGTGGTCACACCAGAACAGATTATGCCACCAATCAACCGGTGCTTTGAAAGGCTCTCTGAAGTTCAGTGGAGCGAGATAGAAAATGGCACGTGCGACTCGGGCGTCCAAGCGGTGCTCGCTGATATGATTTCTGAAATCATTCAGATCGCCTCTGTCAGAATCCTTGAAATAAACCTTCCTGTTATTCAGGATCACATGTCGAAGGAAGATCCGGAGCCTTTAGGTGCGGGGAAAATAAGCCCGTCCCTCGGAGACTCGATCTCAGCCGCCATCGCCAGCGTTCTTAACGTCCCGGAACAGCGACATGAGAGCGCTGACGAGCTGACACGGATGGTTGAGGAAGAGATCTCCGAAAAGGTCAGCTCAACAATTGCCCTGATCGCAGAAAGCCCTGATTTGCCGCAAGACCCCGCCGTTTATGTTAGCGGCAAATTGAGTAATATTAAAAAGCTGCGCCGCATGGTTTGCCACGCTGCCTCGTGCCTTAAAAGGCACGCACTTAAGCTGCGCTGCCGGTGCGTGTCAAGGGGGTCTGATTCCGGTTCAGAAAGCACGGATTCAAAGGTGTCAGTGCAATCAGCAATCACAGAGATTTCTGTGATTCTGTCATCAAGGAGCTCAGATGGAGAGATGACAGAAGGAGATAAAGGTTCAGATGATGAGGAGAAAGAAATTGAGCTCCCAGACCAATCAGCTCTAACAGAACAAGGCGAAATAAAACCCACTGCAGAGAGCCACAGTATCCGAGCTGCAACCCCAGTAGAACAGGTTGCAGCTGACATTGTAAATGAGATACTTGGAAACCTGGATTCAAGCAGTGAAGAGCTCTGTGACAGCTGTAGCTTACCCAAACCTGCCTTTAATGCAGGATTCATTATCAACAAGGTGAGAGACTTCTTTTCCAAATGTGTGCCGTCCACCTCTCACTCCGGCCTCAAAGCACGCAAACATCGCTTTTCCATGTTTGCGAAAAAACAATTTGAAAAGATGAAAAACGAGCTGAGACAAGAAATAAAGACAAACAGGAAATATTTTGTTTGTCTAAAAAACGTTTGCAAGCAGCCCAAGAGTGACACGGTGCCCTCCGATGAAAGCATAGCTGTCAGCCTCTCAGGGTCAGAGCCTCATAGTCCTCGTCCCAAGAGCGCAAATCAAGCCCGTTCCCAAAATATGCTTCTACGGTACATTCGTTTTTCTCCACTCGACTTTGGCGCCATTAGATCCCACGTTAATCGGTTGTTTGACAAACTAACTAAGAAAGAAGAGCTCTCCATTGAAAAAACCTTGGAAAACTTTAGAAATAGTGGGGCAACCAGAGACTTTACTGTGGACTTAACGGCAAAAGTGTTTGATCTACTGATGACGGATCGAATGTATGAAATCCCCGAACCTCTAATGGGTAGATCCCTCTCAGACACCGTCATCTCCAGGACTCCACGACAAACACAAGGCTCAAAGCGTCCCTATTCTGCTGAAGTCTTCTATGTCCTCGTAGAAGACACAGTAGAAAGGTTTCTACAGAAGCTTTTACTCTGGCTGGACAACGAAGACAAAGATCACGTGATTCAAATGGACAAGGTGTCTGAGGCTGTGAATGACATCCGAAACTTTATTAAAAGAACACAGACCCCAAAGCAGGAAACAAATTCAGCGAGCAGTGGTGAGGAATCTGTACCATCACCTCCAACGCCAAAACCTGGGAGCATTTCTCCAGAAAAATGCTCTCTGGCATCTAATATGTCCCCTCCAAGACCAAAATCTGGGAGCATTTCTCCAGAAAAATGCTCTCTGGCATCTAATATGTCCCCTCCAAGACCAAAATCTGGGATTTCTCTGGAGAAATGCTCTCTGGCATCTGATAAGTCCCCTCCAAGACCAAAATCTGGGAGCATTTCTCCAGAAAAATGCTCTCTGGCATCTGATATGTCCCCTCCAAGACCAAAATCTGGGAGCATTTCTCCAGAAAAATGCTCTTTGGCATCTGATAAGTCCCCTCCAAGACCAAAATCTGGGAGCATTTCTCCAGAAAAATGCTCTCTGGCATCACAAATTTCACCTGCAACGCCAAAATCTGGCATTGCACCTGCAGAGCATCCAGAAAAATGCTCTCCAGGTGTTTCAGGTTCTCTCATGGTTTCCTCTAAAATGTCATACAACGGTTCTGTGTCAGTGCCATCTTCCGAGGTTGAGAAAACGTCTGATGACCTCGCCTTCTTCCTCTTCGCGAGCGTTCTTATAAAATCTAAATCTAAGACCAAACATTCTGTGTCTCTGTCAGCAGAACTAGACATGGCCATCAACCGTCTGAGAGACCTGATCAAGCCTGAACTCAGCAGCACAGAGTCCACCACGAGTCTCATCAATGACCAGAAACAGTTCATGAAGAAAATAGCCAAATCCCTCATCAGGGAGTTTGGCTCCCCAGAACGTGTCTTACATGCTGCGATGGAAAGTAATTCATCTTTTGATGAGGCTGTGATAAGGCATCTAAAAATCAGCCTGGGAGTCATCACCAGTCCTCCAAAGAAAACCAAAATTTCCAGGTTCTTTTCAGCGGTGGGAAAAGCTCTGCGAAAGCCCTTTAGGTGGTGCATTAAAGCCAATGATGATTAAAATCACCATGCTGGCTCTCCCCCACTGCCCTGCTTCTTTTAACATCTTGAGGCAGAATTTTAGCACCAAATCAAAATTTAAACCATAACACGTCCCGGGGCTAGCGATGTCTCCGGTCGGGCAACCAAAATCTATCTCAGCCCCACCCATCAGGGTATATGATAGCTCATCGGGCTATATGATAGCTCATCGGGCTATGTGATAGCTCATCGGGCTATATGATAGCTCATCGGGCTATATGATAGCTCATCGGGCAGGGCTGAGATAGATTTTGGTCACCCGACCGGAGACATCACTAGCCCCGGGACGTCGGGCTAGCGATTTTGCGAGCCCTGATTTTTAGATTGGCCCTCAAATCCAAATTCTAACAACTGTAGTTCACGCCATCTCGTCTCCTTTTTGATTTCCATCCCCCCAACCGGTCGCAGCGGATGGCCGTCCCTTCTGAGCCCGGTTCCGTTGGAAGTTTCTTCCTGTTAAAGGGAGTTTTTCTTCCCCACAGTCGCCTCATGCTTGCTCAGAGGGGAATCATTTGATTGTTGGGGTTCTCTGTAGTACTGTAGGGTTTTGACCTTACAGTACAAACAGGGAGGAGACTTTGTGATTTGGCACTTTTAAAATATCTAATTCGGCATGAAATAAAAAAAGAAATCTAAATGAAAATACATTCCAACTTTGTTTGTGTTTTTCTTCTGTTGTCAAATATGTAGAAAGTGTTGCACGTGTGATTTCAGTCATTTTGCATCAACATGTAGCCAACGTGTCTGTTTGTGATCATGTTGCATCTGTTTTTGTCTGATTTGTGTCGTAGTTTAGTCAGTTTACATCTATTTGTGGACCAATTTAGTTGTCTTGCATGTATTTGTGGTAGAATGTGTGGATCCTGTTGGACAGTTTTGTCTTAATGCTTCACTTTGGTTGTTGGTGTTTGTGCTCATTTTGCTTCTAGATGTAGACCTGCCATCTGAAAATCAGCACCTCGCCCACTTGGACCATTTGCTTTTGGTCCAGGGGTTAGCACCTTTGTTCTTTCACTGACCTTGTGGAGTAACATGAAAACAAGCACAAAGCAGTAAAAGCATCGTCAGTTTCATTGACCTGTAGACCCTTCTGCCCCCGCTCTTTTATTGCCAACATGAATTTATGTAAACTAAAATTAAATAAAAGTTGATGAATGATATAAATGTTTTGCTATTTTTAGTGATACTCATGAATTTTGAAAATGCTTCGTGGAGAAAAGGAGAGAGAGATACATTAAACATAAATAAGTCAAATCAATTAATTATATACAAAGAGCAGTGTACGTCAGGATTGTTTGACCACTAGGGGGCGATAACAGACTACAGAAAGAGGTTGAACCTAATGCAGGTTCTTTCATTGACTGCACTGTTTGAATTCATTTTTAAAGGAAATAATCAGAGTTAGTGCCTCTGAACTTACACTTCTGTGTATAAAACCTGGCCATAATAATAATCAGCTCAATTATATATACTTTATCAGACTTCTTTTTTAGATGTGTACAGTTTTCTGTAAGGCCAAACAGAACATCCTTCCAAAATAAGAGAAAATCTTCAGCAGTTTGTTTTGAAATCAGATCACAAATATGACAGCACGATTCAATTCAATTTTATTTATACAGCGCCAAATCACAACAACAGTCGCCTCAAGGTGCTTTATATTGTACAGTAGATCGCACAGCTGCTGCCTGTGTCGTAGAAACCAATGACAGTCATGTAGTTATGGGAACGCACCCACACACAGAATCATGTCTTTGTGTTTCCTGCTGTGAGTCTGTGGAATAGGAAACCTTTAAAATGTCCAAATAAATGGATCAGACTGATGGAGCACTGAAGCTGAAGATGCTGCTGCTCAATGACCTGCCTGAGGTGAAGGAAACCACACGTTGGCATCTTTAGATCCTCACAAACTCCCAACATCCTGTTTCATAAACCTGTGAAAACTATCAACCTCCTTAAGTCTGACTCAGGCTGTTTGTCCTCAGCAGCTTCCTGAAGTTTCATATCAGTGATGGTGTCGTTCAGCTTCATCGTACAGCTGAGACTTCTTCATGAAAGGGATTTGTCAGAAACATCAAACTCACCTTCACAGCTTTGAGATGAGCTCAAACAAACATGCTGAGCTGTAGCTGCATGTTTGTTTGCAGTTCAGTCACTTCCTGAGAAAAATGCACGACTTCATATCTTTGCAGAGACGTGAAGGTTGAATGAAACATTTATAGCCTGGATTTTAAATCCTGATTTATAATAAAATTATGAATAATTACTACTTCTGTGGAGATGCTAGTTTGACAGGAAACCTGAGAAATCCCTCATAAACCTTTATAATGAGATTCAAATGGATGTAATGGTGGTTTGGCAGTCTGCTGTCTCTCCCGTGGTTTGTTTTCAGACAGTTGAAATGAGCAGTTTCATATAAATGTTCACTGACTGCATTAAAGCAGCAATAACCAGAGCTCTGCTGTCCTGAAAGTTAAAAACATTTTTCTGATGTTCATTTTTGTTCTCCATCAACTTTCGTCCCCACACTCTGTACCGACTCCTGCAGTGAAGAAAGTGAGTGTGAGCTCTGAGAGCTGCTCCTTACTGTGTTTGGTGGACAGAGAGACCACACTGCTGTGGTTTAAAGACGAGCAGATGCTGAACCATAGCAGCTCTGCGCTCTCTCTGCCTCTCACTGTGCACAAACAGGACTTCAGCTCCTCTTACAGATGTGTGGCTGCAAACCCTGCAGAGGATAAAACTCTTCCTGTCCACGTGAGAACCACCTGTGGAGACACAGACGACAACGACACCAACAGCTCGACTCAACCAAGAAACTGTGAGATTATTTCCAACTGTGATTTTTAAACATGTTCACTGTGTTTGCTGACATCTGATTTCCTGTTTGACAGATAACATCCTCATTATAATCTGTGTCCTGAGTGCTACCCTCATCATCATCATCATCGTCATCATCATGAAGAGGAAGCATCCTGTCCAAGACAAGTTGAAACTCCTACAAGCTGCAGGCAGAGGTTTGTGTTCTTGAATATTTCTTTTCATATTTGTAATCTTGTTCTGAGACGTGAAGATCAAAGTGTGAAACATGTTTATGGAGGAAGTCCAGCAACAACCCCCCCATGACCAAACCACCAAACCACAGCGGTCCTCCAGCACAGAAGCAGCTGTGAGCAGACCGCCAACACATGACAGATTATTAGTTACTACAAATGTAAGAAGTAATCCGAGTATTTTCACTGGACCGACTCTGAGGCGAGTTTCAGGTCCACCTGGTTCTGACAGACGCAACAAATGAGCCAAAAATCCTTTGAAGCTGAAAGTGTGAAGGTGCTGCCAGGTGAGAGTCACCTGTCTGCTGCTCGGAGGTCATTTCCTGTCACATGTGTTCCAGCTGATCCAGCTGTGATGAGCCGGCTGTCTTTAAACAAGCTGCAACAAGAGACACACACAGCTGTTTCCTACATTTACTCAGCTCCAACATTGACCAACTGTAACTGATTACAGTAGTAACTAGTTACTCCTGACACTGCAGAGTATCATGAAGACGTGGACAGAGCAGGTGTCACATGTCTAACCTGAAGCTTCCATGAACTTTGTGTTTCCACAGCTCCTGTGGATGAAGTGGTCCTTTACACTGACACAGGTGACAGCAGACAGGTGGGTACCTGCTCACACCGTCAGCTCATGTTCATGTAGCTCAAGCTGACTGCAGACACACAACAAACACATGAAGCACTAAAGTCAGGAGTGTGTTGGAGTCACAGTTCTTCTGCTGGAACATGAACTTCCACACAGATCACATTCTCCCTCTGGCTGCTCTCCACCAGGAGAAGCAGCCGTCTCCCATGTTTCACTGCGCTGCTTATTCCCGTGTTTTTCCGTCTCCAGGGTGGGATTTTAGCGGCTGTATCAGGAACCAGTGATGGCTCCAGTCTGACAGCAGTGTCTTATAAACTGGTGCTCGTCACATGAGAGGTGAGACTGGCTGGAACATCCGAGGAAAGCTGGACTCTGGAAAGAAGTTTTCCTTTGGTGTTGGTATTATGTCATTCTTTAGTAATTAATAGAATAACAATGAATTTCAAAAATACAAAGGCTAAAACACCACATTGTGTTTCTTAAGAGAAACATGCAACCTCATGGAACAGTAATATGTTGAGGACAACAGTCACTGTCTCAATATACATATAGTTGGCTTCTCTTAAAATTGTTATCCTGCTAATGATAGAACTTACATGCAGCTTTTACTGTTATTTCTCTTTCCTAGCATAAAGTGCCATGTATTTAAGTTCTAAAGTTGTTAATCGTAGACTGCAGCTTCTCTTTTATTTGATGAAAGGTGTAGATGGAATTTTCTTGCATGTTGTCTTTAACAGCATTCAATAAAACAGTGTAATGAAAAGCAACGGTGTTTCTAAACAGTCTGAAAATTTGCTGAATGTAAAATGCAATATTAAATCAAAATCATGCATGTCATGCTCTCCTGTGTTTTAAATGCACTTTAGAACAGCACACAGCAACACTACATATGAGCGGGCGTAGGGAGGTTTCAGGCCCTCCCTGCTACTGCAGATAAGGAGGCGGTCCGCTTGCCTCCACCGCAGAGAGAAGGGTTACATCTCCTGGGTCTAGGTGCGGCTTGCCCCTCTGGGGGCGGGGCTACCTGGACCTGGGATATAGAGTATGTTTGGGGAGTGCGACTGTCTGTGCAGTGTCTATTTGTGTCTGTCTACACGTTGGGTGAGTGTCGAGTATTGGGGGTGGGAATGCATGTTTGTGTCTGCATGCGCCTGTTCGTCTGTGTCTATATGTCAGGTTGGGTCTTAGGCTCCGCCTCTCTGGGAACATCTCAGGCCCTCCAAAGTATGGAGGCCTATCTCCCCTCACCACACTCCCTGCCGGTGGCTGATGCCCTCAGACGTTGGTGTGTTGGTGGTTCTTGTCGACTGGGGCTGGGCGCTCATGTATGTACCGGCTCACTCCTGGTGGCCAATTGGCGGGGCCTGGCGCCTGTGGCCCGGCTGGGCCCCTTCCGGGGCGTGGGGTGCCCTCTGGCCTCTGGGCCTGAAGCTCGGTCCTCTCTGGCACAGCTGGCTGCCGTCAGAGCCGGCGAGCACGCCACTGCAACCCCCTCTGGCCTCTGCTCCGTAGCTGCTGGGTGACCTCTCGTTTGGGGCTCTACTCAGCTCTTCCCAGGAGGGTGGCACGGTTCCCCCCCCTTTGGTGGTCCTCCTCGGGTCCTCGTACTCTGGGGCCTCTGGATGTCTGGGGCCTGGATCTCCTCCATACCTGCTTCATGCCCTGGGGGGCGGGGCTATGGCTCCCCACACTCCCTAGCAGATCGTTACATGGAGAAACCTTTGGAATACAAGCGTGCTGATCCACACAGGTGTTCACAGACACAAACTACACCTTTCTTGGCTGCTGCATCAAAGCACATTGTGCGCTGTCGATCTTGCGTGCTGCACAATATCGTTTAATACTTAGTATCTATTGTTATCTACTGCTAGCTAGTTTATTGTGATGGTGCTGTTTTTATTATGTTGCTCTTTTTTTGTTTGCTTTCTCTTCTGTTTTTTTTTCTCCATACAGGTGATCCAGATGTTTTGTTTGTTTTTCTTTCTTTCTTCCCCCCTTTCTCACCGTCTCTTCTCCCCTCTGGTTTTCTTTCTCTCCCTCTCTTTCTTTCATTCTTTCTCCCTGTCCTATCCCCCAGTCATGTCTGTCCCGTTTGTAGCAACCGAAAATAAAATAAATACATAATTATAATAAAGGTCAATCAAATGGACCAATATGGCAAGGCCATGATGATCCACTTGGTAAAATAAATCCGCTTGGCATCTTTCTTGGCCTTAAGACAACAATTCTGATGCTAAAGATCCAAACGGGACACAAAAAAATAAATAAATAAATAAAAAATCATGCATGTCAGAGATGATTTAAAAAAATATTTATTACAAGAACATTCAGCAGTAACAAATTTAAAAGAGAATGACAGCAAAAGAAAGAACAGGGGGAATAATTGTGAAATCACTGAAAAGTGTGTTGGCTCCTCTGGCATTTAAAGAAAAATTAACAAACGAGTTTAAAGGAAAAAAACAGCATAAAGAATAAAATTCCTGATTCAGATTTTGCTGCCAAAAGGTTAGTGGAAAGTCCAAAGCCAGCATCACCCTACTGGATTTGGTCTTTCAGACACAAGGAAATATTATTTAAAAATACATCATTTCCCAAAGGGGTGAAATGAACTCCATCATGCAAAAACTGGTCAGGATTTCTATGCTTCATCTGTGGTTGATGTACAATACAACCACAAACAGACAGAATAAAAGCAGTCATCACACTGTTTACAAAGCGTCGAGCCTTGTCCACCTTCTTTGGATTAACGCGCCTCCACTGGCATCGCTGGGTGATGGCAGAGAAAATAATTTTCATCTGCGGGAACTGGTGGAGATCACGCAAGTCCTGCTTGATTGCAGCCACAAGCCTGACGCTTTTGACATTGCCAAGGTCATTTCCACCGCAGTAGATCAACAGGACATCAGGTATCACTCTTCCTCGAAGGCATTGGAAGAGAAAAGGGATCAGGTTTTGCCAAACCACTGGACCTGCGCATCCAGACCTAGGTTGGTCCCGATGGTCTCCCTCGCTCGTGCTTCCCCACGGCAGATGTAGCTGTCCCCAATGATGGAGATCATAGGTTCTGTTGATTGTGAAATTAATAAATAATTTTGTATAAAATGAGTTTTTTACATTTCTTTTTGGTAAAAGTAATATTCACTGTTTTTGTAATTAACAAAGCTGTAGTGTCACTTTATAATAGATTTTTTAAATGTAAACATTTAAACACACTTAGATCTTTAAGAAGTTGAAATAACAAGCCATAATATTGCACTTACTCTTTGCTTGGGCAGAAGACGCTGACGTTGAGGTCTCCATTTTTGATTCCTGGTCTAACAGCAGAATAAAATAATTCAATATACATTTGCAAAAGCAGCGGTGTATTAATTGTCAATTGCTAGCATGTTGAGACACGATGGTCCTAACCATTGACTGTAGAAAACATGGACGACGCGACCCCGCCTCCTACCTTAGTGCAAAAATGAAGCCAAAATACCCCGCTTGATTGGTGTTTGTGAAAAAATCAAGATCTTTCAATCACTTTATTCTTTGGCTTGATCAGTTACTTTCCCCCTCGCATATTTATATTGTTGTTTCTGAATACTGTTCTTGTATTTTTTTTTTATCTATGCATACAATTCTTTTGTAAGTACAACACCTTTATCGTGGTACTGTTTAATTCCATTTTGTATTGTACTGATGTTTAAATAAAGGTTTCAGAGTCCAGAGTCTGCGCAGTAGTGACTTGAGGTGGAGCGACTGTGTAACGCTCCCGCCCACACACCCGCTGGACGTGACCGCAAACACGCCCCCTACACTTTTTACGTAGCCCGGCTGCTCGAGTGTTTTTGCTGGTTTACCGCGACTGACGACTCGTTTAATTAAGGTAAATACAACCACGTCACTGTTATAAAAAGGACACACAGCTCATCATCTTATAGTTCTAAAATCACTCTGTTGTTAATTCGTTAGTTAGCTTAGCCGCTAGCATACGCACTGTGTTGGAGGCTTGTTGCTAGCTAGTTAGCGATGCTACACACCTGCTACTCTTAATAGTCTTCAACTCTTATGTTTTTTTTATCCATTTTTAGACAGCGATGAGATCAGCTGCACACTCCACAGAGGCCCAGAGTTACTGTTAATATCAAAAATATAATGCTGTCCTTTGAGATTTTAACATAAGACTGTGAGTGTAATGGATCTAAAACTGTTTAAATCTCTACAGCCTGGTAACATGGAGACTTTAAAAACAGCAGCAGGTTTCAGTAGTGTAGTCTAATTTGTTCTTTTCATTTAATAATAGAGTCCATATTATATCAACAGCTACATTCACCCTGGAGAGAAACTAGTGAGGGAGACCATCAGGACCAAGCTGGGTTTCTGGGTCCAGAGGTTTGGAGAAACTTCTTCCCTTTCTTTCACCACAGCTGTCCTGTGCCAGAGGTTCTGTTGACCCGCTGTAAGAGGCATCATTTAAGAAACACCAGGAAGACTGAAGCTCATGGCAGTGATCAAGCAGGACTCATGATCTTCACCAGCAGCTCCCTCACAGGGAAATCTTCAGCACTTCTCCGTAGGCCCGCCCCAGGAGATGGATAAACCCAGCATTTCATCAACACTGTGATGAGACCTTTGGTTTGTGTAATGTTATAAATACTCGGATACTCCCCAGAGGCTCCAGACTTTTACATAAAGATATGATATTCAGTAGAAAGTTATATATTTAAAAATATGTGATCCTCTCTGGTTACTCTGGTATGAATAACTCTGAATCACTTTATGGTAAATAACACACTATGTGTAAAAAACTGTGAAAGAACTCCAGATGACAAGTTTGTAGTTCAACATACAAGTGATGACCTTTGACCTTCATCAGCTTTTATTTAATTGTGTTAGAGAAAATCTCATATGCTCTTCATGCAGCTGAGTACATCAAGTGTTTAAAACGGAAGGTCTGAGATACAAACTGAGGTCCTGTTAATGTTGATATATAGTGACACAGTTACATGAGTGATTAATCCTTTTGTTTTTTTGTCTTTAACTTTATCAATAAAGCTGCAGCTTTCACTACAGCACATGTGGTACTCTAACCTTTGTACTGTTTCCATCAGTTCATTTTGCAGTTAACATGTGAACATGTTGGATGATCCGTCTGCTGTCACTGGGTGGTGCTGAGGTCTGAATCTGAGGGCAGCTCCTGTAATCACAAAGACAACAGAACCATCAAACTCACATATAAATTTTATCCCTCAATATTGAAATAAAGCTGATTCTTCTGTCCTCACACACTCAGGATCTGAAGTTCTTCTCTTACATTTTTTCAGTATTACAGTACACTACAGTACTTTAATCCATAGTTCCTGATTAATGAGGAGTTACTGAAGTACAAGCTTTTAAAAAATTGTTACTGTCTTTACAGATGTGGCAAGAGACTGAAAACATGCTGTTGTTTGCACATCTTTAATATTCAGCTCTGCACAGGAGCTGCAGCAGGGTGCAGCCTGTTGCTTTTACAGTATAATACTTGTAATAAAAGTACAGTAACAGTAATTAGTGACTGAGCAGCCCGGAGCGTTTCTCTTGATTTCTTCTACCTGCACAGATTAGCTAAACGAACCCTGACATCTTAGCTAGCTAGGTCTCAGGAGCTAGCTAAGGACGGTAGTTACGGAGTAGCTTACAAACACATTTAACTTACCGAAACAGTACAGCGGGGCCTCGGGTCCTTCTGTCGGGTAGTCCAGTTTACTGAAGAACGCCTCAGGCTGTCAGGTTAAAACACTCGGTCGTGTTTTCGTAGCGTAAACGCCGGCCCTCCTCTCAGAGCCTACGCTCTATCTGCTATTCCCGAACAGAGATACGCAAGTTTCTCCTTGACTGCAGCTGTCACTACAGTCATTGGTGGGACATGACAACAGCGCCACCTGCAGGAAGATTTTCTCTCTGTCTCATAGCTCGTGTTCTGAGACCTGACGATGTCCTGAAATGTACACCGTACTGCGCTTACGTTGAAGACTTTATTTCACTCCAATTATACAGAAAACCCTAAAAAAGTTCAACCAGTGGCTGCAAAGGGACTTGTCGTTGAAAGGTAGAGTGTTAATTACTAAAGCTAAAGGGATATCCAGATTAACATATGCTGCTCTCTCCTTACATCTGGATAAGAAAATTAGTAAAGATATTGACCGTATGCTCTTTGATTTTATATGGAAAAACCGTACGCATTATATTAGAAAAACTGTTGTGATGAATAAGTACGAATCAGGTGGGCTTAACGTCTTAGACTTTTCTACTTTAAATAACACTTTCAAAATTAATTGGGCTAAACATTTTCTTAAAAACCCTACCTCTATCTGGAACTTTATACCATATCATATTTTCTCTCGTTTTGGTGGCTTTAATTTTATTTTAAATTGTAATTACAATGTTGAGAAACTTCCTGTAAAGCTTTCATCCTTCCATAAGCAGGTCCTCTTAGCGTGGACCCTCATTTATAAACACAAGTTCTCACCTCACAAATACCTTATCTGGAACAACAGAGATATTTTATATAAAAATAAATCACTTTTCCTGGAAACTTGGGTCCAAAATGGGATCTTATTGGTGGCTCAGCTGGTTAATAAAGAGGGACAACTACTTACTTACAACGACTTTATTGCACTATATAATTTTCCAATCAGTGTTCAGGAATTCTTAATGGTGCTTGGTGCCATACCCTCAGGGACTTTAATGTTATATAAAAACACTGACAGCTCAATATCTACCTCAGTCACTCTCCCTGATCCAGCTGAGTCACCAATAGGAAAAATCTGCTTTTCACAGGAACTTGGTAACAGCAATAAGAGAATACGTAGTTTATTCCAAGAAGATATCGTCTCTCTCCCATATATAATATCTTATTGGAACCGATATGTTCCAGATATCAAGTGGAAGACAGTCTGGATGATCCCCCACAAATATTTGATTGTAAATAAGGTGAAAGAAGTCTCATTTAAAATTCTACATAAATGTTATCCAGCCAGTCACTACATGGTAAAATTTAAAAGGGACATAAATACTAATTGTACTTTCTGTGGGGATCATCCAGAAACTGTGACACATCTTTTTTGGTACTGTTCTTTTACACAGAGATTCTGGAAGGAATTTAGCAGGTTTGTTATTGTCCATATTTTAAGGGAGTTTTCTTTACGATGGGAAAATGTTTTATTCTGTTTCTTTAAGTTCCCCAAGAAGTATGATAAATGTTTTTTTATGATAAATTTGTTAATACTTTTAGCTAAATTTTTTATCCATAAATGTAAGTTTACTAACAAAACACCATATTTCTGTCATTTTTTTAAGGATGTGGAAATGTACATTCAATCAATATCAGACTCCACCAACAAAAAGGCTCTCAAAACAATATATGTATGTGAATTTTTGCGTGTATTCTTATAATTGTTACCTTTTTCTTTTACCCCTGGCTTTTTGTGTTCATGTTCTGTTGTTTTGTATACTTCATCTGTTCGTATGTTGTATACTCATTGTTTGTTAAATAAAGTTAAAAAAAAAACGAAAAAAAACAAAACGTTGAAGACTTTATTTCTGGACCGCTTCACTTCCGCCATTTTTCTTCAACCTTTGACTCGCAATGAATCCTGGGATATGGAAGGTCACGAGGCGTCATTCAAATCTGCTGCTGCGCAGCTGTGAGCGCGCGCCAGGGGCCGAGTCTGCACGTGCGTTCTCTGTGACTCACGTTCTTTTGCTTTGATCTGTCAGCCACGTCACAGGCAGGGAAACCCTTAAGTAGGGGCTCTCACACAGAAACGTCACAGCTCATCTGTTTGCAAATGTTCAGCAGTCGGCGTTCTCTAAAGCAAGAAAACTCGCACACTATTCACTTAAATCTAGAAAATCACAGTTGCGACACAACAATGGCACCACCCAGCAAAGACGAAACTTCATTCGTGGTCACACCAGAACAGATTATGCCACCAATCAACCGGTGCTTTGAAAGGCTCTCTGAAGTTCAGTGGAGCGAGATAGAAAATGGCACGTGCGACTCGGGCGTCCAAGCGGTGCTCGCTGATATGATTTCTGAAATCATTCAGATCGCCTCTGTCAGAATCCTTGAAATAAACCTTCCTGTTATTCAGGATCACATGTCGAAGGAAGATCCGGAGCCTTTAGGTGCGGGGAAAATAAGCCCGTCCCTCGGAGACTCGATCTCAGCCGCCATCGCCAGCGCTCTTAACGTCCCGGAACAGCGACATGAGAGCGCTGACAAGCTGACACGGATGGTTGAGGAAGAGATCTCCGAAAAGGTCAGCTCAACAATTGCCCTGATCGCAGAAAGCCCTGATTTGCCGCAAGACCCCGCCGTTTATGTTAGCGGCAAATTGAGTAATATTAAAAAGCTGCGCCGCATGGTTTGCCACGCTGCCTCGTGCCTTAAAAGGCACGTACTTAAGCTGCGCTGCCGGTGCGTGTCAAGGGGGTCTGATTCCGGTTCAGAAAGCACGGATTCAAAGGTGTCAGTGCAATCAGCAATCACAGAGATTTCTGTGATTCTGTCATCAAGGAGCTCAGATGGAGAGATGACAGAAGGAGATAAAGGTTCAGATGATGAGGAGAAAGAAATTGAGCTCCCAGACCAATCAGCTCTAACAGAACAAGGCGAAATAAAACCCACCGCAGAGAGCCACAGTATCCGAGCTGCAACCCCAGTAGAACAGGTTGCAGCTGACATTGTAAATGAGATACTTGGAAACCTGGATTCAAGCAGTGAAGAGCTCTGTGACAGCTGTAGCTTACCCAAACCTGCCTTTAATGCAGGATTCATTATCAACAAGGTGAGAGACTTCTTTTCCAAATGTGTGCCGTCCACCTCTCACTCCGGCCTCAAAGCACGCAAACATCGCTTTTCCATGTTTGCGAAAAAACAATTTGAAAAGATGAAAAACGAGCTGAGACAAGAAATAAAGACAAACAGGAAATATTTTGTTTGTCTAAAAAACGTTTGCAAGCAGCCGAAGAGTGACACGGTGCCCTCCGATGAAAGCATAGCTGTCAGCCTCTCAGGGTCAGAGCCTCATAGTCCTCGTCCCAAGAGCGCAAATCAAGCCCGTTCCCAAAATATGCTTCTACGGTACATTCGTTTTTCTCCACTCGACTTTGGCGCCATTAGATCCCACGTTAATCGGTTGTTTGACAAACTAACTAAGAAAGAAGAGCTCTCCATTGAAAAAACCTTGGAAAACTTTAGAAATAGTGGGGCAACCAGAGACTTTACTGTGGACTTAACGGCAAAAGTGTTTGATCTACTGATGACGGATCGAATGTATGAAATCCCCGAACCTCTAATGGGTAGATCCCTCTCAGACACCGTCATCTCCAGGACTCCACGACAAACACAAGGCTCAAAGCGTCCCTATTCTGCTGAAGTCTTCTATGTCCTCGTAGAAGACACAGTAGAAAGGTTTCTACAGAAGCTTTTACTCTGGCTGGACAACGAAGACAAAGATCACGTGATTCAAATGGACAAGGTGTCTGAGGCTGTGAATGACATCCGAAACTTTATTAAAAGAACACAGACCCCAAAGCAGGAAACAAATTCAGCGAGCAGTGGTGAGGAATCTGTACCATCACCTCCAACGCCAAAACCTGGGAGCATTTCTCCAGAAAAATGCTCTCTGGCATCTAATATGTCCCCTCCAAGACCAAAATCTGGGATTTCTCTGGAGAAATGCTCTCTGGCATCTGATAAGTCCCCTCCAATGCCAAAATCTTGGAGCATTTCTCCAGAAAAATGCTCTCTGGCATCTGATAAGTCCCCTCCAAGACCAAAATCTGGGAGCATTTCTCCAGAAAAATGCTCTCTGGCATCACAAATTTCACCTCCAAGGCCAAAATCTGGCATTGCACCTGCAGAGCATCCAGAAAAATGCTCTGCAGGTGTTTCAGGTTCTCTCATGGTTTCCTCTAAAATGTCATACAACGGTTCTGTGTCAGTGCCATCTTCCGAGGTTGAGAAAACGTCTGATGACCTCGCCTTCTTCCTCTTCGCGAGCGTTCTTATAAAATCTAAATCTAAGACCAAACATTCTGTGTCTCTGTCAGCAGAACTAGACATGGCCATCAACCGTCTGAGAGACCTGATCAAGCCTGAACTCAGCAGCACAGAGTCCACCACGAGTCTCATCAATGACCAGAAACAGTTCATGAAGAAAATAGCCAAATCCCTCATCAGGGAGTTTGGCTCCCCAGAACGTGTCTTACATGCTGCGATGGAAAGTAATTCATCTTTTGATGAGGCTGTGATAAGGCATCTAAAAATCAGCCTGGGAGTCATCCCCAGTCCTCCAAAGAAATCCAAAATTTCCAGGTTCTTTTCAGCGGTGGGAAAAGCTCTGCGAAAGCCCTTTAGGTGGTGCATTAAAGCCAACGATGATTAAAATCACCATGCTGGCTTTCCCCCACTGCCCTGCTTCTTTTAACATCTTGAGGCAGAATTTTAGCACCAAATCAAAATTTAAACCATAACACGTCCCGGGGCTAGCGATGTCTCCGGTTGGGCAACCAAAATCTATCTCAGCCCCGCCCGTCGGGCTATATGATAGCTCATCGGGCAGGGCTGAGATAGATTTTGGTCGCCCGACCGGAGACATCACTAGCCCCGGGACGTCGGGCTAGCGATTTTGCGAGCCCTGATTTTTAAATTGGCCCTCAAATCCAAATTCTAACAACTGTAGTTCACGCCATCTCGTCTCCTTTTTTGATTTCCATCCCCCCAACCGGTCGCAGCGGATGGCCGTCCCTTCTGAGCCCGGTTCCGTTGGAAGTTTCTTCCTGTTAAAGGGAGTTTTTCTTCCCCACAGTCGCCTCGTGCTTGCTCAGAGGGGAATCATTTGATTGTTGGGGTTCTCTGTAGTACTGTAGGGTTTTGACCTTACAGTACAAACAGGGAGGAGACTTTGTGATTTGGCGCTTTTAAAATATCTAATTCAGCATGAAATAAAAAAAGAAATCTAAATGAAAATACATCCCAACTTTGTTTGTGTTTTTCTTCTGTTGTCAAATATGTAGAAAGTGTTGCACGTGTGATTTCAGTCATTTTGCATCAACATGTAGCCAACATGTCTGTTTGTGATCATGTTGCATCTGTTTTTGTCTGATTTGTGTTGTAGTTTAGTCAGTTTACATCTATTTGTGGACCAATTTAGTTGTCTTGCATGTATTTGTGGCAGAATGTGTGGATCCTGTTGGACAGTTTTGTCTTAATGCTTCACTTTGGTTGTTGGTGTTTGTGCTCATTTTGCTTCTAGATGTAGACCTGCCATCTGAAAATCAGCACCTCGCCCACTTGGACCATTTGCTTTTGGTCCAGGGGTTAGCACCTTTGTTCTTTCACTGACCTTGTGGAGTAACATGAAAACAAGCACAAAGCAGTAAAAGCATCGTCAGTTTCATTGACCTGTAGACCCTTCTGCCCCCGCTCTTTTATTGCCAACATGAATTTATGTAAACTTTTCTCACTTAGAATGCAGGTGAGGCTCTGAAAGTAAAACACCTCAGCGTGTTTATTTCTGTCTGACAAGTAGAAACATGAGAAGTATAAAGTATTTGTGTCCTGACCTTTAAGTAAGAGGCAGGAGACAGCGCTGGATCTCTGGGCTCTTTATTGTCAATCACTGTAATATACAGAAATACAGAAAACCGTGAGTGGTGTGTGCTGTGCATCTCCTCCGGCCATGCTGGAAGGAGCTGTGCATTTTATAGCCTTGGAGACTCTACAATAATGTAATAAATCAAGTGCAATGAATTATAAATTATCATTATTAAATAAAATATCAACTGAAGCGCTCAAAGGTAGCTCCAGACATTAGCCACGTCCATCAGGCACTGATCTCGCAGCATCTACTTCCTGGACTGCCCTCGGGTTTTGTGTTAATATGTTTGTGTGCAGCGGGATCCTGACAGCAGGACGAACGTGGAAAAGTTTTATTATTGATGTTATATATATATATATATATATATATGTATATATATATATATATATATATATATATATATATATATATATATATATATATATATATATATATATATGTATATGTATATATATAAATATATATATATATATATATATATATATATATATATATATATATATATAAATATATATATATATATACATACATATATATATATACATATATATACATATATATATACACACACATATATATACATATATATATATATATATATATATATATATATATATATATATATATATATATGTGTGTGTGTGTGTGTGTGTGTGTGTGTGTGTATATGACCATAAGTGCAGGAAACATTTACCTTCCCCCACACATATCCAGTCACAAGTATCACCCCTCCTGCACTGGTAAAGAAAAAGTAAAGAAATTATTTAAAAAATATATATAATTGTTTATTTTTTCATGTCAACATTCATTAATAATAATACAATTCCTAAATCCAATAAAGGGTGTGCTATTTTTTTTTTTTAGCTCTTTAAACAACTTACTTCAGAGGGTGAAGAGCAGGTTTTGAAGTCTCCACATCTTCGCTTTGGCTCATCAAAACAGAAACTTGACAGGAATTACTCTTAATACCAAGAAATATTTTGCATGCAGTGGGAAGCCTATCAGCACAGAGGGGACTACAGATTATTAGGTGACTCTTCCTAAAAATGTATTTTAAAATATATAAAATAGCTGACATGTGCCACCTTATGGTGAACACTTCTCATAAACAGCACTGTTCAATTTAAAGTCTTGTGCTAAATAAAAATATTTAAATGAATTTATAAAACTTTGCTTATATAATCCAAACTAACATCACTGACTAAAAGCTCTGAGTGCTACATCGTATTATTATAACTTATTTATTAATATAAAAGCAGCATTTTTCTTTTGTAATTAAAAACTTATCTGCTGATTTTTGTTCTTTTAATTAATTTCGTAGTTACTGTTTGGTCAATAAGCCAGGAATTTGTACAAATACAACTGTCCCTGTATTTGGTAAAGCAGCTAACTAGTCCTATCAGATGATACTAATGTAGTAAAATTGATCAGTTTTAAGTTTAAAGTTATGAAAATACAAAAATAAATGCTGCAATTGTGAACTTCGGTGCAGCACTTTACAATGCACCAATGTTGCGAACTTTCTTAACATACCCGTAAACACAAACTGTCAATTACTGAGTCAAGCAAACCCATACAAAGAAGCCACCTAAGCTGTTTTGTCGCAATAGCTTTCTCTGAGGAAAGAAAAAATAAAACTGGCTGTTAACAGTTTTCATATGTTTCAGAATTATTAAGTAGAGATTGACAGACTATTCGTTTATTTTTCTATTATTGATAAAGTAACTTCTTAAGTATAAGTAGTTGAAAAATACATTAATCCATTTCTTTCTCTCTCCCCTCTCACGCACACACAAACACACACTGAATACCACTGAGGCTTAGAGTTGATGGGTGTGACAGGTGTGGTGACACCAAAACAGATGTCTTGACTGTGTTTTTGGTGTTGGTGCCTTTTATGTAGCACAGTTGTTTAGGAAGTCTGTGCTTAAGTTTTGGTGAGTAAAATTCTACTATTTTATTTGTCTGTTGTGTAGCAACAGGTGTGAGTTTGATCTGCATGGCTGATAGCTTAAGTCAGTGTGTATGACTGAATATTACACATGTGATCAACATTTTCATGAATACAGAGATTATTCAGTCCCTCTCAGATAGATTAATATCAGTGTCTGTCTGTCATACTGCATCCATTTGGAATTATATTTAGCTTTCTGTTTTTATGCAGTGAGCACAAACCACAACAGATTTGTTCATTGATAAATTTTAGGTGACTTTCCCCTTTAGCAACTTGACACATCTGAATGTAGCGTGAAAACTGTGCTTTTATTTTTCCATTTTAAAGTCTTCAGTCTCCCTTGTGATGTGCTTACCACGACTGCTATTTCCGAATTTCATGGAAAGATTTATCGAAAAAGAGGAACATGTTTATTTTTGTCATGATTGTTTCTGTCTGGGAAGTCCAAAATGTTCACGCAAGAATATATGCCAGCTTGTTATATGAAAAAAAGGAAGTTATTTTTGCGCTTACTAAGAGGTCCATAACCTATTATTTGATGTGATCCATCAAATCCTATGTTTAGTGTGTTTAACTGTAATTAGTGATTAAAAAAGGTTATAACATTAAGTACGGGATTTCTAAGAATATCAAAACATAAAAACTAAAGTTTTTCAATAAATATGCACGAATCTTAATACCTGTTAACAAGTTATGCAATCTGAAATCTTGTCTCAATTTCTGAAACACAATTACTGTATTTGGTGTTAAGCTAAAACAGCACCAGCAGAGGGCTCAGTGTGACACACTAAGCAGTGACACTAAACTGTTTTTAAAGTGTTTTCTGGCTTGTCTGAAGAAAAAAAAACCTACTCTTTTGCACTCATTGGATGGTTATATGACATCTTATGAAGGAATTGCACACTGATTGTTTGCTTTTTTTCTGTAAAATTGTATCCATTATCCAGCTCCATTTGCAACAAACAGAAAAAAGCATCAAAAAATGAAAACTGCAAACTGTAACCTTTTAAGTTTCACTGCTCTATTTAAAACCAAATACCTTGAATGACCAGAATGTAACAATGTCGCAGCTCAAATAAGGCAGAAACAGTTAAACATATTGTTGAACTTATTACTATATGAAACAACATTAGATTTCATTTTGCTTGCTTATTTATTTACTTTGCTCTCATGTTAGTAGTTTGAGTTTTTCCACAACTTCAGAAAAAACACTAAACAATAAAAATTAAGCTATAAAAACAAGTCAAGCTACACATGCATAAAGAGCAGCTAACTCTCATGGCTAAACAGAAATCAAAACAAAGTTTTCAGTGTGACAAAGAGAAGGCTGTACATTAAAATTTGTTGTTCAAAAGTTAAAGAGAAATCAAACAAGTTAAAATCTATATAGCTGAAACCCACATTTTGACCTGAAATGCATACTCTGTTTATCTTCTGTGGAAATTTTCATTACAGTAAACTTCTTCAGATGTTGTGAAGTTTTCATAGTCCGGTTCATCTTCACCTGCATCGTCATAGTTGTTACAGGCACTCTGTTGTTTGTACCTCACAACTTCTTCATTTCCATAGATCTATTCAGAGACCAATGAACAACACATGATGTTATGTCATTTTATAAAGAAAACATTTTTTAACAATTTGAATTCTGATAGAAAAATTACAAAAACAGATGACGCTTCAATTATTGCTGCAAATAAATTACATAGTTTAGTTTTAAGGTCAAAAGAATTTAAAAAAATCTCAAATTAGATGCTTTTCACACATTATAAGCTAAACCATATAGAAAGTGTAAATGTGGCTCTCTAAGTGTAGCCTGTGGGCCAGTGGCTGTCCTCAATAACATTTCATGCTACCCCCAAATACCTCAATGAGCGAATGCGCTAACATAAATTTCTTAGTAAGTAATTTCTTAGTTATCATATGATAACTTCCCATTTTATCATATATTAGTACCGAATAGTAACACTGTGGATGAATCTGAATGAAAGATTCAAACATCAGTTTGCTATCAGTAAAATAACACAAACCATGAATAATAAAAGCTGATTTGGTATATCGTGAAACTCTACCTGATCATTGTTGGGATTGGGATCATTATCATGCTGACAAATGACCTGTTGTCAGAATTATTTCCAGATGGTATTGAACGATAGATCAAAATCTGATGGGGATTTTCTGTGTTCATAATTTCATCAATGTTAATAAGATCCCAAAGACCACTTGTTTGAATTCAGCCCCAAACAACGACAGAGAGTACTGTTGTACATCTCTCCGTACCTCCCCTGCACCTACTGATGACAGTTTAAAACGCATTAATAATTTTCTTATAAAATTTATCATCCCATAAGACTTATAGTCACTAATTGTCAGTCCAGTTCTTGGATAATTTGGCATACCTCTGCCTTTTCTGTTTCCTTCGATTAAGAATGACTTCTTGACAGGCTCACCCCATGAGTTTGATGCATTTTTTATGCTTCTGTGATTCACGGGTTAATGTTAGGTGGCTTAACGATAATATGAAAAACTGTGAAAATTGTCAGATAAAAGGATTGGACTGAGAAGGAGGGAAAAAGCAGCCAGTGTCTGAGGAAGATTTTTTTAAAGACTTTTAAGATTCAGAAAGCCCGAAGAACTTTCAAAAATTACAAGAAATGAGGGATAGCTCAAGACGTTTGCACAGTACTGTACTGAACTCATTTAAGAAAAATAAAACATTGCTTGTTTGTACATAGTGAGACTTGTTATAGATAGAGCACACTATTAAGGCTTTGGACTTTAGTTTTCTTACGTTATTTTCTGCGCCAGTCGTCACTTCCTCTAAACCTTCTTCGTTCTCTGCATTTCTGTTCATGACAGCTTTACCGTCTGAAAACACACAGCATAAAACATGGTTGTGTTCTTTTTGCATGCACATTTGAGTACATTTTCCCATAAAACATACCTTTTACTTTCTGATGTTTGCATTGATAAACTGTAACCACGAGGGCACATATCAGTAGCAGCAGCACAGCGGGCACAGCATAAACCACATACTGTCCTGCATCTGAAAAGCAGAAACCAAAACATAACCCAGTAAAAGTACAGACTTCCTTTTTACACTAAGACAAGTTGAACTGTGGGCTCAGATGGTAGTTTTCTTTTCATATCTATTAATAAAACATAGACCCTCAGCTGTTTTGACACTCATTTTACCATGGTCTACATTCACTCCCAGGGGATTTGCTGAAACTGTACTCAAAAAACTCTAACTATTTCCAATTGTAACCATAAAGTATGTTATCTCTCCATAAGCTATCTCACATAACTGATCAACAGTACAGCACACACTAAAAGACACATTGTATACACTGTACCTTTATTAGGTCTATTTTGAGTTGTAGTTTTATTGTGTGTTGTAGTTTTTCCTGGAATTTCCATTGTGGAAGGTACAGTGCTGGTGTGCTGTGGAGACACTGTTGAAGAAAAAGACTTTCAGTGTTCTTAGAAACTTCATCATAATACAATAATCTATTTTAAATTGAGTGAACAGTTTCAGAGAGATCCAGATTGGCTTTCACTCTTAAACTATTCACTTACCTGAAATCAGATTCTTTGTTTGTCAATTTATACATTAAAATAGTCAGTAGACCACTTAACATCTATGGTTTTATATTTAGATGTATAGTTTGGTGGAACACTGATTAAAATGATTTAAATACAGAATATAAATATTTGGTTTTCCTGTTTTTTTTTTCCTCTCTACTCTATGAACTTTAATAATTACCTTTAACATCCAGCATTCACTTTTAGCTCATATAACTAAGTACAGAATCAGAAATGGCATTGGAGTGTTTGTAAACCTTTATTAACCAGATAATCTTAGAAAATTTTAACAAATAAGCTACATAAAGATTAAAAACTTCAAATGATAGTTTGGTGTTAGGGTAAAAATATGACTTCTAAAAAGTAGTTCACTCTGGTTGTGGTAAGTTGCTGGACTGCACCGACCTCTTGTTCTATGTTTGGCACTACAAAAAAACGGAACCACCATCCACAGTCTACATTTACACACCGGGCTGCAAAAAAGGATGTTACTTACAGCTCTGGCCATTTTATTTTTGTGTACACAAGTATTCATCTCACCAACTGACAGCTGAATCTTAACATGGTTTCCAACTCTCCACTGTGAGTCTGACCCACACCAGTATGTCCCAGCATCATCTACTTGTATCTTTGTGAACGTCACTGAGAAAGAGCTGGAATAAATATCATCTCGTAGTGCGAGTCTGCTTTCACTCATCGCCATGTCTCTGCAGCTGTGGCGGTGGTCTCCTTTACAGAGGAACTTCCTGTTATTGTGATTTTGTGAAGGATAAGGGCACTGCAGAGTTAATGGGTGCCCTGCAGTACCTGTTACTTTAGTTGACTTGATGCAGCACCACTCTGTCACATTGAAAGAGACAAATAATTTAAAGAGTTTCTTAAAGAGCCTTTTTAGAAGAAATTGTTTCCTTTTTGTTAGTGTAATTATGTAATTATAACTTCTCACCTTTGACCTTCAGCTCAATAGCAGAGAAAACATCCAGGTCAGAGTTTCTTTGGACACCACAGAGGTATGACCCTGAATCATTTTGAGTCAAATTGCTAATGGCCACTGTAAACTTTCTTAACATTTTTTCATCATCAAGTCTGAATCGTCCATTTTCTCTGTTGTTAGAGGTGATCAGTGCCTGCTGCAGACATGTGGAGGGCCGGTTTCCTCTGCAGATGTACTTGAAGTTGTTCTGATACTGAGAGTCATATGGACAACTGATGGACTCAGAGTATCCCTCATAACTATGGACTATGGTCACAGTGTCACAGCATCTGTCTGTCAAGAAGGTAAAGAGCATCAGAAAAGAAAAGAATAGAGAATAGAGATATGATATTTTATATTCAACATGCTGCAACAAGTAAATTTTAAACAAACCAATCATAATTGCTACATCTGATACCCAGCTCTATCAATGATAGATCTTAACAATTAGTTATAATATAATAATAATGGATATATTATATATATATATCGTACGGTTGCCACAGGTAGCCACAGCTCCCCTGGGGCAGACTGACAAGATATTGCGCCATGCGCAGCCTGGGGATCGAACCGGCAACCTTCCGGTTACAGATGCGCTTCCCAACCCCCTGAGCCACGCCCCAATAATAGTTAAACTGTAGGAATGTCATAAAGACATAATGTCTTTACTATACAATGTAAAGCGCCTTGAGCAGACTGGTTTTTGTGACCTAGCACTATATAAATAAAATTAAGTCAAGTAATCGTTTACCAGTTACATTTTATCTGTTCTCACCTTTAAGCTCTACAATCATGAACATCTTCTATATATGAATTTTACTCAACTATAATTCATTTTTTGGAAGTCCCTGTTTACCTGGCACTAACTTCAGCTTGACTTCAGTGTAGATATCTTTTCCATTTCTGGTCACTCCACACCAGTATTTCCCAGCATCCGTAGAATGAAGATCAGAGATGGTTGTTGTGAAGATTCGTGCTGTTTTGTCGTCATTGATCCTGTATTTTCTTTTCCATGATTCCGATGTTGTAATAAGAACATCACTGTCACCACAGTCGTTCTTACACAAGTACTTCTCATAAGACTCATAACCTTCATCATAGGAGCAGGAAACTTGAACTATACTCCCCATATATCCAGTCACATGGATCACCTCTCCCGCACTGGTTACACACCTCAGAGCAACTGTAACGTAAAGAAAATATAAAGATCATTGTTTTATTTTTTTTTGTTTTTTCCATTTAGGCATTCAAGCTAGCATTGTTACTGCTCCGTAAAGAAAAGAAAAAAATCAGGAGTAGTATTTAAGTACACAATTAGTCTAGATTTATCTTTAGTCTTCATCTTTTTTACTAATGTATTCATTAAAATAACTCACTGTAGATGGTAAACAGCAGGTTTTGAAAGCTCCACATCTTTGCTTTGCTTCATAGAAATAAAAACTTAAGAGGAAATCCTGTGAATAAATGACGCCCATAGAGGTTATGGATGCAGAAGACTTTCACTTCTGCATTTTGAGCAATTTTTTTAGTCCTTGCACAATTGCATTTTTAATGTGGAAACTCTTGTCATTTAGACTGATTAGACTGGTAGTAAATAAACTGACTTTTGTCTGGTGAATTATTTGTGCGAGCATTATTTTGAGGTTTACACTAAAAACAGTTCCTATGAAGTTGGTAAATGTAACATAGCATTTTATTTTCCTTCGACTGAGGGGCACTACAGCCTAATATCATAAAACAGGACAATAACTGAACAAATATTCACAAATGTTAGATTGTGTTAAAATCATTTTGGATTTATGTGCAAGATTCACTTTCAAGGTTAAGAGCACAAGTTACCATGGTGCAGTGGCAGGACTGAAGGAAAAGCCAGAGTCCAGAAACCAAACAAAAAAAAAAAAAACTGTCCTGGAGCTCTCCTTGGCCATAAAACAAGACACAGGTTTGAAGCACAATAAAAAAGCAAGAAATACTCAGTTCTACCATACAAAATGTTCAGGAGGCCAGCGCGGCAACTAGAAGAGGCTGCCCAGGCCACAGTGTAAAACTCAGGGGTGAGACCAGTAGCTGCAGACAAAGGAAGTCTGGAGGCCAGCCACGAGGCCAGTGGGAGAGACAAAGTAGATTTGGAGGCCAGTGACAGAGATGGCTGGCAAAAGAGAAAGCCTTCAAAGCCTGCCATCAAAGAGACTTGGCCTCCTGCAACACGGAAGCCTTGAGTGCTGGTTCTAGGTGCCTAGGAAAACCAGGTGCTGACTCCTTTGGGTCCAACACATCCTGGTGGAACCGGACCCACTGGCTCAAGCTCAGACAGCTAAGGTGCTGGTTGCTGTGTTGACATGATGGACTGAGTGGATGTTTTAGTGGTGGATAAGCTAGCTGGCACTGGGACTGAATATCCCAGAAACTTAAAAAATTACTACATAGGAGTGAGGTCGCAGTGTTTAGAGTCACAATTCTTCTTCTTCTTCAATTCTTCTTCTCTTCGTCAAACAGAAGGTGTGCTCAGAATTTGGTTTTGCTACTTTGCTCACTTTATACTTATGTTGCTACTTTAATTTAAGTTAATTTGTGGTTTTGCACAATTTCAGTACAGATAATTAATTCTAAGCAATAAAAAATACTGTGAAGGCTTGTGTCCGTCCCTTTGATTACGATACTGCATTACAAGCATACTTGTCATCACAATCATTTGCATAGATACTTCTCTATGCAAGACTCATAACCGTGATCATAGGCGAAGGAGCTTTTTTCTGTTCTTTTCTTCTAAAACACATAGATTTATGTACGTAATCTACATTTATTTTTCATTTTCAACTCTCTTCTTCTCTACTTTGTTAAGCCATTTGAACAACTTCTTGCAGAGTGTGATCAGCAGGAAGTCTCCACATCTTGGTTTCTGTTCATCAAAACAGAAACTTAGGCAGCACGGTGGCACGGTGGTTAGCACTGTTACCGGACAGCAAGAAGGTCCTGAGTTCAATTCCACCATCAGGCCGGGGTCTTTCTGTGTGGAGTTTGCATGTTCTCCCCGTGTTTACTCCGGCTTCCTCCCACCGTCCAAAGACATGCAGCTTGTGGGGATAGGTTAATTGGATAATCCAAATTGTCACTGGGTGAGAATGTGCGAGTGAATGTGAGTGTGAATGGTTGTCTGTCTCTGTGTGTTGGCCCTGCGACAGACTGGCGACCTGTCCAGGGTGTACCCCGCCTCTCGCCCTATGACAGCTGGGATAGGCTCCAGCACCCCCCGCGACCCTGAAAAGGAGAAGCGGAAGCGAATGGATGGATGAAAACAGAAACTTAAAATGAACTATTGTTATAATATTACACACACAGTAGGAAAGCTTAAACTATCATCACAGAGGGCAGTGGGCATTATTAGTTGGTCTTCCAATAAAAGCGGTTTAAAATTTTTTAAATGGATCACTTGTGCCACTTAGTGGTGAAAGAAGTACTCACACACTTCAGATAGTCAGTACTTTTAAAGTGGTGATATCTTGTGATACGTTATTGATCCCACAAGGAAATAAAACATTTTTGTGATACAGCACCAAAATAAAGAAAAAAAAGTTCATGTACTACAGGCACATATTGGGGATATTATCGTGAGAAAGTGGAAAAAGTTACATTATCCAAATGTCAAGGGACCAAGGTGCAAGCAGGATTCAAACACAGGACTCCAAGTCAAAGGCAATGCATCTATTTACAGGGAAATAGACAGTACTCCAAAAGGGTCAAAACAGTAGTAACAGCACAATCTCATCAAAGGCTTTCCACACACTCCAAAAAATTTCCAATCCTCTGGCTCATTCCGCACAAGGCCAGCTCACCATTCCGTGTGAGAGAAGTTTCCAGCCAAAATCTGAGCATAAGGAAAAGTCAGGTCAGGGCCTCTTATACATGTAATAAAAGGTCAGGAGCCAACGGAGTGGTCAGGACAGGTTTTAGCTGGGAGACATGGAAAACATTCACAGTGTTTTCCATGTCTTCCAGCATGTTCATGTTCTAGGGTAACTTTTACTGGGCAGGTTTAATCCAAGATGGACAAAGATGATTTCAGCAGCAAGGGAATCACTAATGTACTTTTCCATTACTTCTCTTTCAGGTCTTGACAACCTGTACAGTCGGCTAGTGAGCACAGTTGCCCCGGGTAATAGGTTGATAATATAACTGTAAGACGGAGAAGTAGAGTTTCATTAGAAAGCAGAGTTGGGATTATCCCCTTGTTTTACACAGTATTACTGTTCAGGTAACCGTGCAAGTACCTGTAGTGGCTTTAGTCGCTGTTTTTTCCATCCTGAAGTCAACGACCATCTCTTTTGTTTTGCTGACAGTCACAAGGAAGTAATTTTTACTTGCTCTGTCTCAAGTCAATTACCTGGAAATCACAGACTCTGAAAATGTGGCAGTTTATGGTAAAATAGGGCAAAACAAACAAGTTTCATTTTTCTTTGCTGATTTATTCACTTGACACTCATGTTTACATTTGACATTTGAGGCTTTTCACAGTTTGAGAAAATCAGTGCAGATCATTTTGTTAACACTAAGCAATAAACATGAGAATAGAGACAACAGCAAAAAAGTAAGAAGTGAAGCTATATATGCATAAAAAGCAGTTATTTCACACACACTGCCAAGTGTTCAGTGAGTCCGTGAGAAAGCTGATTATTCTAAGATTTCTTGGCATTAAAGAAAATTAAACAGGATAATCTCTATACAGGTGAGATCCACTGTTTGACCCCAAATGCATGTTCTGTTTATCTGTTATTGGCTTCATGGACATTTTTATTCAGGTAGATTTCTTCTGTTTTCATAGTTTGGTTCATCTCTGTTGTCTGGACGTCTCCTCCTTACACATCACAACTTCTTGATTTCCATAGATCTATTCAGAGACCAATGAACAACACATCATCATGTGTTGTTCATATCTTTCCTACGTTAGCACCACTGTAAAATTAAGATTATTGTCTTGTCAGAAGTGAATACAACAGTAAAACCACATCTATGCACACTCAATATGAAGACTTCAGCGGAATTATAATAAAAGTTTGTGTGGTGTATCTGTGTGTGCATTAACTGACACACAGTAATCCAACATTTTGAACACCTCTCGCTCATACAGTTCCTCCAATTTTAGTTTATTATAATCCAATCACTATCCGTGATAAATGTTAACAGTTATTGCCTGCTTCTGATTCATTGTATTCAATAATGGTTACAAATACATTACATAATACTATGATGTGATAGTAATGATGACGATTAGAAATTTTATTACTTCATCATTTTATAATACGTTTGTGTTGAACATTGAAATTCATTGTAAGTTCTTGGCTTAAACATAAAAAAATGTTTTGTGAGGCCTTTTAAGCAGCAAATGGGTCAAGGTGGCTTAGCAAAAGGTTCTTCTTCTTGAAATACTCAGGCACAAAAACCGGACTGAAAATAAGTAAGCAGCCAGTGTTCGAAGAAAAATATTGGAGAACTTTAAAAAATGACAAAATTCTGGATACTCGGGAAGCAAAATACACAGAAATTGCGGGGTGGCTCAAGACTTTTGCACAGTACTGCACTGATCGCAGCTAACAATAAAATAAATTTGTTGCGTTATTCCATTTGTTTATAATAAGGCTTGTTATAAATAGAGGACACTCTTAAGGTTTTGGACTTTAGTTTTCTTACGTTATTTTTTTGCTGCATCTGTCACTTCCTCTAAAGCGTCTTCGTTCTGTGCATTTTTGTTCATGACAACTTCATCTTCTGAAAACACAAAGCATAAAACATGGTTATCCTCTTTTTCCATGGACATTAAAGTACATTTTTGCATGCCTGTGAATGCAAAATATACCTTTTACTTTCTGATGTTTGCACTTATGAACTATAACCGCAAAAACACACATCAGTAGCAGCAGCAGGGGAGGAACAGTGTAAACCACATAGTGTCTTGCATCTGAAAAGCAGAAAGAAAAAACAGAAAGGAGTAAAAATATAAACATCCTGAAACATTCACACTTTCAGGGACACTTTTTGTGGTTTACTAGTGCGCAAACCCACAGCAGTTGTGACACTCGGGATCATTTTGGTATGACTTACATTCACTACTTTCCAAAAAATAACCATAACTCACAACACTGACCGTCAGAAGTACACACTGAAAGATACATATTGTATATACTGTACTTTTAATAGAATTACTGGGAATTTGTGTTGATGTTTTTCCAAGCGTTTCCACTGCAGAAGGTAGAGTGCTGGTGTGCTGGAGAAAGACTGTTGGAGAAAAATACTCTTAGCAACGTTATTTTAATACATCAATCTTATTTCAATTGTATAAATAGTTTCAGTGTCCTGACAGCCATCCCCTTCAGAACCGTAGAGCTGCAGTTATTTTGGGGTCAATCTGACACTTTTCACAAATTACCCCCGTGTTTCATAATGTATTTTACATATAAAAGTGATCCTGTTTTTATTTTTATTTTTTAAATCATTTTTACATAATGTTTACGTATTTTTATGTACAATAGACCGGGGTTGGTTGTCACATTGCTTGTTACTGCCACATTAGGCATTGATATTTCAATAATATGGCTAAATAGGACTTCTGGGAGGCTGTGTCTCTACTGATGCCAGCAAGAAGCCAGCTTCACATGAAACACTGAGTTGGCAGGTTTTTTTTGTTATTTGTTTTTTTAAATTCTCTTCAAATATTTTTATTGTGAAGCACAAATAACAATTACAAATCGCCCCATAAGCTGACGTCGCTTTCTTTTTACAGTTTTGTCATCAAGAAAGGGGGGAAGCAAACAAGCAAACAAAAAACCCCAAAACAAAACAAAACATACAACCAAGACAGTGGAAAGTAACAAAAAGGGCAGTCAAAACAAACAAACAAACAAACAAACAAACAAAACAAAACAAAAAAGAAGAAAATCAATCGAAGTCCTCCAGTTTAGTTGGCAGTTTTCTAATAATTCACACCACAAACAATTGAACCAGCATACACAGACTATGTTTAAACAGTTAATGTGGAATGAAAAAAAGATGTAATTCTGTTAATTTTATTTTCATTTAAATGTGTTCATCTCACCAACTGAAAGCTGAATCTTGGTGTAGTTTCCAGGCATCCTCTCTGAGTCTGACCCACACCAGTATGTCCCAGCATCTGCTTCTTCCAACTTTGTGATCACCACAGAGAAAGAGCTGAAAGAACCATTACCTTCAAGTTTGAACCTGCTTTGACTGGTTATGTCTTTGCAGCTGTTGAGCTGCTCTCCCTTGCAGAGGAACTTCCCTTTGTCCCGATGTTGTGGAGGATAAGGACACTGCAAAGCTAGAGGCTGTCCAACAGTACCTTTTATTTTAATTGACTTGACACAGCACCACTCTGTGGAGAGTGAAAGAGAAAAATATTCAAATTTATTAAAGACTCTTTTAGAGGAAAGTGTTTCCTTTCAGCTTATTTAATTAAATATTATTATAACCTCTCACCTTTGACCTTCAGCTCAACAGCAGAGAAAACATCCAGGTCAGAGTTTCTTTGAACACCACAGAGGTATGACCCTGAATCATTATGAGTCAAACTGCTAATGTTTACTGTGAATGTTCCAGACACTTTGTCATCGTCAAGTCTGAATCGTCCATTTTGTTTGGTGTCAGAGGTGATCAGTGCCTGCTGCAGACATGTGGAGGGCCGATTTCCTCTGCAGATGTACTTCAGGCTGTTCTGGTACTGAGACTCGAACAGACAAACGATGGACTCAGAGTAACCCTCATAACTTTCAATTTTGGTCACAGTGTCACAGCAGCTGTCTGTCAAAAATGCGGACGGCATCAGAAAATGTGTTACAGCCACAGAACAGATATGATGATTATATTTATTTATTGCAACAAGATTTTCTGTATGTGATGTTAAGAAAAAAATCAACCAAACTGAACCATCAATCGCATCAGTATTATCAGGTCATATTTACAACAGAAAAAAGAAATAATCCTTTGCCAGTTACATTTTATCTGTTGTCACCTTTTACCCTTTACAGTCACAAATGTCTCTTACATATGAATTTGACTTGAATTCAAATAACTACATTTTGAGAAGAATTATTTTATTCACCTAACTTCAGCTTGACTTCAGTGTAGATATCTTTCCCATTTCTGGTCACTCCACACCAGTATTTCCCAGCATCCGTATAATGAAGATCAGAGATGGTTGTTGTGAAGATTCGTGCTGTTTTGTCATCATGGATCCTGTATTTGTTTTTCCTTGATTCCGATGTTGTAATAAGAACATCACTGTTGCCACAGTCGTTCTTACACAGATACTTCTCATAAGACTCGTAACCTTCATCATAGGAGCAGGAAACGTTAACCATACTCCCCACATATCCAGTCACATGGATCACCTCTTCTGCACTGGTCACACATCTCAGAGCAACTGCAAAGAAAAGACAGTATAAAAAAAATATTGTTTATTTTGTCACATCAACATTTATAATAGCATTGTTACTGCTGCATAAACAAAGGGCTGAGATCAACAGAAGGCATTGTGTTCTGCTCTGCACTACCGAAACATATTTACAGATTAATCTACATCTACGTTTGGTCTTCATCTGTTTACTATCTACTCATTTAAACAACTTACTGCAGATGGTGAATAGCAGGTTCTGAAGGATCCCCATCTTTGCTTTGCTTTGTAGAAATAGAAACCTGACAAGAAATATTCTGAAAATGTCACACCCACAGTTTGATTTCCTGAATGTCATGGCAATGCCAAAACCTTTAACTTCTGCATTTAGGTCACGTTCTTTTATACTCTTTGCTCTTTTTTTATGTGAAAATTGTTAAGCCGGTAAGGAAGAAAAGGTTTTTCTCTGATTAACTGAGTGTGTGCATCATGTCTGAGGTTTAATCTGAAAATGTATTTTTAATTCAGTTGTTAAATTTAACGCAGGGGTTTGTTATCCTGTCACATAGAGGCACTACAATCTAATATGAGAAAGCAGGAAGGATTGATCAATATTCAGAAATTTTTCATTGCATTAAAATTGGCCCAGATTTGCATAGTATACAGGATTTGCTTAAAAGGCTTTGAGCATTAGTTACCATGGCAATACAAAACCCATGTAACACCAAAGTTACCTGTATGAGCCATAATCCTGCATTGTGGTACAGGCCTTCTTTAAAAATAAACTTTATTAACAATTTTTTTGAATCAGCATATTTCACATTGCTATCAGATGTTATTGACACCTATGTATCTGCATAAACTGCAAATGTGAAACTCCTTTTTCTGCATTTCTCTTGAGCACGACAAGTGACTTTCTTTGCCCACTTACAAGCATTAGTGTGCTAACAGGATCTCACCACATACGCCACGAGCATTGCTATGACAATTTCTTGTACAATGCCAAAGAGTTTATTGTGTGGACACAATGTAGGCAGAGGATATGAAAAAATATAAGTGACCATATAATCTTAAGATAAACGTGCAAGCCATATGAAGCTCAGGGCAGCATCGTGGCACAGTGGTTAGCACTGTTACCTCACAGGAAGAAGGCCCTTGTTATCTGACAGGGGCCTTTCTGTGTGAAGTTTTCCTGTTCACCCTGTGTCCTCATGAGTATTCTTTGGGTACTCTGGCTTCCTCCCACAGGTCAGAGACATGCAATTTAGGTTAGGTGAACTGGTGATTCTAAATTGCCACACACAGACACAGACACACCCTGAATTGGATCATCAGAAGAGAACAGATGGTTGGAACCATGCAGATTCAAAATATTTACAACTGTTTGGCTTGAACCTCAGTTTTTTCTGTGACATAAATCACAAGTTGACATTTTCCTTCTGATACCACTGGCTCAATGGAAAGTTGGGTTTGGTAAAAGAGAAGGAGAGAGAGCCGTAAAGACACTGATCAGCTCCACGTGCTCTACAATGACAAGTTTGCTTATATTGCACAAAATAATGTGACAATGTTTTGTTATAGGAAGCAGGAGGAAGCTGCCCAAGTTAAACTGTGACTATCACCAGTTAACATCCCTGCATGGGTTTTCACCACTGCCTCCAGTTCCATGTCAGCACCTGGGCGTGAGGATGCAACACCACCTGAGCCTATATGTCCGAGCTGCGAGAGACCGTGCTAGCAGGTCCCGTGCCACTTGTGTCCTAGCTGGCCCCCAGACTTGCTTTGTCCATGCTGCCATATAAACCTTAACACTTTCAAAATGTACCAAACTGAACACATAACACCAATCAATAAATAAAACTACAATATTGATCATGATATTAAAAATACCAACAATTGTGACATTCAAAAGACCCATCACTTTTCAGCTACCAAACTCTTCTTCAAATCATCTGACGAGCCATCCCATCTTCCTGACGCAGGGAAAAAACTTTGACCGGACAAGAACTAGAGTTCCCTGTTCCACCATTTAACCCTGTATGAACACGGGGCATTTGTTTTAATGGCTTGTGGCAGAACCTGGACAGACTGCCGGTGGCATGCTGCTTTGCCGGTTTTCTCTTTCCCTGCTCCTCAGTTTTCCACCTTGACTCTACAGAACTTTGCGGCCTCAAAAACAGGTGTTAGAACAAAGTCAATAACTTAAGTCTGGTAAACATCTTTGCTAAAAAATTAAAGAAGTGAATGGGGGAACCATCGTTCTGACTGTGCAATTTTTGGCTGGTCACAAGTAGGGTGGCTCCTTCTCACTGTTGCTATTGTTGTTTCTCAGTTTTCTCTGTCACCATTTCTTGTTTGTCAGCCTTAGTTAAAAGGTTCATTGCCTTAATGCTGGGCGGATTTACTGGAAGGGTCACCAATGGAACATTTACAGTTTCACTTCCTTTACCCCAAATTCCCTTAAAACTTCGAATTTTATTGATGTAATAACATTTTACTGTCTTTATTATTTTAATATAGCACAAAGTTCATCGGGTTTGTACAAACATAGCTGGTAGAAACGTCCTCTAAAGAACAACTTTTTACTTTCTTACTTTGAGTACATTTCAGAGCTTGTACTTTTCACTTATACTTGAATCAGTTGAATCAGTGCTTCAACCTTTACTGGAGTATTCTAAAGACTAGTACCTGTATTTCTACTTAAATGCAGAATGTCTGTACTTATGCCACCTCTGGCCTTTCCTTCAAAGGCATTTTAACATTTGTTTCACTAGCAGGGACCAGACCCTAAATTTTAGGTTGACAGCATTTCTAGTAGCAGATGGCTTGAGCAGAGTTGAGGCTGCAGTGGTGACTCAAGCCGGGCAGATCCCCATGAACTAATGATAAGTGAATGAATTTAAAAAGAATGAACAGCTTGTAGTGCTGGGAGGGGGTCATTTATAGACAGAGACCCATATGGAGCATGTGTGGAGGTGTGGTCCTGTTCCTGATATTCAGATACATTTTCTCCAAAAAGTAGCTGACATATGCCACCTAGTGGTGAAAGAAGTTTGCACAGCCTTCACATAAGCAGGGCTTTTAACGTTACAGTTTTTTCTGATTGCTTGAGCACATTTTTTGTAACTATTGGCTATTTTTGCAAAACTCTACACACAAATAAGAAAACCTGTCACCCAATTATCAAAACATTGTAGTTCTCTTGCAAAAGCGAACACAGCTAGATTAACTCTTCACACCTTCGTAAAATTGGTGTTTCCGTATCAAACAGTACACACAAGCCATCATCTACTAAGCACACAATGCGCCAACTGCACACTGATGGTATGAATAAAAAACACATCTGGCTTTTGCTTTCTCTGTGCAGAAGGTAGGCTATGTCAGTTAACTTCAAGTACTGGTGTTTATTCACACACATCAAAACAAACACAAGTGTTTATTTCCAAGTATAGGATTATTTGCAATCGCCATATTGACTTTATGGGTTTCTTGGTCTGCAGTGAACATGCTTCCTCTGCCCCCAGCATCTGGTCGTCTAGCAATTCTGTAAAGTAACAATTTCAGTATTTTTACATCTATGGTATTGTTGTGTTTCTCATTAGCATATGGCAGTGCTACAAATCTTAGTGCAAAGTGACTGCACTAACCGATTCTCATTTCAAAATGTCCTTATGATGCTTGCTACAGTGTAGCGGCGCGAGTTAGGCTGGACCCGTTGGCCAGCTTCCCTCAGGGTCATTCCACGGTTGATTACATGGTCCACTATTGTAGCTCTGATGTCATCAGCAATTCTATGTCTTACTCTTCTTACCCTTCCTCTCCCCCCTCCTCGTCCTCCTCTCCTCCCTCCTCATCCTCCTCTTGCTCCTCCTTGTCCTTGTCGTCCTCTTTTTCCTACTTCTTCACCTCCACGTCCTCTTCCTCGGCCTCCTCTACTTCTCACTCTTCCAGCTCCCTCCATTGTACTCCACACACAGAGCTTACCTGTATTATAGTGCTTGGGCTGATTGCAAAGTGAACTAATTATATAAAAAAGTTTTCACATGTGACAGTGTGCCAGACAGTTGGCAAAATAGTGTAAATAATGGCCATAAATGTGTGTAGTTTTGCTAGGAGTGCGTTGATCATTTGGAAATTGAGTGTAAAGCAGTGAGTTGTGTTTACAGTTCTGCAAAAAGAGTGCTGTGCAGTGGATTGTAGCTACAGGTTTGCAAAGTGTGTGTTACAAAATGGCAAACTGAGTGCAAAGCAGTGTTTGTGCTTTTAGTTTTGCAAACTCAGTGAGTGGTTTTGCTATAAGTATTAATAGTTTTAGAAAATGTGCTATAAGAATCACAGTTAGGGTTTAAGCATTCAGAAAAAACTGTAATACCCTTGATTGATTTAACAAGGAAAATTATTATGTTACAGTAGCAGGATAAAGAATATAAATAGTAAAAAAGACTAAAACTAATTATAAATCCAAGATTTGCATGACAGATTACACTAAAGTTCCACTGTTGAAATATTTTCATAGATATGCTTATTTATTTATATCGATGTAAGTACGTCATGGGTGAAAACTGCTACACTGTTACATACATCGGATGGTTCCATCCAATGTATGGAATTAGAATAAACACTGTATTTCCTTTTATCTGTAAAATCATATCAATTAACTGCCTTTGTAAGAAATGTTTAATTGCAACAAATATAAACGTATCATAAAAATAACTGGACTTGACAATGTGACTGTTTATGTTTAAATGGGGCAAAAACAGACAAGAATGACCAAAATTTTATTTTAATTTGCAGATTTATTTACGTTACATTGATGTTAGTCATTTGCATTTGAGGTTTCCCACAGTTTTGGAAAATCTCTGTAGATTATGTTGCTAACACTAAGCAATAAAAATGAAAGAAAGGGTAATAGCAAATGAGTAAGACGTGAAGCTATATATGTATAAATAGCAGCTCTTTGTCATGGTTAAACAAAAATCCCAATGTTTTCAGTGAGAGAGTGAGAATCCTGGATTATGGTACATTAAGATTAGCTGTGTAACTGCTAATGTTAAAGACAAATTAAACAGGATGATCTCCATACAGGTGAGAGCCAAAGACTGACCTCAAACGCACACACTGTTTATCTTCAATTGGCATTATGGAAATTCCCATTACAGTAGATTTCTTCAGTTGTGACATTCTCTAAGTCTGGTTCATCTTCACCTAAATCTTCACAGTCATTACCGGCACTCTGCAGTTCGGACGTCTCCTTATTTGAGTATATCACAACGTCTTGACTTTCATAAATCTATTCAAACAATGAACAACACATGATGATGTTATGGACGTTGTTTGGAATAACAGTGATAAAAATAAATGTAGTGTATGTAGTTATCCTTAAGTTCTGTTATTGAAGTTTAAAATGAAATAAATAAAAATTGTTGATGACAAAAAAACAGTGATAAAAATAAAGAAAGTAAAAATTAAAAACAGTAAAATGTAAGAGAAAAGTACAAATTGTACTAATAAATAATATGTACAGTTAGTTGTGTTGCCCAGTTTGCTATAATAAGGCTTGTTATAAATACAGCACACGATTAAGTCTTTGAACTTTAGTTTTCTTACTTTATTTTCTGCCACACGCATCACTTCCTCTAAAGCGTCTTCGTTCTGTGCATTTCTGTTCATGACAGTTTCATCTTCTGAAAACACAAAGCGTAAAACATGGTTATGCTCTTTACAGATGCACATTTGAGTACATTTTTGCATGCCAGTGAATCCAAAATATACCTTTTGCTTTCTGATGTTTGCACTTATAAACTATAACTGCAAAGACGCACATCAGTAGCAGCAGCAGGGGAGGAACAGTGTAACCCACATACTGTCCTGCATCTGAAAAGCAGGAAACAAAACAGAATCATTAGACTTTCAAGTACATACATGCAGAACTGTGGGCTCATATTTTCTTTTTATTAATATTTTACATTTTATCATAATTATTTTATTTCTGGTGTGCTCACCTACATTGTTTTTGACTCTTGGGATCATTTTGAATGACTTACATTCACTCCATTCCAAAAATTAAACATTACTTTTGGAGTAGGTACATATTAATCAACAGCAGTTCATACTGAAAGACATCTTTAACAGGTTTACCGGTAATTTGTGATGAAGTTTTTCCAGGCATTTCGACTGTGGAAGGTACAGTGCTGGTGTGCTGGAGAAAGACTGTTGGAGAACAATACTTTTACTGCCATTAGCGACTTTATTTTAATACAAGAAGCAGAATCACAATATTGTATTAATCTTAGAAGAAATTATGTGGTCACAGTTGTTTCAAGACAGTAAGAACTTTAACTATAACTATATTAAACAAAATAATACAAAGTTACAAAATATAACACACATCACAAAGTACACAATCAGAAATTGCACTAAAGTGGCTGTACAGAAGTCTTGTTTCAGCAGACAGGATTATATAATTTACAAATAAAGATCAAAAACTTCAAATGGTATTTTAGTATTATAGCTAAATATGACTTCTGGGAGGCCAGCAACACTGCACAACCCTTTAGTTCTGCTTTCTTCAGTGCTTCGTGTGAAAAATTGGGTATGCAGTTTTCTGTACTGCTTCACCACAAATAACTAAACCACCATCCACAGTCTATGTGGACTGAAAAAAAGGACATAACTTACAACTATTTATTTTTATTTTCATCTAAACGTGTTCATTAGTGACTACTTGTGAACATCACAGAGAAAGAGCAGGAAGAAACATTATCTTGTAGTGTGAATCTGCTTTGACTGGTCATGTCAGCTGTTGCAGTGCCTGTCTTTCTCATATATATATATATATATATATATATATATATATATATATATATATATATATATATATATATATATATATATATATATAGTAATATAGTAATATAGTAATATAGTAATATATATATATATAGTAATATTTCATGAGAAAAAAGAATATTTTGTTAGAATAATAATAATTAGTTCATCGTATGATTATTTCCTTTAACATCTATTAGCTCTGCGAGGCTGGAAGAGGCTGTGTCTATATTGAAGCCACCAAAAATGTAAGTAAGCAGTGGTAAATGAGGTTTTCAACAGTCCTATTTTTACATGTGTACTCAGTCATCACAATGCAGATGACACAATGACATGAAACATTGATGCGATAGGCTGAGAAAAGGGTGTAACTTACAGCTCTAACCATTTTATTTTCATGTACACAAGACACATTCATCTCACCAACTGAAAGCTGAATCCTGGTGTAGTTTCCAACTCTCCACTGTGAGTCTGACCCACACCAGTATGTCCCAGCATCTGCTTCTTCCAACTTTGTGATCGCCACAGAGAAAGAGCTGGAAGAACCATTACCTTCAAGTTTAAACCTGCTTTGACTGGTTATGTCTTTGCAGCTGTTGCGGTGCTCTCCCTTGCAGAGGAACTTCCTGTTATCCCGATGTTGTGGAGGATAAGGACACTGCAAAACTAGTGGATGTCCTACAGTACCATTTATTTTAGTTGACTTGACACAGCACCACTCTGTCAGATGGAAAAAAAAACTATTTGCGTTTCAAAAAATATTAAACTTTCTTAAAGACATTTTTTAGAAGAAGCTGTTTTCTTTTGGTTGGTGTAATGAGCTATTATAATGACCTCTCACCTTTGACTTCCAGCTCAACAGCAGAGAAAACATCCAGGTCAGAGTTTCTTTGGACACCACAGAGGTATGATCCTAAATCGTTTTTGGTTAAACTGTTAATGGTCACTGTAAATTTTCTTGACATTTTTTCATCATCAAGTCTGAATCGTCCATTTTGTTTGGTGTCAGAGGTGATCAGTGCCTGCTGCAGACATGTGGAGGGCCGATTTCCTATGCAGATGTACTTCAGGCTGTTCTGGTACTGAGACTCGTACAGACAACTGACAGACTCAGAGAATCCCTCATAACTTTCAATTTTGGTCACAGTGTCACAGCAGCTGTCTGTTGAAAATGCAGACGGCATCAGTAAATGTGTTACAGCCACAGAACAGCTTGCTGATTGAGATCTTAAAAAAACCCCGAATACAGCTGAACCAATTATAAAGTGTTTGTTTGTGTGTGTGTGACTGTGTGTGTTGCTGTTTGGAGAAGACTTTATTTACCTTGTACTAATTTAAGCTCGACTTCAGTGTAGATATCTTTTCCTGTTCTGGTCACCCCACACCAGTATTTCCCAGCATCCACAGAATGAAGATCAGAGATGGTCGTTGTGAAGATTCGTGCTGTTTTGTCATCATGGATCCTGTACTTTTTTTCCACTGGTTTTGATGTTGTAATAAGAACATCACTGTTGCCACAGTTGTTCTTACACAGATACTTCTCATAAGACTCGTAACCCGCATCATAGGAGCAGGAGACATTAACCTCACTCTCCAGGTATCCAGTCACATGGATCACCCCTACTGCATTGATCAAACACCTCAGAGCAACTGCAAAGAAAGTATTACACATATTTCACTGTTTAATTTGTCATGTTAGCATTCACAGTAGCAATGCTAGTGCTGTATACACGATGGACAAGGTGTGGTATTCTGCCCGTTACTGCAAAAACAGATGTTTATATTTAATCTAAATCTACCTTTGGTCTGTTTATGTATTTACTCATCTAAACAACTTACCGCAGATGGTGAACAGCAGGTTTTGCAAGCTCCACATCTCTGCTTTGCTTCGTAAAAATAGAAACCTAAACGGAAATGTACTAAAAGTATCACCACAGCAGTTTGAGTTCCTGCATGTCATGGCAGTGCTGAAGCCTTTAACTTCTGCATTTAGACAACATTTTTAAACTCTTACATTTAGATCATTTGTTTTGCACATATAGTACATATGCAACCTTTTGCTTCTTTTTGTTTTAATTTCAAATGATTGATGAAATGATTTCATAGTGCACAAACATACTAGTTCTCACAGCACTTAAGTAAACACAAGAGACACACACACACACACACATACATACATTATGTATGGATGAGGACACTCCAAAGTTCGTGGATGCGCTGCAGTGCCATTTTTTCCATTTGGTTTGAGAGTGTTGTAGGGCAGCTGGCTGGAAATATGTTCTTATGTTAACTTCTCCTTGCCTTTAAAACTCAGGTGGAGTTTCTGGGCTGGCTTCTCTCTGCTGCTCCGCCCCTGGGTGGAGTTTCTCAAATGAAACGATCCTTCCTACACTTGCCTAGTTTTGGACTATATCAAGCTGGAAGTTGCAACAGTTGTCTTCTAGATTGTTGTTGGTATGTGGTGACTATTAGGCCATCTCTGTTACCGGTTACTTGCAAGTACCTGCTTGTTCTAACCCAGTCTTGTCTTACTTCTCCTAGTTACCTGCTCCACACCATCACAGAACCCTTGAATATCTGGAAACCTGTTGCCTGTGGAAACCTTCAGTTCTACTTACCAGCTCTAACACCAGCTTTCTGTAATCTCTCATAAGAAGGACTTGGCTGTGCAATAACTACCTCCGAGGCTCCTCTCACTCCTAACAAAAGTAAGACTATTAATCACTGTCTTCATCATGAACTCCAATTAATCCTTTGTCTCCTCTCTAACAGAGTTCCCATATGCCAGTTTGTAATGATGGTGAATTCTACCACAAACTGCCTTCAAACCACAAACAAGTCATTCCTTAAACAGAAACACTTTAAACCTACCAGACATTATTTGAATCTGCTCTTTGGGTCTGCTTTTTGCCAAAACATGACAGTGCGACAGTTTGCTTCGACACTTAGACTTTAACTTCTGGGATGACAGCCAGCTCTGTCTACTGACATGTAAGATTATACTGTTGTTGTATTATAAACAACAGTCTAAGGAGCTTGGAAAGCCTGAAGAGAAAGAGAAGGAACACACACATGTAAAGGAAGCTCTCAAAACATGCGGTTATGCTAATTGGGCTTTCATCAAGTCAGGAAAGATGCACAGGAAAGAAGATCAGACACCATCTAGGGAGGATAAGAAAGACAAACACAACAACATTGTCATCCCCTATGTGGCCTGTGTATCAGAAAAACTCACGAGAGTCTTCTCCAAGCATGACATCCCAGTTTACTTCAGACCCAGCAACACACTCAGACAGAAACTGGTTCAGCCCAAAGACAAAATTTCTAAACACAAACCTAATAATGTGGTGTATGCTGTATAATATAGCGAGGAATGCCCAGACCTCTACATTGGAGAGACCAAATAGCCACTTCATAAACATTTGGCACAACATAGAAGAGCCACCTCCACAGGACAAGACTTGGCGGTCCATCTGCATCTAAAGGACAAAGGTCACTCTTTCGAGGATGCCAGTGTTCACATTTTGGACAGAGAGGACAGATGGTTTGAAAGAGGAGTAAAAGAAGCACTTATGTCCACTGTGAGCAACCATCTTTAAACAGAGGCCGTGGTTTACGACACCAACTGTCTGCCATCCAGTTTTGAGATCCCTTCCCAGACACCTTAACGCCCACTCACATCCTGGGCCATCTGACCTCAGGAAATCACATGATAGGGTGGGGCCAGGATTCACAATGAGCTCACCCGAAACCGTTTTCACACCTTGGCCCATGTGATTTGGTAGAGGATCATTGTCCCTCATGGGGGGACACTCCCACAGGGCTTAAATCTGGGACTCTCCACCATTTGACCCTAGAACTGAAGAAGCTTCTCAGATGAGAGGTGAAACGTCTTCAAGCAACTTAAAGAAGTTCAGACGCTTTTTTCTCCCCAAGCTCCTTAGACTACGATGACCTGGATGACTGAGAACCTTCACAGAAATTATAAACAACACAAAGGATGTGGTAAAGTGAAAACTCAATGCACATACAGGGAGGGCATCTGACTGTTTTACACTCACCAATGTTTTCTTTAGGATGATGTAATGAAGTATAACTATGACCTCACAACTTGGACATCCAGCAGTTGTCGGTCAAAAGGAAACCATAGAAAAACACTGGGATGGGACTATATTTGAACATAACAATGTCATAGTGAAAATATATTAATCGTTTTTTGCTTCTGTCACTTACACTTGTGTTCTAAGCCATCCCAATCTCTACCTGGAGTTATCTGTTCTTATACTTTAAACTACCAAATTCTCATTCCTTCCACGTAAAAACAAATTATGACACAGTGACTTTATTAGACCCTTTCAAAGCATTTTTTTCCATCATCTAATGTTTATGAGGATTTAAATGTATTTGATGTCATGTACGTCTGCTTCCTATTTACATTTGTTCTTTCAGAAGTGTTTTGTGTGCTTTTGTTACTGTTAAATGTTTGGGACAGAAAGCTGCTTGAGAGGAAACTTGAAAAAGAAAATGCTTGTTTTTGTATTTTGTAGTACTCACATTAGAGGTATTTTTATGTAAGCCAGATGCAAAGACAGACTGTCAGAACAGCAGGGATGGAGCATTCTTGGGTGGCCCTTCTCATAAAGGAATTTTAAAATTTATAAAATAGTTGATATATGCCATCTAGTGGTGAAAGAAGTATTGCTAGGCTTTGCTGTCAAAACATTACACGAAATGCTTTGTTTAACCACCCTGTGTCTGAGGAACCAGCATTGACTCAGCCTCAGAAAATGGGGGAGGCTAGTTATGACTCAGACACAAGAACAAGATACTCAGCAGCTAAAGAAAAACATGGAGTGAGAGCCTTTCTCTCAGAGTGTGGAGCTGAAGAATAGGAGTTGGATTCATTTTGAAGGGTGTGAGCTAGCTGATTATTATGAAGGATGCTGTGAGGAGTTAGATATCAAATATTGCATATGTTAACAAAAGAAAACTTAAAAAAAAAAAGAAAAAAATTTGGATGAGATCATTTCATGAGTGATTGCATGACCCTGTCTATCAAAAATAACAATCCCAAAGAAAGACCACAGTAGGTTTGTTCTTAGGAAACTGTTCCTGTAGCCTTTAAACAGCATGTTGAACCATCCAGAATTTATGCAAAGACACTGTGATATAATTTTATTTCAATTTTAATATCTGGATACCCTGAAATGCTTACCACTACAGTCATTTACATTTTTTACACATTCAATATGAATGAGTGATGCTTATTTCGAATACTGCAGCATAATTACTGTATTCAGTGTTACACTGAAACAGCGCCAGCAGAGGGCTCAGTGTGACACACTAAGCAGCAATACTGAAAGAGTTTTGCTTTTCCCTTTTTTTTAATTTCACTCTCAGTTTACTAAAAGTCATAAATGGTTGTACGGCTTAAATGCCTGACCAGAGACCAGTTTCAGAAAATAGGTTTAGTGAAAACTCTTAACTCTTAAACTGCTCAATGGACGGTTTTCTTCAACAGACTTTGAGTTTCTCTGTGACTGCCCTCCTGCTGCAACTGAAGCACCTATTTATTTCCACTTCCAGCAGTGTTAAAGCACCTAGTAGATTGCATTCATGTGTAGTTCAGGTCTTTGCAAACATTATATTTCCATTTAAATGATAGCTCGTAAATCATTCACCAAAACACAAAGAAATGTGCATTTATTTAAAAATAAATAAATAGACAAAAGGGACCATCACATTCTGACAGGTTTTCATGTTAAAATATGTTTACACTTTCAATTGTATGATTCTTGCATAATAAGGCAAAAGACTTGATGTGTCATGGCTGTGTGCAGGCAGGCAGGAGTGGTGGACCTAAGAGCCGGACTCGCTGAGCCAAAACGGACTTAAACAACTCAGATTTACTGCTGGACAGAGAACAAAACCGAAAACTAGTAAAGTGACTAAACTAAACTGGCAGACAGAAAACACAGTGGGGAATGAGGGTGAGCAGACATTAACGATGCAACACTGACACAGAGAAACACCGGCCTAAAATACACAGAAGGAGCAAAAGAGACAGGAGGGAAACACAGCTGGGTCAAATCAGGGCTGACAAGACAAGGGGGAGAAAAACCAGACAGACTACACACAGAACAGGGACTAACAAAGTAAAACAGGAAATACATAACACAGGGAAGCCACATTACGAACACAGTGAGAAAAACACACTACAGTGTAAAAACCATGAGGAAACCCAAAATAAAAAAGGCGGACCAGGGACCATGACATGATGTCCATCAGTGAAAAAAATATTCACACTTGCTTGGTTGAAAAAAAAAAGTATTCATTCACTATTTTAGTTAAAATACAGAAGTCTTATCAATACATTATACTTTAAGGATAAGCAGTAAAACCCACCTGCAAAACATATTCCCTCTGACTGGCACAGCCCGTTTGCTTTTATCTGTAATTTAATCTATAAATATTCACAGGATGTTTTTCATGATAATAATGAAGTAGGGATTGTAAGACAGTGACAATGTTGAACAACAGCGGTACATTGGTGACCACCTCGTGTTAAGGATGAATCAAACAGGATCTGCATACAATTGAGACCCACAGTTAAAGCACATATGTACATATTTATCTTCTCTGAGCTTTATGGTAATTTTCATTGCAGTAGAGTTCTTCAGTTGTAACGTTTTCATAATCTGGTTCATCTCCGCCTGGCTCATCAAAGTGGTTCAAGGCGCTTTGCTGTTTGAAGGTCACCACAAATTCTTGATTTCCATAAATCTAAAGAATCAACAAAGATAGTTAGAGGCTAGGGAACCACATATGCTGCAGAGACCCTGGTTGCAGTCTATGAGTATACATAGGTTCATATAATATATGTAGTGACAACTTTTATTCCAAGAAATATAATAAAAATGTTTTAAATGCAGATGTTTTACATATGACAGATACTGACCGAACCACAGAAGCTGATTTAAAGTAGCTACAAGTTCTAAAACGGGATGACTCCCACACATCATAGCACGACTATAAAATCCATTAATTTGCAGTTAATGTCACATTATGCTAAAGAAGCATAAAACCGGCTGAGTGAGCTCTTCTTTTAAATTTTTCACTTTTCTGTTCTAAACATCACAGTAGTTGATACCACTCTATAACGTTTCTTTTGATCACTAAATCATTTTTAGTTTTAAAAGCTCCTTCTGTCCACAGGCGCCCCTGAGATAACAAGTTTAAATCCAAACCAAAGCAGACTGATAACCAGTTAGCTGGTCAACGTCTCAGTTTAATCAATAATCGTGTGTGTGTGTGTGTGTGTGTGTGTGTGTGTATTATACACATATAGGCTTTGGACTTACTCCACCTTCTTCTGCATCTATCACATCATCTGCTTTGGGTGTATTTCTGCTCATGACAGCTTCAGTTGCTGAAAATACAGTTTAAGAAATGTTTCAGCTCTTTCTGCATGCACATCTGAGTGTAGAGTCTGAATATGTGTGTAAATATAAACTATAGCATACCTCTCACATTGTAACATTTGTACTTATAAATAATAACCAGGACACATATTAGTAAAACCACAGCGACAACAGCGTAAGCTGCGTAGTGCACCGCTTCTGAAAAATAGAAACCAATTAAAAACAGAATAGAAAGTTCCTTTTCAGTTATTGGCATTTCAGCATAACTGTTGATCACAGGTGCACACTTACACAGCTGTTTTGACACTTACGAGCATATTGACTTTACTTGTGCTTAATCCCAGGGGAATTACTCACATTGTAACCATGAACCACATCAACAGACCAACATGCTCATGAAGATATAAGTCTAATAAGCCAATCACGTGTCAGAAACTCAGTGCTCAGTTGAACATTTTATGACTGTTGGAGCCTGAGGGGTCAGTCGGAAAACACTACCTCTAGGGTTTATAGAGAATGGTCTGAAAAAGAGATAATCACAGAAAATTTTAAGTTGGGATGGATTCATTCACATATTTGTTCAAACCAGACACTTATCTCTGCTCCAAACCCATCCAAAAAATCTGAAAAAAAATTACAAATGTTATATATACACTACGGCTCAGTTTTAGAAGTTTTAGAACACCCCAATTTTTACAGTTTTTTATAAAAAATTATGCAGTTTAATGTCTGATTGCACTCTGAAATAGGCGCATACCAGAGGGTATTGCATGGTGCTGCAGAATGCTGTGGTAGCAGTTTTGGTTCAGGGTGCCTCTCACATTGTGGAACCATCCTTTCGCCTCTTTGACAGCATACAAAAATCCTGCGTGATGAACTGAAGATTTCTAATTTAGTTTCCTCAGTCCATAATACCTCCTTCCAGTATTCAGTAGTCCAATGGCGGTGTTTCATGGCCCAGACAAGCCTCTTTGTCTTACTCTTAGCAATGGCTTTCTTGCTGCAACTCATCCTGTCAAACCTGTAGCTCAAAGTCTTCCTTTACCAGATGAAACGGAGACTTCCTTTATTAAGCTGTGCTTGAAGCTGTTGTACAATTACCACTGGATCACTTTGGATTTTACCTCCTTTCACTGGTCTACTTGTTCCTTCAGCCCCTGGTACTTGACAGTTATCTTGTCCTCCTTCTTCTTGATGTCGTGCTCTGGTGGGATTCTGATTTATCTTAGTTGTGGTCCTTTGCTCCTTGTTCAGAGTCTCTTGTGTTTTCCTTTAAGCCAGCCTTTTTGGTAGGATGTCCTGATGTCAGCCACTTCCTCTATCTGTTGATGGTGCATCCGTGTGGTTTGGTCATCCATGACAGTTCCTCCTTCTGTGGCTCATCATCATCTGTATTCAGCTTCCTGAGGCATTCTTGGAGCAGCTTGTCTCAGGATTTCCCGGATGCTCTGTGTTTTATTGTGGATTGTGGCTCCGACACTCACTCTTTCTGTTACTCATAAAGCCTCATATAGCCTATGTAAATTTCAAAGTATTTCACTGGCATAAAGAGAAAAAAATGACATATATAACATAGAAAGTATAAAAAAGGTAATGCATATCTTTTTGTCTTCTATTGTATAAATGATAACCCCCTATATAAACACCTGGGGTTAGCTTTTAGCACTAAATATACTATTAAAAATTGTGTTAGGGGCTGTAGTGGATAAAGCAAGATATGCTTAGTTATGCTTATATAAAGATAGAGATATAGATGGATTGGTGGAAAGATTGATATAAAAGCTGTTAAAGAACTTGTAGGTCAATAGTACTTTCATCATCAGTTTTATATGAAAGAAAGTCAAAAACTACTTTATAATCTGTGAAAAAAATGTAATCACTGAGAGTCTAGAAGAGGCCCTGTCAACGTGGATGCATACTGTGGGAGGTGATGCGTCTGCCTTATTACGCAGTGTTCTCAGCAGTTCCATTTTTGGCAGATTTCTTGCATTTAGTGTGAAACCAGTTGGCTGCTGTACTATTTCATCACGTCAGAGAATTGAATTAAAAACTGCAGTCCATGGTTAACAAGTTGGGTGCAAACAAAGACATTAATTTTGCTGTCATATACACAACTGTTCAACTTAAATACTGACAGCTGAATCTTGGTGTACTTTCCTCCAAGTATTTAAGAATCACATTCAACTTTATTAAAGAGATTTTTACAGAAAACAGTGTTTTATTTTGGCTGAATTAATGACATATAACGATGACCTCTCACCTTTGACTTCCAGCTCAACAGCAGAGAAAACATCCAGGTCCGAGTTTCTTTGGACACCACAGAGGTATGACCCTGAATCACTTTTGGTCAAACTGTTAATGGTCACTGTAAATTTTCCCGAGATTTTGTCATCATCGAGTCTGAATCGTCCATGTTGTCTGCTATGAGAGGTGATCAGTGCCTGCCGACGACATGTGGCGCGCCGATTTCCTCTGCAGATGTACTTCAGGTTGTTCTGGTACTGAGACTCATACAGACAACTGATGGACTCAGAATATCCCTCATAGCTTTCAAGCTTGGTCATATTGTCACAGCAGCTGTCTGTCAAAAATATAAACAGAATCAGAAAATGTTGCATAGCCACAGAATAGAAAGAGGATGTTTTATATTTAGCTTGCTGCAACAAGATTGCCTGAGACCCAGAGTTTGTGTGATTTAATCAGTGTCACAGCAGCTGTCTGTCAAAAAGATAAAGGAAATAATCCTTTACACATTATATTTTAATTTTATGTTACCTTGTAATCACTGGAAACACAAACTTGATTATCTTTAACATCATCTTAATTATTTTACTTCATTATAAAATACATTTTGAGAAGAAGAATGTATTTACCTGGCATTAATTTCAGCTCGACTTCAGTGTAGATATCTTTTCCAAATTTGCTCACCCCACACCAGTATTTGCCAGCATCCACAGAATGAAGATCAAAGATGGTTGTTGTGAAGATTCGTGCTGTTTTGTCATCATGGATAACATATTTGTTTTTCCTTGATTCTGATGTTTTAATAAGAACATCACCGTTACCACAGTTGTTCTTACACAGATACTTCTCATAAGACTCATAACCCTGGCCATAGGAGCAGGAAACGGTAACCTCACTCCCCATATATCCAGTCACATGGATTCCCCCTACTGCACCGATCACACACCTCAGAGCAACTGTAAAGTAAAGACAGTATAAAAATGTAATAATTATTTGTTTTGTCATGTCGAAAATCATGTATAATAACATTCCCAATAACAGATTTGTTATTCTTCTGTAGCTATTTAAACTACTTACTACAAAGGGTGAACAGCAGGTTTTGAAGGATCCACATCTTTGCTTTGTTTAATCAAAACAGAAACTTGACAGGAATGACTCGCACACAACAGGGAAGCCAGGGTGGAGCTAGACTATCAGTACAGAGGTGACTGGACCTCTTCTAGAGGCATTTTAAGATTTGTAACTGACGTATGCCTCCTAGTGTTGAAAGAAATATCACACTGTTAAAGTTAGGTTTTGCACTGAAATTGTTAACTGTAAGTATTTAAGTGTATTTAGGAAACTGTGCTTAAAGAACTGAAACTAAAATCACTCGATAAACAGGCCCCTTGAGTTTCATATCTTATTATCAATGTTGCATTCACATAAAAGAAGCACAGCAAACATGCATTTTATTCTCTGTTAATTATGTTAATGGTTCAGAAGCAACAGTCTTAGAACTTAAACTAACACCACCACAATGCTGCTTTATCCAACCAGTAGCCAAACCAGAAAACTAAAACTGCTGAATTTGCCAAAGGGCCTCCTGGGACCTGGTGTCCACATATGCGGACATCACGTTTTGGGTTGTCTAGACCAAAATACAAATTAATCTCTACAAGGGCATGATATCGACTTACGAGGAGATTATACTACCACTGTTCTATTGAAATTTAAAATGAATGTCCTCATATGTGGATCTCATTTTTCTCAGAAACAAAAATCCCCCCCAAAAAATCTGGTAATTCTTTGTTTTTACTTTCATCAGGTCCCAATCAGCCCAAATAGCAAAGAAGAATTAAAAATGCATGGCATGAAAGAGTTTGGGTCTCAGGAGGTTAAAAAGCTGGGTCCTTGAAAAGTTGGTCTAATTTCACAAGAAATGTCAATTATTAGAACAATTATCAAAAAAAAATTTCATTAAATTTGGTCAGTAAAACAAGAATTTCTACAGTCACAGTTCTAAAAAACTCCCCGTATATTTGGTAAAGCAGCTAACTAGTTTTGTCAGATAATGCTAATATAGCAACTATCATCCTTCTTGGTTTAAGCTTGGTAGCACAGCTGATAACACCCATGTATGCCAACATTTTCTTAAATGTTCCCGGTTCTCTTGTCATATTGTGCTTTGGAATTGTATTTGCCTTCTATTGTGATGCAATGAGCACAAAACAGATTTGTTCATAGAAAACTTTTAGCTGATTTTCTCTTTAAGCAAGTGGGTGACATATCCAGATCCAGCGTGAGAAGTGTGCAGTTATTTTTATATTTAAAAGTTTCCTTTGCAATATGCTTACCACTACAGTCACTTCTAATTTTCATAGAAAGATTCATCACAAAAGAGGAACAACAGTCATGTTTTTCTGTCGTCTTTATTTCTGTCTGTCTGGAAAGTCCAAAATGGTCCCCAGGAAAAGGAAATCGAATCATTTCAAATACCGTCATAATTGTTCACTTTATGCCCATAACCAATTATTTGGTGCCACATCATTAGTGAAAAGTAAAAAGAAGTTATAATATTATATATACCATTTATTTTTAAAAATTACAATAAAATGAAAGGTAAGAATTAAAGTTTTGCAAGAAACATACTTGAATGCAATCTTTATTCCTATTAACAAGTGATGCAAACTGCACTCTTGTAAAATACTGCAGTAAAATTACTGGTGCTGTAACCACAGGGTCACTGTGCCACACTAACCAGTGACAATGAAAGTGAGACTTTTTGAAGGAAGTTGATTTTTTTTTTTAATCTCCTCAGAAGAAAATTCAAATTGATGGTTTCATTCAAGTGGCACCAAACTCTCTAGAAGTTAGAAAAAAGTTTCCTACATAGAAAAATAAGAAAAACAAAACAATAATAATATAAATACATCATTATAAATTTAAGCAATACAATACTGCGGTTATCTTACTTAGTACTGTGGTTGTACTACCAAAATTAAACCAAGCATTACCAAAAATGTACGTCGGTTAATAGAAGCACTCCACGGGGGAAACCTGCCACATTTGTGCAGATATTAGATGGTTACATGACACATGTTGATGAATAATGTTTACTTTTGTCTGTAAAATTGAATCCAGTAACTGCTTGTGTCAGAAATCTTCAATTGCAACCAATGGAAAAAAAATGAAAAATGCAATAATTACATTTAATTTTTGGCTGGTTTCTCACAGTTTCAGAAGCACAGTCCACATCATGCTGTCAACAGCAAGCAATACCTTAACCTGAACAGGTTTAGTGTGCTAACGCAGTGAAAACAGCAAAAGAATAAAAAACAAAGGAACATTTATTAAGTGCAAGCCCTGGTGAACAAAACACTTTGAATCTGTTTTTGAATGTATGCACAGATGTAATTACTCTCATCTTCTATTGGCTTTATGGAAATCTTCATTACAGTAGATTTCTTCAGATTGTGTGCAGTTTTCATAGTCTGGTTCATCTTCACCTGCATCATGATAGTCGTTACAGGCACTCTTGGAGGTTTGCTTCTCTGAATACCTCACAACTTCATCGTTTCCATAAATCTATTCAGAAACCAATGGAAAACACATGACAGTGTTATGGAAACATTTTATAAAGCAAACATAAAAAAACAACAACATTTTTTTCTGGCACCACTTTCAAACTAAGATTGTCTTATGATCTGATTTCACCACTAATGAGTAAAACCACATCTATCCAGACTCACAATATGAAGAATTATAGTAAGAGATGCGTATAAAATACACTATGTTTGACCAACAATTAAATTCTGATAGAACCCTAAGGGCAAATAATGTTTCAAATATTGCTGCAGATAAATTCCAAAGTTTACCCAAGTTTTAGGGTGAAAAGAAGTTAAAAAGTCTAAAACTGGATGCTTCCCGCATGTTCTCAGCTCAACATCATAGAAAGTATAAAGCTGCAGCTCTCTTAAGTGTAGCCTGTGGACCAGTGTCTGTCATCAAAAACATTTCGTGCTACCCCCAAATACCTCAATGAGACAATCCACTACTATAATTTTTTTTAGTTTTAATTTCACACTGTAGAACTGCAAAACCAGCAAAGGGACTACTTCTCTTTTTTCTCTTATGTTTTCAAATCTTAACTGATTATTTCTTCCTTAAACCGTGCTTGTTGTTGTGATAACTAATTCAAATCAGTTTTAACCCTATAAAATCCCCACAATTTCAAGATGAGCATCACGTTTTGTCATCAAATCACTGTCACACCTGTTGCAATTATGGTGATTTTAAATGTGGTTACTTAATTATTTGATCCTATATTAGTTTTGAACATTATTAGTGTTTGAATTCTTGAGTTAAATGTAAACGTGTTTTTTTGTGGTCACACAGACATTTAAGTTTAATATTTTGATCAAATCCTATATTATTGCTTATGTTCATCCTTAAGTTCAAACACCTGTTTTGTAGAATTTTTCTCCAGGTCTCTCAGTGATATCATGCTCAGAACAGTAAGGGTTATAAGGCATTTGCCTGCAAATCTCTTGCTCTCCAAGTGAAATTGCTTAAAAGAATTTGAATTGCAATTTTGGTGATCTGTGACCTTTACTAAACACCAACACTGTCACATGACAAGACTGAAGCTGTGCATAGCAGTAGCAGTGCTTTCATCTAGTGTCAAACTGATGTTTGACATAATTCTGCTCTGTTAAATTATAAAAACTCATAAACGATTAAATGTTTATGATGTGGGACGCCTTGTAATTCCCTTACAGTTACAGTTATGTTGTTACTTGCATTACAAAGGTTCTTCAGTTATATGTGCACCAGTTTGATAGAGTGGGGGAAAAAACATCCAAACAAACATGCTTTGCTCTTCCTGCTCACTCGTGCTACAATCAACTGATTTCAGTTCATATGCAGGAGGAGGAGGATATAGTAGGGCTGTACAGCTTTGGAGAAGTGGAGATACGAACATTACTTTTATTTTTATTGGAAAAAATAAACAAAAACAAGAGTGTGAACCAATGTCCTTCAGAAAGCCTGGAGAACTTTTAAAAAATTACATGAAAGTATTTTGCAAAGTACTGTATTGAACACAGCTAAGAATAGTTAGTTAGTTGTGATATAGTGAGACTTGTTGTCTGCTGTTGTCTTACGCCATTTTCTGCTGCACCCATTACTTCCTCTAAGCCTCCTGTCTTTGATGTATTTCTGTTCATGACAGCTTCATTACCTGAACACACACAGCATAAAACGTGGTTATGTTCTTTTTGCATGTACATTTCGGTACATTTGTGCATGTCTATGAATCCAAAATATACCTTTTATTTTCTGACGTTTGCACTTATAAACTATGAGCACAAGGACACATATAAGTACCAGCAGCACAGCGGGCACAGCGTAAACCACATAGTGTCCTGCATCTGAAAAACAGAAACCAAAACAGAAACAGTAAAAAAAACATCCTCAAACATTATCCTTTGTGATAATGTTTCTTTTTATTGATATTTACTGTTGGCCACGGGTCACACACTCTCTGTTTTGCCATGAAACTATAACTAGTTCCAAAAAGTATCCATAGCTTATGGAGAGGTAAAATATTTGATCTCACAACATTGATCAACAGCACTATAGACTAAAAGATGTGTACTGTATATACTGTACCCTTCATAAGTTTACCTGAAATTTGTGCTGGTGTTTCCACTGTGGAAGCTCCATTGCCGGAATGCTGCTGAAAGACTGTTGGAGAAACAAGGCTCTTAGCAACTTTTTTTTAAAAAATAAAGGAAGGAGTAGAAATCTAGCAGTCAGTTAAGTCTTTCTGAAAGTATTCACTGAGCTAAAGTTAGACTTTAACTAATTTAAACAGTAAAACACCCTGTTATAGGTGCATGTTTTTCTCATTTGAGAATTGAATGAATTGAACCATCATTGAATCATCATATATATATTTTCATTTTCGGTAATATTTCATTAGAAAATAGAATAATTAGTTAGAATAATAATATGTTTATGTATAATAATAATGTTTCAGCTTTTAGCTTGGAGAACTAAGTACACAATCAGAAGTACTTCTGCGAGGCTAGAAGAGGCTGTGTCTATATTTAAGCCACCAAAAAAGTGTAAGTAAGCAGCGGTAAATGAGGTTTTCAGTAGTCCTAGTTTTACACGAGTGTCCTCAGTCATCACGCTACAAATGACACGATGACTAGACACACTGACACAATGGTCTGAGAATAGGGTGTAACTTACAGCTCTAACCATGTTATTTTCATGTACACAAGTATTCGTCTCACCGACTGAAAGCTGAATCCTGGTGTAGTTTCCATGGCTCCACTGAGAGTCTGACCCACACCAGTATGTCCCAGTATCATCTGCTTGTATCTTTGTGATCGTCACTGAGAAAGAGCTGGAAGAACCATTATCTTCTATTGTAAATCTACTTTGACTCGCCACCATGTCTGTGCATTTGTTGCGATGGTCTCCCTTACAGAGGAACTTCCTGTTATACCGATGTTGTGGAGGATAGGGACACTGAAAAATTAGTGGATGTCCTACAGTACCATTTATTTGACTTGACTTGACACAGCACCACTCTGTCAGATTGAAAGACAAAATTGTGAAATCACAAACTATTCAGCTTTCCTAAAAAGTGTTTTGCAGAAAACTGTACTGTAAGCTGTCTTTCAGTTGGTGTAAAGTGATATTATTATGACCTCTCACCTTTGACTTTCAGCTCAACAGCAGAGAAAACATCCAGCTCAGAGTTTCTTTGGACACCACAGAGGTATGATCCTGAATCACCTTTGACCAAACTGTTAATGGTCACAGTGAATGTTCCTGACACTTTGTCATCATCAAGTCTGAATCGTCCATTTTGTTTGGTGTCAGAGGTGATCAGTGCCTGCTGCAGACATGTGGAGGGCTGGTTTCCTCTGCAGATGTACTTCAGGCTGTTCTGGTACTGAGACTCATACGGACAACTGAAGGACTCAGAATATCCCTCATAACTTTGAACTTTGGTCACAGTGTCACAGCAGCTGTCTGTCAAAAATATAAACAGTGTCAAATGACATGTTAGAGTCGCAGAAGAGCAGCATAACATTTTTATATTCAGGTTCTTGTGGGGTTTTTTCTTGCTTCACATGCATTTGTGCTTTCAGATAGGCATTGATCTCTATTGAGAGTTCACCGCCCACAAGCTTGAGATTACCACAATCATTTTCAGCGGAAATAAATGATCAAGGCTGCTCTGTTTTTTTCAACATCATTTGGTTAGGTGACATATAATAGGTCACCAAACCAATATATATAGGTATAATAGGTCACCTATTATATATATATATATATATATATATATATATATATATATATATATATATATATATATATATAATTAATAACATTTAAAATCATTTTAATGTTAATGTATCATTAATGTATTATGTTAATGTTTTAACATGTGTTAATACATGTTAATGTATTATTTGTTATTATTAGACAAGATCACACAGACAGACAGACAGATTAAAATTAGTCGAGTGATTATTTACCTTGTACTAATTTAAGCTTGACTTCAGTGTAGATATCTTTTCCAGTTCTGGTCACTCCACACCAGTATTTCCCAGCATCGGCAGAATGAAGATCAGAGATGGTTGTTGTGAAGATTCGTGCTGTTTTGTCATCATGGATGCTGTATTTGTTTATCACTGGATTTGATGTTGTAACAAGAACATCACTGTCACCACAGTTGTTCTTACACAGATACTTCTCATAAGACTCGTAACCCGCATCATAGGAGCAGTAAATGTTAACCATACTCCCCACATATCCAGGCACATGGATCACCCCTACTGCACTGATCACACACCTCAGAGCAACTGTAAAATCATGAAAATATATTAAAAAAATACATATAATTATTTATTTTGTCAGAGCAAGATTCATGTATAACATTCCCGAGCCTAATGAAAGCTGTTTTTCTGACCTTAACTACAAAAGAAAAAAGATTTAATGCATTTAAATCTAAATCTTAAATTTGTACTCTTCATCTGTTTACTTTTGTAGCTATTTAGACAACTTACTGCAGATGGTGAACAGCAGGTTGTGAACGATCCACATCTTTGCTTTGTTTCGTAGAAACAGAAAGCTGACAGGAAACGTACTGAAAATGTGACACCCACAGTTTGAGCTACTACATGCCATTGGCAGTACTGAAGCTTTCACTTCTGCATTGAGATCCAAATGTTTTTCAACTCGTGCTCATTTGCATTTTTTTTTAAATGTAGAAATTTTTCGACATTCTTTAATGTAATTCAAAGTGATTAGACTGCTACTAAAAAATGACTTCTGTCTGATGAATTGCGGGAACATTGTGCCTTTGAACTAAAACGGTTCAGCTGACAAATTTAACATTTAGAATAGAATTTTATTTTCCTGCCACTGAGGGGCAGTACAACCTAATATCATAATAAGAAGGTTCATGTACAACAGGACCATGACTGATTAATATTCCCTGATTAATACTGATTAATAATTTTACATTGTGTTAAAATAGCTCTGGATTTATATTGTTTGCAGGATTTGTTTACAAGGCTTTGAATAGTTTTTCATTTTTGTGATTTCCAGTGCAAATCAATTTGGGTCACCATCATTAACACTCTAACCATATGGTATTAGAATATTTATTTATTATTTATTATCATTCTCAAACATGTTGATAATTTGACGATAAAAGGTCATTTTTAACTGATATGCATCAAAAACATTTACCTCTTTTTCCAGAATTATTCCTTCTTTCCTTCTTCATTTCGTTTTTGTCTTTCTTTTAACAAATATCATTCAAAATATTAATAGTTAATAATAGTAATAGTTAGAAGTTAATAATTAGATCATGCTTTCTCAATAATTTTGTCAAGATCACTGCGGAACACAGTCACAGAAACACAAAAAAAGAATTTCAGTAAATGTCACGCTGCATCTACTTCTGTTTACTAAAGATGTTTTTTTCCCATACTATATTTAAAGATTAAGTGCATCAGTCTCTAAAGACTCAAGAGTGTTATATACATGCCCCTTCACACCCCTATACCCCCCCACCACACACACACACACACACACACACACACACACACACACACACACACACACACACACACACACACACACACACAGCCTTCTCCTTCAGAAACCAGACATACTTACAACCTAAAATATTGTGCCACCATGTAAAAAGCACTGACCCCACCCTGACCAGTGCATTATAAAATGCCACTGGTAGTATACAGTATGTGGGTGGAAGCATGCATGTGTATTTTCCCTGAGCTCAGCCATTCCCCGGACTCCAGCTGACCGCTCAGCTGTGCCCCTTGCATACTGCAGCACAAACTGTTTCCATATCTCACACACTCTCACAGTTAAAGGTTAGCATTAAGACCCCCATGCAGAAGGATAAGTGTGTCCCGAATTAGCGAGGATGCCAAGGCAAGCTGGACCATTGCCAAGATGGGTTGCCAGGGGGTATTGGGTGTTTGCTATTGTGGGTTGGGTTTCTGCAGTGTAGCCTGTGTGCATGTTGGCAGTGCGCAGGGCGCGTGTGTTGTGGTCTTCTCAAACTACAACCCAAGACAAGCACACCTATGCAACACACACAGAACCTTAGTATGTTAAGATGTTCTACACTGTTATATAGAGCTGACCCTCTCAGGTCTCTATCTTTAGCTTTAATGGTATGTGTTGATGCCTCTCTATATGTCTCTACATGTTAACAGAAAGTAAATAACAGAAATTAACCTTGTTTTATAGATTAAACAAAAAGATGAAAAAAATTAGCATTCGTACAGAGGAAAAAGTTTGGAAACCTTGCCCAGTAATAAATAATAATGAAATAACTTGTCTTTACCTTACAATATAAAGTGCCTTAAGTTAACTGTTGTTGCAATTTCTGAGGTAAAAGGATTTTGCTGTAACATGACAGAATGTGGAACAAGTGAAACGCTGTGAGTACTTTCCATGTACATCTTATGAAAGTATCCTATTATTTTAAAAATGATATTAGTATTCAGTTCCTCATAGTTTTTCACTCAGATCCATCCTCACTTATGACAAATAGCACTTACAGCACACATCGTATATTAGCTGCATGTTAAGCTAGCCATCGATGACAACTTTAACTCTGTGTCCTTGTACTTAGTTTTTGATCAGTTAAGAAGTCCAGTTCTGGTTGTGTTTTTCTTCTAGTTTCTCGGCAGTTTTAACCCACTCAACTTTTAACCCACAATTGTTTCCATTAAACCTGAATAATCCAGTCTTTAAAATTTACTATCTGTACACACCATCAAAGGTCAGATTATCTCAGCCTTCAGTGTTGAACATTCTTTGTTTCATGTAGCTCTTGTGAGTCATCCAACTTTCTAAAACTGCAGTATAAAGTTGCTGAAGTGTTTGTGGAAGTGCTCAGCAACAGGTTTAAAAGCTTTGTTGATTTCAGTATATAGTATTTCAGTATAATGAAGATAATGAGGATGAATTACTTCTATTACTGTGTCATGCATTAAGCAATATGCCCAGCACGTAGGCTTACAGACAGCAATAAAGAAAAAGAAACCCGAGCGAGGCACCATCGCAATTTAAAAAAAAATAAAAGTAGAATAATCCAACCTTATGTTTGGATTGACTGAGGTATTTGTTTGCTTGGCTAACCATTTTTATGAGCTGAGTGAAAATTTCAGACTGAGGACATTTTGGACTGTAATCACTTTAAGACACATCTTCAAAGAGATGTTTGAAGGTGCAGATGTAGTTTAATAATAAAGGTTAGAAATATGTTTAGGCATTCTGTTGTGATGAGCTGAGGTAAGGGCCTGGGGAATCATTATCTTAACAAGTGTCCTCACAACAATAGTTAAACAAACGTGTGTGTGTGAAAGGGGAACATTCCATCCATTCTTGGTCTTCCTGAGGAAAGAGCAAAAACATCACACACACAAACTGACACACACACACACACACACACACACACACACACACACACACACACACACACACACACACACAAACTGACACACACACACACAGACTGTTGACAGCAGGCAGCAGGAAAGGTGCACATACACGCCTCTAAGGTCATTCACACATCCGCCTCGTCTTTCAGCTCTCCGCCCATCAAGCCTTAGTAGTTTCAGCCATCAATCCATCTGGCAGCCCCTTTTTATTTTGGCAGACATGCTTCTCCTGTCATTAGGCTACAATTCAAAACTACTCCTACATTAAGTATACAATGAATATCCTGTACCTTTAGGACTGTACACTGTAGAGGTTTTGTTTAGTATAAACTTGAAAATTTGAGAGAAAAACATTAGCACATTAGTATCTGAGCTACCCGGATTATTATGGTGGAAAATATAATTGCTTCCACTTCTCTCACTCAGTAGTGAACACACACACACACACACACACACACACACATATACATGTGCAGGGAAAGCAGATGCCAAACAGAACAGTGGCTCATCAAAGCTCCACAGGGGCAGCAACGCCAGCACTGACGCACTGCTGCTCTCCTGCCAGCTAATGGTCACTGAGCACTCATAATAGTTTTTTTCTTTTGGTTAGTTAGGTGGATAATAAGTCTTTGTTTGCATCCATGTGGGTGGACGGAAAGCCTGGTAACTTTTGGTCCTTCACTTTCTGTTCCTGCTACAAACTTCACTTGTCAGTTGTTTTCAATTATCCGCATGCCAGCCACACTAAGCCCCTTTGTGCCGTGCAGTATCTGACAAATAGTAGCAGATTTGTTAATAAATTATAAACAAGGCCCCTCTATCAGGACATAGAGGTCATACTAACACATTCACAACCTGAAAAACACGCCAAGTGTGTACCTTTTTGGTGAGATAACGACACATATCTTTATTTTCTGTAAATATGTACAGTCCCTTTCAACTCATTAGCAGCACACACACACAAAGACTCACAGAGCTGCGTACTATACACTTCTGTCAGAAGACTCCTAAATTTTACAGAAAGCTTTTTACAAAGCAAACTTTCATTTCAAGAATGAGCAGTATCATCAAGAGAATAAAAATGTTAACCAGGTAGGCACGAGTTTAAATTTAAGCCTCTCGTTCCTTCTTTCACTCACAGTCACTCATGCACAGATTTACAAACATATTTACATATGCAGTAGCAAAATAAAGCCAAAGGGACATTTCGGTTTAAGTAGCACATTGGCTATTAAAATGTCATAAAACTGATAAGATTCTGAAGACGTAGCCTGTAACGAAAACAATAAATCTGTAAGATTCCTTCCAGTCCCTTATTGACCCATCTTCCAAATTGTAACCTTTGCGCGTTTTCTTCGCTGACTGAAGCACTCCTTGTTTAAAATCAGAGCCGAGAACAGATCTCTCAGTTTGTGTCTACTTGACATGGGTTTGTTCCTGCATTTTGTACTTGGATGTACAGCTTTAGAAAGTCTTTGTAGCGTGGTGCACAGCCAAGCCAGGCTTCTCCAAAATGTACAGAGCCAGTCAAAAGATACTCATCCCCTCCAGGACGCACACTGCACTGTGCAGGAACATTGATACGACCACTCCAACTCCGTCCTCTGGCTCCACCCCAAGCAAACACCCTGCTCTTTTGGTGAAACAGTCGTCTCAGAGTCACTGTCGCCAGGGAGTGCTTGTTAGTACCTGGTGCGACGCCTTGGAAGACACCACTGCCAGCTACAGAGAAGGAACAGTTTTAATAAAAGAAAATTTAATCAACAGGTTAAAATTAAATAAACTTCAGAAAGCAATGAAAGCTTTTTTCAAAATTAAAAAAAAACTGCTCTCATAACCTCCCTACCCTGGTGTACTGCTAATATCAGAGTTATATAACTGTGCAAGTCTGAGTCTTTCTGTTGACTTTGTAAACTATAAATGTTCTATTAAAAAGATGAAAAATTAAGAGAACATTTAGACTAAATCTATACATGATTGTCAGATTCATAAAAGCAAGAAAATGCCTCAAGAACACAGGCTTATGCATTAATTAACACTGTGAGCAAGCGAGATACAATTATATCCCATTACATTTTGTTTAATGTCTGAGTACATTTGTGCCAAATCAATATGATTAGGAAACTGATCAAAGCTGTTGCAGTCTGGGCTGCATGTGCCGACATTTCTGGGAAAGTATGGTGTGTAGTTTTATGCTATAGCTATGGAGTCATTTTAACACAGTACTATAAATTTAACATAAGAACACTGCACTACATAATTCCAATTTAGTTTTTGGTGTGACATTTTCTTTCTAGTTTCCTGAATGGCAATAATCTAATCCAAGGCTTAAATTCCAAACCTTTAAAAGGTAATAAGCAAAGTATATTTTGCAAAATGTGAAATCAATTATTTAATCTGTATGCATGTGGATATTTATTTACCAAAGTCACTAGTACACACAGCCATGAGGACCTCTTCATCTGAACAAGGCTTGCAGGCGACTGAAATTGAAAATATGACAACAACAACAAAAAACACTTTAATAAAGAGCTACTATAAAAAAGACAAACATTTTTCCTTAGTTTGTGTATTTTTATCTAATCTAGTTTCCCATTAATCTATTTCACTCTCAAAGTCTTGGTGGGTTTTTCTTAGATATCAGACATCAAAAGAGGTATAGAGAGCATGTGAATGAATACAGCAGGTGAGGGAAGAGATATAGCTGGAGAATTACCCCTTGACCCTGCCAGCTATAAAAACAGCTATAAAACACCAAGGCACACTGACACACACACTTAGACAGGAAGTTTCACTGGGAAGGCTTTCTTCGCTCTCATAAAGATAGTCCAGTGCGACTCTCCACCCACCACAGTTCCTCTCAACACCACTTCCCTCATATGGGTGGGCTACTCAAATTTTCCTGTTCTAATGGGGGTGGCGAAGATCTGCTCTTGATTGACAGCTGGGAGACGATTGGCTGACCCTTGTGCTTGACCCTAGTGAGACCTTTCGATTGGCTTGCTTGTTTTTATATGTCTGGCTGATACAGGGAAGAGTGGGAGTGAGGAAGTGTGTGAGGGGGGTGGGGTGTCAGAAAAGGGGCTACTTCAAGGTGGGATGAAGAAACAAGGGTGAAACAGTAATGAGGCCTCATGCTTACCAAACCTTTTTTGTTTATCCAGTTCTGGTCTGTCAGCCTCATTTCACGTTACTAAACTGCCAGCTATGAGTAACATTTTACCAAGTTACCAAAAGATTGTGGACAATTTGCAAAACCATGTGAAAATTGAGCTGCAATCACTGGGAATTTATTTGAGTTTACATAATACAATTAATATTTGTCCTTTTTCAGTGTTTAAGTATCATTTAAAATTAGGAAATTGTCACTGCTGTCTGCTCATTATTTAAACTTTAGATATCATTTCTCACAAGAAAGCTCAATATGGATTCTGGTGACATATCAGTTTATTATTGCATCATTAATAAACTGTTCTTTATATAGTCCCTGCTTACAACAAAGTCAATTAATTTTTAATGTTATGTGAAATTAATCTAAAATATTCTGGATTTTATAGCTTGATATTTGAGCAAATAGAGAAATAGGTTTCAGTATTTGATCTTTAATGAGTTTTATGAACAGTAACACTGAATACTGGGACTGAGTACTGAATACCGAGAGCTAAGAAAAGTAGCATGCATCAAGAGGAAATTACTCAGCATTACATCAAGTTACCAGAAAATGAATTTCACCAGTCACACAAGAGCAAAACACAAAATAATGAAAAAGAAAAAAATGCAGGCTGTTACCTAAACCAGGTTGCAGGTATGGGAACATGTGCATCGCTGGCCCCTGACTGGGCACCAGCTCATACTGGAAAGCTGTGATCCTCCGGCTGATGTCTGCCTGTGGGATAGCCTCCACAAATAGCACCCCCTCTGCCAGGCTGAAGCAATGCACTGTTCCCTGAGCCTGGTCCTTTTCTGCCAGCAGCAGCCTCAGATCCCCTGAATGCTCCAGGTACACATGAGAACCCTGAACAAGGTGGGCCAAGCAGACACATTCAGAACTCCTGATTATACACTAAGGCTTGTTTCTCAACGTTGGTCTCATACTCTACCTGGGAGTAAACTTGAGGTTTAATGCACACATGGAGACCTGACATATGACCTGGTGAAGGCTCTATGTTTGGTCTCAGGTTGACAATGATGGCCCCTGTGGGGTAAAGCCACTCTAGAGATCCCTGAGAGCAGCGAAGGTAGACCTGCTCCACATCTCTGCGATGGGACTCATGGCTCAAACCGCTGTAGAGAAAAAGACAATGATTTTTTTTTTTTATCACATATGGCTGTATAAAAGGACTATAATAGGACTACATCATCAAATCAACCTTTAACCAGTACTACAGAGATTGTACTCCTAGGCTACAGAATCCAGACAACATTTTTGTGGATGTAGAAATTTGTAAACAATATACAGGTACATTTAGTAAAGAAAATAAGAGAGAGAAAAAATACTATACCAAATTCAATACATTTCAATATTGCTACCGTTCTGATTCATTTACATGTTGAAAGGGAGTGCGAACGTGCTGAACAAACAAAGTTAAAGAAACATATAGAAGGGATTAAGACGCCGATGAGGAGAACTCCTGCAGCTGTCTGCCAGCAAATCTCTCACTTGTCTCTTGTGCTGATAAGCCGCCTCAGCATCAGGGACTAATTAAGTTGTTAGAAGTTTAAGGCTGATGAACTTTACAACACAGAGTGTAAAGAACAGGCTTTCATTTTTTATGACTTGGGGACTTGGAGGAGTGATCAAAGGCGCCATGTGGCTGTATTTACTTAAGATAGGAGCTAGATTAGAGACATTCCTGTGATCATGCATACATAAAATCTTAAAGGAAGCATTTTTAGAGAAACTATAGAGAGGAACACTGTCAAAATAAACCAATGAAAATCACTCTTATGATCTGTTTGTCATATTGACACTTTCCTTTTCGAGAGTATTGACTGAGCTAAAAAAAAAAAAAGAAAAAAAAAAGAAAATCCAGTAAATGAATTAAGGATTAATAATGAAATGTGACGTCATTACATTTCTCAGCAATAACCACAAGCACTTCCAAAACATCTTCTGTTTTCACTGACATTTCTTTCACTTATTTTACTGTGAGCCATGAGGGCTTCTCTTGAACATAAAGTTAAATCTTACTAAAACATGTAACTACTCATCTAACGCCGAAACCACGCGTAACAACAGAACTGGCTCAAAGAAACACTTATCCTTTTAACACACGGTTGAATTTTCTTTCTTTCATCACTTGTGGAAAAACACGGGGTAAGTAAACAGCACATTAAGTCACAAGATTGTTTTAACAAAACCTTAATAATCTACGCCTATATGAATGAACCATGTGTTGTCCGTGCCATCACTTAAAACGGCGCAATGCTTCAAGATGATCAGGCTGACATTCACAAATTAAAAGATATCTGCTCCTGAACTGATATGACCACAAATCCTTTGTTCGTCTCCATCCTCACCTTCCTCGCCAGCTACACTGATCGCTGGAGTACTGTGCCACCGCCCGACACAGCAGCACAGCTGCGACCCAGTGCGCAGCCCACGGCCGGAGCATGGTGGCCTGTCTGCCCCAGCGGTCACCGGATCCCGCACAACCACACAACACCAGACCAGCCCAACTAGCTGCGCGCTCTGTAGCCCCCGAAACAAAAGTATCCAGTTAAAATATCACACAAAAATACTCCTCTGCACGCCTGCGGGCTACATTGCTGGATCAACCGAGGTAAAAGTTGCGACTGAGGTTGGAAAGCATCAGGACAAGAAGTCTGTAAAAGGAGTAGTGCGCCCACAGCAAGACAACAGAGCCTATTCAAAAAAAAAAAAAAAACTTTCGCTCTGCGAGCACCGCTTCACGGCAGCGGGGGCGCGTGCCAGCAGCTGACTCCGCTTGAGTGACACGCGAGCGCTGACTCCAAACCACTCCCACAGATACACCGGAAAGATATGTGTATGAGACAGAGCTCCAAGCTGAACACCGAACGTACTGGCCGGCTATGCACAGATAAAACTGAACCCCCTAACTGGGAATAAACGCTCGTGTTAGTTTGTATGACACGGAAGAACTGATAGATAAAATACAGCAGACACTGACAGTGGAGCAGCAGAATTAAAAGTTGAATATGAGGCACATTAAACCTGTGTTTGCATGTGTTTTCATATATATGCAAACACAAGTTTAATGTGTAATTTCTAGCACGGTAAGCACCTTTGCGCTTCCTTGAAGTCCAACAGGTCCCTTATTCTTCTTCAAACTGCTTATGTGAGTGGTTATGTGCATGCCGGCTTTATAAACACATGGATCATATTATCAGCGTGAAAATTAGATCAGCATGCAGGTCTGGAGTAGCAGCCTGATTTTTGCAGCTCCCTCAAACGTCCCCATTAAAACATGTGAAATAGTCAATGCTTTGCCTTTTAGCGGTTTTCCTCTATTGTTATGTTTTAGGACGTTTAACCCGATTCAAGGACGTACGTGAGTGACTTTATTCTTTGTAACCCTTTTTGCAGCAGCTGCGGCTAATGTCCCTGCGCCGCTGCTATTACAGTCCTGCTGCTTGGTTTCCTCAGTCTAAATACAAACCTGTAGAAAAAAATGACGCGAAAAAAAAAAACAGTCACATACGCGCTCTAAGCGTCTGTTTGTCTCTTTGGTGTTTTTCCCGTGAGAAAACAGTCAGAAGGCAAGCATGTTACTGACTCGTCACATTCCCCCGGACAGCCAGAGCAATCTGACGCATTTCGAGAAATGCTGTAACAAACTCCTCTACCCCCGCCCCCCCCCCCCCCCCCCCTTCCTCCCTCACATACACATTCCATAATGCCTCCCTGTGAAACTGATAAATAAAAATGCCTCTTTCCTTGGATTTCTGACATTAAATTAAATAAAAAAATACAGTAAAGAATACCCCTCCCCCTTTGTAATATGAATATTTTGGAATACAAGGCTGTGAAAAAAAATATTATTTGGACAATTCTAAACCACAAATTTATAATAAGCTTATATATACAAGAGGTTCATATCATTTCCATGCACCACTGTCTAGATGCAGTGTTTACTGTTATTTCTATGTTGGGATTCCCAGGGTAATGTTGGGATCTTTAATGATTAAGGTAACCGTGGTAATGTATTTGCGGATTTATATATGTATGATGTTTGCTTATAAGCCTTTACAAATATTTCTCTCACATATTATGTTTGCACTCGTATTTGAATTGATTTGTGAACAACTGTGTGAATAAATGCTCTCAGAAAGGGCTTATACAAAGTATTACAATATAATTATCGTTGTTAATGAATCAGTAAACAGTGTTGGGGAGTAACGGAATACATGTACCGCCGTTACGTATTTAAAATACAAAATATGAGTAACTGTATTCCGTTACAGTTACCGTTTAAAAAGGTGGTATTTAGAATACAGTTACTTTGTTGAAATAAATGGATTACACGGCGGTACTTCCCTGTTTCATATTGTGGTGGGTCAGGCCTGTTTGGGTTTTGTTTGACAGCTACGTTCTGTTGTTCCAGGCGGCAGCGTTACGGTTGCCATGGTTACAGGGTGACGTTCTCTCTCTGCGTGTTTCCTGGGTGAGAGAGGCCTTTTTTGTTGTTGTTGTGCTAAGCTAATAGGCAGAATGCTACCGATATAGCTCTAAAGAATGTAGCATCATGGGCAGTGTAGTCCGTGCTGCAGGGAGAATGGACTGCCATACACGTTATGTGTATGGCATAACGAGCGAGGGAGGGAGAAAAGGAAAAGTACGAGCTGTCATCGAGCAAAAACGGGAGTTGGAAGCATGTAAATATAATAATAACCACTGCAGCCAAGAAGAGTGCCTGACGAGCCCAGTTGTAAGTAAGCTATTAAGACTCGACTGTACACCGTGTTCGTGTTTTCCTCCAAAAACAACAAGTTCCGTCGGAGCAGCCTTTCAACGCCTCTCTCTGTCTCTCGCTAGCAACGTTGACCCAGACAACAAAGTAAAGCTAGTTTTCGGCTACGAGCCTGACACTAACCGCCGTATTAGCCAGAGGTCCCTTTACTACGGTTCGGAGCCGCGGACCTTCAGTAACAGTAATAAATCACAGCAATAGTACATTCATGTAGTTGTAAACAGCATGATAATATATTAAGTAATCCAAAGTATTCAGAATACGTTACTCTCATTGAGTAACGTAACGGAATACGTTACAGAATACATTTTGGGGCATGTATTCTGTAATGGAATACATTTTAAAAGTAACCTTCCCAACACTGTCAGTAAACAAGTGCTTATCCTTAAAATGCATCTCTCCTTAGGTTTGAAATAGGGGTAGACACTGCCTACACAGGGACTCTCGAGTTTAATCCTGTCACCACCACAGAGGACTCTCTCTGATGTGCTGTTTGACCTCAGATGCTCCTGCACCATGTGAAGTATTTACAGAGCAGCAGAACCTCTGACCTTCTCCCCTGCAGTCACCTGGCTCTTCTCAAGCAGACTGACAGGAGGAACGCCACGTCTGTCTACACTTTTCTTCCTCACTGAGCCAAACACACAATTGCTCTATCTCCCATTACAACCTTCGTGGCCTTTACTTCCTTTCTCTCAGTCTTTTTTGGTTTGTTTTTGTTATTAAGAAATCCTAATTTACGTACGAGCTAGCTGAGCGTGGCAGCTTGACAGTAGCTGTTGAATAAAAGGAAGGAACACTGAGCCCACGCCAATGAAACACCACTTCATGCTTCCCTACAAAGGAAGACAGTGAGACAGTGAAAGTGAGGAATATGTTTTTTGGGCTGAGCATCTACTTCGCTGTAGACTGTAATGATTTGTTTTTTTATACTGTTTATATGTTGAGCAGAATTGTCATCACTACAACCGATCAAAAATAAAATAAACACAATTTCTACAAACACAATTTTCTTCTTTCTAGAGTCATTCAATGCAGTGTAAATGTTTAAATATCAGCCAGTCACCTGAGGTACTCTGACATTTTTTAAATGTTTCATAATTGTCTTAGTTTACACCTATCACCTGGTGCCCGATCTTCTTAATTTTGCAGTGTCTTAATGGCAGTAACTACTGTGGATGTATACACAGAAATGCATAGTCTTGCACAAGATTATCCATTTCTGGAGAGTCATGTCCAAGACTGCATGACTATAGATTTCATATCCCAAAGACATAATAGAGGAAATCAGTATTTGACATTTTGTGGCCTGATTTCTTTCACTGCTAATGATGCTGAGAGCTTAATGGTACATGTCAGAGTAAAAATTAAATTTCAGCTGTTAGCTTTAAGGACTTGTAAATGTCTAGCAATTTTCTGGCCTTGGTGATCATTTGACCATACATTTGTTAAGGGGTTTACTCTGTACACTTGAAACATTTCCTATACCTCACATCAGTGGCCAAATTAGAATAAACAGTTAACCTAACATGTCTTTTAACTCTGGTAGAAAGCTGGGGTACCTGATGTAACCCCACACACCTACAGCAAGAACATGCAAACCTCATAAGGAAGGGCTTCTGTGTGGGCAATCAGACCAGCCCAACCAGCTTTGTAGTTACTATTTCAAAGTAGGAATGTACATGCAAATAGATATTTTTTCTTCCACTTCACAGTAGTTCTGTTTTGCTGGTGGTTGTAGCTCAGGAGTTACAGCAAGTTTTTTAGTGATCAGATGGATGGTGGTTTTATCTGTGACTGCTCCAGTCTGCATGCCAAACTATCCGTGGGCAAGATACTGAACCCCACGCTGCTCTCCGAAGTCTTCATTCGAGTTAGAGAGAATTTAGACATAGAAAAAAAGGTGCATTGGTGAATGAAGCATGTTGTATAAAGTGCTGTGGGTGCTCAAGAATCGTAGAAAAGGACCTATTTGGTGATAAAATTAACAAAGGTATCAGTTTTTGTTATTTTAGGCCTATAATTGCCACAAAACATGACATTGTAATAATGAAAATGAAGAGCTAAAGTATTTATAGTTAAACAAGCTGCTTTGCCTTCATCATAAGGTTCAAAGACCTTTTGTGGCTCCGTAGACATTCAATCAAAAATCGAACTGCCCAGTTAGTTGCTTTTAATTTGATTATACGCTGCTATTGCATAACACTTCCAATGGTAAAACAGATGGTAATTATTGCAAATAGTCAGTGTGCTTTCTCTTTATAGTGCAGCATTTTACACAGCATGCATGTGCATCTCCTTTTCAGACACAAAAACCTCTTCTGGAGGGAGATGTCGAAACAAAGGAATGCTGTATCATTCCAGGTGAATGAAAAAGCCCTCAGTCTCTGACCCGTGATCCCCCCTTCATTCAAACACTCCACTCTCTTATCTCTTTTTCTTATCAGCTGCACTGCCAGAGCTCATGCAGCTGTGTAAGAATGCGTGTGTATATTTCTTCTACACACGCGTAGATTTATTTGACCAGTGAGGGCAAGCAGGGTCATTCGGTCCACTTGTGTGTGTGCATTATGAGGTCTGATGTCTGCAGAGCACCAGAGTGTATACACTGAGTAAAGCTCTGTTTACTCTCTTTCATAGATCCTCCATTAGAGCTCACTCTGATCATCCACCAAGTGCTTCATCATGAGGGCAGACTGGCTAAAACGTGCGTTATTTAGACAGGATGCGGTCTTACTTAAACAGCTTGTTCTCAAATATTTTGTGTTCATTCATCCAAAGAATATTACAGTTTTATGACTGCACATACTTTGAATGACGGGTTGCATTCGGAAGCAGATAAATGTTACATTTTGAATATGCCCCACCTTAAACAAAACGGCAAATCATTTATGTAAAAAATCCCAAATCACATGCAAAGTCTCTCTCTGGAAAAGCCTTGTTGATTAAAGGGAAAATTCATCTCCAAATCTTTGTTGTTTTTGTTTTGGGTTTTTTTTTACATTACTTTGATGTGAGTCACTCTGTTTTGGAGAAATCAGCTACAGACGCATTAACTGCTCTCTTGAATATAAAAGAACTAAATGGCACTTTTTTATGGAGATCAAAACTGTAAAAACTATACCAGCTGTGTTTATCGATCTGCAGAACAAAGCAAACATCCACCTGTTACAAAAAGTAGGCGACAGCTCAGCAGGACATAAGCATTAATGGTGTCCCACACTCAGCTGAGATGTAATATCAGCTAGCTGGACTCTCCTTTTTCGGTGGACATGGACAGTAGAAAGAAAATAATTCCTACAAAAAATCTTTCTATGTTACGGGATTTTTTAAATCACCTAGGTCATTGATGTGGACACAACAATCTGCCCAGCACACTAAAATGTGCCATTTAGCTCCATTAATTTAGCTCTATTATATCAAAGACAGACATTTCTACAACCTGCTTTTTCAAAACGGGGCAACTCACATCAAAACAACAATCTGGATGGATAAAACGCACTCCAGGGTGGATGTGGAAAATGGGTAAATCTGATTTTGGTTGTACTGTTCCTTTAAGTTTTTGAGTTTAAAGGAGAGAGGGAAGAGGGGGTGTAGATAGAAGCTAGTGGCTAAGTGGATGTGATTCTTTTTTTCTCTGCCCAAACAAAGCACTGTGCGGTGTGGGTGGCAGAGGCAAGGGGCTTTCACCTCAAACCTGACTCATTCCTGCTATTTATCCAACACTAAATCCAATCCTACCTACTAATGTGGTGCAGTGATTGTGTGTCACTTTGTGCCTATGATAACAAAGGTAGCGAAAATAAAACGTTGGTAGGGATGACGACCGTTTTTTTAACCATCGCTGCCCTTTAAACTGTTGTGGCCAAACTTACAGTAATGCAAACCACGACGCCAAACCAGCAAACACTGGGGGATATTTTGTGTGGATAGGTCTGTTTACCTTTGGGCAGAAAAACTCCTCACTCTGTGAGGTAACATAAATGTTTTTTTTTATGTGTTTACGTATCAAAATTGTGCCCTCTTAAAGAGGTTATTGTTCTTTAGATTTCATAAGAGACCCAGGGAAAGAGAAACAAATGTGAGTTGAATCTGTGTTTGCACATTCTTTGCAGATGTGTGCGTGCATCTGATTTTACACAGTTGCATCAGGGAACAATTGTTAAGAAACGTGGTCATAAAACATCCCACCCTTTATAAATTGTACTTTCTGTCATGACTGCACTTCCCTTTAACTTCAGTTACAAGTTCAAGTATACAGGTTGGCAATTATCGAAATGGCTTCACACAGACTTAGAAAACATAGTGACATTTTATTCCTTCAGTAACGAACATTGGCAATGTCCTCTTGCATGATATACAACAGTCATCTGTAAAATACAAGGGTTTCAGATCTTCACATTTGTTTCTATCATTTCATATCTTCCCTTGTGCTGCCTCTTTCAGCTGTGGTTCAGTTCATCGTTACTTTTTGCTTTTAAAAGTGTCAGTTTAACATTTTGGGAAATACACACGCTTTTTAATTTTAAAAAAATAATAAACGTGTCAGCAGTCGGTCAGCTTAGCTTAGTGTATTATCACAGCTAAACCTGTTGCATACGTATTTCAGGGAGTTCCTTTCTCAAGGCGCAAAATATAGGGAGGAGAATATTTCAATCAAGCATCCAAACTATTTTAGTAATGTTTACGACATGTCAGTAGCTGCTAATTGCGCAGCTATTTAATTCTGAAAAAAATCTTAGTCTTATTTTTTGCACTTGATATTGAAATGAACTTAGTGCTCCAGTGTTTAGAAAACAGCGTCTTTTTTGTAAATCAATAAAATAACCACACCTTGGCCTGTTTAGTAAATCTGTCCCCAAAAACCACAAACATTATAATCGTTGCTATCGTGGTGTCCCCTGTCAGTTTCTGAAGTTCTGTTTTAAGGCCTCACATTTCTGTCATTGTTGGAAATGGTTTAAAAAGACAAGGATGTACAGTGAGAGGCGGGTCTTACTGTGAAATCATAAGCTCATTGGCTAATGACTTATGACTGACAACTTGTTAATCAATGAGCATAGAATGGGATTCATACAACAGATAACCCTGAAAAACACTATTACCAAGATATTACAAAACACATAAAATTTTATTTCAATATGATCGAAAACAAGTGGCTGAGCCAATAAAGTCAGCAGGAAAGTGTTAACCCTAACGGTCAAGCCTTTTTCTCCAACTGTTTTTGCAACCACAATCACCATCCTGTGGTCTTAGAGAGAAAGCATCTTTTTTTTAAACTCTGCAATATAACAGAACTCATTTTTTTCAAGCAGAGTTGTCACACTTTGCTGACTATTAGAAAAAATGCAGGTTAAAGGAACTTAAGCTCTGACTTCACTTCCATGTTTTATAAACAGTCTTTGAGGAAGAGCTGGTCTGACTCTGTCATGGGTTAGGGCAGGGGTCGGCAACCTGCGGCTCCAGAGCCGCATGCGGCTCTTTAGTCCTTATACTGCGGCTCCGCGTGGTTTGGGAAAATAAATTAGTATTTAGCTGAAGTGTATTTTATTTATGTTAGTTCTTTTTAACTTGTAGTTCTAAATTGGAAGATTATTGTGATATTGAAATATAAAAATAAAATTATATTCTATTATTTTTTCATCGCTCAAAATAATAGTCACAGTCGCGGAAGCCGGTATACCCGCCGAAACGCCTGCATTTATCGAGACTTTCAACCCCAGGTAGGCCAATTGTGGATCCGAAGATCCACATTATGTCAGCAGCTATTCTCCACCGTGAACTATGTTAAAGACAAACACCGCTCACGCCTGACAGACGACAGCTTACAGTCCTGCGTAAACTGACTTCGTACAGCCCCGATTAGCAGACGCTGTGCACAGAGGTTCAAGAGCAGAAGTCTTATTGTAAACATATCACGGCAGACCGACGATGTTTGCATGAACATGCTTTTCAGCATCTCTTTATTGACCACTTTTCACACACGGTTGCTGTACGCATACAGCCGGCTGTAGCTTTTCAGCTCACAGCCCGACACATACCACCAACAACACAACAGCAGAGATAGCGCAGACGTAAAGGCAGCGAGGCATGATTGCGGGTGTGGCTCAGGTGCGTCCGCCTCCCATGCAGCGGCGCTGCAGACCACGCCCCGCCGCACGCATTAACCTGGTAAAATACATATTTAGGCAGAATTTTAATATCTATTTTTAATTTTTCATCAGCATTGTGCTTTTTTACCAATTATTTTTTAAAAGTCAGGTCAAGGCTCCAACAGCCCAAAGGCAATATAAGGGTGGTGGCTGACAACAGTTTTTGTTTGCTACATGGATCATTTTAGTTCAGCTGGGTGTCTTTGCTTTTGTTATATTTCTTTAAGAGTTCAAAATGTGTTAATTACATAAATAAAATGTAATTTTCTCTGTAGCACTTCATGGATTTCATAAGCAACACACCTTAGTTGTTCACACAAAGCATAAAGGTAAAAAACAATATATACAGTGTTATCTTCATTTTAGATGTCAAAAAGTATTTGCGGCTCCCAGTGTTTTCTTTTGCGTGGAAACCGAGTCCAAATGGCTCTTTGGGTGTAAAATGTTGCAGACCCCTGGGTTAGGGGTTAATTTAATCTGTACAAAAAGTGAGACCTTTGTAAGACACTAAATTGTTTTGTTTCCATTTGACCTGTTATGTACATTTTTGTATGTATTAAAGATGAGGAGACTCAAAGGTGTTAGGCTGTAATTGTTGTTAAATTAAGCTATGTTAAATTTCACTTTGTTTTATATTTTCTTTTATGTAATATACGAGTCTGGTATCAACCTTTACTCATCACTCAGCAAGAAATGTGGAATTACAAATCTTTGTGCTATGCTTAAGGAGAGGGTCAGAAAAAGTCAGAGCTGGGATATCCTGTTGTGACTTTATTAGCCGATATATCAAAGTGAAACTACATTCCACTGCCTGTTAACCTGCAAGCCTCCTCCAGTCTTCCCCATCTCCCTGAACAGTCAGTTGAAGTGGTAATAATCTATTCCTTCCTTCAGCTGCAAAGAATTTAGATTTTCCTCCAGGTTGCCTCCAGTCATGTCCTACGAATGAAAAGATGCCACGAGAGAAAGAACATTAACAGAAAACATCATGGCAGGCCACAGTTTCTACAACCTAACGGATGTAACAAACAACATCATTTTCTTTCAAGGCTGAAATCAGCCATCAGGGTTTGTGGACTTCAGAATTCTTTTAACTTGGTATTTCTTACTTAAAGCAGCAACAAGCAAGAAGGAAAAGAAAATAAATAGTGAGAAAACAACCTTTTCCTGCAGCTTTGTCTTTAAACTGGGGGGGGGGGGGGGGGGGGGGGGGGCTGTTACCTTTGATTGCATGTGAAAGTAAGGTTAACAGACTAACTATGCAAGAAAAGAATGACATGCTCGATGTGCATTTTGAAGCTGATACAGTAGAAATGTTTCTGAAATGCTGATGTTTGCACATTTATTGCACTTATCAGACCATCTTTGACACTCTGGTCTTGATAGATTTGCCCCCTTTTTTTTTCTTTTGTTTTCCAGTGCAGGCAGCTGTTGCTAATGTTGGAATATCAAATTTTCCTGCAGGATTTTCTGCCACTCAATCAGGCATTCCTTTATATGAAGGAATGCCTGATTTGAACAACAGTTTTTTGGAACATCCCGCCTCTTGTGAATACCAAACTCTCCTATCAAGGGCCAAATTTGCAAAATCCTGAACAGATCCAAGAGGAGTAGCAGAAGTCTTGTTTTTGAGGCTACTTGAATTACAAAATGCTAAAAGGTCCTTATGGAATTTGACCAATGATAGAAAAACATGATAGACTCCCTCGGCTTTAAGCGAAAAGAAATACAACAATAAATGTTTGACTAAACTAAAGGAATTTAGGTTGAACCAGAGTCTTTGAGAAAAGTTGAAATCAATATATTTGCTGATAATAAATATTTGACACCTGGGTGTAAACCCAGTGTGATTGAGTCCAGGTGTTTGTTTGTGTGGATGTCATAGAGAACAAGAGAGAGCATGATTGGGTCCTGGTCTCCATCTCCTCCGACTCTGATTACTTCTCCCAATTCCCATAATTGAGCAATTAGTAGACCCCTGAGGTGGGGTGGGGGTCACCATAGATTTGAATCTGAATTTGGCTGTGTGATAAATAGATATTGCGTGATTTAACTGCTACAATGGATGTGTATGTCATTACATACTGAAAACCAATGAATAAAAAAACTGCCATTGTTCTAGGTAAAGCCTATGTGTACTGCCACGATCTGGAGCATAAAATGCAAACCATGATATGTGTTATATGCAAACACAATAGTGGCAAAAACATGTAATGTTTGTACAAGCATCGTGTGATCAAAGATCAGGCTGCTGTCTCTACCCATTTCCTGACAGCCTCTCCTGTGTTTGTGTGTGTTATGTCGTGCAGTGGGCACACGCCCTTCATCATTATGTTGTTAACATAGATTACAGACCTGAGGAACAGATGGTCAGAAACAGCAAACATACAACACACAAACATGCTTTTTGCTCACCAGTTTGACACATATGATGAAAGGAGCGGAGGCGTTTTTGTAATGCAGAACTTGAATCTTTGGCTTAGGCCTTTCCTAGAAAGATACGGGAACACGAGAGAGGTTTATAAAACAAAATAAATCACTGGAATAAAGCCATCTTGGAGACCTGTTTAATGTAACAAATATGATCTCACCTCGGACTCCTCGTATGTATAGAAGCCTTTCTGGATCTTGTTCTCATCCACATCACAGAAAGCCTTGACCTAAAATAACAGAATGACACTAATTTCAAACACGCATTTCACAACTTTTTTCATTATCTGTATCTACGGAGACACAGAAAGCAGGTTGATTTGGCTGGTTATTTCCATCTGAAGGCAACATACTTTCTTCTGATTGGCTGGGCTAAGCGATCGGTACAGCTTTCGGCCTTGTTTACCAGCGTTCCATATGGTGAAGCTCTCCCACTGGCTGAGAACTCTCTCCTGCAGGAAGTCTACTCGCAGCTTCCAAATAGTCTCTCTGTGAACAGAGTGGCCAGAGAAGTCTAAATTAATCAGACGGTCACTGGTACAACTCCGAGATTCTTTTTATTTAGTGTGGGGAAAGAAGCAGTTGAATCTAAGCAGCAGGTTGAACACTTTCAAGGAAGCTGAAGGTCTTGGGAGAAGCTCCCCTCTGAACCCATTTAACAGTTGCTGGGGTTTTTTTGTTTGTTTTTTAGAGATTTCTCTCTGGAAGTCCCACTCTGACCACTTGTACTTGCGATTTCACACTGGGGCTCAAAGAGCACCTACTGAGTCAAAATGAGCATACCTTCACGTTATGAGTCACTACTAGTGACATGAGCTGGCTCTTAGGCTATGAGCTAAGGACCAAACAACAGCTTTCAGTAAAAGACTCTACGAGTATGTTTGTTGTGTATTTGACTTTCCTAGATTCAATTAATCTCCCACAAAAAAAACCAAAGACTTCTACTGTAACTCCTTAAAGTGGCTGAGGAAGAATATTTACCATTGGTGAACTGTAACATGTGCTGTAGTCAAAATACATCAAAACCACTTTTTTCCCTCTTCTCTTATCACCTACCCTTCTCGCCAGATCTGAATCCCTTCATCCACTTCCTCAAAAATTAGATTTAAGTTGAGCAGTTGTCATTTACACTGACTGCAAAAGCTCTGGGATTAGAGGAGGAGCAAGTGTAAGGGTACAAAACAGAGCTTCCAATGACCGATCGAAAAAAAGCAGCTGATGAAATGTTGGTCAGTTTGTTTACAACCGGTCTGATTGAGACAGCCTAACTTAGTTGTGCTCTATTGTAAATTATCAGTGAATACAAATGAAAGCTAAAACTACAAATTTAAACCATCCTTTCGGTGTCATACCTCTACAAAGCGGCAAGTACTACAATTATTAAGTTGTGATCTGTTGCTTTAAGTAGATGGAAAATTTTATGTATGTAAATTAGTTGGACTTCCTGTAACCTCTGCACAACTGTGTACAGGGTTCTCTCTCTCACACACACACACACCCTCAAGATTAAATCTGTCTATGTTTACAAGCTTAACCGCCTTCTACTCACATTTTAAAACAAAGGCACTAATAATGAGAAATCAAGCAAACATTCTCAGAAAGTGCTTCACTCTCATCTCTTGATGTGAACTTCTTACTTTTTTAAGCACTGGGCCTCATATGGCAAGCAAACCCGATTCCACCATCATCGTGGAGCTCGGGTGGTCTCCAGATTCCTTGGTTATTATGCCTTCTCTATACAGGCTTTGATTCTAAGGCAGGGCAGCAATATGGTAGAGATTAACTACACACAAACCTTTTCATCTCATTTACAAACACTGCATTTCTGTGTAAGTAAGCCTCTCAACTCAGTTACTGTTTGGCAGTATCTTTTAAAGGACTTCACACCTCACATTTAGCACATCTACAATTACATGCATGAGCAAGATCGACGTAAATAGACAAAAATAAGATAATGGTTTCATTTCACTAAAGAGAGGAAGTAAGTAGGCAGTACATGGGAAGGGGTTATAAGAAGTAGGGGAGAGTGGAAGGCAGTCTAGCTTGAAATAGATCTCCAAAAATAGATGATAGATGAAGACAGAGGAGGATGATTGGTGAAGGAGTGCGTCAACACGGGCAGATATACGAGCACTGGTTAGACGCAAGGGAGAAAGGAAGGAAAGAGGGAAGGAAGGTGGGATAACAGGAAAGAAGGGATGAAAGGTTAGGCAGTGTGAGTGGAGAGAAGGCAGGAAAGACCTTTTTCTTTGGTGTGTTTTAGATTTAGAGACAGACCCACACACCTGCAGAGACTGCATGCTGATGCACAGGCAACAGCAGGAATGCACACGTGCTCACACACACGCGTGCACGCGCACACACACAACGCTACGCAATATGTCAAACATTTCTTTTCACAACACGATCCGATTCCCTCCCAGCACCACTGGACAGATACTGAGCATTCCACAGAGAGAAGAAAACGCATAGAAATTCCTGATTCATACGCTGGGAAAGTGACTGAAATTCCACAAACTCAAGCTTACTAAAACATGTGTCTGTGTATGTGTGTGAGTATATCTGTGTGTGAGCTCTGAGAAAATCTGGGATGCCAGTGGGCAGCTGTGAGTAGGTGGAGGATCAACACCATGTCCAAGTATGTGTGTGTGAATGCAGCTGAAGAGGAATGATGGTTGGACTGACTCAGTTACGGAGTGAGTGGCTGCTTTCTCATGATAACGATATATCAGCAGGCACTGGTCAACCTGGAACAGACCCCCACCATGACGAAGACTCTGGTAAAAAAAGAGAAGATCCTCTGGGACTCCCTGGAGACAGAGAAGAAGAATTACGGTATGATATGACATATGCCCAAACACAGAGAGCTGCAGCTAGGCCTTACCTCCACTAATCCGAGTCACTGAACTGAACCTCTTGAATATTTGGTGCTTTTTAAACTGAATTGTCTGACAAATAAGATGACTTGGTATGCGGCTAAATAAAGACCATCTATGTCTGTGCATCCCAACCATACAGCGTATGGATTCAGTTTGCTAGTCCACGTTGGAAGTGCTAGCTGATAACTTGCCACACTATCTTCTAGTCTAAATCTTGTAAATTCTGATTCCAAAAATCCAATATAGCAACATTTAAATGCTAACATTAAGGGTTCTTTTCTTCTTTTAACAACAGTCCACAAATAAGGAGTAGACCAGCTGCTGGATGTTTGGGAGATTAACGTGTTGCACTCTTATCTGATATAAGACTCCAGCTGGTTAACAGTCCTGGGTGTTGTCTGTCCTGTTTGTAGTTTCGTGATTTTTAGCAACACTTACTTTTCAAGCCTTTCGTAAACCCTGTCCTAACCTTTTGTGTTGTTGTGCTCACTTTTTCATGGAACAGTAAAATGACATGATATATTTTCAGTGTTCTATAATGAATAAAATATGGATTTATGGGATTTGCAAATCATTCCCATCTGTTTTTATTAGCATTTTCCACAGCGTCCCAGCTTTCTTGGATTTGGGCTTATATATCAGATATCAAATGTATTTTTAGTGAGAACATTTAACAATTATTTTTTTAGCAGTGTGCTAGATGTGAGAAAGGAAAATGTCAGGCAAGGTTTCAGTTGGATTTTCACAGAATTTCCTAGTTTTCATGTGTGAAAACAGCTGATATGAGTAGGGGTGAGAAGTCGAATGCTTTAAAGGATGTTCTTATCAGTTGCTCGAACAGTGTCTGAAAATTCCTCCGTTTCCACACCTTTCCATCTGGGTAATTCTTTCTGACATTCACAACCAATTCATACATTCAAGAAGTGACTGGTCAGGTGTATAGAGGTGACGATCACTATTATTTCTATATACATATATATACATTTGGTGAGTCGACAAGAGCAACAAAGTGGGTTTGTGAACACTTCAGGCTACGTCCACACGTACCCGGGTATTTTTGAAAACGCAGATTTTTCTATGCGTTTGCACCTTTTGCCCACACGTAAACGGCGTTTTTGGTCACTGAAAACGGAGGTTTTTAAAAACTCCGGTCAGGGTGGATATTTTTGAAAACTCCGTTTTTGCATTTACGTGTGGACGAGAAAAACGGAGAAAACGCAGCGTCAAAGGTGTGCGCCTTTTTTGACGTCACACTGTGCGCCACATTATTGTTTCGGTGAAATGAATTTCTACAATACTATTACTGTTAATTGTACTCTCTGCAGTGTTTAAATGCTTACATATACACACACAGTTACTGTCCCTCCACACATACGACTCGGTTCTGCTTCTATGCCCCATCTTTGTTTACTTTTTCCCACCGAGGCTTCTAGACTTCTGATTGGCCAACATTTCTGCACGGTTAGGAATATATCACCACCTGTTACTTTGGCATGTTCCTAGCAGCGTTTTCCTTTATTTCTGCCTTTACGTGTGGACGGGATTATTTTTTAAAACGAAAACGGAAAATCTCCATTTTCAAAAATACCCGTGTACGTGTGGACGTAGCCTCAGAGAGTCAGTTTGAGGAATAGGAATGCTTACCTTGCCTCCCTCATCAAACGGCCCAACTTTCTGATACCATTCCCGTGAGCAGAACCATGTTGGCATGACAACACTGGGCCCATGGGAGGTGTACACCTGAAACCGACAAACTGTTAGAATTTCATAAATTTTCAGTTTGTGGCAGATCTGTAGGAGTATATTCTGGTCAATAACCTAATAAAGAGATAATATACAGTGTCATATTAGCTACACACTATCCAACTTAAATTAATTGTTTGTGTTGCTGTGCTTTGAGATTCATTTGAAAAAGGTTTCATGCACATTTTTATTCAAGAATTAATGTATCTAATGCATCTGTTTTTACACGTTTTTACCTTTAGCTCACAGGGTGCCAGGAGGAGCACAGGCAACGTCAACACATTTAAAAAAAAGCTTTTTCTTGTGCCACTTTCAGTAAATAAAGGTTATTAATTACCATGTTTTTATTTTGTTATACTATTTCTGTTATTTCACATTGTGCGAACTTTACTGGATGGATTTTGAAGCTACTGGCTCTGAAAAATTTCGCAATAGTATTTAAGCAACAAGCTGCACTCAGGAGAAGTTTAGTTCTATTCCTGAAAACAAAATGGGTTAGAGTGCAGCCACATGTGCTTTCTTAAAGCAGTGTGTGTGCTTCCTGAAGTGTGCAGGGGAAGGATACACATTTCCATCCTCTCGCATATGATTCTTTGACTAATGAGTTTGTTTTGGCTTCTCCTCGTTTCTCTGACCGCAAAACTCTTTCAATACATCAGGATCGGATTATGTCCACTATATTTCTTTCTCTTTTTACAGATGCAGGCCCCCAACTCATTTGTTACACCAGCACCCAGCCCCCTCTCAGTTCCCCACCCCTGCTTGTTCCTCATCTCTGTGTGTATTTTGTAACAGTAATATTTTTGCATATTGAATCTAAAGGTCATTTCAGGTGGTCCTACTTCCCTCTCCCACTACAACACACTGTGTGCATATGCATTTGTATTTGTGTGATTGTTCATGGTTGAAGTGGAAATACTACTGCGTAACAGAAATGCATCACAGATGAAAATAATTGTGCAAAACATCTGGATTCAGGCAGTTGAACAGCTGGACAGAATCTAGAGCGTATGAGTGTGTGTGCATGTGTGTGTGTGTCCGCCTACGTGCATCTCTTTGCCTTTCTGTAGTAATATTGCAACATTTTGCAGATGTAAGCTGTGGCCAAAAGCATGAATAAGAGACCAAGTTCTGGGAAAGACTGAGAGCATTAGGGTGAACGTGAATAATCAGAGGGGTAGAGAACATTTTAGACAACCATATCTAATGCCCTACAGATGAATGTTAGAGTAAAAGAAGCAGTGCTCAATGTCAATTTTAAAGTTTAACTCGATTAAATCCAGTTTCTTTGTCAAGAAAGTAAAAGCAAAGGCAGATAGAGTCAAGAAAGAGAAGGGGAAGGAAAAGGAAAAGGAGCGGCTTTTAAGCCTGCAGAATCAATGTATGATCTCATTCTCATGCTCCATGAAACTTAATATCATATAAATATCCTGGAATGTCTGCTAAGGAGTTATGCAGACCTTGTGTGTGTGTGTGTGTGTGTGTGTGTGTGTGTGTGTGTTAGGGAGAGTGAGCCAGTCCAGGTTGTCTTGTATCCTTAGTGACAGCGTGTTTTGTTAAGTCAGAAACAGCAGACTTCCATCTTTTCAAAAACAGACATATTTCCAGGGGTTTTACTTTTATATCACTGTTTTTTTCATTACTTCGTGAATAATGTAACTTTTTAAAAACACACTGGGTAAATATTTTCACGTGATCACATTGTCAAAGAAATTCTAAAAAAATGTTCCAATACTTATAGTGTGAATAAGTATTGGAATTTGCCTATTTAGAGCGCTTGTATGGCAAACACAAGTGGACACAACTCTCAAATCTTGCCCACTATATTTGATTATGAGTACAAGCATAAAGTCATAAATTACAGCAAAAACGTGGCCAAGCTGGTCAAGTGACCAAATGCTTTCATGGCTTTGAGTGATTAGCAAGGTTCATGATTAGTTCATAGTTCCTCCTGCCAGGACCAACAGCTTGTGCATCTGTTATGCATCTGTCAGGGTGTATTCACTGGTTACCTTATGGCTTCCCATCTATGACAGAAATCATAATTTCATTAAAGTGTTCACTTAGGTCAAGAATGTTTAACACTATTACCTTTTATGTCTTTATGGAGCCCTTTACCAATAAATTTGGAACTTATATGTTACAGTTCATCATAGGACAATTAGAAAAAGACTGAAGAAACATGGCTTATATCCCTCTAAAAAGAGCACGGTAGAAGAGTCCACAATACTAATAGAATAATGGAGATTTTGTCCATAATGTACAGTGTCAGATTTGATGAAAACCTAATATAGTATATCTGCACAAACATCTCATACCTACTGACATGCTGGTGGAGGGATGATGACCTGGGCTTGTTTTGCAACCACAGTGCGCGGGCACCTTGAGTAGACCATAAAGTCTTTGTATACCAAAGTATTCTAGAGCTGAATGTAAGACTATCCATCCAACAGCTAAAGCTTGGCCCAAACTGGGTCACGCAACAGGACAATGATCCCAAACACAGCAGCCAAGAAGAAGCAACGTGCTGCAATGGCGCAGTCAAAGTCCCAACCTCAGCTTGATTGAAATGCTGTGGCAAGACCTCAAGAGAGCCGTGCATAAGCAAATGCCCACAAACCTCAATGAACTGAAGCAACGCTGTAATGGCAAGTGGACCAAAACTCCTCCACAATGATGTGAGAAAACGATGAAGTCATACAGAAACCAATTTCTTCAAGATATTGCTTAAAAAGGTGGCTCTACAAGCTACTGAATTACAGGGTTTATATATATAAAGAGTCCTTTGGCATGACTGCAGATGCCGTCAATGTATGAAATATAACAAGGAGCATAGAAACAGTTTGAAGCTTGTAGGTTTATTGAGTAGTGAGCTACCTGTTTTCTTAGTTTTTCTTATTTTTTTAAAATGATGTACTCAATTTTTCAGACAGCTTTACAGTATAATAAAACTAAAGTGCTTGTGTATGATGATTTGGATGATTTAGTAGCTGCACAAGGCTTTCTACACAAAGCTCAAAACCAGCTTCCATTACAGGCTGCCCTCAGCAGACAGCTGGCACTGGGGTCTGTTTCCTCTGCTGGGATTGTGATAGACAGAGAGGTCAGGAGTGATGCAGCATCCTCTCTCCACTACACAAACACATTTCCGTGGAAACTGCGTACAGCAGGTATGTATCCTGTTTCAAACTGACCTAGTAGCTGCCTGTCACGTGACCTCACGCATTCACATATGCATGCGAAAACACATTAGTCGGCAATCAAAACATGCTCTGCTAAGCTGCATTCATTTACCTGTGTGATGAGCTGGTCCTGACTGAGTGTGTTGATCCAGCGAGTGTAACGCTTTGTAGATCCTTCTGGTACCCGCTGGACTCTGCAGCCAATCAGCTATCATGGAAACACACATACACAACTTTGTGAGTAAAATAAAAATTTTCACTCCAAAAACCACCCAAAACATTTTCAGTCATTTTAGACAAAATTCTGTATCAGAGAGCTTCTGTGTTTGTTTGTTTTTTGTAAATCGAGCTGCACAAACTTCCAACGATTTGAGTAATTATCCTTCAGACTGAAGGCTGAGTTTCAAATATTAACTTGATTTTGAAGTTTAATAGAATTGTTTAACATATTTTTTTTATTTCAGATAATAAAAAAACTAAGATATTATTGGCAGAATAACTAATAATTCATCTAAAAGTTCTAATACATTTCACCCAAATAATGCAAACTACTGCTTCATATCGTGTTCCTGTGAGACATATTCAAGCAAAAAAAGGAAAGAAAGAATTACATCAGAATCAGAGGAGGTCTTACATAAAGAGAGAGGTTATAGAAAACTGAAAAACAAAATACGGGTCCCATTTTTTCACCTACAACTATAAAAAAATTACAGTTGGAACAGAACCAGGCAAGCTGTTTATGGAGGACAGCAAGCCTGCTGTCTCTATGCTGTCGCCCTTATTTTCCACACACACATGACCTATAACCCCTGACCTGCCAGGTCAAAGAAAGCATCAACACCGGATACTCACTCTGCTCTACATGCCAACTGTACAGCAGCACGCACACGCATGCACGTGCTCACTCTCACAAACAATATCTTTTTTGTTGTTGTTGTTTTCATTTTAACACTGATAGTCAAAGGGAAAGGTAGAGAGGAGGAGGAAGAGAAGTGAGAAGAAAAGACAGGGAAGGAAGTGATTAAGCAAACGCTTAAGAGAGAACTTACAGAGTTTTTGTGCAAGACGGACGCGTCATACTGCAGACGAATTCTTTGGGGCAACATAATGTCATCCTAAAGTTAAGGAAATAATTATTTTAAATGTCTATGCCAATAACATGTGACAACAAATGCACAATACACACAATTCTTTTTCATTTGCACTTAATGAACTATATTAGAGCTTGGTCAAAATGGTTTAGGTTGGATTTTCTATTGTTAGTTTTGACAATTTTAGCATTTTAACATAAAAAACAATTTTTTAATAATCTTGGAGGGGACTGTCTAACTGCAGTGATAGATAGAAAATAGGCAAAAAACTTGATGTGCACAGAGAATAAGAGTTTGTCTTCATAGCGTGGTTGAGATAAAGGCTGTATTTAAAGTTTAAGAGGGTAAAATATATCAGTATATCAGCATTACCAGAAAAAGAGTCACAAGAATAAACAGAACTAGTTGACTGCTTTCAGATAAACCAATCTTATAGGCACTCGGTGTTTTCTGTGAAAAGTTAGCAGAAAACAGCCAAGTTGATAGGATGCAACTCCGAAAGATAAGAGCAAATATAGCCAGAGGCGATCAGAGGTTGGAAGATTGTCAGATGTTTGTAGCTTTCATTTTTGGCTGTGTCAGATGAGTGTTTCAGATAAGCAGCTACAAAGCACTGTGTCAAAAACAGAGCTATTCTAATCCAACTTTAACTTCTCTTTCATGTTTGGAGCTCATTTAGCCCATCAGTCAGTAACTTGACTGCTGAGATCTGTGTTTGCATGTATTTTCTGCATAACTCAACATCCCGATATGATTTCATTATTTTGGACACACTATTGTATGTGTTATGAAAGATATGAAGCACACTTGGTCACACCCACCGCATCCTGAAAGCACAAGTATTGCCCACGACTCTGACATATGGCCTTATTCTTTGCATATCCCACTGAAAGACAAAAGAACATTTCATGCTTATTTGTTCTTACGGTTTTAAATATGTCTTTGTGAGACAGTTAAATGTGTGCTCGGATTCTTAATGAACCGTCAAACCAGACAACATGAAAAAGCGCTGCCGGTGTGTAAGCGCTTAAGTAAAGGCTCATTTATTACATTTCTGCTAGCTTGAGGGCTAGCAGAAATGTTCAAATGTACTGCAAATTGTAGCGCATTGAAATGTGTTGCACAACGTTACAATGCACATTCTGCAAATAAGTAAGAGACATGAACTTAACACATCCATCTGAAATCAGTATAAATTGCTGCAGAGTACCAGTTCCTGTTTCAGTCACGGAAAAAAAAGTCTCTTAAAGGTTGCACTGTATTTCTGCACTTCTCCTTAATTAAGCATTCACAAGAGTAAGTCCAACACTGGAAGATTTTAAGGACCAGATCTTAAACGGCCCCTGATAAGCTGTTGCACCAATGGAAACTGACAGTGGGCTGTATACAGACCTCGCTACTAACTGTGTAACACTTCTGACAGTCACCAAACAAAGTAAAAGTACTTCAAAGCCTGTTGGACACAATTTCAATGAAACATTTTGTTCAACCCAGTAACCCTCATGAAATGCTGAATGTGCAGATTCAGTGCAGCTGATCCCACTACTGATCAGCTGGGCCCAGAGTATAAAGACTGTTAGAAATGGCTCATTAACTGCCAGTAGGCCAATTTGGCAGCATTCAAGCTGCCTTCTTGTTAATGAGCTCAGTAGCTTTCACTGTTCTTTGGAGATTGTGCTTGGTTGAACTTTTGCCTTTGTTTTTGGTTGTTTCAGCATAAGGGCTGCTGCATGGCTGGTCTTTATGTCAACCATGTTCATATAAACTGATTTTACATGTAAATAAATCCCCATTCTTTCACATACTTTCCATTTCTCCCCAGAAACTTGTCAGTACTCACCTCAGACATAGTTTATTCTGGGGAATGTAACAATGGCTTTCATTTGATATCGTTAGCTGCCACAAATGGTGATAGGAACAACTGGGAAGATGTTACGGGAATTATGAGCATCCACTAGCATTAAGGCCTTCACGTTCAACTACAAAATAAAGGTCACATAATTTGATTGGGAGTGTGGACTGACTGCTGATCATATCCCAAAAGTTACTGACCTCCTTTAGGTTGTTCAGAGTTGTGACCAGAGATCACCACTGAGATGCCCTTTGCCTCTAGCCTCTCCCTCCAACCTTCCACCACTTTTTTCGAGTCATCCTAAAAGACACGCACATGCATAAGAGTTAAGTGATGTCTCAAACTATGAGACAATGTATTCTTTCACTTGTGTAAATATGCCTACAAAACCTACGGTGCTTGCGTCATCAAACACCGACAGCTCCATGGATCCAGTGAAATCTTGGACCAATATGGCCTGCAGACATTCATCCAGCCAGCATGATGCATTATACACTGGCATGACAATACTCTGAGCAAAGAAGACACAAATAGAAAGTTTACACTCAGTTCAACTGCTGCTTTGGCAACCACAAAAACAACAATCAAGCAGGATGGTATAAACTGGAAGTGCAGGAGGGAAGTGATCTTGAAAATGAGTAAAATTGCAACTGTAGCACTTCTTTAATCAAAAGGGCATGGAAATAACAAAAGTCAAACTCCTATATAGTAAGTAAGTTGAAATTGCCAGTGTCTATATGTACAACGTTTACAGTATATTAGGCACAACTTGGTTCAGACCAATCAAGCAGCTGTCTAATATTATACTGAACCTGTTACAGCTGCCAAAATAACTGACACAACTAAGGAATAGACTTGGGACATGTGGGGGTATTCAGTGGTACTTGGTGCTGATAATTTGGCAGTGGGTCCTGGATTTCTGGGGTGTGATCTCCATCAATCTGGCTTGTTTTACAGACTTCATGTCAATCCTTCATGGGGTAAGAAACTGGGCAAATAATTTAGGGACTTTTTCATTTTTAATGGAACAGTTTTGTTTTGCTTTTTCCATCTTGTCATTAGGTGTCCTGTGCTGAATTGGAGGCAGTTGGTGTTGGGGAGTGCTTGGTTTGCAACAACATTTGTGTGGGTGTCAAAGTGAGAGTCACATAAATACCAGCACTCAATGTTTCCGAGTGCATTACACATATGTGGTTATTTTATTCATCTGTCCATCCACTGTTTAAATACTGTGGCTGACTGGTGTAGCCCAACAGATGCCACTTTCATTATTAGGATCTGTAATGGTTTCCCTAAAATAACTATAGCGAATATTTACGTTTCAAGCCCTGTATCTCTAGAAGTCAAGCCTGTTACTCTATTAGTTTGCTCTTAACAAATTAAAACCGCAAGTAAATGCCACACCACCGAAATAGAGACGAGGATAAGCCTGTATGCTCAGTAAACAAACTATTTAGGGTGGTAATACTGGCCATATCACTTTTTATAACTTTTACTCTCCTTAATGTCAATATCGACATTAAATTGAGTCATCATCACCCACCACATCCACAGTGCTCTTCTCCACCTCCCGCTCTTTGCCTCCTGTCAGTGTTTCCGTGGTGCGTAGCCGCTTAGGCGGGTTCATGTCGACCTCTGACTCCCTGACCTGCTGCTCCGTGTCCTCGCTACTTCTCATGGGGTCAATATAAAAAGTAGCCAAGCGACCGCTAACTCGAGGGTATCGAATATAAGCTATAAGAAATGGTTGCAAATGTGTGTACATGTACAGAAAGGCAGGCAGACACGCGAAATCCACGTGGATTAAAGCAAAGCCATTTTAGGACACTTCTCAACATGAAGTGGACCCATTTCTACTACAAACATCACCTAAAAGGTCTCCTGTGAATTTTAACAGCGGACATCGTGACAATTTATCCTAAAGATGTAGCTCAAACCCACAGTGTTGCTAGCAGTTTAATAACTTCCGCAAATAATGACTCCCGGACGCTCATTGGCTCATGCAAAACACGGACAGACACCGGATTCGCTGCGATTCACTGTCAATCATCTGTAGCGGTGACGTAGACAAAGCGTATGTGCTGCTGTTTGTTTGAAGCATTGACTGTTTTCTACAGTCAATGGTTTGAAGATACCGCGTTTCTGAAAACATGGCACCGGTAACGTGTAGGATGAGGCTTAATTATTAAATAAACTGTCTAATTCAAGCTATTGGGATATTATTGGGATATATTTTGCTGTGCTTGTTATATATATATATATATATATATATATATATATATATATATATATATATATATATATAATTATAAATTATATATATATATAATGGACAATGGATAAATAAATAAGTGACTCGTACAATAAGTTTATTAATAGTTATTCTAGTTATCTATGGTTATTGTCTTATTTACTTATTTTAATTGATCGACCTATCTATCTACAGTGATGTGAAAAGTATTTGCCCATTTTCTTTTTGAATTTGAATATTAGTCAAAATAAATTTTAAAAAATTCAATTTTTAATTTAGTTCATCTATCTATCTATCTATCTATCTATCTATCTATCTATCTATCTATCTATCTATCTATCTATCTATCTATCTATCTATCTATCTATCTATCTATCTATCTATCTATCAGGACCCAATCCTTTAAATCGACTAATAATACATACATTATCAAGTAATTAAAATGACTTTAAATGTTTATAAAAACAAATTTCATCATCGTTTTAATACGTTCTTCCATAAGCACAACCGTGCCTCATGCTTGATTTGTTCTTGGCACAATAAAAGACTAAGTCATACATTGTGCTAATGTCACCGATGCGTTGTTTGTAGTATCTTAGTATCTTAAAATTTTATTTTCAAGTAAATGGAAAAAGATTTATCTCAAAACTCACTAAAGTAAACAGCTGGGTGTGTCGTTCTGGCTTCTTTGTGTTGTTTGGTCAGACTCAGCACTGATGACATACAACTGTGCAGCTCTTAGCTCTCATGTTGAATAGGGACCAGATCAGTGTGTTTTTCATGTTAATGTTGGCAGCCATAGCATGGGATGTTTGTCTTGGTGAGCAGACAGAAAAACAGGATGGGCCATTGTTTTATATCATAGTTTTTATTTTCAAAAGTAACAGAATTACAGGGATTGTCTGTGTGTGTAGGAATTAGTGATGCTGAAGTCATGATATCTAAACTCTGTTACACATTAGCTTTACTTCCACTGTATAGATTGCTAAACCCCCTTGTTATTCTCAAACTAATCCTCATTTGTTCTTTTTGTGCACTGATAAAACCATTCATGAGCAATAAAAAGAGAAAAGCCTAGAGGAACCAAGCTGCTTGTATATTATCCACTTTATGAAGACATAAACTGCCTTCCTCTTCTGGTTAATGTCCTGAGATAATTTTTAATGAAGTTCTGAATTTTATTGCACACACACGGTCCTCCTTAATCAGGGCATTGCATGGACAGGATGTCGTTTAAAAAACTGTTTTAAGTGAATACACACTGTGTTTATGTGCACGTGCTGAGACTAATTGTTCCCATGTTACCGTAACATCTCAGTCAGGCTTAGCTTAATCTATAACTCTGAATGATCCTTTAATTGGACAGCTGCCTTACTGCAGGCCAGGAACAACAGCTAGTGTCATCAGATGAGGTCCAAACCAGGAATTATTTTTTTTAATGTATGATAAGTGGAATTTAGATAACATTTAGACTCAATGCACAGATTCATTGGCCCACACCTGCGACAATGACCGTTTGCTCTTATGGATGTGTGCCTGTATGTGTAATCAGTCTCTTATTTCTCTCTGCAAATGGCAGTCTTATTTATCTTCACTAGACTGTTGCGCTGGAGGTTTTGAAGCAAGGCAGATATTAATTTCTGACTGATAGAGATAGATAGTCGTAGTGAGTCATGCAAGATTAACTAAAACACAATTAGAGGTTCAAGCAGAGGTTATGTACTGGCTGGAAGTGAAGTTTATCTATTTCCTTGCAATGCAGGCCCACAAGGTCTCTAAGAACCTAATCGGTACTTTTGCATTAGAACACAGTCTTCACTCACACTTGCAACTGTTCCCACAATCACTCACTGCTGCCTGTTTACCCCCACCCGTGCCTTCGCCAAATCAACACCACATGGCAATGTTGTATATCAAATGTGCACACCAGTTGATTTACTGTATCAGAAGGTTGAGACTGCAGCTGTTTAGATCTGTGATCAGACTCCACTTGATTTTATTTGGACAGAAATGCCAGACATTAAAGAGAAAGGGAAGTGTGCGAGTGTTTCTGGGTGTACAGGCATGATTGGATTTTCTCGATTCATTTAGTTTCACTTTTGGAAACCCAGATATTTGACCTTTTGAGAGTTTGCAAGAAAGCCCTTTTAGTTGTTTTAATTGATCTTGTACAGGAGCCATGCAGATAGGAAGCTGACAAATACCATTATGAATGGGTAATAAATGGAAAATATCTAATGATAGCAGAACCTTAATATGGAAATATAACTTTCCCTCTCATTTCATAACACCCCTCAGATTTTTCTCAGAGCAAAGGCAGTCCAAAGACCTGTCTGTGAAACTAAAAGTCTAATTTTCAGGGTTCTGATGTCTTGTTTTAAAAATGTTAACAAACTACAGTGTGAGGAATCGAATTTCTTTACAGTTTCTTCTTGATGCATGTGTATATTAAATTGTACATATGAAAAGATCTTTGCAAACATCATCTGAAAGCTAGATGATTAATAGAGTTAATCAGTTCCTTACATAAATTTATGTGCAACAAGTAAGATGTTTGGTTGGATTAAAAGCTTGTTTGCACATGGCTAGAGATCAGCTGCTATGGTGCAACAATCAACATGGTGATTACCGTGAAATGTTTGAACTGCTTCTTGGAACTTCAAGTGTGCTGACTACCAGACAAGTAACCCTATCTGTCTTATATCCCAGGGGTGATGTTGCCCAGACTGCATTGCTGCAAAACATGCAGGGCATTAAAACCGTCTTACACAGCACTGCCATCTAGTGGTCATAGTTCAAAAAAGGGGTTATACAACAACAAAAAAAGACAATACTTCAGAAATTATAATGCAAACACCATCAATTTATTGGTATAATACTTAATAATACAGCATTATCATTCTGTTAAATACATATGTACTAAGCCTGTGTGTATCTATAGGCAGGCATTTCACATTCAAGTCCAGGTTCAGTGCAGTAATGACCAAACATCTCTGATTCATCTCAGATTCTCTTGTTCCTAACACTGACATGAACAAGGAGCAGAGGAGAAGAGGAGCTACAGCTCAATAAATTGTTCTATAATCTGTAATAACTTCATTTAGATCTGTTCCGTCACGTCTCCTTTCTTCCTTGTATACATTCGCATCCTCCCATCGTTTTTTAATCAGAAAAAAATAAAATCACCTATTCTCCTGTTTATTTTTAAAGTCAAATACTTTTCTATTTAGTGAGGTTGAATCGCATTGAAAGAGGGGCAGTCTCCCTGAGGTCCTCCTAATTCAGGGTGGCCAATTCATTTTCCCAAAGGGCCACATGAGTAACTGGGACTGTTGTGAAGGGCTGCGCCCCATAAGCGTATACAGAGTTGACATTATTTCCCAGCAGAACTGAGTTTGGCTTATCGGTACAGCCCTCCAAACAGTCTCAGTTTCTCATGTGGCCTGTGGGGAAAATTAGTTGTACACCCCTCCCCTAACTGGTGCTAGCATGCACTGGTTAAGAATGCATGGTGGGTAAGATGTAGAGACAGGCACGGGGGGTGGGGGTTAAATAAGTGATCACTTTAGTGACAGATTGTACAATTGAACTTAGGCTAGGCTAGTTTTGAATCCATCAGGATCATGTTGAGGCTTCTTATCTTGAAAGATAAATAACCAAGCTAACTTAGGATCAGATGCTATTGAGATTGCAAGGTTGCAAGGCAATGCAAAATATATATTATAATGTAAAGGTGGGAAGGAATTGATTAGTTCTTGTCTATGCTTTCTTAAATCTTACAGTACCACACTTTTGGACTTTCTCAAGTGACAGAAAGCTCTTGAAAAAATAGGATCTATTTGAAGAGCTCATCTCAGGTGCTCAGGAGAGTAGCGTAGTTTGGAATCCTGGGTGGGGAAGGCATTCATGCTTTTGTCGGTGAAGCAGCAGTGGTAAGGATCCTGGTGAAGCTTCGTAGACAATCAAAGAGTGTGGCTTCATCCCAGGCTTTTAAAGGAAAAGTTCAGGATTGAAAAGATACTTGGAGTTGTCTCTTTTGATGGGGAAAAGGCATTAGAGGGACTGTTGAGATACACCCTGTTAGTTTGGTGCAGTGTACATGTTTGTGTCTGTGCACCCTAAAGTGCGCCTGAGTGCATGTATAGGTGTGTGTGTGCGTGAGCGAGCTTTTCTTCAAGAGTTCAGGTTAAGTAGCAGCTGTTGTGTCCTTACACAGACACAAATACATCCCATCCGAGTCCACTTCAAGTGTGCACAATGACATCAGACCAGGACCCAGTTCAGGCTCGCTTAAACTTGCAGTTAGCATAGATTAACCCAAAAAGAGTCAGTTCTGTCTCCCTCTGCAGACCAGAGCTTGCAAGATGTTAGAGTCTCAGAGGAAAGGGTTGTGACTGTGTGTTTGTGACTGAGTGCGGGGTGCTGGTCGTGGAGAAAGGGGAAGCAGGGGCTGCGGGAGGTTAGAGGGAAGGTCCAGGAGTCCAGCAGGAGGTTGTGTGAAAGAAGAGGGGAGGATGGGAGGCTGGTGGAGCAGTGGAAGGGGCAGCGACGGGCTGTAGGACAGCATGTGGGGGGGCAGTGGGGACGTGGAGGACGGTCGCATTTGGTTGAGGGTGAGGCGAGGCTGGTCGCAGTGAAAAGGGTTGTTAGGAGATGGTGCGCTCAGACCTGTGAAGACAGAATTGTGCCACTGAAAAACTTAAAACTAACAATATCACAGTAATATTTCTGTATGTAAATTTAAAGTTGTGTTTTACCTGAGAGGAAAGGGTTATTGTGCGTCTTTGTAGGGGGGTTGGGGGGTATCAGAGTGTCTAAATTCACCAATGAGGCCCCCGTAGGTCCCAGAAAAGCCTCTGGAGTTCGACACACACGTGTAGCCGGGGCACTGAGCGGGGGTGCTAGCCGTGACAGGTCAAACATCTCCGGGCTGGCTGAATCTCGTCCGTTTACCAGGGGTTTCACTGGTGGCTCCGTTCCAAATGGGTCCTGCTTGGAGTCTAGACCAGAAAATGGGTCAGACTCTGGTTTTGTCCCAAACAACTCTGCATCTACACAAGGGAGAAAAAAGGATTTTAAAATTAGATTTTGATGAACGATAATATAACATAATGTTAAATGTTGTACAAATGAAAACAAAGCAAAACAAAACGAGGAGTTTCAGTGAGATTTAAACTTTCAGAGCTACAAAATTGTCACGAGAAGTTCAAAACCAATCTCTTGTAGGTAATAAACTACAAGAGCAGAAAAAAGTGCCATGGCATTACTTTGAACGGTACCACCCCAGTGACAAGCCATAGTACCTCTAAAAGTACAAAATATCACAGGTATCGCAGGTATAACAAAGATCATATTGTATGATGTTATTGTTACTACAACCACCCGTGGTACTGTCAGGATTAAGTCTTACAGTAAAGCCCACAGTTCTCTCTTTTATGTACAATAGTACCTGTGGGACTTGCAGGTTGAGGTGAGGACACTGCGGGAATCTCCTGTTTAGGTTTCTCTTCTTCATGTGCAGCGAATGGATCCGTCCCATCAGCATCTGCATGGAAAAATGAGAATCGATGAAAACAGAAGAAGTGCTTATGTTTTTGGATTAAAACAATCAATATATATATGTGTGTGTGCGTGTGTGTACTAGGTTTACATATCTTTGTGGGGACCAAAACTTGGAACTTTACTATACTTGTGGGGACCAACAGCCCTTATGGGGACAAAAACCCGTCCCCACGAGTTTGAAGGCATTTGTGAGAGTGAAAATGTGGTTTTAGTGTCAGGGTTACAATTAGGTTATGGTTAGGGTAAGCGGCTAGGGAAAGCATTATGTCAATTAGATGTCCCCACAAAGATATGAAAACACGACTGTGTGTGTGTGTGTGTCCTAATGAAAGCACCTCCATCTGTTGGGCTGTCCCACGCATGATTGACAGGACTGCAGGAAGCAGGCGCTGCTTCCCATGGGTCTGTGCGTGAGTTGGTACAAGGAGCCCAAGGATTGGATGTGTTGTTGGAGGAGGGAGGGGCTGTCCAGGGGCTACCAATCACAGGAGTGCTTGAGTGGACTGCTGTTAGGGAGAGAAAAGATTCACTTTGAAGCTGCTGTTTTGAATGCACTCTTGCATCACACTGATGTTTGTGTGATGCGTCTGTGATGATCCACCTACCTACAGAGTCCCACGGGTCAGAAGAGACGTTACTGGTGGGTTTAGCAGAGTTCCAAGGGTCACTAGGTGGCAGAGGGGGCTCAGATGAGGATCCAAATATGTCCACTAGATCCAACATGGCAGACTACAAGGAAAGGAAAACATCTCAGGATCAAACATTGTCTTATTTGTTTCCAGGTTTGTGTAACTTAATGAGAAACATTCAAGCACCCAATCCTACTGAGGACAGCCGGAGAACTCACAGAGTCAGTGTGACTGTAAAATCCATTGACAACTGTATTAACACTAATGATTTCACTTTGTATTTAAATGAAGTTAAATGAATTGTCTGAGTAAAACTGTGTTATGTAAATATCTGAGAGTCAAACTGAGTAAGAAACTATTGTACACTGAAAGTACAGAAATGTGCACTTGCTGGTGTTCCAGTTAAGAGTTATTGATCTGTGGCAATTTTCAGCTCTACTGAAATATAATGTTTTTTCTGGGAAGAGAAATCTATTCAGTGTTCCAAAAAAAGACAAACACAGATCTGCTTTTTGGTATTAACTCATGAAAAGAAAAGATCCATGGTATTCACAGAACAATGGCGACTTTCTAAAGTCAGACTGAATCTGCTGCTCTGTTTATTCCCTTACCAATAAAGAGCTTACTGTAGCTCACTTGAAAATGTTTCTTTGCAGTTATGTTTCACTGCTGCTGCTGCTGAAAACACACATTTACAATTGCTATGATAATTTCTGGCGCCCTTCTGAGTTACGCAGTCCATTGCTCTATTACTGTAGAGTATAATTTATTAATAAGATCCACCACAGCATCTGCATCTTGCATCTGGTGTTTGTGGCTTTATGTATGTTGTAATGAGCATACATTATATAATGAAATGAAAATTGCTTGAGGTCATTCAGAAACGGTGTCATCGTTTCATAAATTTCTCAGGTTGTACTGTTTAGAGACCACTCTGCAGCGCAGCAGTTGCAGAAGAGAATCCTACAGGACAGTAAACAGGAAGATATCTACCTACAGAGAAATTTCTATTTCTACTCACAGAAAAGCATCAAATGAAGCTTCTATGTTATCTTTCAGACCCTACCCATGTGGTAAAACTATATCATATTGGGCTGAACCTGCATTGTAATGTTATGTTAAGTGGAAATGTGAGTTAGAACATGGAAACAAACACCTACTTTGTTTTTAATTTAAAAAACTGAAATGGCATAAAAAACACAAGTCATCACTGCCATTTCACACAAATATGACAACATATGATCTACCGCTTGAACTATGATTCCTGACTTTGTAATTCAGTCAAGCTTATTTTCTCACTACTCTTAGTTTTGATTTACCAGTTTTCAGTTTTAATTATTTCAAATATGTTCATATCAGCTTGTTGCATGTGAAAATTGAAAGGTAGCAGACAGAAATGTCAGGTTTATGTGTTTAAATTTCTGCTCCACACAAAGAAGTGAATCACGTAAATCTGTTCTATAGAGCTCAATATTCAACATAATCGGTCACAAAGTGCAGACAGGGCCCCAGTGCAATCACACTGAAAACAGGCTTAAGAGAAAACTTATGTAAGTTTTAATTTTTTTAAGGAGGTAGTTAAAACAAACTGTCTTTTCTAATAAAGTACACTTATATTTAGTACCTTTTATGCTAAACACAAAATCTTAAGATTTTGTCAGTGAAAGAGCCATTTAGAGGTTAACTTTTCCCCTTTTCCCTCTATTTTTCATGTTTTATCTGGCTTTATGTGATGGCATAGCAATGATTTCGACATTACACGACCAGTTACAAGGCTTGGGAACCTTTACATAAGACTGCAGCTGACTCTGATTGGCTTGTTGACAGGCCAATGAGTAAAGGAGCTGATGTGCTACAAGATAAGAAGTATGCTTTCAGGGAAATGTCATGCTGAGCTCAAGGTTAGACACGACAGAGTCATTATCATTCAGCAAGCACCTCTTTCTCTTCTCTCAGCTTTCTATTGTCTCTCTCTCAACACACGATCATTAGGCTGTTTTGTTGTTTATTTTATTTTATTTTTAGGCTTGTTGTCCATCCCTGCCTCGTAGTCTGCAGCCTATATTCAATTTCTTTCTCCAAATGCCTGCCAGCAACCACCTACAAATGCATCCGCCCACCTTTTCATACAAATTCACACTCATGTTCCATGCGTGTACCCACACACATGGCATCCATCGCATGCACACACATTTTTGAACTCACCTCGTGCGTCCCTGACTGGCTCTCTCTCCTGCTCTCATCCAGGGCCTTCTGTAACAGTGACTCGTCTCCTTGGCGACAGCGCTGCTCCTGCAGGGGCGGTATTGTGACATCATCAGCATTACCATCGTGGCAATGAGTGCAGACCCGCACACAAAAACTGGCATTGGTTAAACACTTTTCTGCTGCTTGGCCCAGCAGACCGAACGCGGCACTGGTGGCTGTTTTGCACTGTTGAAATATTTAGTTTACAAAGAGCAGAAGCTGGGTAAGCACAAAGCAGAGAGAAAATCTTCCAAAATTACACATGAGAGTTGAAGCAGTACTTGTATGAAAAATCGTATGAGAAATCTGCACAACGGAGTTCCTGATAAGGCGACGGGTGGTAAAAGCTGGAGAAAAGGAAGTAAAGGGTTAGTGAGATCGCCATTATTCAGGACTGTAACTGCCAAAAATCCAAAATAAAGAAACGCACGAATGAATGAATGACTCAAAATACACTAAATGTGCGAAAACAGTGTTAAAAATAAATGCAAGCGTTAATTAATTTATAAAATGCAACTTAATTGCATTTCTGTTTAAATTTGCTTCCATATTTATTTACATCACAGTAATGCGTCCTAACTCTATTTTCCCTTTAAATTTCCCATTTATTAATTTCATTCCCCGCATCTTGTCAAGTCAATTACGTTCCACTTAATTTTCTGTGTTTTATTTTTGGATAATGTGCTTATTCTTTATTCTCCAAATGAGGGAGCTGTCATGTAAAATGTAAAGTTTGTGCCTGTTGTTTGTGCCTGGCACCAGGTGCACAGCACAAATGACAGCCTCTAGTCAAAGAGACTGGAGGTGCTTAGCTAATGTAGCTGAAAATCATGCTCTCAGTTTGTACCTTTAATGACCAAGAAAATGTATACATTAGAACAAAGACGAATAACTAAAAAAATGCAAACGACAAAAGAAATATCAAATTAATGTTACATTTTAAAAATACCAGGAAAATCTCAGTAAAAGCATATGAGCCATGTCGTCAAATACACAAAAAGACACACAATATTTAATAATTGCTTACTTTAAGCTCTGAGGTGTGTTTCTGTGTGTACCTGCATATGCTCCGTTAGGCTAAGGCTTTGAGCAGTCTGTAGTTCTGTGTCTCCATCTGTCTCTATGGTAACAGGGGAAGGAAGGGCTAGCTGAAGGTGGGCGAATGTTCAAAATGTTTGCAACATTTTCATTTTCATTACTGGAATCATCAAGAGGCACTGAATACCGAGGACTTATTTGTGTGTATATGTGGACAGGAGCTACACCTGAGGACATCCACATTATCATACCGTGCGTGTGTGTGTATGTGTATTGTTGTGTGTTGTTTTACCTTCTGACTCTCCTCCCTGCTCATGGCTAAAGCCAGCTGGAGCTGTAACTCCTCTTCCCCGCTGGTCTGAGGTCGAGCCTGCTCCAGGTCTGAAGCGGCTCGAGGAGATGAGGACGAGGCTGCGGAGGGATTTTGGGAGAATGGAATAAGACTGAGTTAGGAGAAACGATTGATGTGGGGATGAACGAGCAGTTCCAGAAAGACAAGAAGCACACAAAGTATGGGGCTCATTTGAATATTTTCAGGCCTACGCTGCAGTATTGATAATCCATGTGGTTGTCCAAAGTGCTGGGTGACAGCGCAAAAAACATTTAATTAGGGATGCGGCAATGATCCTGAATTTAAATGTGTATTTTTAAGTCTTGATCTATTTATTCACAACTTGCTATCATACAATAGAAGGCGGTCAGTGTTCCAGATAAGTTTACTCACAATACTCACAGTTAAAGGAAGATGGAGAGCCTCTGGAGCGACTGAATTCCTCCCCGTATAGCACAGCCATGCTGGGCTGACTTGTGCGTCTGCCTGGGTGATACGCTGGGGGTATACCTCCATAAACACCTCCACCCCCTCCACTGCCTCCACCAGCCATTCGCTCCTTGGTCTTAAGGGCTTGACTCCTCTCCTGGCGCAGCCGCTCCTCGTCCCGAAGGAGGCAGACCAGTTGGCGTGCTTTTTCCCTTACGTTGGCCCCCTGGTCTCTGCCATCACGATCCACATACTGAAAGTCGCGCAGGGTCTGAACCACACACAAAAGACATCACAGTGAGTTTTTTTAAGTATAAAATGTAGCTAGCTGAACAGACGCAGGGTTGTGGTTAACATGATGTGATCAATAAACAATGATCAATCAGCTCTTTTTGTTTCACTCCAATACCTGAATAGTGAACGCGTTCTCACGGCACTGCTGGGCCACCCTTTCTGATCCTGTCTTCAGCAAGTAATCCAACAGTGTCAGGGCCTGGAGTCAAATCACGATTAGCACATTTATTCCCAAATATTTTTGTAGTCCACATATTGTGCACATTACAACTGACATTTTCATCCAGAAGAACAAAATTTAAAGATGCATGACTGTTATTCAGTGGAGCTAGTGAGTGTCAGTGGATGGCCAACAAGTAGAGAGAAGCTACAGTTTACAAAGTCAGATTAAGCACGAGACTCAACACTCATGTCTTTTCATGAAATCACCTTGTAGACATGTCTCCAGTTCTTGCCGCTGTCATTGAGGCGCTTCCACACCATACCCATGACCTCTGCAAACGCCACCACATTGAAGGTTAAGTCAGCAATCTCTGACATGAGAGACGAGGATGGCCCCCATGGATCGTTTGAGGTGGCCTCGCGAACCTGCACGTTGGCAGCACAGGAATAACATCCATTTATGTTTTACGTCTGAGAGATCTCAAGTGCTTATCTGTATGATGGTCAGCATCTGTATGACTAATAAACAGTGACACTCGAAGAAGATAGCACATTTAACACAATACCTTGATCTCTGCTTCTGAATAGTTGTGTACAATATTCTTCACCTGCCTGCGCAGGGCTGAGGTTGTCATGGTGACAGATGATGGGGAAATATGGAGGGAGAGAAGGCGATAAACAAACGGTCAACGGTTTAAGAATGGGGGAGAAGAGGGAAATGTGGATGGGAGGAGGGGAAGAGTGGGGAGGTAGCTATGCCAGTGAAGGCTCCTCTTTTCTGTCGGGAGTTGTAAGATGCCCCTGTAAGAAAGAAATGAAGATGATATATAAAAAGTATGAACGGTATGACTTTTATGAAGTACTTTTATGTCTTTCTCGATCTGCCCTGGTTGATGCAGAAACATAATGCAGCCCTCGTCTTGGGCTTGTACACATCCAATCATCAAATCTCAAATATGTTATGTTATTTTAGCTGCCTTCCCACATATGCAAGCTGCTTTGCAACCCGCCAAGCTCCTCCCTTGATGCTCTCTCTAATTTACGTAATGCTCTGTTTGTTGTCACTGATGCCTGCTGTATTGTGTGTATAGTGGCGCTACCCACTCTCCTGGTGGTGTGCTTCTCTCCACACATTCAGTGGACCTTTCATGATGATAGATGATGACTTTGAGTGATTTCCAGACCAGATCCAGTTTATATGTTGCACACAGTGGCTGGACATTTGTAAAGCTAGTGGAGCAGTTGCTGCTATTGTTGCATTTGTGTGCTGTTTCCACTGTACTTCCATAGTCAGTGATTTGACTGTTTCATATGTGCTGACTCAATCAGAAATCACCAATAATGTATCAAGAAAACCATCAACAGACTGACGCTGCCCTCTAACTTGACCATCACCACTAAATCAACAAGCTAACTTAAAAGCAATTTCTTTGTTGTCTGCATCAATTAGAGAACAGTGAAATGACAATGTAAACAATGACTGACAGAGCGGTTTCTAGTTTGTGCCCCGTTATGGAGAAGTAGGTCATACTAAAACTCTGGCACTCAGGTGTTTGATGAAGCTACTTGGTAGCTTATATTATTCAGGCCACCGTGCACGGTCTGTGTGCGCGTAGACACACACTTGCAACCCAATTTTCTCTTCCAAATTCGTATTTCACAAAGGACATGGGGGAATTGATCATTAAGGGTTCCTGTGATACATTTCCCTCTGCCAGCGACTATAAGCTTCCACTGACACAGAACGTAATTAACCTACTAAACGAAAGCTGAGCTAGGGTGACCCCCCTAAATTAAATCTCTTTTCATCTGTCTTCAACTCACTAAATTGTCAGATGACAGAAAATATACTTTAAAAAAAATCCCTCTCATGACAAGGTAAACCTTTGAGTTTCTTAGTGTTTGAATACATTGGCCAGATGTGGCAATCAAATATGTATCCTTTGTCTTTGTGCCATAAAGAAACGTGCTGATCAAAGATCCATAACTGGCAGAGAGAGACGAAAACTCTCCACAATACAGATGAGTGTCCATCCCAGTTCAGTGCTGGTAAGAAGATCGCCAGAGGGTTGTCAGCAAACTTCACATATGATCACCTATTTCTGTGTTTATGATAATTATCTTAAGAATATAAGTCAGAAAAAAAAACCGCAACCTGCCTTTACCTGTGTGTGTGTTTTTTTTCTATTTAAATGAGTTGTCATAACAGTATGGATTGTAATACATTTCTGTCAGTGACAACTGTTGACATACATTCATACATTACACATTTTCTTTAGAAATAATTATTAGAAAACACTACAGACATTTTTATTCCTATGTAGTTGATACCCAACTATATGTATCTATGAGGCCAGATGAATAAACTACAATAGTTAAATTAAAGGCACGTCTGAAATACATCACAATAATTTTCTTCTTTTAAATTCAAGGTTCAGACTTTAAAGGGTTGAAACCTTTATAGTCTTGAAAAATCAGAGCCCATCATATTTTAAAGACCTCATAGTATCATGTTATCCCAATGCTTTCAGACTGTAGGCTACTTGTAGTTCCTACAGTTTCTAAAAGTAGGATAGGAGGCAGAGCCTTCAGGTTTCAGGCCTCTCTCTGTTTTTAAGACTAGAATTAAAACTTTGATTAGGGGCGATCGTGGCTCAAGAGTTGGGAGTTCGCCTTGTAATCGGAAGGTTGGCGGTTCGAGCTTGGACAGTCTCGGTCGTTGTGTCCTTGGGCAAGACACTTCACCCGTTGCCTACTGGTGGTGGTCAGAGGGCCCGGTGTCCGGCAGCCTCGCCTCTGTCAGTGCGCCCCAGGGTGGCTGTGGCTACAATGTAGCTTGCCATCGCCAGTGTGTGAATGTGTGCGTGAATGGGTGGATGACTGGTTGTGTAAAGCGCTTTGGGGTCCTTAGGGATTAGTGAAGCGCTATACAAATACAGGCCACTTACCATTTTGGACCAAGATTATAGCTAGGGCTTGATCAGGTGACCAGGAACCATGTTAAAGGTTTTGACTGCCGTAGGACTTCAGTGGATGCACTGAGCTCTTTTTCTACACTCACCACTTTTATTATGTTTACATACCACCGAGGCATGTCATTAAATGTTTGTCTCTACTCACATTTATTCTGTATTTTGTTCTGTCTCACTATGCTCACTTTTACTTTTTTCTTTGCCGTCATCCTCCTACCGGTCACAGCAGAGGACTGCCCCTGTCTCAGCCTGGTTCTGCTGAAAAGGGACTTTTTCCTTCCCACTGTTGCAAACTGCTTGCTCATAGGAGGTCATCTGATTATTGGGGTTTTCTCCTGAATACAGTGGGGTCTTCACCTTACAATAGGTTTTTTGGCTCTTATAAAAGCAGCCAAAAAAACCACAGAACACATAGCCAGATGTGTGTGCCTCCAAGTTTATTATCCCCCTTGTGGCAAATATTTAATGACTAATATTCAGGCTTCATAATTTTGTAATTTATTTAGAATATTATGTAAATTATTCTATCTATGACTGCAATCTCATCAACCCTGTTAATTGTGCTGCTATCTATATTTTGGCCTGGTAACTCTCATAAAAGAGATTATAGATCTAACCGAAATGCATTTTCTGACATAAAAGTTACATAAAAACTTACCAGAAACATATTACCATAAACACTGGTAATAAGCAATTCAGAAAAACAATTTACATTAATTTTAAAATACTCCTTTATACATTTAAGGCTATCAATTCTCTTTCCCTACCATACCTTTCTGATTTGGTACAGATCTCCATCCCATCCCGGTGCCTCAGATCCTTCTCTTCTCTTTTCCTTTCTGTTCCTTGTTCTCGTCTTATTACCACGGGGGGCAGGGCTTTTAGTTGCTCTGCCCCTCGACTTTGGAATTCCATACCCTCTGACCTCTGAAACATCACTTCAATCCCTCTTTTTAAGTCCACCCTCAAAACCCACCTGTTCAAGATAGCATACTCTATATAACTTCTCCATGCTCTTAAACTTTCTTTTATTATTGTGTTTATTTCCTGTTTTTATGCCTGTCTTATTTGCTCTGTACAGTGTCCTTGGGTGTTTTGAAAGGCACTTTTAAATAAAATGTATTATTTATTATTAATTGTCAGACTATAATGTAATACATACTAGACAAAGCACACACATTTTCTTCTAATACTATGATGAAAAACTATTTTTTATAACAGATTGCTGAGCAATGCAATAACAAGGTGTTATATAAGTAAAACACTGTTTAAATAAATATATACACAGCTGGACGTTTTATTATTTGATTCTGAGGTAATGATAGTGAGCAATAGCACACGAGGATAACGATGTAGTGGTTAACACATTTGCTTGGCACGCCAAAGATATTTGGATTGCTTCCAAGTGAAGACACAAATCCCCTTTGGGGTCGCGACAGTAAGGGTATCCAGAGCAAAACTGTATAACTCTGCCAAATCTAGATAGATATTGAAAGATATTGAAACATTTTTGAAACATTTTTTAATAATAGTTGGGTGGTATTAAACATTTTTAATATTTCTAGTATCTCTTTCTGTATCATTTTGGAGGTTAAAAATATTTCAAAAATAGGGTGACACATAATTTGAAAATAAAACAAGATTATATAATTTAGATCATGTCTTCCCTAAGTAGAAATGTACTTCGATTCCAACATATTCTTATATTTAATAATTCTATTAAATAAAAAAAAAAAAATTACATAGTAAGTTGGAACTCCCAGTACAAGGACTGATATGGACACTGACCTACTGGGCAGCTGGACATGCACCTGTAAGTACCATTCAGTAATCCATCCACAAATCTGCTGTGTTTAATTTGAACTTTTGCTGTAGCACAGCAGTACACAAAGACTGAAACAAGTCACAGGATGCCTTTTCCTGTTGAAAAGCCAACATCAGCAGAAGCACAGAGGACATGAGATGCACACAGCAGGGACACAGAGAGCAAAACTCTGAGAGGATGATGAGTCTGAGAGGGACGCGCAAGAGGAAGAGAGGGAGTGAGTGAGAACGAAGGGCACAAAGAAGAAAGTGATGCTCAGCAACTTTACCAGTATCATCTTTCTGCACAATCATCTTCAGCTCACATCCACAAACACACATATGCACCAACAAGCACAGGTTATTGCAGTCTGGTGCTTTCTACTTACATGAGATGTTTTAGACCACAGCTCTTTAAATCAACTTATCTGGAGATTTGAGAGCAGAAACTTCACATTGTAGAAGTAATATTATATCTCTGTGTGTATTCTCAGAGCATGTAAGTGGAAGGAATCCTGGACAAAAGGATGAGCCGAGTGAGAGGAGCTTTCATGAGTCTAACAAATACATTTACCCATTTCTAACTCTGCTATAACATACACCATTTGATTTATATATGAATCCCAATTTTCAAAGAGCAGGGGATTTGTATAGTTTAGTATTTCCCAGATAAGTCTGTACAGCTCACTTCTAATGCACATATCTGATTAAGTCTCAGCACAGGGACAATCTATGAATAACAGCACTTTGGAGGTTTGGTCCATTATTAGATCCATATCCATACAGTATACACGATATCCTAATGACTCATCTGCAGGTACAACTCAAACAAAAGTTCCCTGAGCCTCTCCCTTAAGCCTCTTAAATTGGAACCAGTACCCAGAGTATTCACTTGATTACATCATAAAGTGAATTTGTGATGTTCAGCTCCTGGAGGCGAGAGCTGCATGTATCAGCGATTTTTAAAATGTCAATTAAAATGAACAATTATCTCGTGGAGAAAGAAAATCAAGGATGATTAACTTTGACCATCTGACGCGTCAAATTGCTCAGACACGAACGTCACTCCGTCGACCACGTCTGTAGATGCGCATGCGTGCTGTTGAAACAGGTGAAAACGTCTGTGTTTTTGTGGCTGAATATTAGAGTCCAAGGTTTGGGAATAAACGGCGAAAACTCCTTAAAGCAAGGCTGAGATTGGAGGTCAGATTAAGCATGATCGCGTGGATTAGGGATAAAGACAGCTTCAGATTTATGTAAGCGGAAACGGGCATCATTTCCCCCAGAAAAGTCCCGAGCACTGCAATCAACATTTTTTTCAGGGGGCAAAGGAGAGGGGCCCGTGGTTGGTCTGCATGATGCCCCCCACCCACACACACACTCAAACACACACTCTCAAACACACCCCCTCTTGCGGTGGAAACCCTGTGCGGGCTGCCATGTGAGGCAGCTTCCTGAGGAAAGCCAACTGCTGCTGGAGTTGTCTTCTATCAGAAACGCAACATTATATATAGCATTACATATAGCATCAATTTTTGGACTCACTTAAGAGGAAAGTAATTTTCCAAGAACCTCGGGAAACTATATCCCTCTCCATCATCACCCCTACAGCATGCAGCTTACCATGCCCACTGCTCATCTCTCGCCTTGCCCACTGAGCATCCTCGCCTCTCCGCTTTTCTCCTCTCCCAAGTCCTCAGCGTCGATAATATTCCCCCGAAATAAAACTGACTAAGCAGGGCAACCACAATTATCCTCCAGCGGTGCGCGTTTTGAGGAATCTTTGAAAGGGGGTGTCTGAACGGGGGGCCTGCCCTAGATGACGCGAGCCGCTCGGCCTGACAGTCAGTGGTAAAATCCGCATAGGACAAGGATAAGCCACAGCACACGGCTCTCTCACAGTCTCTCTCACTTCAGGCAGCACCGTCCACACACTCATACAGCACCGGCAAGGCCAGGGACGCATAGCACACACAGCGGTCACGTGGGTGAGCGTAAAAAAAGAGGCGGGGACGGGGGCGCCTCGTTTGCATACTCAGTGGTACGGTTACCTTACTATCATCCACTGATGGGAGTTACAAAGAGTGAATGAGGCAGGTAAATACATACAATACATACATAAAATACTTCAAATTCACTGTGTCAGAGGAATAAAGTGTATTAATTCCACAACAAAATATAGCATACATCCTCTATAACAGGTTTTATTATATATGTTTGCAAATATTCTCCAGAATGCTGTGACTCCCCTCTCACTTCTTATTAATAATGTGTGTCTTTCACATCTTCCATATTAAGCTCATCCATCAGGTCACACAGGTTGTCCACTAGATCCTCCATCAGAGCATAAACCTGTCAGATAGGTAGAGACACATATTTGGTATGAGGAAGACCAAACAGATTAAAGCAATGGCATAAATTCTAACCTAACTACATTTCCTGGGTATGACTCAAGAGTGCTTAAAAATGCAGACTCACACAATTTCTAATCACACAACAGTTTAGTCTTTTCAGCAGACTCTACCTATCGAAATCCCCACTATTAAGAAACACAGGCAGTTTCTAATGCCGTCTAAAACTCCCAAAGTGTTCCAGATATATGATGAGGTCATCATGGTAATTTTCTCAAACTATGGAAACTCTTGTCAAGTACTGAATTTAAACATCAGTGTGGAGTATTTGAAGTCAATTAAATTACATGCCTTGCTGTGCAGAAGCCTCGTGTAAACAGGCATCATCTTCACTACATTTGTTTGTTTAGGAGGCGGTTGAAGGATGCTCTCTGACTCATTTTCTTGGTTTTCCAAGGTTCCCTTTATCTTTGTTGTTTTTCCCTGATGCCCTTTTCCTGTTTCCTTTTCTCTTTCCCCCTTCTTGTCCTGCGGAAAGATAGAGTTAAAATTAATAAGCGAAAGATATCAGTATTGCTTACAGAGAAATAATATTGTTAGCAAATAATTTAAGAATTTAAAAATTGTTTCTGTAATGTTTCTGGACATAAACTTACGAGGAATTTTCCTATCTAAGCATCATAATATATCTAGGCAGCTATCAAAATAATTCTTTACACGCAAGGCACAAGGCTTAAAACCAGCACTGCATGGGCGTGTTCTTCAAGGAAGCACTGTGTTAAAAGCAAATACAATTCTATCGTGAAAATCTCTGCATGGGTTTGGGGACATCAAACTATTGCCAGTGAATACTCTTCATCCCGTTTCTACATCCACAAACATACATGTGGCACACGATTAAAAAATACAATCCACTATATATTGGGATGTTCATGCAGGCTCCACTTATGCTGAACCGAAAATGCATATTTTATACAGGAGTCTTTGTCAGGGAAAGTGCTGCAAGGCAAAACCAGACAGTAGAAGAGTCTGGATGAAACAAGAAGCAACAATGGGAAAACACTTGACAAACACAGTGACTTATCTATTTTGTTTCTGAATGCTGCAGTAAAAACAGCCACGTCCTACTTTTATGAATTGTACATATATATTAAAAAGTGACATAATAAAAGACAGTACATTTTCATATATATATGTTTAAGTCAAATTGCTGAATTTCAGAATCTGACATGTTGTCTTTGAAGTACTTTTAACAGAGGATTTAAACGGCTCGAGAGTCACTGCATTCTGTTTTGCAGACCTGTGGAAATGAGGCCATGCAATGAGTTGAAACGGCTTGTCCAGTTCAGAACGACTGACAAGAACGATTTCATGTCATGTTGTACACTGGATGCCCTGTCCTTTTTGAGTTAATGTATAGCTGCCACAGATGGCTTGGACTCACACCCTGGGCACACAGTTGGTGAGCAGGTGCACATTTTCACACAGTGTTCTGTTACCATGGTACCCTGCGAGTAATACGCTGCACCTTACCTATGACTCAACCGTCATACAGAGCAGAAAATCACTCAGCAAAATATGTAGTCACACAGACAAAGCCGTGCTTCTAATCTAATACTTCATCACTCAAGCTCATAATTTGTGAATAGGACTGGTTATAATGAGGTAGGATGCATTGTGGATAGATGCAAAAACAACAACAACAACAAAAAAAAACTATCAAATGCATTAGAATTAGTACTGAATAAAATTTTTGCTGAATATATTAACCAATTTGCCAAAGCACGAATGGCCAGTACCATGTTTTGCTTATCCATTATAATAATCTCTCTAGGAAGCAAAACACTAAATAGAGCCATTTCACATTCTGTATTACTAGTTTTTTAGTGGTAAGACAGAATGTGGATGGAGACAAAATGAATGTACCATAAAGATGCTTCCAGCAGGCAACTATAGAAATGGTTAAAATGTTTTCCTTACTTAAAATAAAGCACTGTAAACCAAACACACATACTATGACACATATAAAAAGTATTTTTAGGAAATTACCCTATAGAACAGAAAACTGCAGGTGTCTGTATTACTGACAACAAGCAGTCAGTAGTAACAACAAAACAGGCATCTGTTGCATGACTGATGAATGAATGAAGAGCTGACAGCTTGTCTGAAGTGGTGAAGGTGACTCATGTGTGTATCAGCTCAAGTAATGTGTCATATCTTACAAAATGACACTTTATTCATGATCACAAACAAAAACCTTTGAATAAAGGTTCAGCCACACACACACACACACACACACACACACACACACACACACACACACACACACACACACACACACACACACACACACTCCTGCACAATACCTCTCACTTTTGCATTCTCCTGCTGAAATACAATTTTTTCTCACCTCTACTTTTTTGTTAGTTGTTGGCATCTTGTCTTTTTTTAAATTTGGATCTCGCTCCATTAGTTTCCTCAATAGCAGCTTCACTGACCTTTATATCACTCTTGATATAAAAGTTAGTGAAATCTATGCTTAATGGCACACTAGTATGCAAAACAAAAATAAATATATACATATACATGTCTGTGGTCCTGCCAAAGTACTTGTATTTCCCCAGCATCAGTGATTATAAGTTTATCCTCTTTATCAGTCCATGCTTCTTTCTCTGGAAGGCCCAGCAGGTTCTGCAGCCACATGGCCTCAGCAGTCATTCTGTCCAGCAGTTTTCTCCACAGCTGCCGCCTGCAGGGGGCACCACACACCAACATAAGCTGAAGGGTTGTTGCACAGAGGCAGAGTATAGAACATTGGTATGTGTACAACAGAGAAACACATTAAGAAACTACTCCTAGATTACTACTCAGAAGTTAATGAATTCACCCTAAGGTGCCAGCTGTTAGGGGATGATTCAGTCCAGAAGGTTCAGAAAGCTGCAAATACAGAGAGTTGAGTTGGGCCAGGCCTTCTTCTCTTGTGAGGGAGCCCTGGGATGACTCTTCATCAGGTAGAGACAACACAGTCTTAAATATGTGGTAAGAAAAACAAACACACTAATATGATGTCTTTTATCATCAACACCATATGAAATCTCACCTATATGTATTATAAAAAGACTAAATTTACTGCTTTTCATTGTAGTGTCAGGTTTCATGTCACTACTAGATAATGTGTATACCTGTCGGAGAGTATCAACAGAGTAGTCCCAGGTGCTTCCTTGATCCAGTTTTTGCCACAGTGCCTTCAGGCCCTCCACTGGCACATCCCGGTACTGCAACTAAAATCATAGAACGTGTTCACCAGTCTGAAGCAGTTTATGTGAGGTGTATGCGCCTGTGCACACAAAAGAAATTACTGCCACAAAACCTGAAGGTTATCACCATCAACAGTCACCCTTAAAAATGATGGATGTCATCATTTTTATTTATTCTTATGGCAAAGGAAAGAGATCAATATAAAACATGGCCATGTGAAAGGCCCTAAGAAGAACAATCACCATCTGGTAATAACTGACATGACTTAATGAGAAAAGTCTTCTAATATTTCAAATTAGAATAATCTTTAAAAGTAAACATTTTTATCCAAATGACTGCTTACAGCTTACTGTCTGTTATTAAACATAATGTCCCATGTCCATTGAGAATTATTTTAGGAGGCCATCATGCTCTATATTTACTGGAAAGTCTAATCAGCCTCCTAATTAGCCCAGTTAAAGCTTGGTTTCTATTGTAGTGCTCGGGGAAGACAAACCATATTGCATAGTACAGAGGCAACAGTGGATGGTTCTATATATTAGTGGTTATGATATATTATTAGTTAATGACCTGCCATAAATAATGCAATTACTTGGTGCTGAATGAATAGGGACAAAGACAGAATATAGGATGAGGAGGGGAAGTCATAACAAGCTAATCATACTGTTGCACACACAGTGAATTTTCAAATAGAAGAACACATTAGCGGGTCAGCTCACACTGAATCAGGTGGCGTGACTAAGATTGAGACTGAACAATACGAACAAAAACACTCTAAAAGAAAAATGTGTCATGCATTAGTGCTACATGAAACTGGGCCACCCTGCTGCACAATGAGCAATGTTTTTCCCACTATGTATCAAAAAAAGGAAAGAGTTAAAAATGTCAAAGTCATCTACTCTCTATGGCCTATGCTGAGGTCCTAATATTGATTTGAACTAAAAAAAATTATAATTAAAAAAAGTTTAACTGAGATACACTAAAAATATAGCTTCTTTCTGCGCATATGTTCCACCTTTGGGTTTCTGCTCAGAAACAGTTGCTCTGTAGTGATGTAGAGCTCTGCAGGTGAGCTTGGTCTTTCTGGACTGTGGACCTGGTAGAGCACCTCATAGACAATCGACCGGCAGATCTTTTCCTGAACTACCTTTTCCAGTTTTGTCTGTTTGTCCACAAACAAACACAGAAAAAAGAGGAAAGATTATTTGTGTTAAGAGAAATACCAGTGCTATCTCTTTATTTGTGTTTTTATCTCACTTTCGTGGACTCAGCTGAATAGTAAAACTACCTCTATGAAAAGCCTCTCATCTGCAGTTCTGTCTTGGTACAGAGATATTCCCCTTAAGACAACTTGCATGGAGGCTCCTTGCAGCAGCACAGGATGTGTGCTGAGCTGCCAAATTTCTGTTTTGATGACTGGCTTCTCTGACTTAAATAGAAACTCCACTCGCTGGGTCTCACCTGGAAGAATGACACCTACAGGGAACAGAAAGCAACAGAGAAAACAGAAAGCTCGGTTGAGTGATGGTTCAATAGACAAGCGGTGTATGACGTACAAATGTTGGCGGCAGGTGTTCGGATCATGTTTGTGTGGTTACCAGAGGAGGCATTAAAGTAGAAGTGCACTTTCTGTGTTTGCAAACCCAGATTAGGAAAATTGTATGGCTTGGGAAGCTGCTGCCAGCTGTAGAAGATGACAGTGCTGCCCTCATTATGTAGGTCCAGGTGGGATGTGACTATTTCTCCAGTCAGGGCTTCAAAGAATATTGTAGCACTAATTCCTACTTCTCCCTGATAAGTGAGCATTGGAGAAAGAAAAGCAATTAAGTGTTAAATGTCAAAGGTATCAAACAGAATATGTCATTACATTGCGTGTTTTTATATACCTGTGCATGTGTTATTTGTGTGCTGAAGATACAATCAGATTTGTGCCAAAGTCGCCTGCAGCCCATGCATTATCATACAAACTGCATTATTAATTAAACATGGTTTTTAAAAGTCAAAACTCATGTAACAACCCATATAAAAAAGTGGTTATTAAGGGACAATTGTCAACAAAACTGCTGTTTTTCTCATTAAAGTCTAACTGTATAGGGAGGACTACAAGACCCTTAATGCAAGTACTCTACATAAACTGTTTCCATCCTATCAGTATTTGGAGAAGCAAGAAAAGTGGCTTATTCTGTTGAATTTATCAATATAATATACAGACTTTTCAGAAAAAACTGAATAGGCACCTGTTCCTCTCTCTCGCTCTCTCTAAGGTAAGGAATTTATTCTGTACCTGCTTTGAGAGAGAGTTTCCAGTCCAGGTAGCAACCTGACCACAGAATCTCAAGGTAGGCACATCTAAGTGAACATCTTCATGCTGTGCCAGTGGATCACTGTATAAGACAATCACAAAGCAGAATAACTAAGACTACATTTAATGTAAGTCAGTTATTGCTAAAAAATATTTTGTTTGAGGACAGCTTAATTCCAGACCAGCATTATGTGCATATACACTTGATATTCAGTCCCACCATTAGCCATTAAAAGGTGAAGATATTTCCTCCTTACATTGTTTGGCTATACTGTAAAATTATTTTTAGACAGAGCAAAAAAGAATTACACTTTGACAAAATAGGAAGTGTAGCAGATGTTATAAACACTGTAATTTTGTAAAAGACGCTGGCAGAGATTAAAAAAAGAAAAGAATGGTTGGATCAGAAGCGAGACGCAAAAAAAGCTCTTCTGTTCACATAATGAAAGGAGGTATGGGGGAGCTATTTAATGCAGCAATAATTACATAATTAGAAAATACTGATCAATCATAAAGGCCTCATAAAATGTAGTACACTAAATTATTTAGAGGGCAGTTTTTTTTTAATTATACAATTTACTTCTTAATATTTGTGAACTCGTAAATATAAAATAGAGATGATACAAAATACAACCTTTGTGAAACACTGTTTTATGTTCAGTTCTGTCTTGCCTTAATAGTCACCTCACTTCACATTATGAAGACTGACTAAAAACTGTGTGGATACATAGTCTGATGTATGTATTAGCTATGCATACTCTCACAACAGATTCTTATTTCATAAACACTTTACTTCATTTTTGTGCATATCTGTGCACGATATGTCACCTGGTCCTAGGTTCTAGTGAGTGGAGAGCTGTGTATTTACAGCCAAGGATCTAAACAACATGACCTTTTCTTTTTTGTCCAGCTAGCAAACAGGAAATTGCATCACAACCAAAAACTGAAAACAATATACAACATAATTACATATTACTGACAACTGTTCGGTGTAAATGTAGTCTGGCTGACACCAACTGAGTTGGGTTTCTTAATAACTTCAAATAATGTGATGCACCTTCACCGACACAGCCCTGACCTTCAGTGGGCAGCTTATGAAAGGATATACTCTCAGTCCTTGAGTCGTTCCCCGTGTAAACTATAGGGGCCATTCCCTAAGAAGCCACACTCATACTCTTCTTCTCAATCATGAAATGTAGCTTTGCAGCAAAACAAATCTGACAACATACAGTATTGAAAAGCCAATTACACAATGTGTGTTTTTAATACATGTTATGTAACTTCAACACACTCTGGACAAATGAGTCATGTTACAATACTGTATAATTGCTTTTCTGCAACACTGTGACAATAACAATACCCAGGCTGATATCAACTATCCAAGAACCAACCATGGTTCTAATGAAGGTTCTAATAATGAAGTGGTTCCATTATTTACATCAAGGCTTAACACTTCATTTAACAGTGACTCAATTACATTTTAGACACAATGAACTCTTAGTGCTCTGCACATAGGGATAGCATTTTGCCTAATTTTGATATTAACAGTAGAAAAATCTGGCATGGTATGGAAAACGTATGGAAAACATTTAATTAATCATCAAGCAGCAAAAAGCAGTTATTTCTTACAGGTTCTGCTTGCTCTCCATCTCTTCTTCTTCGTTCTCTAATGAAGGACTGTAGGATGGTTTGCCAGAGCCAATCACTACCAGTTCACTGATGTCCTGTAATAGACAGATAGACAACAGAGTGGTACTTTGGAAGGTAGGGGTTAATTATGTACGATAACTAACGTTCTGGTTCTTGTTACTGACACCCTAAGTTCGTTTCACTCCAACAGATATGGCCAATTATGTCCTGTCAGGCAGAAAGGTGACAGTCAGGTGGTGACAAACCCTTCAGCTTTAGAATATCAGGTTTTGTGGAGCACAATGTCCGTTGTCATTGACCATACTGAAGGATATATAATTATTTTGCTATTGGTCTGCTACTTTCTGACCCACACAGAAAGGGCAGAGGACAAACAAAAATTGCTAATGTATTGTTTTCATCCTGGTTAATTTTTTTCCATAGGCTTGGCGTTTCTTTCACTCTCTTACCCACATCTCGATTTTTTTTTCATGCTTTCAGAACAAGCAGTTTCTGTTTGCCACAAGGTACTCCAGACCCTAAATCACCTGAGCATCACATTAGCCACCAGCCTGACAGAACACAGTGCAACCATTTTCTCTAATTTTATCGTTGCACAATTGGTGTGCGTGCGAAAGATGGGGGAGGACAATAAAACATAGGGGGAATGTACCAGCTGAGACCACCAATAAATAAATAAATAATTAAAAAGATGTCATTTGAATAAACCTTCCAATATTCAGCACCTGCTACTTTAAGCTAATAAGATTAAATGGGAACTGGCTGTGAAGAGAAGCACATTTTTATTTAGGTGTTTACCCCAGAACCTCCAGCCTGCACTGATGAAGTAATTATAATGCAGAGAGAGAGGTAAGGCATGTTCAGTCCCTTTTCTTGGGTTCTGTTAGTTCACAGGTCTCAATAGTTCTACCCTATGACAGGACACGCTTCAGATTTCATAATCGTACCTTTTCTGTGTTTGCATATATGTCAACAACTGTTAGGGTTTATGGAAGGGCCACCCAGCTTAATTAATCTTATTACACGAGTGCACTGAATATGTACTTATATAAAATGTTTCACTGTATATTTGCAATACGAGAACAGTTTTTGCGTGTAGGTGTGCTTATGCCCTCGAAGCTGCAGGCTTATGTGGATTTGAGTGGATGTATGAGTACATGTGCTTGTCAGCCTCGTTCACATACTGCAGTTTGTTCCTTGTTCAGAAAACAAGGACAGTGTGCCCAATGCTGGATGATCACAAGCTGTTTGTGAAGATAGAGACTGATTATGATGAGCTAGCAGCACCTGTAGCTTGAGACAGAGTGTCCTGAGGGAGTGAGCAGCTTTTCTGAGGATAGAGTTGTCCAATAATGAAGCTTTCTTACAAAAAAACAAAAAACTAAATGCAATGATAAACTGTACTATGCATATCAAATTAGTTTCCTACACAGCGCATAGTGATATTACTGTCCAAGTCCAACTTTTCAGCTTTTTCTTGCACAGTGTTTACTGTGACTTGGATTGTGGTTTAGATTTTAGATATAATCAGAGGTTTTCAGGAGTGGGTTCTACAACATCGGTATTGGTGCACAATATTATACTGGAAAATATGTTGGAGGCAACTAAGGGTGCTGCACAAGATCCTATATACTACATATACTATACACTATGCTACTATCATAAAGGAGCTGTTTGATTTAATAAAGAAAGCTATAAGATGATGACAGAGTGATTTGTCATAAAACATTTTAATGTGGAAATGTGGTATATCTAATTAAGACTACTGGAATTTTGAGGAAATATTTATAGAGAAAAGAGTTCAACAACCAGGCGGGTTGTGTTTGTAGAGTAACTAGTCCTAAATCCACCTAAAGTGAATGAGATAGTTGCTGCCTTCAGGAGAACCAGGAAAATGACTTCTCCCCACACTATGTAAATGGTGAGGGGGTAGAAAGGTTCAGTGACATCAAATGCCTGGGTCACAACATCACAAAGGATTTGGTGGGGACCATTAACACCTCCCTTCTAGCAAAGAAAGCTCAGCATAGGCTTTTCTTATCGAGAAAGCTTAAAAAGCTGAACTCCCACCTCATATATTAGTGAATTTCTACAGGTACACAAAAGAGAGCACTCTGCACTACTGTGTCGCAGTGTGGTACAGCAGCTGCACTGCAGAGACAGCACTGCTGCACTGTTAGCAACATTATCAAAGACTCAGTGCACCCTGGACACAGATTGTCCTCCTCCCATCAGGTAAAAGATACAGGATCATCAGAACATACACTAAATGAGCGAGGAACAGCTTTTCCCCCATAGCTGGGGAAGTCCTCTTCCACCCTATCCTATGGAGTGTTTTGTCTTATTGGTTAAAAGATTTAATTGATATTTTTCATTACTGGTTTGTTTATGTCCATGTCCTGTAAAACCTCCTTAATTAGCTGGCGCTGATGCTGCAGGTACGTGCTCTGGCTCCAAGTTCGTGAAGCTGGCCGTAGAGTCTCAGCACAAATGATTCCTGGAACAAAAAAATGAATTTCAGTTTTACAGACTGAATTTGCTCATGTGTAGGAGTTTCCTGCTCTCCCAACTGAACGATCATTCTGCATTTACATGCTTGTTTTGTTTGTTTGTATGCAACCACTTAACAAACATTTTATGATGTGAGGGCTTTCTTTCTCTTATCCCAATCGTAATTATTACAAGAAAACTGTCCTTTCATAAATCCTTTTTTGACTTGGGAAAATGCAATTTCATGCGAATAAACAATGAGAAAAACTGCATCAAAACAGGGGCTTAGGGGTAAAAATTGGAATATAGCATAGGTGTCTGTGATTACCTGATTCCTGGCATATCCTCTGTGGTTGTCCCATCTGTGTGATAGGTTTTTGTCTGCCCCACTCGGTCTGAGTCAGAGTGGCTGTAATACCGCTCATTTCATCTCCATAACGCTGTGGGAGACTCCAAAACTCACTGCCCACACGATAACCCTAGAGAAGTTAAAGAACAGCTTTAGAGATTTTAGTCACTGGAGAACTACCAAAAAAAACAAAACAAAAAAAAACAAACCCAACAATCTGATGGATGACTAAAGACAGAGTAGACCGGCAAAAGCAAATATGTGTCATACATATCCTGAGTGGATGAGTGGCATGACTCGGTTTAGAAATTCCCTCTGCTCCTGAGTTTCTCTATAATGGTTGGCTTGATTCATCAGGAGTTTTTCGACTGGCCTATGGAGCAAATCTTGACACCATTGAAAGAGAGACAAGACATTAATGCAGACTTAGGAAATTTGCATTTGCTTCTAATGAGAGATTTGTGGGTAAAGGCTCTAATAATGATGCACAGTTTATCTCTTTTCGGTGCAGGCTGTTGTAGTCTCTAATCAGCTCACCTGATAAGACGTCCTGCTGTTGTCTCCGATGTCTCACATGTTTGTCCCAATTCTGTAAGGCATTACCCTGGATGTTTCTTTGGCTTGAAAGAGTTTCTGTTTCTACAGCATCCGAGGGACTCCTTTCTTTGGCCTCACATAGAGGATTTCCTAGGGAATTTGGTATTCGCTTCACCAACTGGTTGGCAATGGGAAAGGTTAGTAACACAGTGAAGTCAAAGAATTACAGTTGTATTTGTTCATCTACAGAAACTGGAACATTTAAAAAATACCTCTGTCTCCCCTTTAGCCTCTAGATAACTTCTGTAATCCTCTAAGCTACCCAGGATGGTGTGTGGAAGAATCATCCCATGCTCATCAAACCGAACCCCCATTGATCCTGAGTGGAAAGGACAGGGACAAAAAAAGAAAAGTTGCATATCACAAACAGGATATATTTAGTTTCATCTAATATCCAACATAATAATCTATTTGTCCATGAGAGCAAAAGAAAACAACTGACCTCTGAAGTCGAGAAGCTGGCAGTCAGAATCCAAATTCTCTTGCTTCCTAGCTCTCACTTCATCATCTGCTGATGTTTTACTTACATGTGCCATAAGCTCTTGTTTCTGATGGCTCTTTGGTATCTTCAGCATACAAAGCTGTAGTCATAATATACCAAGTTAAACATTTAAGTGGCATCAAGGAGAATTTAGATTAAAACAAAAGTTTCGCTAATGAGCTGTTAATACCGTCTATATTGATGAAGTAAATTTACTTTATTGAGCTTCTGTGGATACATGGTAAGAGCCCCGTTGCAGCTTCTTGGTCCCTGAGAAGAGGAAATTAAAAACGAGTTGTTATGACACTGTGTTTTCTGGCTAATTTAACAGGCAAATTAAAATGTGCCATGTTTTATTGTGATTCCACAATTGAAGGCTTTAAAATGTAAAAACAGATTGTATTTCACTGTACATAAAGTCCAATGCTCACATGTACACATGCTGATACAAAGAGTGCCTTGGAACACTGACATGGTTATGCAACACTGCTAATTTGTCCTTATCCAACAGTTCCTTATTATAGTTTCCATGGCCACAACAATAATTAGTTTCTGGCTTTTGTAAGTGTTTTCTTCCTTTTTTTCAATTCTTCTGATCACAGGTTCAATACAGTTTTCAAATGGCTTTTGATGAGAACCAAAAGATGGCCTTGTCCTTTGAGGAAAGAATCTGCTGCAGTGCTTTTACACATGTTTGGAAACCAAAAGTTACTGATGCTGACACATATTCTGACTGAGATTTTGTGTTTTTATCTCTCTAATTTAAAGCTTTACATGACTTTATATTGCTCCTTTGTATTTCAAATGCATATCTTGAGCTCTCAATAGTCTAGATCCGATTAAAATCAAGTACACAAATATAAGACATAATAAAGAAATACTATGGTTTATGTTTATCCTGGCTGAAATCTCACTGGTAAATCACAACCTTACCAACAAAAGGGGAAAAAACAGGTCGAAAAAAGTTAACAGACCGAAGTTGAGAATTATTTATGTGTACTTAATTGTAATCCTAGTTTAGTTTGGATCTGCTCTCTATGTGTCGAAGCTAGGTTTTTTTGATTTTACAGAACTGCACAGGAATGCAGGAGAGACATGTGCGAGAAGAACAGTAAACTATTTCCTTGACTTTGTTTATCTGTATTATTTTTACAAAAGTAAAAAGTCTACGTATTTCCTCCGCCACAGTACAGAAAGGTACATGTAGCTACATACATATGATAAACTATCCACAATCACCAGTGAAAGCACTGACAGGTGGAGAAGTCAAACAGCGACACAAATTTAGCTTGACATAATAGAAAAGAGGAAGAAGCAGACAGAGGTGAATACTGATACAGAGGGGTTGTAGGTCACCCGAATAACTTCAAGTTCTTAACTCTTTCTTCGGTAACTTACCGCAGCGCATTTTCCCTTTTATACAGTAGCGCTAGAGAGGCAATGCAGCATTAGCAAAGCTAAAGCTCCAGTTTGGTGTACAGTAACCATGGCAACAGACGCCCTAACTTACGTTGCGCAACGCGTCGCTACACAGACACGAGAAAGCAAACTATTAGAGTTATATTTAATATTAGTGGAGGGAATAAAAGTTTTTTTCCCTTTATCTTGCTATATTATTTACTGATCTATTCAGATTTTTTTTTAATGTTTAACCTACGTATTGTTTTTAATTTCCTCTACACCTTTTATTGTATCCCCATTCCTTATTTTATTTAACTATATTTTGTGTTTTGATTAATTAAAATATTAATTGATTTAATTAAAAATGTAATTAATTAAAATCAAATCACTGCACTGCTCTATTAGCAGCAAACAACACAAATTAGCTGCTAATTAACTCTTCTTTTCTTTTCTTTTCTTTTCGTTTCTTTCTCTTTGGTAGTCTCCCATATCATGTAGAAAAGACTAATGCATTAAGTAGGTCGAGTTTTCTCTGCTTGGTTGCACATCCTATTTCATCTTCTTCTTTCTAAACAAGGAGTTCTCTTGGAGAACACAACGAGCGTTCCTGTCAATCAGCATGACGTCATCAAACCACGGGGCTGTGATATCTATATAAAGACAAGTGACATCAGCCGCCCAACCAAACACACGCTTGAGCAGCTCCATAAAACGGCAGATCGTTGATTCTATCTAGCTGCAACAGCGCGGAGTCAGCGTCCGGAACCATCCTAAAAAGATGGAAATGGGTAGCATCTCTACCGCCACATCACCCACCCCCGTCACAGTTTCCCACCAGATCAAACGCTCTACAAGAGAAAACCCTCAGTTTCGTGGTAATATGGAAGGGCAGTGCGCTGGTTCATCAAAAGTTTTACTGGCTTACAAAAACGCATCGCAGCACTTGAATTCGTCTGGAATCAAAGCGGGCTTGGGCATACTTAAAGTCGCTACCTCCCAATGGAAACAGGAAAAAAAGACGCTTTCAGGAGCAGCAGTAAGGCAAATGTCCGCTGCCAACAACAGCCACCCTTGCAAGAGATCCCCACTTGATCAGCTGGCAGCTCTGGTTCTCCATGGTCAAACCCGGCATCGCCAGATTAGTCAGGGGCACCCACAAGATCCTCTTTACTTAACCAAGCCACAGAACTCTAAGCGCATCGTAGTTCTTGGTGCTCCACGGGTCGGAAAGACCTCAATCCTAAGAAGATACATGATAGACGGATTTGTGGAGGAGTACAAGCCCACCTCCGAGGATTTCCTAAGGAAACTGTTTCGCATCCGCGGGGAGAGCTACCAAATTGACATCCTGGATGCATCCCGGGAACGGGACTTCCCAGCCAAGCGGCGACTGTCTATCCTCACTGGTACGTATTTTCTCGGTTATAATCTCTGTTCTGCTAAAAATAAACAATTAAAAAATGTCTGTATGTGTTTGTTGAATAAGAATAAAGATTTTGGATGTGAAACTGTATGCGCAATGTGTAAAACTCTGTCTTAAAAAAAAACTTGTGTTTTGTTTTTCTTCTATAGGGGACATTTTTCTTCTAGTATTCAGTTTAGATGATCGGAGCTCTTTCGAAGAGGTGTGCGCACTGCGAAAGGAAATTCTGGCTGCTAAATCCAAGCTCATCAGATCCACTGTGCCAGAGCATTGCGCACAGCCACAGGTTCCTCTGGTGGTCTGCGCCAACAAGGTGGATCTCCAGGAATCCGAGAGAGAAATAACTAAGGCAGAGATTCTCCAAGCCCTCGGGGATGACTGCGCCTATTTTGAAACGTCTGCAAAGGAGAGCACTAATCTCGAACAAGTATTCGAGACTTTGGCAAAGCGAGGTGGGCTTCCGACCGAAACTGGCCCGTCGCAACACCGCAAAGTCTCTCTCCGCTCATATCAGGCAATGCGGAGCGGCCGTGTAGCGGGGAGGGGGAAGCAGGTCTCTGATAGAGATGTTCCCTGCGGCACACTGTACCCACTGGCCCGGCGACCGAGTTTTACCACTGACCTTCGTCAGGTTATTGGACCACATACGACAAGGAAGCCCGGCAAAGGACTGGAGAAATGTTATATTCAGTGAGAGACACACAAACTATGAGAAGAAACACAGAGCGAATAACACAGTTCATAAAGCACCAATATTTATTTAAAAATAATAATAATGCCTTATTGTGGGTTTACATGTACTTGAAATGTTTTTGAAATAAAATATTTTTAATATTATAGTGTGTTCTTTTTTTCTTTCTGAGTATGGACAAAGTAGGAGGAGGCTGAGTCAGTACCTTGACTATTTGATTATTGTATGACTGTTTCATAATCTATGTTCAGAAATCTATTAGATGGCAACTCTTTTTCCTCACCCACGCTTGTTTTTGCTTCCTGTGAGTCTCTCTGTGTGTAATACTGGATTCGTGATTGCCAGCAGTCCACAATCTGAATCCCACACATCCCAAACAACCAGCTTAAAGGTTTCCAGTTGGCATACACTTTCCTCATCCTACATCATACCCTATAAATTATTCCTAATATAAGCCTACCACTCAAGGGCTTCTATGAACTCAACTATTTAGCTTTCACTTGCATGGTTGTTCTTCATTTTTTATATTTTGAAGCTGAAGACGTCTCCCTTCAAACAACAGGCTTTGAGTCACAGATTCCAAAGCTACTGAGGTGTTTTTTTAAAAGAAGCGATACATGACATATTTTGCTAGGTTGATGCCAATAAGAAAGCAACCTTGCAAAGATTTATCTCTGGGTTCTTTATGTGTGCACTCGGAGAACGCTTTTCACTTCTCATGCCGGAAATATGTGTTTCCATGGGCACTGCTTTTGAGTTTATTGAGCTGCAGCTAACAGATGACTCAGGTTTTACATTCAGGTGATCCTAACCTTGCAGGGGTTTATTTTCCTGTGCGCTCATTTGTAACAAGCAAAGTAAAACACTGCTTTTCATGTCCATTGATAAAAGCATTAATAACACCCTTCCAACAACATCATGTAAAAATAGTGATTGAAATGTGAACTCTCAAACTTCTTTTAATCTTGATAATCACAGTAATGTTCTGTATGCGGTTTTCTCCCAAAAAAAAAAAAAAAAAGGAAAAAAAAGAAAAAGAATATTGGGCTCCATTCTGAAATTTGTGTTGTGAGTGTGTGAGTCATGATGCCTGAAAGCCTCAGAACAATGTCTGAACCAAAGAGATACAGACGGTTTGACACATCTGGGAGAAACACATATAGAACAGATAAAGAGAATCAGGTTATTATGGGCTAAAATGTTGATTCAGTGGGTTAATGAAATGCATAATCAAGTGACAAAAAGTTTTATTGCAATGTATTGCGTTCCCCCCATCCACATTTTATTCACAACAGTGCATAGAAAACAGATCAAATGTTTCCAGGTGGTGAATGTTATGGTCTGCAGGTAGGCCAGTTCAGAACACAGACTCTTCTAATACAAACCCATATTGTTGTAACAGAGGCAGTATGTGGTTTAGCGGTCTTGCTAAAATATAAACGGCTTTTCCTGAAAAAGATGTCATCTAGATGTGAGCATATGTTGCTCTAAAACCTGCAAATGCCTTTCAGCACCTTTCATCTAGATGTATGAATGACCAATCTTACAGACATTAATGCCCCCCCCATAAATTTAGAGATGGATTTCAAATTTTGATGCATATGACCAATTTGCCTCATCTTCCACTTTGCCTCAGTCCATTTAAAATGAGCTTTGGCCGCGAGAGACTGCGGCTTTCTGAATCAGATTCACATGTTGCTTCTTCTTTTCACAATTAAAGCTTTACCCTGTATTTGTGGATGGCACGTCAAACTGTCTTCACAGATGATGAAAGTGCTGCTGAGACCATGCAGTGATTACCATGACAGAATCATCCCTGTTTTTACTACATTTTTAACCGAGGGAGTGAAGATCACAGGTATCCAACAGTGATTTATGGTCTTGTCCTTAGCGCACAGAGATTTCTCCAGATTCTGAGAATCTATATCTGAGAATTTGATGACATCATGTATTGCAGATGATTAAATACTGAAAGAAAGATATTAAAAGTCTTCACAATGTTACATTAAGGAAATTGTTTCACAATTTATAAACACAAATTGATGAACCAATACTCATCTTTACTTCTGTAAAACTGCCTCTTCAGTCTCCAACCTTTTCTTGACCCTCCCAGTTTTTTGTTCAAAATGTCCAAAATGAGCTAATATTTCCAGGCAATAATAAAATGTCTCGGTGTAATCATTTAATATGGTTTACTGTGAGTAAAATGTAGGTTTATGAGACATGCATGTCGTCGTTTTCACAGCTTTCGAAGCTGCAAGTTAAATTCTTTAACTGCTTGCTGAAAGGTATTCATTCACAACTACCACCAGAGAATAGTGTATCATTTTCATTACCTATATTTAAAAAAAAAAAAAATATATATATATATATATATATATATATATATAGGTGATGAATATATTTTTAAAACCTGCAAATATGACTGTTCATTTGTAAATAAACAGTCATATTTACAAATGACTGTTTGCTTAAGACCTGACTCTTGTTTTTATTTATTTTTGTTTGTTCTTTTATTTTGCAGTTGTGAGGCTGTGGCTCAGGAGATAAAGCTGGTTGTATTGCACTGAATGGTTGGAGCCCCCGCTTTTCCAACCCAAGTGTCAAAGTGTCCTTGGGCAAGATGACAGGTAAAAAGCGTAGGATAAAGCGCTGTGTGACTGGGTGGATGCAGATTGTAGTCTAAACCTGCAGTCCACTTTTCATTTTATTTATTTTGTACTTTTTTCAGAGGTAACCATTTACTACCTGAAATTCTCATTATATTTTTTAATGATGTTTCTCTGACTTCTGATCTAAGTGGACACAAACATCTTCTTGGCCACCATTGCCCCTACACTCCTCTACTGCTGAGCTGATAAGTAGTCACTGCAGATCATGTATTATGACTGCAGGACAAGATAATCCAATAGCTCCACATGTTAATTCACCTGGATTAGGCCATGGTTATCTATCTACACACACACACACACACACACACACACACACACACACACACACACACACACACTATACTACACTATAGGAAATGACAACATCCACATCAAGAAAAAGTGAATCATCAGTGAAAAAATACATTGATCACAAACTCAACATTACACTATTCAACACACAATTCAAAACATCACTGGTATTTCTGCACAAGGTATATGATAGAAAATACCGTAAGCCTAATGTTTACATAAAATTACATCATATATATAATAGGGGAAAAACTCTTGTCTGTTGTTAGGAGTTGGTAAAATGTATGTGCCTTGAAAGACAACCAACATCATGATCAGCTCAAATGAAATTACTTTTATGTTCAGAAATTGCATATGCTAAACCACATGGGCATTTCAAAGATAGACTGATAATAAAAATCTTATCTTTTACTTTTGCAAGAATATCTTTGAGAGCATGTAACACCAGTGAGTCAGTGAAATAAACATTTTGTGAAAAGAAATGCATTATATAGAAATGATCTTTCATTAACATTGATTGATTGCTTCTAATGTCAGGTTGTATTTTTGCAGTGAAGCAGTCACGTGCTGTGAACTTCATATTGCAAGAAACTCTGGCAATTTTCACTCCTGCTTGGGTCCCAGTGACTTTACTGCACGTGGAGTGATACTTTTTTGTTGTTGTATAGCCATCATTACACACATAAAGACATGCACAATCACAAACACTTATCTGAACACATGCTCCTGTCCCTACACGTGAGGAGCATTGACATATGTTCCTGTTGTTGTCTCTGTTCTCTGACACACACACATAGACACACAAATGGGCACACACACACTTAAGGTAACGGCTTGCTTAAGTGCATGGACTGCTGAAACGTGAGGCTGTTTTTCTACTCAGCCTTGTCCTCCACATTTGTTATTCTACTCAGGGCAGCTCACAATCACAAGTCCCCATTTCTACCATGTGGATCCATTTTGTTATTCTCACATTTTTACATTCCCCCCAAAAAGCTTTACAGGAAATGTATTATTATTGCAAGAATTATTTTAGGGTCTACCTTACAATATAAAGTGCCTTGATGTGACCGTTGTGTTGATTTGGTGCTGTATGAATAAAACTGAATTGAATTGAAATTGAAAAAAAGAACTGACTGTAACTCAGTAAAGGAGAGGTGTTGTTTTATTAGCATAGAGCCAATTTAAGGTTAATTTAAAACTGGAAGTGAGAAGCTTTGAGTTAGTAGCTCATGGGGAAAATGGGCTGATACTCCTTTTTGTTCAGCTTCGCAGCACAACATAGGAATGTATTTTCAATCATCTTTTTCTATTTCACTGATGTTTTGCTGAGCACTTCAACACCTAAACCCTGAATAGGAATAAAAAATATGCAGGCTGCAAAGCCCATTTATGCTTTTGTAGCTTACATATATATTCGTGTAATGTATGATTTCTGCTCTCCTTAGAATAGAATAGAATAGAATAGTCCTTTATTGTATTTTACATTTACAACGAGCTATATGGGTTCGGACCTTAAGAACCACTATTATCAGACATGAGGTGGAAATGTAAGGCTGTCTACACCTTATGCATGGGGGACTGTGTTTGTCAACAGTCTAATCAGCTGTTAATTCACAGCAGCTAAAGCAAGATCATGTCGTGGAGATAAGGATGGAGACAGCCTGGCAGCTTGTCACGCAATTACATGGAAGAGAAACATAATGTTAACACTGAAACAAGCGAAAACATTCACACAGACACTCATTGCCTCTCTTCTCTGTTCAGTTCTTCTGGTTTAGCTTCTCAGATTATTGTGCTCTGAAAGTTATTCAGCAGCTGTTGCTAACAAAATCTCTCTCTTGTTCTTTCTCACACACACACACACACACACACACACACACACACACACACACACACACACACACACACAGAGGTGTAATAATGTAGAACAATAAAAATAAATCTGGATGGGGGATCTCCACCCCCATGCTTTGTCTCCAATTCAGTTTTAGTTTTCAAATGACACCTGGACCCCTGGTACTATATATGTTGCAATGCTTTCTAATGCTCACTAGAGGGAGGGCTGTGCACATAGTTGCATTCTTTTTTAAAGGTCAGTTTTTAATGGAATCAAAATCAGGAGAAATACCTAGCTTTTTAACCAGCCAAAAACACACAGATGAGCTACCTTTTGTTATGTTTTACAACAAGGGGCCAAAATACATTTCCAATGGTCCAGAGAGAAAGTAATGAAAGAAGACTGCAAAGAAAAGTGCTGCATGACAATAGACTACAAGAGATCAGAAAAAAATTGAAGATGAGATCACAAAAGCTGATGATGATCAGAAGAAGAGATGATCTTGGTGTAAAAAACATGTGACATGTAGTGAGTTTAATGTGACATCTGCTTAAACCTTTAGTGTCTCACTATAATCTATGCGATTTTTAGATATTTTAAACTCATAAGATTTTTGTGCATGGACTTGGTTGATACCCAACATCATTGTTCTGTTCTGTGGATGAGAGACGATGAGAAAAGAAAGTCCAAGGGTGCATTTAACCTTCAGATTGTTGCATCCATCTCCATGAAGAATTGTTTGGAGAGTTCCGGTAAAGACAAAATGGGAGCTGAGAGAAGCGGTGTTTGAGATTATCATAGGCATCTTGTGCCATGGTGGTGCACTGGAACTGAAACCAGGGTGAGATAAGTTGGGTTAGGGGCAAGCAATTCTACTGAAGTCACAGATAAATCTGTGTTAAAAGATAACAAAGCCAAGGAACCATTACAAGTGTTTGTGGTTTTCTGGAATAGGCCAGTTCATTACTGCTTGTAATTAAGACTAGTTGGAATGGAAATGTCCCTTTTCGCCAAGGAAAGAGACCTTCTCTGTATGAAACTCACATTCATCAACCTTCACGAGCAGCTTGTTCTCTAGTAATCTTTGCAAAACCAACCTTACATGATCTCCATGATGACTAAGGGACTGGGAGAGGATCAGGATGTCGTCCAGATACACAACCACAAAATGATTTCTGAAATCTCGCAGGACTTTGTTACCAGGACCTGAAAAATAGCAGGTGCATTAGTTAGTCATTTTTGCTGAAAATGGTTGCGCCCTGTAACAACTCTCAAGCATAGGAGAGATGTGGCAAAGGGTACTTATTTTTCACAGTAATCATGTTTAATCCTCAAAAATCTATGCAGTGCTGAAGGGACTTATTTTTCTTTTCCACAAAGAAAAAAACAGCACAGAGATGAGAGGAAGACGGCTAAAAGAAACCTTTGGCCAGAGAGTCTGTTATGTATTTTTTCATCATCTCACGTTTGGGCTTTGACAAACTCTACAGCTTACATGTGGGAAGTGGTGCGCTAGGTAACAGGTCAATAGCACAGTCATAGGGTCGGTGTGGAAGGAAATACAAGACAAGATCCTTATGAAAAACTTCTGCTAAATCCTGGTACACAGGGGGCGTGGATGAGACATTAGGTGGGTGGTGCTTGTACAGTGAAGGTACAGGAAGGTAAGTTGGGGGCTGCGGATCGTAAACAGTTTTCATGACAAAACCAACTTCACCCTGGCACACAATTCTTTTACCAATCGAGGAATAGGGTGTGAGTTTGTAGCCGGGGTGACGGAGTATAACTGGAGTAATTGGGGCTGGAACACAAATCATATTTTTTCAACGTGTTTCGTGAGAGTGCGAGTGAGACTGGTTTGAGCTTTGTGTGTGATATCCGGCAGTCTATTTAAATTCAAGGTGGTGAATTGCAAAACCTTGGGAAGGGGTTTGGGAGGAATTTTGCGCGATTGTGCCAGGGTTTAATAAAAGACGTTTTACTCAGAACCATAATCAATAAGTGCTTGGAGGGTGAAGGGAATCAAGTTTAGAGGGGATCAGTTTAGAGAGGATCTTTTTCATTGCCTGTCAGTATCCCCACCGTTACTGACGAGCAGTCTCTTTTGGCCACATGGGGCAAGTGTTAATAAAATGGCCAAGGGGCACAGTACAAGCACTCACCCACAGCCAACCTCTTTCTTTGTTTGGTGAGGGAGACACAGGTGCATCTGATCTGCATGGGCTGAGTTCTGTCCTCCTACATTCCACTTTCCCAGTTTGCCGCCTTGGAAAACAAGAAAAGCCCAGGGCATTCTGGGAAAGAGAGTTTTGCTTTCTCAGATTTTCTTGTACATTATATTATATATAAGAATATATATGAATTATTGTGTCTAAAATTTGTTATTTCCCTATTAACTTTTTGTAAATCCTGCAGAAAGAAAATAAGACCAGCTGTTATGTTTAAAACAACTTGTAGATACTCACCAACCTGCTTGTCACGTCCATAAGAGTCAGGTTAAAAAAGGTCAACCTATTTTTTCTTTAAATTATTGTTTTATTAAATTTAATAAGCAAAATGATTTTGTTTTAATGAATTTCTGATGTTTTCTGGATAAAGCACACATACAAACACACTAAAACAGTGTTCACTTAAACATTATTATTATTCTCATCACTGGCTGGCTTCTTCATTACTTAGGCTGCTCAGCTGGTGATTCCTCATTGGTTATTGTTTTCACTGTAACAGTGGATGTGTTCTGTCTTTTAGAAAAGAATCTGTTGACCTAACAACTTATTGCATGCCCGAGAAAGTACTTGCACAGGTTAAATATTTTACCAGAAAATGTATTTTATTGATACCTTTTTATTGATACTTTTCGTATCTTGTCTTGTCTTTGTAAAGTCTTTGAGAGTTTGCTGAAATGACAGCAGCACAAACATTTATCCAAGCATGCATTTTACTTGTCCTACTCACACTCTGCGGACAAAATGCTCACTGTCAAAATAAATACAAAGGTAAGTGGCACAGAAACTTGTGCAACTGGTTTGTCATGAATACTTGAACATGAAAAGACATTAAAAATAGCTTAGTGTTGTACTTTTCCTCGTTCATCCAGCAAATCTGTTTTCCGGAGTCAGGCTTATGGTTCTGAATTTGAAATCATACTTGTATGTAATTTTAAACTTTTTTCCTGTAGTTATAGAACCATGTTTGTAGCATGACTTCACTGAAATCGAGGAACTGATGTTGGATTTTAATGTGACCTAGTTTTCAAAAAAAAAAAAAAAGTTGAACGTTGTTTCTTAAGGTTGAAACAAGTTTAAACGCTCAAAAAAGATCTAAGAATAAATTAATAAAAAGTTTTCAGTAATCACTACTTGAATTACTAGTGTGTTAATATTCAAATAAAATAAAAATGCGGGTGTTTTCTCTGTTGGTGCAGGGGTTTATTTGATTCAACAGTTTCTCTGTGTGTAATTGTGCAAAAAATAAAATCATTGTTTAAATAATAAAGGCTGATTTTCAGTTTACTTCTAATGACTTCTTGTTCTAATATAATTTATATATTTACTTACCTACTGAATGCTTGCCTATTTTGTTGGTGTTCTATAGTCACTATCAATTATGTGAGACAAACTAAAAGGGTATTTGTGGGGAAAAAAAAAGTAATTAACCACAAACCTGCTCTTCACATCTGTATTAATCAAGTTATAGAGGTCAACGTATGTTTTTCTTTAAATGACTGTATATATTTTTTTATTTCATATGCAAAACTATTTTTGTTTCAATGCATTCATTTTCTGGAGAAAGCAGACGTACCGTCACACTAACACATTTTTCACTTGAACATGATGCTATTCCTCTTGTCACCACTGGCTGGTGCTGCACAGCCGACCATTCCGCATTGGTTTAAGTATTGTTTTCCTTGGAAATGCAAAGTGGGCGTGTCCTGTCTGCTTTTAAAGATTCTAGTGACCCAGCAGTTTACTGTACACAAGAGAAAGTCCTTGCACAGGTACGTTCAAAATAGAACCTTTAAATCTTTTAATAGAAGACGGATTTTATTGATAGAGTTTCTGTAAAAAGTCTACAGTGCTTAATTGTATAAACAACCAATTTGGGGCATGATTTATTCAACATATATTTTCAGTGTAGTTCAACATTTACTTGTGATCTGATTAGAAACATTTTCCTTGAATGATTTCCCTTTTTTCTTTTCTATGTAAAGTTTTTGAGAGTTTACTAAAATGTTGGCAGCAAAAGCTTGGATCCAAGGATGCATCCTGCTTGTGTTACTGACATTATGTGGAAAAACTGCTGACTGCCAAAATCAATACAAAGGTAAGCTGAATAAGAACGTGTACAGCCGGTTTGTCATGAATACATAAACATAACAAGTGTTCACCTGTGTTGTAGTATAAATGACTTAATTTAAAGAAGATTTCTTTATAATATATTTCATTGTGTTCATTTAAATATATTTTTAATCAACACATATGAACAACTAACCTAGTGTTGGACTTTGTCTTGTTCAGACAACATATCTGTTTTTGGAGTCTGGTTTTTTTTCAGTGAACATCTACAATACCTTTAATTTAAGTGGTCACCAGCATATAAAAGCTGCAAGTATGAGACTACCAGTGTTGGGAAGGTTACTTTTAAAATGTATTCCATTACAGAATACAGAATACATACCCCAAAATGTATTCTGTAATGTATTCCGTTACATTACTCAATGAGAGTAACATATTCTGAATACTTTGGATTACTTAATATATGTCAATGGAAAATTGTACTTAGTAGTCAGTATAATCTTTTAATGATATAAGTTTGTATATGGTAGAATACTGCATGTAATCATTTGTGTTTAGAAGTATGTAGTTGGTCTCATCCTAGGAAGTCTGTAACATTCCAGGGTGTTCTGGCTTTCACCCCCACATCCTAGGAGCATGGGAAAGTTCGTACCTTGTCTTATTGTTTTACGGTAGGATTAACGTAGTTATATCTGTCTTAGTCTAAGTGCTTTTGTTTAGATGAACTGCTGGACTTCCAGAACAGCAGGTTTAGGGAAGTCATTTATGGGGTCACACTCTGACCACACACACACGCACCACACAAGCACCCACTGAAGTGTATAAATAAAGGACCAGGGCAAGTCCTCAGGGCCACTCTCTGAGACTCACTCTTGGGGTGTGAGTTCTGAGAGATGCCCTTGCTAGCAAGAAATTCTGTGTGTTTCTCCTCTCTGATTCTCTACTGAAGAAGTGTTTTAGAATATATCTCTTAACAATATATTATCATGCTGTTTACAACTACGTGAATGTACTATTGCTGTGATTTATTACTGTTACTGAAGGTCCGCGGCTCCGAACCGTAGTAAAGGGACCTCTGACTAATACGTCGGGTTCCGTGTCGGGCTAGTAGCTGAAAACTAGTTTTACTTTGTTGTCTGGGTCAACTTTGCTTGCGAGAGAAAGAGAGAGGCGTTGAAAGGCTGCTCCAACGGAACTTATTGTTTTTGGAGGAAAACACGAACACGGTGTACAGTCGAGTCTTAATAGCTTACTTACAACTGGGCTCGTCAGGCACTCTTCTTGGCTGCAGTGGTTATTATTATATTTACATGCTTCCAGCTCCCGTTTTTGCTCGATGACAACTCGTACTTTTCCTTTTTCTCCCTCCCTCGCTCACAGACACATAACGGGTATGGCAGTCCATTCTCCCTGCAGCACGGACTACGCTGCCTATGATGCTACATTCTTTAGAGCTATGCCTGTAGCATTCTGCCTATTAGCTTAGCACAACAACAACAAAAAGGCGCTCTCTCACCCAGGAAACAGAGAGAGAGAGAGAGAGAGAGAGATCGTCACCCTGTAACCATGGCAACCGTAACGTTGCCACCTGGAACTACAGGGTGGGCCATTTATATGGATACACCGTAATAAAATGGGAATGGTTGGTTGTTTTTCTTGTATCCAAGATGGCCGACTTCTAAATGGCCACCATGGTCACCACCCATCTTGAGGAGTTTGCCCCCTCACATATACTAATGTGCCACAAACAGGACTTTAATATCACCAACCATTCCCATGTTATTATGGTGTATCCATATAAATGGCCCACAATGTACAGAACATAGCTGTCAAACAAAACCCAAACAGTCCTGACCCGCGACAATATGAAACAGGGAAGTACCGCTGTGTAATCCATTTATTTCAACAAAGTAACTGTATTCTAAATACCACCTTTTTAAACGGTAACTGTAACGGAATACAGTTACTCATATTATGTATTTTAAATACGTAATGGCGGTACATGTATTCCGTTACTCCCCAACATTGGAGACTACAAAATCACTAGTGTCAGTGAAACTACCTGAAAATTTACCTGCTTCAGCCGTATCAGAACATTTTCTCACTTTACCCTGAAACAAGGTTTTAAAAAGTCATGTCAGTCATGCACACTACTTCAAATAATTCAAATGTTATCATTAATTTTCCACAGGCTCTGCAAATCATGAAGAACTGAGAATCATCCTGGTTGGTAAAACAGGATCAGGAAAGAGTGCGTCTGGAAACACCATTCTGGGGAAATCAAATGCTTTCAAAGAGGACATGTCACCTGAGTCTGTTACTGACGGCTGTCTCAGAAAAGAGGTAGACAAAAGTGGAAGAAAAATTGTTGTGATTGACACTCCAGGGCTGTTTGACACAAACAAAACTCAAGATGAAGTGAAAACAAAAATTGAGGAGTGCATTGAACAGTCAGTTCCTGGACCGCATGCTTTCCTTTTAGTCATCAGCCTGAAGTCAAGGTTCACACAAGAGGAACAGGATGCTGTGAAGTGGATTGAAGATAACTTTGGTTCAGATGCTTCCCTATACATCATAGTTCTGTTTACACATGGTGACCTGCTGCAGGATAAATCAGTGAAAGACTATGTAAAAGAAAGTAAACATCTACTAAGACTGATAAACAAGTGTGGAGGAAGGTACCATTCACTCATCAATAATCAGAAAGACAGCAGAAAACAGGTCAAAAATCTTCTAGATAAAATAGAGGAAATGGTGGAATTGAATGGAGGAAGTCACTACACCAATAAGATGTATGAGGCAGCCCAGAAGAGACTTGAAGAAATGGAAAAGAGGAGGAGGGAGGAAGAGCAAAGAAAAAGGGAAGAGCAAAGAAAAAGGGAAGAAGAGGAGAGGATCAAATTAAACGAGTGGTGTAAATTGCTTGGTCTCACTTCCCTGGGATTATTTGGTACAGGAGCATATCTTTCATCATATGCTCTCATGGCAATAGGGGGAGCACTTGGATATTCTCAGTTAAATTGCACAATGGAAATGTTTACTTAAGTGTATGAGATAGGACCACTAAACCTACACCACTCCTCCAGCAAAGAAAAAAATAAGTCAGGCATCAGGGATGGTTGTACTGTTTATTATATAATACTGTGGTGCGATTTCTGACCAATCACTTGGCAGGGTTTCGTGTTACATAAAACTCACTACTTAAAAAAACAAATACTTTGTAGTCTGTTCATATAGCATATTTATTTTACTCTACTGAGTCATTTATATGATCCTTAGTATGACTCCACTTCAATCATCTTCTGTCATATAGACAGAGGAACTTGGAAGGAAATTTAAAAAAAGATCCAGGAGTGAGTTTAGAAATAGTTTTCAGTAATCACTACTTGAACTACTACCTTTTTAATTTTAAAATAAATGAAAATGTGCATGCTTTCTCTGTTAGAGGCGGGGGTTTGTTTATTCAAAGGTTTCTCGGTGTATAATTTTGCAACAATAAAATAAATGTTTAAATTATGGCCAATAATGGCTGGTTTTCATTTTCATACTTTGCCTACTCAGTCAGTCATTCCTCATTGGTTTAAGTAGTGTTCTTCAGTGAAATTAATGTGTGTCGTGAAAGAAGTTGCTGACCTAACAGCTCACTGCACACCCGAGGAAGCACTTGGACGGGTACTTTCAAAAATAAAACATTTAAAATATTTTAATAGATGAACGATTCCTGCACTGCAACCGAATTCAACAGTTGATTCAAAACTGTTTAAGCTACCGTTGATACAAACCTATCACCTTCCTGCTGCAGCTTCATATTAAAAGCTTCACACCGCCAAACAAGCTGGAGGCTTTTTTTGTGAAGTGCGGACAGAACTCGTTAGGAACTTTTGCAAACGTGGTGGAAATTAACAGAGGTATGTGGCAACCTGCTGAAACACTTGTTTTATAACGTCTCTTCACCATTGAGTTAAAAGGGCCTGGTGTTATGTTCGTAAGGCCCCTGGCTGTGTTGCACAACTCTTAGAAATAGATGTATGTCGTCTTTAGTGGTAACACTGAGCTAATCGCTTCAACACCTAAACCCTGAATAGGAATAGAAAATATGCAAGCTGCAAAGCCCATCTATGCTTTTGTAGCTTACATATATATTTGTGTAATTTAGTTGTTAAAGGTACTTTCTCTTATAGTATGATTTCTGCTCTAATTAGAATAGAATAGAATAGTCCTTTATTGTATTTTACATTTACAACAAACTATATAGGTTCGGATCTTAAGAACCACTATTATCAGACATGAGGTGGAAATGTAAGTGTCATGGTCCCCGCACCTCGCCAGCTGACAGCAGTCAGGCGCTATGTTTTGTTCTTTATTCTCCTCTCTTGCCTCTGCTCTCTTTCTCTCTCTCGTCCTCTCCCTCTCTCTTTCTCCTGCCGGGGCGGAGCTCAGTATGGGCTCCCGCCCCTGGCCCACGCACCTGGGGATGATCAGCACACCTGCCGCCGATTACAAATTAGAGTACTACTTAAGATGGCGAATCTGCTCTACTCGTCGTTGGATCGTTGAGCCATCAGCGTCAGTCACCCTGCAAACCTGTTATTTGAACTCGTGAGTACTTGTGAACCTGGAAGCTGACTGTCTCTCTATGTGTGTAGATCTCCCCTGGACCCTGAGCAACTGTGACTGAGCGTGTGCAAGACAAGTGGTGGTGAAGAGAGGAGCTGTTGTCTGTGTATGGAAAGCCCCCACCCTGGACTCCTTCCCCTGTCACTCCTGGACCCCGAACCCTGACCCTTTTCCCGAACACCTTTGTATATATATATTGCACCTGTGGGAATCACTGTAAATAAATCCACTTTTGTTTGAAGGAACTAGTGGTCTGCGCTTCACTAGCCGTGACAGTAAGGCTGTCTACACCTTATGCATGGGGGACTGTGTTTGTCAACAGTCTAATCAGCTGTTAATTCACAGCAGCTAAAGCAAGATCATGTCGTGGAGATAAGGATGGAGACACCCTGGCAGCTCGTCACACAATTACATGGAAGAGAAACATAATGTTAACACTGAAACAAGCAAAAACATTCACACAGACACTCATTGCTTCTATTCTCTGTTCAGTTCTTCTGGATTAGCTTCTCAGAATATTGTGCTCTGAAAGTTATTCAGCAGCTTTTGCCAACAAAATCTCACTCTCTTGGTCTTTCAGGACACACACACACACACACAGATGTAATAATGTAGAACAATAAAAAAAAAATCTGGATGGGGGATCTCCACCCCCATGCTTTGTCTCCAATTCAGTTTTCAAATGACACCTAGACCTCTGGTACTATATATTGCAATGCTTTCTAATGCTCACTAGAGGGAGGGCTGTGCACATAGTTGCATTCTTTTTTAATGGAATCAAAATCAGGAGAAATACCTAGCTTTTTAACCAGCCAAAAACACACAGATGAGCTACCTTTTGTTATATTTTACAACAAGGGGCCAAAATACATTTCCAATGGTCCAGAGAGAAAACAATGAAAGAAGACTGCAAAGAAAAGTGCTGCATGACAATAGACTACAAGAGATCAGAAGAAAATTGAAGATGAGATCACAAAGGCTGATGATGATCAGAAGAAGAAGAGATGATCTTAGTATTTGGTGTAAAAAACACATGACATGTAGTGAGTTTAATGTGACAACTGCTTAAACCTTTAGTGTCTCACTATAATCCATGCAATTTTTAGATAGTTTAAGTTCATAAGATTTTTGTGCATGGACTTGGTCGATACCCAACATCATTGTTCTGTTCTGTGGATGAGAGATGATGAGAAAAAGTCCAAGGGTGCATTTAACCTTCAGATTGTTGCATCCATCTCCATGAAGAATTGTTTGGAGAGTTCTGGTAAAGACAAAATGGGAGCTGAGAGAAGCGGTGTTTGAGATTATCATAGGCATCTTGTGCCATGGTGGTGCACTGGAACTGAAACCAGGGTGAGATAAGTTGGGTTAGGGGCAAGCAATTCTACTGAAATCACAGATAAATCTGTGTTAAAAGATAACAAAGCCAAGGAACCATTACAAGTGTTTGTGGTTTTCTGGAATAGGCCAGTTCATTACTGCTTGTACTTAAGACTAGTTGGAACAGAAATGTCCCTTTTCGCCAAGAAAGGAGACCTTCTCTGTATGAAACTCACATTCATCAACCTTCACGAGCAGCTTGTTCTCCAGTAATCTTTGCAAAACCAACCTTACATGATCTTCATGATGACTAAGGGACTGGGAGAGGATCAGGATGTCGTCCAGATACACAACCACAAAATGATTTCTGAAATCTCGCAGGACTTTGTTACCAGAACCTGAAAAACAGCAGGTGCATTAGTTAGTCCAAAGGGCATTACCAGATACTCAAAGTGTCCAAGGTGAGGGTTGAAGGCTATCTTTCACTCGTCCCCCTGTCTAATCCTTACCAGACATTGCAGAGATCCAATTTGCTGAAAATGGTTGCGCCCTGTAACGACTCTCAAGCATAGGAAAGACGTGGCAACGGGTACTTATTTTTCACAGTAATCATGTTTAATCCTCAAAAATCTATGCAGTGCTGAAGGGACTTATCTTTCTTTTCCACAAAGAAAAAAACAGCACAGAGATAAGAGGAAGACGGCTAAAAGAAACCTTCGGCCAGAGAGTGTGTTATGTATTCTTTCATCATCTCATGTTTGGGCTTTGACAAACTCTACAGCTTACATGTGGGAAGTGGTGCGCTGGGTAACAGGTCAATAGCACAGTCATAAGGTCGGTGTGGAAGGAAAGACAAGACAAGATCCTTGTGAAAAACTTCTGCTAAATCCTGGTACACAGGGGGCGTGGATGAGACATTAGGTGGGTGGTGCTTGTACAGTGAAGGTACAGGAAGGTAAGTTGGGGGCCGCGGATCGTAAACAGTTTTCATGACAAAACCAACTTCACCCTGGCACACAATTCTTTTACCAATCGAGGTATAGGGTGTGAGTTTGTAGCCGGGGTGACGGAGTATAACTGGAGTAATTGGGGCTTAAACACAAATCATATTTTTTCAACGTGTTTCGTGAGAGTGCGAGTGAGACTGGTTTGAGCTTTGTGTGTGATATCCGGCAGTCTATTTACATTCAAGGCGGTGAATTGCAAATCCGTGGGAAGGGATTTGGGAGGAATTTTGCGTGATTGTGCCAGGGTTTAATAAAAGACGTTTTACTCAGAACCATAATCAATAAGTGATTGGAGGGTGAAGGGAATAGAGTTTAGAGAGGATCTTTTTCATTGCCTGTCAGTATCCCCACCGTTACTGACGAGCAGTGTCTTTTGGCCACATGGGGCAAGTGTTAATAAAATGGCCAAGGGGCACAGTACAAGCACTCACCCACAGCCAACCTCTTTCTTTGTTTGGTGAGGGAGACACAGGTGCATCTGATCTGCATGGGCTGAGTTCTGTCCTCCTACATTCCACTTTCCCAGTTTGCCGCCTTGGAAAACAAGAAGAGCCCAGGGCATTCTGGGAAAGAGAGTTTTGCATTCTCAGATTTTCTTGTACATTATATTATATATAAGAATATATATGAATTATTGTGTCTAAAAGTTGTTATTTTCCTATTATCTTTTTGTAAATCCTGCAGAAAGAAAATAAGACCAGCTGTTATGTTTAAAAGCAACTTGTAGATACTCACCAACCTGCTTGTCACGTCCATAGGAGTCAGGTTAAAAAAGGTCAACCTATCTTTTTCTTTAAATTATTGTGTTATTAAATTTAATAAGCAAAATGATTTTTGTTTTTATTAATTTCTGATGTTTTCTGGATAAAGCACACATACAAACACACTAAAACAGTGTTCACTTAAACATTATTATTATTCTCATCACTGGCTGGCTTCTTCATTATTTAGGCTGCTCAGCTGGTGATTCCTCATTGGTTATTGTTTTCACTGTAACAGTGGATGTGTTCTGTCTTTTAGAAAAGAATCTGTTGACCTAACAACTTATTGCATGCCCGAGAAAGTACTTGCACAGGTTAAATATTTTACCAGAAAATGTATTTTATTGATACCTTTTTATTGATACTTTTCGTATCTTGTCTTGTCTTTGTAAAGTCTTTGAGAGTTTGCTGAAATGACAGCAGCACAAACATTTATCCAAGCATGCATTTTACTTGTCCTACTCACACTCTGCGGAAACACTGCTCACTGTCAAAATAAATACAAAGGTAAGTGGCACAGAAACTTGTGCAACTGGTTTGTCATGAATACTTGAACATGAAAAGACATTAAAAATAGCTTAGTGTTGTACTTTTCCTCGTTCATCCAGCAAATCTGTTTTCCGGAGTCAGGCTTATGGTTCTGAATTTGAAATCATACTTGTATGTAATTTTAAACTTTTTTCCTGTAGTTATAGAACCATGTTTGTAGCATGACTTCACTGAATTCGAGGAACTCCCGATGTTGGATTTTAATGTGACCTAGTTTTCAAAAAAAAAAAAAAGTTGAACGTTGTTTCTTAAGGTTGAAACAAGTTTAAACGTTCAAAAAAGATCTAAGAATAAATTAAGAAAAAGTTTTCAGTAATCACTACTTGAATTACTAGTGTGTTAATATTCAAATAAAATAAAAATGCAGGTGTTTTCTCTGTTGGTGCAGGGGTTTATTTGATTCAACAGTTTCTCTGTGTGTAATTGTGCAAAAAATAAAATCATTGTTTAAATAAAAAAAGGCTGATTTTCATTTCACTTCTAATGACTTCTTGTTCTAATATAATTTATATATTTACTTACCTACTGAATGCTTGCCTATTTTGTTGGTGTTCTATAGTCACTATCAATTATGTGAGACAAACTAGGTTATAAAAGGGTATTTGTGAAAAAAAAATGTAATCACCCACAAACTTGCTCTTCACATCTGTATTAATCAAGTTATAGAGGTCAACGTATGTTTTTCTTTAAATGACTGTATATTTTTTTTATTTGTGCAAAACTATTTTTGTTTCAATGCATTCATTTTCTGGAGAAAGCAGACCTACCCTCACAAGGTAGGTCTGCTTTCACTTGAACATGATGCTATTCCTCTTGTCACCACTGGCTGGTGCTGCACAGCCGACCATTCCGCATTGGTTTAAGTATTGTTTTCCTTGGAAATGCAAAGTGGGCGTGTCCTGTCTGCTTTTAAAGATTCTAGTGACCCAGCAGTTTACTGTACACAAGAGAAAGTCCTTGCACAGGTACGTTCGAAATAGGACCTTTAAATATTTCAATAGAAGACGGATTTTATTGATAGAGTTTCTGTAAAAAGTCTACAGTGCTTAATTGTATAAACAACCAATTTGGGGCATGATTTATTCAACATATATTTTCAGTGTAGTTCAACATTTACTTGTGATCTGATTAGAAACATTTTCCTTGAATGATTTCCCTTTTTTCTTTTCTATGTAAAGTTTTTGAGAGATTACTAAAATGTTGGCAGCAAAAGCTTGGATCCAAGGATGCATCCTGCTTGTGTTACTGACATTATGTGGAAAAACTGCTGACTGCCAAAATCAATACAAAGGTAAGCTGAATAAGAACTTGTACAGCCGGTTTGTCATGAATACATAAACATAACAAGTGTTCACCTTTGTTTTAGTATAAATGACTTAATTTAAAGAAGATTTCTTTATAATATATTTCATTGTGTTCATTTAAATATATTTTTAATCAACACATATGAACAACTAACCTAGTGTTGGACTTTGCCTTGTTCAGACAACATATCTGTTTTTGGAGTCTGGTTTTTTTTTCAGTGAACATCTACAATACCTTTGATTTAAGTGGTCACCAGCATATAAAAGATGCGAGGATGAGACTACAGAATCACTATGTCAGTGAAACTACCTGGAAAGCTTCAACTGTATCAGAGACTTTTCTCACTTTACCCTAAGACAAGTTTTTAAAAAGTCACGTCAGTCATGCACACTCCTTCAAATAATTCAAATGTTCACATTAATTTTCCACAGGCTCTACAAATCATGAAGAACTGAGAATCATCCTGGTTGGTAAAACAGGATCAGGAAAGAGTGCGTCTGGAAACACCATTCTGGGGAAATCAAATGCTTTCAAAGAGGGCATGTCACCTGAGTCTGTTACTGACGGCTGTCTCAGAAAAGAGGTAGAAAAAGGTGGAAGAAAAATTGTTGTGATTGACACTCCAGGGCTGTTTGACACAAACAAAACACAAGATGAAGTGAAAACAAAAATTGAGGAGTGCATTGAACAGTCAGTTCCTGGACCGCATGCTTTCCTTTTAGTCATCAGCCTGAAGTCAAGGTTCACACAAGAGGAACAGGATGCTGTGAAGTGGATTAAAGATAACTTTGGTTCAGAGGCTTCCCTATACATCATAGTTCTGTTTACACATGGTGACCTGCTACAGGATAAATCAGTGGAAGACTATTATAAAGAAAGCATACATCTTAGAACACTGATAAACAACTGTGGAGGAAGGTACTATTCACTCATCAATAATCAGAAAGAAAGCAGAAAACAGGTCAAAAATCTTCTAGATAAAATAGAGGAAATGGTGGAATTTAATGGAGGAAGTCACTACACCAATGAGATGTATGAGGCAGCCCAGAAGAGACTTGAAGAAGAAAGGGAAAATAGGAGGAGGGAGGAAGAGCAAAAAAAAAGGGAAGAAGAGGAGAGGATCAAATTAAACGAGTGGTGTAAATTCCTTGGTCTCACTTCCCTGGGATTATTTGGTACAGGAGCATACCTTTCATCATATGCTCTCATGGGAATAGGGGGAGCACTTGGATATTCTCAGTTAAATTGCACAATGGGAATGTTTACTTAAGTGTATGAGATAGGACCACTAAACCTACACCACTCCTCCAGCAAAGAAAAAAATAAGTCATGCATCCAGTGATGGTTGTACTTTTTATTATATAATACTGTGGTGCAATTTCTGACCAATCACTTGACAGGGTTTCGTGTTACATAAAACTCACTACTTAAAAAAACAAATACTTTGTAGTCTGTTCATATAGCATATTTATTTTACTCTACTGAGTCATTTATATGATCCTTAGTATGACTCAACTTCAATCATCTTCTGTCATATAGACAGAGGAACTTGGAAGGAAATTAAAAAAAAGATCCAGAAGTGAGTTTAGAAATAGTTTTCAGTAATCACTACTTGAACTACTACCTTTTTAATTTTAAAATAAAATGAAAATGTGCATGCTTTCTCTGTTAGGGGCAGGGGTTTGTTTATTCAAAGGTTTCTCAGTGTATAATTTTGCAACAATAAAATAAATGTTTAAATTATAATGGCTGGTTTTCATTTTCATACTTAGCCTCCTCAGTCAGTCATTCCTCATTGGTTTAAGTAGTGTTTTTCAGTGAAATTGATGTGTGTCGTGAAAGAAGCTGCTGACCTAACAGCTACTGCACACCCGAGGAAGCACTTGGACGGGTACTTTCAAAATAAAACATTTATATATTTTGATAGATGAACGATTCCTGCAGTGCAACGGAATTCAACAGTTGTTTCAAAACTGGTGAAGCTACCGTTGATACAAACCTATCACCTTCCTGCTGCTGCTGCTTCATATTAAAAGCTTCACAGCGCCAAACAAGCTGGAGGCTTTTTTTGTGAAGTGCGGACAGAACTCGTTAGGAACTTTTGCAAATGTGGTGGAAATTAACAGAGGTATGTGGCAACCTGCCGAAACACTTGTTTTATAACGTCTCTTCACCATTAGTGAGTTAAAAGTGCCTGGTGTTATGTTCGTAAAGCTCCTGGCTGTGTTGCACAGCTCTTAGAAATAGATGTACGTCGTCTTTAGTGGTAACACTGAGCTAAGCGCTTCAACACCTAAACCCTGAATAGGAATAGAAAACATACAGGCTGCAAAGCCCATCTATGCTTTTGTAGCTTACATATATATTTGTGTAATTTAGTTGTTAAAGGTACTTTCTCTTATAGTATGATTTCTGCTCTCCTTAGAATAGAATAGAATAGAATAGAATAGTCCTTTATTGTATTTTACATTTACAACAAACTATATAGGTTCGGACCTTAAGAACCACTATTATCAGATATGAGGTGGAAATGTAAGGCTGTCTACACCTTATGCATGGGGGACTGTGTTTGTCAACAGTCTAATCAGCTGTTAATTCACAGCAGCTAAAGCAAGATCATGTCATGGAGATAAGGATGGAGACAGCCTGGCAGCTTGTCACGCAATTACATGGAAGAGAAACATAATGTTAACACTGAAACAAGCGAAAACATTCACACAGACACTCATTGCCTCTCTTCTCTGTTCAGTTCTTTTGGATTAGTGTCTCAACTTCTCAACTCAACAGCCGCATTATTAGACGTTCTCCTTATCTTTCCTCATGTGGTGCTTTTTCCATTGTTATACCCCTCTGACCTGTCTTCCCCATGTGATGTTTTGTGTAATGTATGTATGGTCGGAAGGGTAAGATGGCGCTGGCACGGCTGGCAGCCTTAACCCAATTTCCCTTGGGATGAATAAAGTATTATCAATCAATCAATTTTTCTGTTTTAAAAATTTTCAGTTATTATACAGATTATTGTGCTCTGAAAGTTATTCAGCAACAAAATCTCTCTCTCTTGGTCTTTCAGGACACACACACACACACACACACACACACACACACACACACACACACACACACAGGTGTAATAATGTAAAACAATATGGATGGGGGATCTCCACCCCCATGCTTTGTTTTCAAATGACACCTAGACCCCTGGTACTATATATGTTGCAATGCTTTCTAATGCTCACTAGAGGGAGGGCTGTGCACATAGTTGCATTCTTTTTTAAAGGTCAGTTTTTAATGGAATCAAAATCAGGAGAAATACCTAGCTTTTTAACCAGCCAAAAACACACAGATGTTTTGTTATATTTTATAACAAGGGGCCAAAATACATTTCCAGTGGTTCAGAGAGAAAACAATGAAAGAAGACTGCAAAGAGAAGTGCTGCATAGACTACAAGAGATTAGAAGAAAATTGAAGATGAGATCACAAAGGATGATGATGATCAGAAGAAGAAGAGATGATCTTAGTATTTGGTGTAAATAACATGTGACATGTAGTGAGTTTAATGTGACATCTGCTTAAACCTTTAGTGTCTCACTATAATCCATGCAATTTTTAGATAGTTTAAGCTCATAAGATTTTTGTGCATGGACTTGGTCGATACCCAACATCATTGTTCTGTTCTGTGGATGAGAGACGATGAGAAAAGAAAGTCCAAGGGTGCATTTAACCTTCAGATTGTTGCATCCATCTCCATGAAGAATTGTTTGGAGAGTTCCGGTAAAGGCAAAATGGGAGCTGAGAGAAGCAGTGTTTGAGATTATCATAGTCATCTTGTGCCATGGTGGTGCACTGGAACTGAAACCAGGGTGAGATAAGTTGGGTTAGGGGCAAGCAATTCTACTGAAGTCACAGATAAATCTGTGTTAAAAGATAACAAAGCCAAGGAACCATTAAAAGTGTTTGTGGTTTTCTGGAATAGGCCAGTTCATTACTGCTTGTACTTAAGACTAGTTGGAATGGAAATGTCCCTTTTCGCCAAGAAAGGAGACCTTCTCTGCATGAAACTCACATTCATCAAACTTCACGAGCAGCTTGTTCTCTAGTAATCTTTGCGAAACCAACCTTACATGATCTTCATGATGACTAAGGGACTGGGAGAGGATCAGGATGTCATCCAGATACATGACCACAAAATGATTTCTGAAATCTCGCAGGACTTTGTTACCAGGACCTGAAAAACAGCGGGTGCATTAGTTAGTCCAAAGGGCATTACCAGATACTCAAAGTGTCCAAGGCGAGGGTTGAAGGCTATCTTTCACTCGTCCCCCTCTCTAATCCTTACCAGGTGGTAGGCATTGCAGAGATCCAATTTGCTGAACATGTTTGCGCCCTGTAACGACTCTCAAGCATAGGAAAGATGTGGCAAAGGGTACTTCTTTTTCACAGTAATCATGTTTAATCCTCAAAAATCTATGCAGTGCTGAAGGGACTTAACTTTCTTTTCCATGAAAACAAAACTAGCACAAAGATGAAGATGGCTAAAAGAAACCTTCGGCCAGAGAGTCTTTTATGTATTTTTTCATCATCTCACGTTTGGGCTTTGACAAACTCTACAGCTTACATGTGGGAAGCAATCACGGTTTTCTGCAGTCATTGGTGGTGCGCTGGGTAAAAACGAAAAAAACTGTATGAAAAACTGTGGATGTGAAAGTGGATGAGACATTTGGTGGGTGGGGCTTGTACCGTGAAGGTACAGGAAGATAAGCTGGGGACCGCTGATCTTAAACAGTTTTCGTGACAAAACCAACGTCACCCTGACACACACTTCTTTTTCCGATCGAGGTAAAAGCAGTGCATTTTTAGCCAGGGGTGACAGAGGATAACTGGTGTAACTGGTGCTTTAAACACAAATCATATTTCTTCAGTATGTTTGCTAAGAGTGTGAGTGAGACTGGTTTGGGTATTGTGCGTTATATCCAGCAGTCTATTTACATCCAAGGCAGTGAATTGCAGAATCTTGGAAAGTGTTATGTGTAGCTACAGGTGGACTCAGAGAGCAGAACACACAGAGGCACGGGGGTTTGCGAAAAACGAACATAAACAAGAATTTAACGAGAGTTAGAGAACTTACTTGGTACAGTCTGACAATACAAACTCCGGGAAGTTATCAGAAGCCAGACTGGATGGCACGGAGAGAGACTGAGAGGTATGGTGCTGGGATGTGAACTAAAACTCAAGAAAAGATGATCTCCACAGGCTCGAGTAGGCAGGCGAGCAGGTACGCAGGCACTCGTGGAAAGGACAATACTCTGACACTAGACATCTGTCATGCAGCTCCTTAAGAATACTTCTGATGAAAGTGTCTGATGTGGCTCAGTATCCAGGGTGTGTTCGGGTTGCTCTGGTGACCACGCCCTCGGGTTGGGCCATCACCATCACACCTGCATTCCATTCCAGGAAGTTACTGGAGGACTACTTCTCCCAGCATGGACGGCTGCTCCACGCCAGTCCGATAGTCACCCCTTAGTGGTAACTTGGCCCCTTGAAGCTCACCTGCCTGTTTGGATGCCAGATAATACCTTCAGTCTCCGTCTCTGCCTCTTCAGATCTTATCCCACAGACACCCTCCTCTCGAAGTCCCACGGTCTGACTCTGATTGTAAGCCTTAACATTCTAACCCTTGTCTAGTTGTGACTCTCCGTTCCCCTACACACTATTAATTGTTTCTCCTTTCTGTTGCAGCTTCCCACAGTCCTGATTACGGCTTCCCAGGGCATTTCTGTTCCCGATTTCCTCGGCTTTAACTTAGATTTTTGTCTCCCCTGGTTGTTCCTAATCTTTTCTGTTAAACCAATAAACCTGTACATAGTTCCAGAAGATTTATATTGAGTCTGCTTTTGCGTCCCCACTGTGTGCGTGAACCTTGGTTCATGACACCAGGGTTTAATAAAAGACATTTTAATCAGAACTATAATCACTAAGTGCTTGGAGGGTGAAGGGAACCAAGTTTAGAGGGGATCATTATTTGTGGTAAAGAAGACTCTTTTTCATTGCCTTTCAGTATCCCCACCATTACTGATGAGCAGTCTCACCTGCCACTCGTCATCTGCAGCCAGCTGTAGCAGATCAGTCTTGTGACGGGCAACCCTTTACACACCCGTCTTGTGACGGGTGTGTAAAAGCCGTTAAGAACAACCGTTGACTAGTAAGTGTGAAAGACCTTACTTACTGTCTGCTGAGCGGCTTGCGTGTCACCAGGAGCTGGGGGAGGAGTGCATCTTCACTGGAGCAGAGTCATAGGTTGTAATTGGGGTTTTCGGAATTGACACCTTTCACTGTTTATGGATACTTGCACTGTGTGGGGATTCAGGGAGAATCACCACGAGAGCACGAGTGTTGAGTTTTGTAAATAATCATCTCTTCACTGTAAATACAATCCACTGTTCACCAGAAGAGTCCTGCATTTTGGGTCCTACTTTACTGCACTCAACGGTCTGCAATTGAATACCGTGACAGAGACTTTGATTTTTACTTCAAATACCAAACATCTGCAGAGTAAAACCAGTTTCATCTATACTGACCTACCGATCTAGGCTCAGACAGATCAAGAGATATTTTTGACCCTCTCACGCTCCTTTAAAAAGAAAGCGCATAATTATAGAGTTATTATAAAATATATAAATTGTATATTTACAAAAAAAAATAGTCTTATACGATTGAGTGAGAAACCTTAATATTTTTGTTGGTTTGCTATGAAAACTTCTCAGCGATGTCCAAACACCATATTTAGAGGCCTGTGGACAGCCTACACAGGCAGTTTTCACATTTCAAACTGAAGTGATACAAGGAAATGGGAAGCCCCCAGCACCTAGGCTTCCAGAAGTTTCCCAGAAAACGAATGTGAAATGTGTCGAGCCACAGTCTACGTTTGTCTTGCCTAAGTTTAGAACTCACCTGGCCACCTGGGACATATAAAGCATAGATCTGAAGTAATGGCTGAAGATAAGATCATCTTTCTGAACTATAGAGTGCGCCATTTTATGGATACACCGTAATAACATTGGAATGGTTGGTGATATTAAATTCCTGTTTGTGGCACATTAGTATATGTGAGGGGGCAAACTCCTCAAGATGGGTGGTGACCATGGTGGCCAATTAGAAGTCGTCCATCTTGGATACAACTTTTGTTTTTTCAATAGGAAGAGGGCCATGGCATGGCCAAGCCATTGACATGTCGAAGAGGTTAACATGTGAGGAGCGGATCGAAATTGTGTTGATATCCGGTGAACGCAGTAACCGGGTCATTGCAGCAGATTTAAATGCAAGACACCCTACGAGACCACCCATCTCCCATGCTACAGTTAGCAAACTGCTTGCTAAGTTTCGTGAAACTGGTTCAGTGTTGGATTTGCCAAAATGTGGATGCAAGAAAACTGTCACTAATGAAGAAACATCAGTGGCTGTCCTAGCTTCATTCAGCAAGAGCCCACAGCGTAGCACTCGCCGCATGTCACTGGAGAGTGGCACTAGTCGAACATCCCTTCGGCGAATATTAGCTACTCACAAATGGCACCCTTACAAACTCCAGCTACTGCAGCATCTCAATGAGGATGACCTAGATCAAAACAAAAATTGGAACAGGACCCTCAGTTCACGCAGAAGATTTTGTTCAGTGATGAGGCAAACTTTTATGTGAATGTTGAAGTTAACAAACAAAACCACCGCTATTGGTCTGACACTAACCCACATTGGATGGATCACTTCAAGACTGTTGGAACAACAAATGTGATGGTTTGGTGTGGTATATGGGGAACAACGATAATAGGTCCATTCTTCATCAATGGAAACCTCAAGGCCACTGATATTTGAAATTGCTACATGATGATGTGTTTCCCTCTTTATGCACTGAAGCTGGCATGTTCCCTGAGTTTTTCCAGCAAGATGGTGCTCCACCACATTATGGGTGCCAGGTCTGAGCATTCCTAGATGAACAGTTTCCTGGAAAGTGGATTGGTCATCGTGGGCCAGTTGAATGGCCCCCAAGATCTCCCGATCTGACCCCCTTAGACTTTTAACTTTGGGGTCATCTGAAGGCAATTGTCTATGGTGTGAAGATACGAGATGTGCAGCACCTGAAACTACGGATACTGGATGCCTGCGCTGGCATTTCTCCTGCGGTGTTACTATCAGTGTGTGAAGAGTGGGAGAAGAGGGTTGCATTGACAATCCAACACAATGGGCAGCACATTGAACACATTTTATGAGTGGTCAGAAACTTGTAAATAACTCATGAAAGAATAAAGTTACGTTGAAACCAAGCACACCATTGTTTTTATTGTGACATTACCAATACGTTTGATGTGTCACATGGCCCTCTTCCTATTGAAAAAAACAAAAGTTGTATCCAAGATGGACGACTTCTAAATGGCCACTATGGTCACCACCCATCTTGAGGAGTTTGCCCCCTGTCATAGACTAACGTGCCACAAACAGGACTTTAATATCACCAACCATTCCCATGTTATTACGGTGTATCCATATAAATGGCCCACCCAGTAGTTTAAAAAATGCACTAATTATTTAATTACTCTAGGATGTGATATTGATACACTGAAATGGGCTATTTAGGTGGAGCCATTTTAGATACATATATTTGTAATCTCCACGTGTGTATGAAACTAGCAAGGATTTAAAATGTTATTCTATGTTTTGGTGGGGTGTGGTGTGTGCCTCAGCTGCAGGGGAACTGTGGCGCAGAGGGTTTAGGGGCAGTGCCAACAGAAAGAACAATTATTTTAAAAATATGCATATTAATGATTAAAAACTGTCAGTGGTGCTAGTTTCAGTCTTATGCAAATATATTGTTTATAACATTGGGAAAAAGTGCATTCAGCTGAGACTGAAAAAGTCACTTGCTTGAGTAATGAAACTTTTCTCACACTGAAAATGCCAGATGAGCAGAATCAGCGGTTTGGAAATTGTTCACTTGTTCCTCCCCCATTTCAGTAGCGCACCTGGCAAGAGAGAAGACAAAAAGAGTGAAGAGCGATTAGCTGGAGCAAAGTAGAGACTGAAACTGAAAACACCAATGCTGAAAATAAAGAAATTTACATTCAATCACAGGCAGAAGATCTGTGTGTATGCCATGCAAGACACCCTAGTTTTTGAATGTATTTTTAGGGTTAGTGTTAATGATTATTCCCATTACCTGTATCCACCATAGCCTGGGTATAGATGGCACTTTAATAAGAGTTAAGCTGGGCATACACTGTGCGATTTTTGGCCCATTTTGAGACGATTTTTCAGTCGGCCCGATTTTGGCCTTCATCGTGCGTCGTGTAGTATACGTGGGGTAACGAGAAGCGATTAACACCTCACGACCAGCTCCCGATCATCAAACGCTTGGTGGTCATCACGACCGTTGTGAGGGTGTCACCGCAGCTTCTCACACTGCGCACGCACAAACACATAAACGTCGGTGAAAAAGACGGAGTAGCACAGCAGTGCAGCGTGTGACCTGGACACAAGCGATGGAGGCACTTGTAGAACTTTGGAAAGCTCATCCGAGCCTTTTCCATGTGGCCTCACAAAATCATCACGACCACAACAACCGTAAAAATAGTTGGATTTACGTTGCTGCTCAATCACAGCTGCCTGATCAATGTTTTTCATTAGTAATTTAGCAAAGTTGATGGTGGTGGTGTGTCTGTGGGAGTGAAAGAAAGAGAGGGAGAGTGAGCGACAGATTACCTTCATTTTTATGGACGCACAGTGTGAGCACTCGGGTCGCATCAGAGCATCGGGCCGTATAGTGTGAGACCCTGCATCGTGACCTACAAACTTCTAACCCCTGCGAGTCAATCGTACAGTTTGAGCAGAAGCTGAATAACGCGACTGAAAAAAATCGCACAGTGTATGCTCAGCTTTACACCTTATTAGGAAAGTCCCTGCAAAGTCACTGTGAGATGCTTGCAAAAATATCCACAAAAATGTGTCATTTGAATTTCATATCATTACTCCTGATACCAACAAATGTCTATCTTATCAATTCTCAAACCCAGTAGATTTATATATTTTATTAAGTTAATATATCTAATTAAATCTAATATTTTTTACCTTATTTTTACCATATTGTGAATATATTTCTTGTAGTCTTTCGAAGTACATTGGACTAGGTCAGTATGCCCAGGTATACACAATAAAACAACACACCATGCGTCCTGCCACCAATGGCTGGCTGTCTTATCAATTCAGCATAAAATCATTAATATGAGTTAAATACTTGTTGCAGAATGACTGAAACACTAGTTGAGAGATGGAGAGCTCAGAAGGGAGGGTAAATATATTTTTTACTCCAGCATAATGCACTCATAATGTAATTTAAACAAGGAAGAACATTTTAAAATGAAAATGTACATTAAAAAATGGTTTTCAACTTTAACTGATGAATAAACTCCTTACAAATTCCCAGGGCCTCTGTTTCATAACATTTTATCATTATATTGTGGAGGTAAGCATCAACGACACAGAGCTCTCAGTTCTCACTCCTTCTTTATTCGTCTCCAACATCAACTGAACATATCGCGCCACAAAACACAGGAACACACTTCCTCAACACTGGGTGTGAGTGGAGCCCTCTAGTGGTCCGCCACCATATAATTAGTCTTATTTTGCACATTTCTGAGACATCAGACTTTTGTACTTTGTGTTTCCCTTGCTTAAGCCTTGAATAAACACAACCTCCCTACTACCACATCCACTTGATTCCTAACTATGACATCTCGCAAGACTGGCTGGTGACTGCTCACGTGGTATCTCTAAATTAGACTTGCTGAGTAAGTGGGTGTGTTCTCCCTACTCTTACTACACAATACTCTCACTCCTTACAGTTAAAGAATCTGTTAACATAACACAAACTTCTTACACCTGGGGGACCACAAAGGTATGTTTCTTTGAAGTCAGATACACTGTATATAGACATCAAACAGTTGATTTAAAATATTTTTTCTGTTATCCTTCTCTGAAAACAATTTTGGGATTTACAGCTACAGAAATGTTCAGAACAAAGGCTTGGATCCAAGGACTCACCCTACTGCTGCTGGTTTTATTGTCTGTACACATTCGCTACTGCCGAACTCAACAAAAAGGTAAGCAGAAAATCTTGTGCAACAAGTTTGGTATGACATCATAAAGTATTTTTACACATTTACAATCCTGCTGAACTTATTTACAATGTGGTTAATATTATACCATAAAAAGTTTATTTATGTTCATCTGGACGTAGCATTTTCAGTGGGAGAAACGTTTCGTCACTCATCCAAGTGACTTCTTCAGTCTCAGCTGACTGTAGGTTTCCCCAATCTTATAAACAGTACATTTGCATAATGAGTGAAACTAGCACCACTGAAGGAACAATGGGCTGGGAGGTCAGTTCCTTCATCATATCCAAATTGATAAACAAATCACTGATAAACAAGTGGATCCTTGGCATGGACCAATTATTGGCACAGCGTGCTTTGGGGTTTGAAAGTGTTTAAGAGAAAATACGTCTCAGCTGTTCTAATACTTCTGACAAATAAGGGATCACTAATGTGTCAGGAGAATTGGAACAGATGAGATGCATTTTCTCATTGCTATGCTTAACTTAACTAAAAAATGATAAAAGAAATCAGTAGATTAATAATTTCTGTGAAATGTGTCTGTAGCACATTTACACATTCCTAGTAGATCACACTCCCTCACAGATATCACTCAGCACAAATTAAACCAGGCTTCTTAAGGGATTAATCGAAACTAACATTTATTCCTAAAGAAGTTCTAATTGTCCGTCTTGCAATTGTCTGTGTTTAATCCCGACAACTAAGTCTACAGCTATGTATTTTAGGACAAGTATTTGCAAATCACTTTCAGATTAAACAGCTGAAATGGACACATTAGTTCCTAAGGAACCAGTAGAGGTGTCATAGGGGAAAAATGGGACATATTACCCATAGTGGAACAAGTCATAGCAAGCCTGGAATACAGCTTTGTGTTTTAGTTTTAAAATTAGCAAGTGAACAAATGACATTTGAATGACAAGCATTTATAAAGACTCACGGGTGGTGTCAGGGTATGTTTTAGTGTTATCATTTCAGTATCAAGCATAATACATCAAATTAAGTACTGTTATTAATTTTAACAGGCTTGGAAGAGCTGAGACTCATTCTGATTGGAAAAACTGGATCAGGGAAGAGCGCATCTGGAAACACCATCCTGGGGGATCCAAGTGCTTTTAAAATAAACATGTCACTTGAGTCTGTTACCAATAGCTGTCACAGAAAAGAGGTCACAATAGATGACAGAAAAATTGTAGTGATTGACACTCCAGGGCTGTATGACACAACCAAATCACAAGATGAAGTGAAATTAAACATTGAGGACTGCATTGAGGAGTCAGTTCCTGGACCCCATGCTTTTCTTTTAGTGATCAGTCTGAAGTCAAGGTTCACAAAAGAAGAGCAGAACACTGTGAAGTGGATCCAGGATAACTTTGGCGAAGAAGCTTCTATGTATACTATAGTTCTGTTTACACATGCTGACTTGCTGGAGGGAAAAGCTCTGTATGACTGTTTGAGAGAAAGCAAACCTGTACGAATGCTGATAAACCAATGTGGGGGAAGATACTATTCACTCATCAATAAGCCGAGACAGAACAGGACCCAAGTCAGAGAACTCCTAGATATAATAGAGGAAATGGTAGACTTCAATGGTGGAAATCACTACACCAATGAGATGTACGAGAAAGCCCAGAAGAAACTGAAAGACAAAGAAGGGTGGATTTGTGTACTTGCACCTATTGTTAGTTTTGGAAAGCTAGAATGTAGCAAAGATGATCACTAAAGAACAGGAACTAACAGATTGGATAGACAAAAAGGTGTGCCAAAAAACATGTATAACAGGTTTGCCATGAGAGCATAAAGATTAAAGATTCTCACACACATTGCAGCTTTTCTCAGTCACTTTGTTGGAGTTCTTACAGAATAGTCATTCTTGCAACTTTTAATGTAGTTTTTATTTCCCCAACCACATTAGCCTTTGTCCTCATTTTTATACATGTTTCACTACTAAAGATATTTGTTACTGTGTTGATGCACTTTTCACTTGAATCTCATAGCTCGTCAAAACAATTTGTACTTTTGTGAGTCAGAGCTCTAGATGTCCTACTTTTCTGAATACTGTTCAATGGCATTAGTGTTTTCAGTTAAATTACTTCAAACTTTAAAATAAAAAAATAAAAAGATAAAAATATGATTCTCTCTGGTAATCGCTGCATGGTCTCAGCAGCACTTACTTTCATCATCTGTGAAGACAGTTTGACGTGCCATCCACAAATACAGGGTAAAGCTTTAATTGTGAAAAGAAGAAGCAACATGTGAATCTGATTGAAAATGCCGCAGTCTCTCACGGCCAAAGCTAATTTTAAATGGACTGAGGCAAAGTGGAAGATGAGGCAAATTGGTCATATGCATCAAAATTTGAAATTCATCTCTAAATTTATGGGGGGGCATTAATGTCTGTAAGATTGGTCATTCATACATCTATGAAAGGTGCTGAAAGGTATTTGCAGGTTTTAGAGCAACATATGCTCACATCTAGATGACATATTTTTCAGGAAAGGCCGTTCATATTTTAGCAAGACCGCTAAACCACATACTGCCTCTGTTACAACAGTATGGGTTTGTATTAGAAGAGTTCGGGTTCTGAACTGGCCTACCTGCAGACCACATTCACCAGCTGGAAACATTTGATCTGTTTTCTATGAACTGTTGTAAATAAAATGTGGGTTTATGAGATTTTTAAATCATTGCACCTGACCCAAACACCCCCACTATCACCATCAAATATCGATCATCTTCAAAATAATAAAACCTAGATAAAATGATTAATATTTCTGCTTTCAGTGTTTATGTTGTCTTGGATAATGTTTAGTTATCATAATAGAAACATCTCAAAGACCATAACCTCAGTATTAAATCTAACACAGTAAATTAATTAATAACACTTGGTTGACAATTGCCATAAGCATTCATGACTCAAGACTTATGAACGGTGTCATGTTATTTTATGATGGCATAGTATTATGTATACTACTTCAAATCAAATGTAATTTTCACAGGTTCTAGATATTTGGGAGGGGTTAGACTTCTTCTGGTTGGAAAACTGGATCAGGGAAGAGCGCATCTGGAAACACCATCCTAGGGGATCCAAGTGCTTTTAAAATAAACATGTCACTTGAGTCTGTTACCAATAGCTGTCAGAGAAAAGAGGTAACAGAGGGTAACAGGAACATTGTTATAATTGACACTCCAGGGCTGTTTGACACAACCAAATCACAAGATGAAGTGAAATTAAACACTGAACAACAAATTGAGCAGTCAGTTCCTGGACCACATACATGCATACATATTTTTAACCATGACTTTCAACTTCATATATAAGTGGCATTGCTATTTTTTGCAGTCTAGTTTTTTCTTTCCATGTTAAGTGAAATAAATCTTGTCTTTTCCAGGCTTGAACAAGTGCAATAAATTCGGGTTCGATATCTGAGGTGGAACTCTGAATGACAATCACATCAACAGCAAATGCAAAATCTGCCTCTGCCTTCCATTCATGGGGAATGGCTGCAATCACAGCATTGTAAGGCAGCGAAACATGTACCACCTCCTCGATTCAGAGATGGTCTTTCCCTTTTCACGTAAATGGCCTCCTTGACTCCACGCTCAAACCAGCGTTCCTCCCTGTCCAGAATGTGTACATCCTCATCATTGAAAGAGTGTCCACTGGCCTGTAGGTGTAAATAGACTGTGGAGTCCTGTCCTGACGAGGTAGCTCTTCTGTGTTGTGCCATCTGCTTAGCCAGAGGTTGTTTGGTTTCCCCGATGTATAAATCCTGGCAATCCTCCTGGCACTTAACAGTGTACACTATGTTACTCTGTGTGTGTCAGGGGACCCGATCCTTGGGGTGGACCAATTTTTGGCGCAGTGTGTTTTGGGGTTTTAAAGCCACAGAGGCGCAGTGTTTAGAAAAAATGCGTCTCAACTGTTCCAATACTCATGACACACTCCCTTTCACTGAAGGTATTGGTGCCAGATTTTAAACTCTTTCATTATCCCACTTAGAAAAATAAGTAACAGGTCTGTGTTTTGTGCATCGTAAAGGAGATCAACAAAGGTGGGGAAAAAAACAAACAAACATATTATCTCCTTTGTTTTTCAGCTGAAGTTCAAGATTTCTTGCAAAATTGATTATTATTGTAACCCTCTCAAGGTTATCCACTGCTGTTCAAGCCAATGATTTAATGTTTAATGTATGTAGTACTAATTCTGTCCAACAGGGGGCAGTGATGGCGCTATAGTTGTCCTGCGCTGCGTTATGCAGCAAGAAGAAGAGCTGCAGCGGAGCAGATAGCCAGCAAGCTAGAAGAAGAACGCACCGGGCGCATGGTGTATCGGAAGAGAATACGAACCTTTTTTCTAAGTGTTAAGGTTTTTATCGTTACAGACTAATTAGGATTTGCTTACCACGCATCCTTTTTTTCCAATTGTTTTTTACTGTGTTGGGACATAGTGCGAGAGACAGTTGCTGGATACTCGATCGGCGATTGGAAGGCGAATCCAGTGGGGCTTTTTCCAGAGACGTATCGCTCCACCCAGAAGGACGGCGAACGAGGATTTTACTCATCTTTGCAGATAAGCACTGGGCTTATCCACACACACACACACTACCCGGGTAGATTGACAAAGTTTTCTCAGAGCTCTGAATTTATTTTATTATTATTCTTTTTTACTTCAACACCATATTTTACTTTTTTTCTTTCCTCACCAAACCAGAGTGGTTGGTGGAGGTAGAACTGTGACAAGAGACATAAATGGACTAATACTAATATGGAAACTGAACTGACTGATTGAAGGGGGGATTATATTGGGTTTTGTCTCATAAGTGTTGTTAACATTCTGCATATTATTGAAGTTGCTGATGAGACTGTTATGTGTTGTGTTGTAATAAATGTCATAGAGTGTTCTCTATAAGACAGCATAAGGAGGTGTTTTAGTTTTCTTGTTCCTCTTCTCCTCATTGAAAGTGCCTAGAATATTCATGTCCCTAAGTTAATCAATTAAGGGATCGATTACAAAAGTTGGCGAGCCAGCCAGGAGGAGTAGATGGAAAATTAGTTGAAAACACTTCCATTTAGCTGATTTTTGTTAGTCTTTGTTTAACATTTCACAGCTGTTGGTTATTGAGTGTTACCGTTTTTCACAATGTATGCAGAACAGGAATATGGTACTGATATGAAGAAGTGTGTATACATTGAAGGAATTACAGCAGCAACTACTGATGATCAAATTACTGAATTTTGTATGCAATTTGGCTGTGTTGATAAAGTTCTTAGAGTAAGACAGACAGGGCAAGGTACTGGTGTTAAAGCCCTGGTGGAGTTTGAATCTGAAGAAACTGTCATAAAGTTGGCTTCCACCCTCCCTCTGTACCATCCCAGCGTTTCGAACCCAGACATTATGTGGCGTGTAGATGGTGCCTGTAAAACTGCTCAGTCTTCAAAGACAATGTCACCCACACTTTTCCCACGCCAACAAAGTGACAGTTCTGGCTCAGAAAATGAACCAGATTCTGATAATAGTTGGACACCCCTGCTACGTAGACAGACTGCAAAGAATAAAGAGATTGAAGAGGTTGTAGCTGAAACCACTTCTAAAGTAAAAGGACAGAGAACGGTCTCCAAGCCAACTCACCCTGTCTCTCAACTAACATTAGACAGTGATGTGTACAACCCTCCTGAAGTCCAAAAGATAATCGTGGAGCATGTCATCAAAAGCGATGCCCCTCCCACTCCAAGTCAAGGCTCTAAAGGTCTTCGCCCATTTTCAGGAAGAGTTCCTAAACCCCAAAATGAAGTAGATTTTGAGACGTGGTCACTTCATGTGGAACTCATGATTCAAGATAATCTTCCACTTGATGTACAACGCCGTAAGATTCTTGAGAGCTTACTCCCCCCAGCTTCTGACTTGGTGAGGCAGCTTGGCCCACATGCGGCTCCTCGTGAATATGTCAAGCTTCTTGGCTCAGCTTATGGATTAGTTGAGGATGGGGAGGAAATTTTCGCAAGGTTTCTGAATACCCACCAGAACACAAGGGAAAAGGCATCTGAGTATCTTCAGCGGTTGCAGGTGTTGCTCACCACAGCTGCACAGAGGGGTGGTGTGAGGAGTTCAGAGACTGGGAAACACTTGCTGAGGCAGTTTCGCCGCGGCTGCTGGGATCAGTCCCTCATCTTAGCATTGCAGTCTGAACTGAATTCAGATACAGCTCCTGATTTCTCTGATTTTCTTCTACAGTTACGGACTGAAGAAGATAGAAGGGCTGCAAAATTTGATCGAATGAACCGTCATTTAGGGGGTGCAAAAGCTAAATCATCCGTACACATGCAGCTGGTCCCAGACATGTCTTCCACGCATGATGAGAATACCAGTGTACTTCAGACATACATCACTGAAACAGAGGATTTGAGGAGGCAGGTAACTGAGTTAAAAATGCAACTTAACAAAAAGAAAGAGCAAAGGAAACAAAAACATGCTGAAAAGAGAAATCCCACCCTAAATGCCTCCGCTAGTATAACTCCAGTTGCAGTACAAGCCCAACAAATGGCACCCAAACCCAGACCAAAACCTTGGTTCTGTTTCAAGTGTGGTAATGATGGACATATAGCCAGAGAGTGTGAAGGTCCTCCAAATAAGATCTTGGTTGATCAGAAATACAAGGAGTTGAGAGAGAGGCAAAGAGAGTGGGAAGCCAAATATGGTCATTTAAACTGGACCGGGTCGCAGTGGAGGGACTGACTGCACCCAAGAATGAGCGAGGATGTCCCATAAGATTTCAGGACAAAGAAAAAGTCACATGTGAAAGCCATTCCCAAGCCCAATTACTCTTTGACTGTCTTCCAAAAAGGCTTATTGGCCCAAAGTGTACTGCAGCAGTCTCCATTGAAGGGAGTCAGTGTAACAGTCTACTTGATTCAGGTTCCCAAGTAACCACAGTATCAAAGTCATTTTATGACAGGAACCTTTCCAGTCAGAAAATCTTTCCCATCCAGGATCTGCTGGACATTGAAGGTGCTGGTGGTCAGGAAGTGCCTTATCTGGGATACATATCCACAACCATCCATTTCCCTGAAAGTGTCATGGGGAAATCAGCTGAAGTTGACACGCTTACTCTTGTAGTTCCTGATCACAGGACAAACATGGAAGTGCCCTTGCTGATAGGGACTAATACCCTGGATATTTTGTATGAAACAGTTGGCTTAGGAAAAGCTCAGCCAAATCATGTCTTACAGGAAAAAAACATCCATCACTCTCCTCTGGTGAAGCATCTCTATCACAGGTTCAAAACCCGTCAAGACAATGGCAGAGTGGGGAAAGTGAAGCTGCAGAGCAAAAAGTGCATTACTGTTCCTGCAGGAAAAAAAATGGCCTTGAATGGATATGCAAGGAAGGTCACAACAACATCTGACACAACCCTGATGGTTGAGCCTCTAGAGTCAACCTTGCCTGGTGGGCTCTTGTTTTGCAGTTTTGTAATGACACAGCCTTCATGTTCATCATTTAAGGTCCCGGTTCTAGTTAAAAATGACACAGCACATGATATTAAAATACCTGCTGGCCAGGTTATTGCAGAACTCATCCTTCCAAAAGCTGTGTCATCCTTGACTGAAAGAACTGTCAAAACTCTGTCAGGTGACCAATATCTGTCGGTTCCAGCTACAGCTGCATGTAACTCTGTATCTGTGTCTGACACAGGAACACTCACCTTTGACTTTGCTGAGTCAAGCTTGTCTGAGGAGTGGAAAGAGAGAATAACAAAGAAATTAAACTCAGTTTCTGAAGTTTTTGCTCTTCATGATCTGGACTATGGCCACACTACTCAGATTAAGCACAGAATTCGACTCTCAGACCCATCTCCATTTAAACAAAGGCCCAGACCCATCCATCCTTCCGACTATGAGGCAGTCAGACTACATTTAAAAGAGCTTCAAGATGCGAACATCATACGTGAGTCAGAGAGCCCCTATGCCTCTCCCATTGTTGTGGTCAAGAAAAGAAATGGCAACATCAGATTATGCGTAGATTATCGCAAACTGAACAGTAAGACCATCAAAGACGCCTACGCTTTGCCCAACATTGAGGAATCTTTCTCGGCTTTGACTGGGTCCAAGTGGTTCTCCATCCTGGATCTGAAATCCGGCTATTATCAAGTGGAAGTCGAGGAAGAAGACAAATGTAAGACTGCTTTCGTGACACCCATGGGATTCTGGGAGTTTAACAGAATGCCCCAAGGAGTGACAAATGCTCCCAGTACCTTTCAGAGAGTCATGGAAAAGTGTATGGGCAGCATGAATTTGAGTGAAGTCTTGGTTTTTCTTGATGATGTCATCGTTTTCTCTGCGACACTTGAGGAGCATGAGGAACGACTGCTGAAGGTCCTCCACAGGATGAAAGAATTTGGTTTAAAGTTGTCGCCAGAAAAATGCCAGTTCTTCAGGACATCTGTCCAATATCTCGGCCATGTTGTATCCTCAGAAGGGGTCAAAACAGATCCAGCAAAAATAACTGCCCTCACTACCTGGCCAAGACCAGCTAACATCAAGGAGCTCAAGTCTTTCCTTGGGTTTGCTGGATATTATAGGAGGTTTATAAAAGACTATTCCAAGATCGCAAGACCCCTTAATGACTTAACAGCTGGTTACCTCCCACCAAAGAGAAAATCAAGTCTGTCTGGCCGAACCCATAAGGTTTCTACAAGTGTGGATCTCAAAAAGCCATTTAATGGCAAATGGACCCCAGCCTGTGAAGATGCTTTTGAGACATTGATTCACAAGCTCACAACAGCCCCTGTTCTTGGGTTTGCCGATCCTAAGAAACATTATATTGTGCATACTGATGCAAGCACCCATGGACTCGGTGCAGCCTTATATCAAGAACAGGAGAGCAAGTTAAGGGTCATTGCCTATGCCAGTAGGGGCCTCTCCAGGTCCGAGCAAAGGTACCCTGCACATAAGCTTGAGTTCTTGTCTCTGAAGTGGGCCGTCACCGAGAAGTTTTTTGACTATCTCTATGGAGCAAAATTTACAGTGGTGACAGACAATAACCCACTCACATATGTCTTAACCTCTGCAAAATTGGACGCAGTAGGTCATCGTTGGTTGGCAGCTCTTTCCAGTTTTGATTTTGACATCCAGTATAGAGCTGGGAAGAACAACCAAGATGCTGACGGGCTTTCCAGACGTCCGCATCCACATGACTGTGATGCCTCTGATCAGAGTTCTACTGATGAGGAAAATCGCATTGAAAGCTTTATTGCACAGCTCTTACGCCGCAACAAAGGGCCTGATTTTCCAACTGAGGCAGTAAAGGCAGTATGCGAGAGACATCAGTGTTCTTCAACTCTCGAGGAGGAGGCAGCGGTGCCATCACCTGCACGAGTAGAATGTTTGGCTATTGGAACCTCTGCAATACCAGCGGATTTCTGTCAAACTGATGTAGCTGGTTCGTGCCCCCTGCCGCAAATGACTCTTCCCGATTGGGCACGTGAGCAGAAATCAGATCCAGTCGTCAGCAGAGTAATGACTCTTGTACTTGCCGGAAAACGTCTCTCCTACAAGGCAAGAAGGAACGAAGACAGAGAAGTTCAGTTAATGACAAGAGTAATGGATCAGTTAGTTGTAATGGATGAGGTCTTATACCGAAAACGCATCATTCAAGGTGAACCCATGTATCAGCTCGTTCTTCCGCAAAGTTACAGAGAAGTTGCCCTTGACCAGCTCCACAATGCTGTGGGCCATCTGGGTGTTGATAGGACTCTGGACTTAGTCCGAGCTCGGTTCTATTGGCCCCGCATGACCATCGATGTAAATGACAAGGTCAGGACATGTGAAAGGTGTTTTAGAAGAAAGGCACAAGTTGAAAGGAGTGCTCCTTTGGTGAACATAAAAACTAATCGTCCCTTGCAGTTGGTCTGTATGGACTACCTTACATTGGAACCAGATGAGAGAGGGACTAAAAACATCTTGGTCATAACAGACCATTTCACTAAATACGCAGTTGCAGTTCCGACTCCGGATCAAAAAGCAAAGACTGTGGCAAAGGCTTTGTGGAGCAATTTTTTAATCCATTATGGATTTCCTGAGAGGTTGCACAGCGACCAGGGTCGTGATTTTGAGTCTGCCTTGATCAAAGATCTTTGCTCGCTGCTTGGGATAAAAAAGACGAGGACCACGCCCTACCATCCCCGCGGCAATCCTGTCGAGCGGTTCAATAGAACCCTTCTTCAAATGCTAGGGACGCTGGAGGAAGAAGATAAAGTTCGGTGGAGAGATTTTGTGCAGCCTTTAGTACACGCGTACAACTGTACAAGGAATGATACCACAGGTTTCACTCCCTACCAGTTGATGTTTGGCAGACAACCGAGGCTCCCAATCGACATAGCATTTGGCCAATGCCCTGAAAGATCCAGCAGCCTCTCTCACTCTGAATATATCAAAAAGTTGAGAGAGAGTCTTGCAGAAAGCTACCAGTTAGCCATTGAGCACAGTCAAAAGAGTGCTTTCCGGAACAAACAGAGGTTTGATAGCAAAGTGCGGGAATCCACCCTTGCCAAGGGAGATAGAGTCCTTTTAAGGAATGTTGGCATCAGGGGAAAGCACAAAATCGCTGATCGGTGGAGCCGAACCGTGTTCACTGTGATCAGACAGATTCAGGACTCGCCTGTTTTTGTGGTGGTGCCTGAAGGAACAGATGGGCCTGAAAGAGTGCTACACAGAGATCTGCTCTTACCTTGTGGGTTTCTCCCACCCACTGTTGAAGAGACAGCACCCAAAGTAACAGTGTCACGGTCTAAACCTGCAAACTCACCACCAGTTGACACATTTGAGACTGATTCTTCAGAAACCAGCAATGAGGAGAGCACTGAAGATGAAGTTGAGTATTACTCTCTTCATTCTCTACCCTGTAATGAGCCTAATGTATTGCAAGATGGACTCCAAGAAGCCGACCAGATTGCAGTCACAGACAGACTGGCTGGAGTAAAAGTCCACGAAAAGTCAGCTACAGAAGACATTTTGGGACAGATAGATCAGCTTCACACTGTTGAATCTGAGTTGAGTCCAGAGCTCTCTACTCTAAATCCAGATGCTCACGAATTCCAGCCAGTGACAACCCAGAACGGAGATGATGAGAAGGACCAGGTTCAGGAGTCACCGCTGCATGAGATCAGTTCGGCTGAAGACAGCCAATCTAAAGATCTCTCACGCAGTTTGGGTGATAGTCGTACATTGATTACAGAAGTGAGCAACAAAATGAAAGTTGTGGAGGAAGAAAGAAAAGGAGAACCAAATCTCTCTAAAGATGTCCCTAATCATGAAGAGGGTGTGGGACTAAGGAGGTCATCAAGGGAGAGATCAGCTCCAAAGAAGCTAACTTATCCAACGTTGGGAAATCCTTTGGTGACAGTCATGCACTCCATTTTCTCTGGGTTAGACCAAGCTTTCACCCAAGCATTCACCTTCGACAGTGTACCCAGCGTAGATCAACTAATGCCCGGGACTGCTGAAACAGTGTAAAGTTCCACATGCAAGGATGCATGCGGCTTAAGGGGGGGAGAATGTAACCCTCTCAAGGTTATCCACTGCTGTTCAAGCCAATGATTTAATGTTTAATGTATGTAGTACTAATTCTGTCCAACAGGGGGCAGTGATGGCGCTATAGTTGTCCTGCGCTGCGTTATGCAGCAAGAAGAAGAGCTGCAGCGGAGCAGATAGCCAGCAAGCTAGAAGAAGAACGCACCGGGCGCATGGTGTATCGGAAGAGAATACGAACCTTTTTTCTAAGTGTTAAGGTTTTTATCGTTACAGACTAATTAGGATTTGCTTACCACGCATCCTTTTTTTCCAATTGTTTTTTACTGTGTTGGGACATAGTGCGAGAGACAGTTGCTGGATACTCGATCGGCGATTGGAAGGCGAATCCAGTGGGGCTTTTTCCAGAGACGTATCGCTCCACCCAGAAGGACGGCGAACGAGGATTTTACTCATCTTTGCAGATAAGCACTGGGCTTATCCACACACACACACACTACCCGGGTAGATTGACAAAGTTTTCTCAGAGCTCTGAATTTATTTTATTATTATTCTTTTTTACTTCAACACCATATTTTACTTTTTTTCTTTCCTCACCAAACCAGAGTGGTTGGTGGAGGTAGAACTGTGACAAGAGACATAAATGGACTAATACTAATATGGAAACTGAACTGACTGATTGAAGGGGGGATTATATTGGGTTTTGTCTCATAAGTGTTGTTAACATTCTGCATATTATTGAAGTTGCTGATGAGACTGTTATGTGTTGTGTTGTAATAAATGTCATAGAGTGTTCTCTATAAGACAGCATAAGGAGGTGTTTTAGTTTTCTTGTTCCTCTTCTCCTCATTGAAAGTGCCTAGAATATTCATGTCCCTAAGTTAATCAATTAAGGGATCGATTACATTATGTTGCTGGAGTGAAAAGATATATTTTCTATTCTATTCTATTCTATTATTCTAGTCTTGAAAGCCTACAATATAATTTAAATTTATGAATGGCTCTTTAAGAAACAGTGGTTGTAGTTTCCTTTAGAGTTTTACTTTGAACTCTGCATAGTATTCTAATTTATTAAAAAAAGAGAGAAAGCACTCAGATATACTTCTCATCAAGTTAAACCAAGCCAGCACTGGGTGTGTCCACATTTTTTTAAGTATTGCTTTCAGGGAAATGAACAAGTGGGTGTGTTCTGTTTGTTCTGCTACAAAAGAATCGGTTGAACTGCTAGTATATCTCACACCCGAAGAAACACTTGAACAGGTAAGTTGAGAATAAAACCTATATATTTTACCTGAACAATGACAAAAAAAAAGTGTCCACATTTTTTAGTCATGAAGCCAAGCTGCCTGAACTATATATTTTTGAAATTCAGTAAAATATTTTATTTCTGTATAATTGTGAGTTTTGCTTTGAAAAACCTCTTTCTTTCTTTGAGGACTTACTGTTTACAGACATGTTGCAAGCAAAGGCTTGGGTCCTAGGATGCACCATGCTTGTCCTGGTCACATTATATGAACAGACTGCTCGCTGTCAACCACACCAAAAAGGTATGACAAAAAACGTGTATAACAGGTTTGCCATGAGAGCATAAAGATTAAAGATTCTCACACACATTGCAGCTTTTTTCAGTCACTTTGTTGGAGTTCTTACAAAAAAGTCATTTGTTGCAACTTTTAATGTAGTTTTTATTTCCCCACCCACATTAGCCTTTGTCCTCATTTTTATACATGTTTCACTACTAAAGATATTTGTTACTGTGTTGATGCACTTTTCACTTGAATCTCATAGCTCGTCAAAACAATTTGTACTTTTGTGAGTCAGAGCTCTAGATGTCCTACTTTTCTGAATACTGTTCAATGGCATTAGTGTTTTCAGTTAAATTACTTCAAACTTTAAAATAAAAAAATATGTATGAAAGAGAAAATCCAGTAAAGCATATTTTGGATAATTTAAAATGAATCTGTACAGAAATATCCTACATTGGGCACCTGATCCAAACACCCCTACTATCAACCATCAAATACTGACCATCTTCAAAATAATAACAATGGAACCATTTCAAAGACCATCACCTAAGTAATAAATCTGACACAATGAATAAATTAATAACACTTGGTTGACAAGTGCCATAAGCATGACTCAAGACTTATGAACCAACATTAACAGTGTCATGTTATTTTATGATGGCATAGTATTATGCATTCTACTTCATATCAAATGTTAATTTTCACAGGTTCTACATATTTGGGAGATGTGAGACTCCTTCTGGTTGGAAAAACTGGATCAGGGAAGAGCGCATCTGGAAACACCATCCTGGGGGATCCAAGTGCTTTTAAAGCAAACATGTCACTTGAGTCTGTTACCAATGGCTGTCACAGAAAAGAGGTAACAGAGGGTAACAGGAACATTGTTATAATTGACACTCCAGGGCTGTTTGACACAACCAAATCACAAGATGAAGTGAAAGTAAAGATTGAGGAGTGCATTGAGCAGTCAGTTCCTGGACCCCATACTTTTCTTTTAGTGATCAGTCTGAAGTCAAGGTTCACAAAAGAAGAGCAGAACACTGTGAAGTGGATCCAGGATAACTTTGGCGAAGAAGCTTCTATGTATACTATAGTTCTGTTTACACATGCTGACTTGCTGGAGGGAAAATCTTTGAAAGACTATTTGAGAGAAAGCAAACCTGTACGAATGCTGATAAACCAATGTGGGGGAAGATACTATTCGCTCATCAATAAGCAGAGACAGAACAGGACCCAAGTCAGAGAACTCCTAGATATAATAGAGAAATTGGTGGACTTCAATGGTGGACGTCACTACACCAATGAGATGTACGAGAAAGCCCAGAAGAAACTGGCAAAAAAGGATAAAGAGGCTAGACGGACCAGGTTTACATTTTGGAGTCTCTTTGCCCTGGGAATTTTTGGTGTGGGAATATATAAAAACGTATTTATTCTCAAAACAATTGGTGTATTACTTGGACTTCTTTTTTGGCTCTCGGAGGAGGCACCTTTTCTCCTCTCCCTTATCTTCCCTGCTTATGTCCTTGTCTAGTCTTGTGGGTTTTTTTGTATTTTCCCTGGAACATTCTCTCACAGTCTGTTCTCTAAAACCTAAAAGAGGAATTATGGATTGGATCAACTGGTCCCTAAATGCAATTGACACCCCTTTCTCAACGAGAAGTTTGGGCTTGGGTGAGCCTGAGTGCTGAAGATATCTACCTATTCGGAACCATGGTAACAGGGTTCTTGCTGATCGGAGCTGGTTTGGCCCTGACTTATCGAAGAATTAAGAAAGTGGAACCGGCTGTTCAAACCGCCACAAGGCTGCCCGCTGGGATTGGAACGATGGGAGAGGCGTGAGTTACTCAAAATGGGCTCATTGAGTCAGCACGGATAAGATCTTGGAGAGGCTACGGCTGCTGTGAATACTCAGAATAAGATCTCTGACTGCAGACTGGATACATCTCGGAAGGGCTAGCCCGGAATAACATCTCTGGGCGCAAAATTGGATGACATCTCGGGGAGGCACACTGCCGTGAGTTCTCAGAAATTGGCTCCTTGAGCACAAGAAATGACAACATCACAGAACGCAAGTATGGCGAAGCTCGCGGCTCTCCAACGGGAGATTGAGAGACCAGTGTTGGACTGTAGAACTGCTTTGAAATTCATATGAGCTGTTCGCACTAAAGTAAAAAAAAAAATAACATCCCTTCATGCGGATACCCTCTCGGCGCCAGCTACAAGGCCAGAGCTGAACAAAACTCCCTGATAACGACTGTGTTTAGTCTGTTCCTTCCCATTCCATGCAAGGCCACCTGGGTTGGCTGGAAGACTGTTTACTTAGCCTGGCAGGGCGAAGGACACTGTCTCAGCTGAACTATGGACACGCACACACATACATATACTGATACTGATAAGCACTCACTGACGCATCACCCTCCCTACCCCGGATCCTACGCCACCTCCAACGCTTACCTCCCCTCTGATGTGGACATCGGGTCAGTTGGAGGCGCAGTCGAAAGATTGCAGCGGTCCCAGATCAGATGTACACACTGGAACTCTTTCCCATGTTGCTTGTCTGTGTTTATTGTGCTATGGTGTGTTGATATCTGTGCATTCCTGTATCATCCTTTTGTGTTACACATTTCGATGTTTTTTTTTCCTCGCTACCTAGCCTGACCTGTCTCCCCAATGTGATGTTTGTGTATTGTATGTACGGTCGGCAAGGTCTGTCATCTCGGTTGTGGGCAAAAGACCTGCAACTGACAAATAAAGGCTATCTCATCTCATCATTAAAATCCATGATGGACATGTTTGCTTAGGTGAAAGAGCTGGTGGGAGGTTTCTTCCTGTTTAAAGGGAGTTTTTCCTTTCCACTGTCACCAAAGTGCTTACTCATAGGGGGTCATATGATTGTTGGGTTTTCCTCTGTATGTATTATTGTAGGGTCTACCTTACAATATAAGTGCCTTGAGGCGACTGTGATTTGGTGCTGTATAAATAAAATTGAACTAAATTGTAAGAGTGAGTGATGTAAGAATGTTCAATAATGTGTTCTTTGATGACTAGTCCATCCCTCCCCGGATAGACCTCTTTTTTAATTCGGGGTTGGAGATTAAGCAATTTGTTTGTTTTTTTATCTCCAACTAAAAACTGTCCAAGGTTGGACATGAAACCTTCATGTCCAAGTTTTCATGGACATGAAAATTTCTCCTCCGTGAATCGCAACCTTATCGTGGTGGAGGGGTTTGTGTGTCCCAGGGATCCCAGGGGCTATGTTGTCTGGGGGCTTTTGCCCCCTGGTAGGGTCTCCCATGGCAAATTGGTCCTGGGTGAGGGACCAGACAAAGAGCGATTCAGAAGACCCCTATGAAAAAAACACAGAGGGAACAGTTTACCCTGCCCGGGATAGGGTTACCGGGGCCCCGCCCTGGAGCCAGGCCCGGGGAGGGTGCCCGAGGGCGAGCGTCTGGTGGCCGGGCCTTAGTCCATGGGGCCCGGCCGGGCACAGCCCGAAGAGGCGACATGGGCCCATCCTCCCGCAGGCCCACCACCCGCAGGAGGCGCCATAGGGGTCGGGTGCATTGTGTGCCGGGTGGCGGCCAGGAGCGGAGGCCCTGGCGGACTGACCCCCGGCTGCCAAGACTGGCAATAGGGACATGGAATGTCACCTCTCTGGTGGGGAAGGAGCCTGAGTTAGTGCGTGAGGTCGAGAGGTACCGGCTAGATATAGTCGGGCTCACCTCTACGCACGGCTTGGGCTCTGGAACCAGTCTCCTGGAGAGGGGCTGGACTCTGTCTCAGTCTGGAGTTGCCCCTGGTGAGAGGCGGCGGGCTGGGGTGGGTATTCTAATATCCCCTCGGCTTGCTGCCGGTACGTTGGGGTTTTTCCCGGTGGACGAGAGGGTTTGTTCCCTGCGCCTTAGGGTCGGGGAACGGGTCCTGACTGTCATCTGCGCTTATGCGCCGAGTGGCAGTTCGGAGTACCCAGCCTTCTTAGAGTCCCTGGGAGGGGTGCTGGAAGGTGCTCCACCTGGAGACTCTGTTGTCCTGCTGGGAGACTTCAATGCTCACGTGGGTAACGACAGCGAGACCTGGAGGGGCGTGATTGGGAGGAACGGCCTCCCTGATCTGAACCCGAGCGGTGCTTTGTTATTGGACTTCTGTGCTAATCACAGTTTGGCCATAACGAACACCTTGTTCGAACATAAGAGTGTCCATAAGTGCACGTGGCACCAGGACGCTCTAGGCCGTAGGTCGATGATTGATTTTGTAATCGTATCACCAGACCTGCGACCATATGTTCTGGACACTCGGGTAAAAAAAGGGGCTGAGCTGTCAACTGATCACCACCTGGTGGTGAGTTGGATCAGGTGGCGGGGGAGGACGCTGGACAGACCTGGTGCACCTAAACGCGTAGTGAGGGTGTGCTGGGAACGACTAGCAGAGGCCCCAGTCCGCGAGATCTTCAACGCACACCTCCGGCAGAGCTTCAACAGCATTCCGAGGGAGGCGGGGGACATCGAGTCCGAATGGACCATGTTCAGCGCCTCCATTGCCGAAGCTGCTGCATTGAGCTGCGGCCGCAAGGTGGTTGGTGCCTGCCGTGGTGGTAATCCCCGAACCAAATGGTGGACACCAGAGGTGAAGGGAGCCACCAGGCTGAAGAAGGAGTCCTATCGGGCTTGGTTAGCCTGTGGGACTCCGGAGGCAGCCGACAGGTATCGACAGGCCAAGCGGAATGCGGCTCGGGCGGTGGCTGAAGCAAAAACTCGGGTGTGGGAGGAGTTCGGAGAGGCCATGGAAAAAGACTTTCGGACTGCCTCGAAGAGGTTCTGGCAAACCGTCAGGCGTCTCAGGAGGGGAAAGCGGTGCTCTACCTGCACTGTGTATAGTGCTGGCGGAGCGCTGCTGACGTCGACTGAGAAAATTGTCAGGCGGTGGAAGGAATACTTCGAGGACCTCCTTAATCCCACTGACGCGTCTTCCAAGGAGGAAGCAGAGTCTGGGGATGAGGGGAATGACCCGCCAATTTCTGGGGGCGAGGTCACTGAGGCAGTTAAACAACTCCTTGGTGGCAGAGCCCCTGGTGTTGATGAGGTCCGCCCCGAGTTCCTGAAGGCTCTGGACGTTGTAGGGCTGTCCTGGTTGACACGCCTCTGCAATGTTGCGTGGAGATCAGGGGCAGTACCCCTGGACTGGCAGACCGGGGTGGTGGTCCCCATCTTTAAGAAGGGGGACCGGAGGGTGTGCTCCAACTACAGGGGGATCACACTCCTCAGCCTCCCCGGGAAAGTCTATGCCAGGGTGCTGGAAAGGAGAGTTCGTCCGCTAGTCGAACCTCTGATGCAGGAGGAACAATGCGGTTTTCGTCCTGGTCGCGGAACACTGGACCAGCTCTTCATCCTCTCGAGGATACTTGAGGGTGCATGGGAGTTTGCCCAACCAGTCTACATGTGTTTTGTGGACTTGGAGAAGGCATTTGACCGTGTCCCTCGGGGTGTCCTGTGGGAGGTGTTGCGGGAGTATGGGGTGTCTGGCCCATTGCTACGGGCCATTCGATCCCTATACAACCGTTGTAAGAGCTTGGTTCGCATTGCCGGCAATAAGTCGGACTCGTTCCCGGTGGGTGATGGGCTCCGCCAGGGCTGCCCTTTGTCACCGGTTCTGTTCATAATTTTTATGGACAGGATTTCTAGGCGCAGCCAAGTGGCGGAGGGCTTTCGCTTTGGTGGCCTCAGGATCTCATCTCTGATCTTTGCGGATGATGTGGTTCTGTTGGCTTCATCGGGTGAGGGCCTCCAGCTCGCACTGGAGCGGTTCGCAGCCGAGTGTGACGCAGCGGGAATGAGGATCAGCACCTCCAAATCTGAGGCCATGGTTCTCAGCCGGAAAAGGGTGGAGTGCCCACTCCGGGTCGGGGATGAGGTCCTGCCCCAAGTGGAGGAGTTCAAGTATCTCGGGGTCTTGTTCGCGAGTGATGGGAGAAGGGAGCCGGAGATCGACAGACGGATTGGGGCTGCAGCTGCAGTAATGCAGACGCTGCACCGGTCCGTCGTGGTGAAGAGGGAGCTGAGTGTAAAAGCGAAGCTCTCAATTTACCGGTCGATCTACGTCCCTACCCTCACCTATGGCCACGAGCTGTGGGTAGTGACCGAAAGGACGAGATCGCGGATACAAGCGGCGGAAATGAGCTTCCTCCGAAGGGTGGCTGGCATCTCCCTTAGAGATAGGGTGAGAAGTTCGGCCATCCGGGAGGGGCTCAGAGTAGAGCCGCTGCTGCTCCACATCGAAAGGAGCCAGCTGAGGTGGTTTGGGCATCTGGTAAGGATGCCCCCTGGGCGCCTCCTGGGTGAGGTGTTCCAGGCATGTCCCACCGGGAGGAGGCCCCGGGGCAGACCCAGGACACGCTGGAGAGATTATATCTCTCGGCTGGCCTGGGAACGCCTTGGTGTTCCCCCGGATGAGCTGGAGGAGGTGGCTGGGGAGAGGGAGGTCTGGGCCTCTTTGCTTAGGCTGCTGCCCCCGCGACCCGGCCCCGGACAAAGCGGATGAAGATGGATGGATGGATGAAAATTTGTGACTGTCATGTCCATTCTTATTGCTATGTTTATCCACCTATACTGACAGTTAGTACTGTATTTTTTTTTGTAGTGTCACAATTTAAAACAAATGAGTTCCTGTTGCATTGCAGAAATAAACAAACAAATACATTTTAAGATTTTTTTTTTCATTTTTTTTTGTTATTTAAAACTTCCTGTTTTTAAAGTGAGGAAACATCAACAATGCAAGAATGTGACACACTACATGTAATTTTAACTCCCCTTGCTCCACTCTAAGAAGAGAGAGACATCATTATGGAGTTATAGTGAAACGGTCTAATGTGATCAATTGAGCAACCTAAATATTTTTGTAGATTTGCTACAACATGGTTTAAAAGTTATAATTATGTCCACACACAAACCTGTTCACCATATTTGGAGAACTGTGGATAGACAGTTTTCAAATTTCAAACTGAAAACAATACAAGGAAATGGGAAGCCCCCCAGTGCCTAGGCTTCCAGAAGTTTCCCAGAAAACAAATCTGAAATGTGCTGAGACACGGAGCTTGTCTAAGTCTACAACCTAGGTCTGGACATTGACGTTGTTTGGTCACTTGGGACATATAAAAGGTAGATCTGAACTAATGGCTGAAGGTAAGACCATCTGTCCGAATTAATAATAAAAAAAACATTATTACTTTAATTACTGTAAGATGTGATACTGTTACAGAGAAAAGAGCACAAGTGACAGACTCAGAAAGATGCCAAACTTCATAAAGCTGTCAGTGACTAGTACTCTCTTATCTTTTTTGTCTCAGTGATTTAATTTTTATTTCACAGAAATACAACTTAGAGAAAAGAAGCAGAAAACTCTACCTCGGTCTGATGGGTGTGGTCTGAATAACTGTGATGGTAAGTGCCTTCATTTTCTCTCTAGCCAAATCTCATTAATCAAACATATGCCTTCAACCCACTTTTTACTAAAATTAAAAACTGATAAGATAAACTTTGTTAGTATTTTTAATTTATATGTAGTTTTTCCAGTTGTGAAAGAGCCACTTGGGTGTGTTCATTTGTGCTTATTCTTCTCTCTAGAAAGTCCACGGTAGTTAATTAGTAAATTAATACATTGTCTCATAGCTTCTTAGGTGTAAACATACCATGTGTTTTCTGGGGTGTTTCACTGATTATAAAAATATTCAAAATGCGATTTTAAAATAGTGCCCATTCATTTGAATTGCTTCCCACGGAAAAACTGAAATTGCATCTATGATTTATAAAAATAAAAATGTAAAAAGTTTGTTTTCTTCAAATGTTTGCAAAAGAAAATATTTCAATTATTATTATTTTTTAACATCGGAAAGATGGAGGGACAGACAAAAAACATTTACTTTAGACTAAAAAGGCAGAAAAGAAAGGATCCCATTTTTGTAAATGTCAGTAATTCTGTGTCTGTTGTTTCTACCACAGGTCTGGATTTGTCTGGAGGTTTGAGGATAGTCTTAGTGGGAAAGACTGGATCAGGGAAGAGTGCAACAGGAAACACTATCCTTGGAAGAATTGCCTTCAAAGAGGATCCCAGCTCTGTGTCTGTGACCAAACACTGTGAGATGCAGAGTGGGGAAGTGGATGGGACTTTGGTGCAGGTTATTGACACTCCGGGTCTGTTTGATACAGGCATCTCAGAGGAAGAATTAAAAGTCAGAATAGAGGAGTGTGTCAAAATGTCAGTTCCTGGCCCTCATGCTTTCTTACTGGTAATCCGGCTTGGAGTAAGGTTCACGGAGGAGGAAAGAAATGCTGTTAAGTGGATCCAAGATAACTTTGGAGACGATGCTTCCATGTACACAATCATGCTGTTTACGTGTAAAGATCAAGCTAAAGCTGACAATGCGCTGAAGGAGTGCAAGGAGCTGCGGAGACTCTCGATCACATTTGGACGCAGATATCATGCTTTCAACAACACTGACGTGGATGACCGCGTACAGGTAAAAGAGCTGATCAACATGATCAAGGAAATGGTACAGGATAACGGCGGTAAGCACTACACGAATGAAATGTATGAGAAAGCCCAGAGGAAGCTGAGAGAGGAGGAGGAGCGGAGGAAGCAAGAGGAGGAACAGAAGAAAGAGGAGGAAAGGAAAATATGGGATGCAGAGAGACAGAAGCAGGAGGAAAAGAAAATCCGGAAGAAAAAGGTTCAAAGAAAGAATATACGCGTGGCCGCAGCTTCTGCTGTTGTCTTGGTGTTTGCTGGGGTGGTCATTGCAGTGGGAGCTAACACCACAGTGGCCCTGGCTCTAGGCGCCCCTGCACTTGTCCTGGGAATCTTATGCGGTTTATCTGCCATTTTCATTTGGAAAGGCATAAAATGCAAGGCTAAAGCAAACGTGCCTGTATAACAAGATGGAGGGTAGTGGCAAGGATATGGTTTGGCTACAGTTTGTGTCACTGAACAAAAAACAGAAATATTCCATATACAGTATTAGTATCCCACACATTATGGTTTGGAACTATGCGTAAGTGACTTGTTTAGGTTCTGTTTCTGTTTCAAAACAAGTATGTGAATTTAAAGCTAATAGTAAACAAATGGTATGAAATGTACTTGTTTGTCTTTTTTATCGTTTACATCTTATATATGAATGTGAGTATCACTTCTTTTGGCTCATTAGCAGGATTCAAAATAATTAATATTAAAACCCAAATGTAAAAAGATTTTTCACCTATAGATTATACCTTGGTAACTTATAACTGTTAAAATGCGCAGACACTGACACACTGCTTCCTTTACTTTTTATTAGTAGCATTCTGAGCTCATTTCCCCAAAGGAAATGAGAAACAATGGTAGACGTCCATTGACCCATCACGTCTGCGGAAACAGAGCAAGTCCTCATTGTCCTGCCACTACAACAATGTCAGTGCATACCATCAGTACAAACATGACCAGCACAGATGTTAAATGAATGGTAGTCAGTTTCTGTCAGCCACAAAAGGATCAAAGTAAGGATACTGCTACTTGTTCTGCAATTAAGAACAAAACACACTGAAGCTGAACATTATTTATTTAAAATTACAAATGAAAGGAGGCTCAGTATCAAATAACGGGTGTGTTCAGATGTGAAAAGGTTGTAAACTGAGTTGTGGTGCTTCAAATGTACAGGTTATACTTTAAATGCCAACTACACCTACAACCTGTATTACAGGTTAGATTGGTCTATTTTGGTCTGTTTGACTAATACCTGCAATGGAAAGAGTGTTGTGTATTATTTGCTAATGAATCTTACAAGAAAACTTGTACCAAGAATCATTTCTTGTTTTTCAGTTTCATTTGTCATAAGTGCAGTTTGTTTAGTTATTATGCATTTTGTGTTTATTTCCATCCATTTATGCCAAGAAAACCTTATGACCTTTCATATAGTCTAAACCAGACATAGTGTAAAATCAAATTATTTTAATGCAGTTTGAATGTGATATCATAACATGGTCATTTAGCTGTCAGCCAGTGTATGATTAGTGTTGTATATCGGCAAGACTGATGAATTTCAACTTGGAGGTTTTTCCACAATCTTGGTGGTGGGGCATGAGCAAAAAAGAACTAACGACGTTCTGGTGGATGACTTTATTTAAAACAATGAAAGAAGACATTAGCACAAGAAATGGCATTGATTTTAGTGGAATATGTACTTTCAAATGCCCTTTTATAGGAAAATTAAATATAAAACTGTAAATCAGATCATACATTAAATTTAAAAACAAAATACCCAATCCTGACAAGAATTTACAGTAAATATCTATAATGAACTGTAAGTATCAGATGACTTCAGGTACATAGTCCAGCTTGTCTATCATTACACAACAGATGATTTGAATAAGTCGCACCATTGTACAAGAAAAACAAATTGAAAAAAGAAAAACTACTTAAAAAGTGCTGTAAATGTTGTAATATAATACAAAGATGAGAGAGTAGTGACAATGCAGATTAAAATATGATTAAGTGATGTTGAATCATTTTCTTTTTGCTTCACCTCTACATAACTATATGTTTTTAATAAATATTCTCTTTTTTTGATTATCTATGGAAACAAACTATTGCATGATAAAAAAAAAAAAAAGCATTATGAAATAAACCGTACACTAAACCTGATGATCTTCATAAAGTTTAAAACAGCAGGTATAATATCAAGCGTGAATTTGTCCTTGTATACAAAAAGCCTCTTCTTCATAAAGAGACTTCATAAAGGTCGTGGCTTGGCATAACTTAGCTGTTCTCTGTTTTAGGTCTGATCCAGCCCCCAATGCCTTTAACAATCCCTGCTCCTACAAACATTAATAGAGGCCGAACGGAAGCGACTGCTGCTTCCTCTGCCATTACAGCAGCACCAACTGCAGGTGCAGCAGCTGCCGCTCCTGCCGCTCCTGCCACAAGCAAATAATTACCAGCAGAGTTCAATGTGTCTCCACATTTGCGCCACCATTTGTTCCAATTCATCTGTTTCTGGGCCTCTTCGTATTTGCTGCCGGTGTAATGGTTCCCGTTTAATTGCACTGTCTGGTCTATCTTTTCAAACAGATCAGCTACCTGAGTGCGATTTTTCTTGCATGTGTTGTCAAATACAACATACCCAGCTTTACACTCAGAGATGATCTCCTTCAGATCAGGACTTTGCTCTAAGTAGTTTTCAATGGATCTTTCTTTGAACTGATCACCCCTTGTGAAAAGCACTGCTGTATATTTTGAGGCTTCATCCCCAAAGTTTTCTTTGATCCATTTTACAGAACTCTTCTCTTCTTTTGTGAAGCGCACATCCAATCGGATCACTAGCAGAAACATATGGGGTCCTGGGACAGACAGCATTATACATTTTTCTATTTCCTTTTTCAGTTCCTCTTCTTTAATTGATGTGTCAAAGATTCCAGGGGTGTCAACAACACTCACAGTTCTTTCATTAAAATGTCCAGTCTCTTTCTTACACATTTTTGTTACAGAAGATGGAGATATTTCTTCGTCAAAAGCTTTGTAACCCAGGATAGTATTCCCTGTTGCACTCTTTCCTGAGCCAGTCTTCCCCAGCAGAACAATCCTCAAGTCACCGATCACTGGGGAGAAGGAGTCTGTGGGGATCAATTTTAAAAAGCAAAACAACTCATGGGTTCTGGATTAGGTTACATAAGCATGTTAGAAAACGCGTGCATGCACAAAAGTAAAAATACCAACCTTCAGTTGTGGTTAAACCCATCTTGCTGTAGGGAAAAAGAGGAACAGGAAAAACCACAGAACCTGTCTGTTATTCCGTGTAATGTTTTCTTCTACAGCAGGTATGTTCGTACTGAGGCGTGCCAGTCACCCTCTATCGTTTTTTTGTCTCTGGGTCTCTCCAACACAGTGTTTTCCAGTGAAATGAAACTCTTGCTCACCACAGTGGGTTTCAGTGAAATGAAACTATTCACAGCACAGAGGTTTCAAAAATACTAGAACTTTAAACTAGAACTTTAGGTAAGATGTTGATAAGTAGGCTCAAAATAGCATTTTAATTTGCTTAAAAATAGACTTTACATATTAAATTTTATGCTATTTCACATCATGGTAAAGCTACTTCTTTTTTAATGTGTGCAAGTGGTTTTATGGTGTTCTTAGTATATTTTAATTATAATTTAATGTTAAGTATATCTTTACAACTTCAACTGCACCAAGCAGGAGGAACACACCTAATCCCATTGTATTCTGAATACAGTGATCACAAAGGCTTTCAGTTCTGTACTAAACACTGTTTCCCAGGCTGTGAGACAAAAAGCATAACAAAGTAAATGTTATAAAAACTCAGACTTTTATGTCCAGGTGTCAACAATTTGCTCTTAAATGTGGCCCTTTTTTACCATTTTTCTGATATTGTGGGAATTAAGTATGAAAAAGGGCCACTTTCATAAGTAAATAATAGCTCAAATAATAAAAAGAGACAATTGTGTCCTGTAAAACCTTTACACCAACAGTGATTATTAACTGCGGGTAATGGGTAATTCTTATAAGTAATTTCTGTATACTGGAAGGTGGAAATCTGTTCTGAATATGGAATCAGATTTTCACATCTTAAATGGTCTTTTTCAACAGTGTTAGCAAACATTTCTCTGTTAACACGTTTTATTTGTATGTTTCTTTAATGCTGTGAGACATGTCAAATATGGATTTTGCTTAGTTCTTACCCTCATAACAGCCACTGCACATCGTCAGCTCATAAACAAACAACACATTACCAGACACAGCATTACTCTTAAAAGTGCATACTAAAATTAAAATTAAACAAATACAACTCCATTAAATTACCTGTTACATGGATTATTAAATTGCCTTCATTATCGCTCATTTTGTCACTTTCACACTAATTTATGTAGAGTTATAAATGGACCAAAGGTTTAGAAGCCAACTCGACTTTTAGGTAATTAATTCAGAGACAGTGTTTTTACTCTCAGAAAGTCTGGCGTTATTTAGTAGGTTTATTTTGAGCTGGAGAAGCAGTGACAACAAACAAGGGACCTCATGTTGAAACAATGAAACCAGCTGTGTCAGAAGGAGTATAAGTGGATGCTATTCAAAACTGTTAACAGGATATCACCATCGGGAAAGCCTGTGTAGTACGGAAATAATGAAAACATAGGACTCAGAATGGACCTTATGCCAGTGTGGTAGTGTTAGCAGTGTCTCTAATGCCATCTAGTGGCTGTCTGGTCACAGAACAACTTATAAAAACCAAACAAATTTTTTGTCAGCTTAAAACTTAAAACATTATATAATATATAAAGTATTATATTATATAATTTCTTATATATTATATAATATATAATTTAATATGTTACTTTTAGTTCTTATTAGAATTTTTCCATTTCTGTAGTATCCCACTATAGTCAGTTTGGCATATGCTAATGAGCTTCAAACTACTCCCTGACTTCATCCTCCGCCTCATTCTGCCCACTCAAACTGAAAGAGATGAGAACATAGTAGCAAGCAACAATGTCTGTAACAATGTGTCCTTGTGCTGTTATTTCATTTTTTGCATAACCAGCTCTGTGTATGTGGTGTGTATTTAGTATGCACTATTACACTGCTGCCCTCCTACATCTCTGTGTGTGAGACAAACTGGTCAGTCACAACAGAAGAAAGACATCAACTACTTGCATCATATGGCTACTCTCCATCACTAGAAACACACAAATGATTAACAAACCATCACATCGTCTGTGGATAACAGATTAAAGTAAGTGTTGAAGAAATTTGTGTAAGATATGTTATTGAAAGGACTACATTTTGACTGCTGTGTAAATTTTCTGATACTACTTTATGTCTTAGCAAATTTGAAATGTGTCTCTATGAAGTTAATTTCCTGAAGTTGATTTCATCTTTGCAGCATACCTATTGGAAGAAAAAGAAAGGACACTGAGGAGAAGAAGTGCCTTTGAGGCAACTGCTGTTGTGATTTGGAGCTATATAAATAAAATTCAGTTGAACTGAACTGAATTGAAGGGACCCATACAAACAGCTTAAAATTCCTTTAAATGACTGGAATATAGTGGAGAAGAAAAGAAAAAAACTGAACCAGGGTATTTCAAAGAAAAGATCACTTTTGGGTATTTTTTTTTTAAGTTTTATAAGCAACAATGGCATCAACAGGTCTTCAGCTGATGGGTTTGGTGCTGGCTCTGCTGGGTTGGGTTTGCGGGGCGCTGGTGTGTGCTGCTCCTCTGTGGCGTGTATCTGCATTCGTAGGTGGAGAGATAGTCATTGCCCAGGTGTTGTGGGAAGGACTGTGGATGAACTGTCTGTCTCAGACCACAGGACAGATCCAGTGCAAGACCTATGACTCCACCCTGGCACTGCCTATGTTTACCCAAGCAGCCCGGAGCCTCACAGTTCTGTCTTTACTTCTCTGTCTTCTGGCCATCATCCTCGGGGTGTCAGGAGCCAAGTGTACTCACTGCATGGGAGACAATAACCAGGACTCCAAGGCAAGACTGGGAAGGATATCAGGGGTGCTCTTCATTGTGGCTGGGCTTGCCTACTTGATACCCATCTGTGGAACTGCCTATGCAATCATCAGGGACTTCTATGATCCAAATGTTGCTGCGCCTTTGAAAAGAGAACTGGGGCCGGCATTGTACCTGGGTTGGGGGGCCAGCATACTGCTCCTGGTGGGGGGAGCTCTGCTGCACATCGGCTCTCCTCCACCAGGAGCAAGAGCTCTGCCCATTATCGGAAGACCAGCAAAAGACAACCAACAAACAGTAGCAACAGGAGAGGTAAAGCAACAAGAGAAATCCTTTGTATAAAACCAGTGGGTATTTGAACAGATACAGAGGTCACAACTTCATTATTTAAGTTTCTGGAAACTGCAAGGTCATTATCTACAAGGGGATATTCAGAACATAATAGGTTTCATAGTATTATAAAGTTAAGTTTGGTTTGTTAAATTAAGTTTATTTAATAAGGTGGAAGGCTTATGACTTTTTTACTCTCAAAAATGATATAAATTGCATGACAGATATTTAATGACTAAATTGCAAAAATATGGCTTATGTAGCAAATGTGATACAAATTAAAACTCATATATGCACATTAAAATTTGAAATAATGTTATATATGTTTTGTCTAAAAGTTCAACAAACACTCCATTATCAAAAAAAGAAAAAAAAGATTTCTGGCAGTTATTTCATGATTCAGGTTTTAAAGAACTAATTAATCTGAACAAGCTAATTTGAACAAGCTGCTAAGGAAATGGATAGAAGGGCTTTTTAAAAGAGTAGAAAGTGAAATGAGTTGTGGGTGGATTGCAGATGTTTACTAATGCATGTGACTTACATTTGTCAGATTCCAATCAGCCTCTGCTTGTGTTTGTGCGTGTGTGTGTGGGGGCTGTCTGTGTACAGAAGACCAGTGTACATATTGTAGCTGTGTGAGCTGGTGTTTGCACTGAAAATATGTGTGGGCAGTTGGAGCAATGCCATTTACTTTTAACACACACAAAGAAATGGTTAAATTTCATTTTAGTCTGCTATTATTAGATATACATTTTATAGCTTGATGACAGTTGGGACTTTTTCCACTAGTAATAATTATTGATCTAAATGTTATTTCCAGTAAACACAGTTTTTCTATTTTAGTATAATAAAACAAATAAATTTTTACTTGTGTTTTTTCTGATTGTGTTTTAATACTGCATTGTTTTCTGTCAAGTCAGCGAATGCAATGAATATAATACAATATACTTTACTAAGAATTTTTTATTCCTATTGTTTTTAATTAATTATTTTATTTGGATTGTAATGACCTATGCACAACAATAAATGTGTTTGCATCACAACAGCTGGTTGTCCTGTTCATATTTGATGTCTAATGAAACTGAGTAAACATCTATTGAATGTAACAATCCCAGAAAAAGACGTTCACAAAATTCTATTCCCAGTGCTCTTTATTGTTAAGAGTTTACCACACATTGTACATTTACTAATCTAATAAAAAAAATCCAAGCTGGGTTTGCTTTAAAAAAATGGCCTCAAGAGCAACACACATTCTCGCTGAAGGACAGCTGCAATGATATGTTAATGATTACCTCACGTGTCACTGATTATGAACACAGAACAAAATTTGTCCTTTGAGGCCTTTTCAGTGTGAACTTGAACGTATGCAGAATCTAGATTATCATTTAAGCATTTGGCTCACATTGTTCTTGTTAGCTATTTCCTGTTTACTGCATGTTTGTTCTACCACATATGTGTGTGTGTGTGTGTGTGTGTTTAACCATACAGAGTATGAGTAAGAGAAGAATAAGAGAAGGAGCGTAGTTAAATCACATCATTTGTAGATGTGAGGTCATTAGAAATCAGCACTGATAAAAAAAAACTAAAAGACCGCAAGTTCACTTAAACACAGTTTTACTGAAATGAACAGTGAGTCAACCGCTGCTGGATCTTAAAGCACTTTGAGTAGTAATAGCACCCAAAAAACACAAGGGGGCAGTAAACTGTAAGGAAACAATGCACTATTCCAACAACCTTTATATTTTACTTTTGGGACTGGTTTAGGTGTCATTATGTGTTATGTGATCATTGTTTAGTTTTACATCAGAAAGAAACAAAGCACACATCACCTGAGAAGATGTGTCTCTGTGTAGTGTTTCCTTTATGCTGCCCTCACAGCAACATATTGAACTTTTGTTAAAAAGTTTTTTTTAAGGTAGGCCTGTTTTGTGCAATTGGGCAATATATTGACGAGGAGTTCTTCCTTCTTGGAAAGGAACAAACAGTGAGTTTATTTTCAGTCACCCTTATCGCTTTTGTATTGACACAACATAATTCACAGTCTAATTATTTCCAAGCACCCTCAGCTGAAATATGATACAATTTAAAGAGTACATGGAGAAGAAAAAATACAAAAGAAACATAAAAAAAAATGCAATTCAGTTCAGTTTGGCTCAAATTGCACTCATTGCGTGTTATTGTTTGATTTGAGGCACACTGTAAAATGTATGTATCATAAATTAGTTTTAATGCCTCTAACAATCCTCCCTCTCAGCAAACAACTCGTGTAAGAAGCTATTAGCCTCATTGCAATCACAACAGATAGTTTGGGAAAGCATGGGAACAAGGAGTTAAAGTGAAATGTAAACATAAAAAATGTTAAAGTCAGTTTAAAACTGAAAGCTACCTGAATTCTAGTCAAATTTTTTCACACCTTTCTTAAGCTTCTTTTCTCTTGAGACTAGAAGAATAAGTTCTCTGCTGAACTCGGGGTCAGCTCTGGAGCCTCAGCATAAAAAGTTAAACATCTAGCTGCAAAGCTAGAGTGGCCTCAGTCATGATTACCTTTCCACAGGTTATTCATTAAGAGTGTTCTCACCAGTGGATTTGACAACAACACGCTAAATGCAAGGAAATCTTTACAATTAGTCATTAAAACTACAGCAGATTAGAATCACCAGTTAACCGTACTTACAAAGAGAGAAATATCTTTTGAAATTTTTATATTTGTAGCATATTCATATGTAGCTATACATCACTGGTGCTCTGTAATTATAATTTTAAGCCCAGAGTGATGGCGCAGTTGGGAGTCTTGCCTCACAAGAACTTTCCTTGTTTGTACATAGTCACCTGGAGCCAGTCTGTGTGAAGTCTACATGTTCTGCCTGTGCCTGCATGAGTTTCCTCTAGGTATTCTGGCTTTTTCCTGCGCTCCAAAGTTAGGTTAACTGGTGTTTCTGAACTGGCCTTGGGTGTGATTGCTGTAGCATGTGTGGTTGTCTATCTATGTTTTGGACTGTTATGGACTCAAAGCATGTACAACCCTGTCATACTGTCAAAGCTCTTTCCTGTGCCTGTACAAACAAATATATTCTGAAATTGAGATTATGTTTTAAAAAATCGTGTTCATGTTCAATATATGAATATATGGGAATAATTAACAAAACCAAAGGTAATATTTATCTGTCTAGGGATTAAATATTTATGTTAAGGCCTGCTATTACCCACACTACGCCTCACTTATATTTCGTTTATTTTACAGTCCTTTAAACGTATTCTTTCTCTAAATATTACTATTTCATTGCCTGAAAAACAAACAAACACTAAACAATAATTCAGAGACACGTGTTTGGACATGCTACCCCCTCCTGTATGACTAAATTACACTTTTTAATCACCTGAAGTGGTCTCGCGTGATAAAACGCTGTCTTATATGAACACATATCCATCACCAAACACCAAACAAAAAAAAAACAACAATTTTTTTCATGGCTCGTTACCGCTCGAGTGAGAATGTCGACAGTTGTCTTCTTAAAGGGACAGTGCGACACTTCGTCTTGTTTGCAGCTGCGCAGAGGACGCCTGTCGCTTTAAAAAGCGTGACAGTTCATAGATGTAAAAGTGGGCTATGTGAGTTTTTGCTGTGTCGGGGCTGTAGCGTTCTCATACTGCTGTCGACCTTTGGATCTCGCCCCGCGGGGACAGTAGGCAGATCCGCCGTCCTCACTGACAATTGGCTGTGCTGCTCTTCTCTTGAGAACTGCTGCTTCCTATTACGCTTCAGCTCGAGACCAAAACACAGAAGAGATGTGGCGCGAGTGTGCGCGATGCTGCCAAAGTCCCCGGTCCTTAGTGCAGGCCCTTATCGCAATGTTTGAAGATTAACGAGGTTATCCGTGTCCTCTAGACCACCAGAGATACAGCAGCTGTTCCCAGCAGGCCACGAAGCCACCCTAGCAGCCGGACAGCGTGTCGAGTCGGACTGACAGGAAGGAAGTAACCGCTGTATCTGCACGGGACAAGCAGAGCCTGGTAGCATGACTGAAAAACGAATGTCGCGGTGGTATTTCGGTGGACTGGCATCATGTGGAGCCGCCTGCTGCACGCATCCTCTGGATCTCCTTAAGGTGAGCGGCGTAAGGGGCACAGTAACCTTCCGCCGCGTGTGCAGGCCTTGACACATGGGTACAGCTGTTCCCAGAGGCAGTACTGGGGAACATGACAGATTAGTTATTCGCGGATAGCTCATCACAGAGTGGTTTTCAGATCTCAATCTGTGCTTTCTAAAGCTGCACACCTTCAGCCTTTTATTAAAGACAGACAGACTTCGAGGTACCATGGTCGAAGACAGATGTGTTAAACATCCGGTCTGGGAGCCCGAACTGGGCCGTCGGATTGTTCGTCCCATCGAATGAGTCTTTAAAGTGTGAAAACTGCAGTGAAGGCATCGATTACCCCAATGTTTCATTTAAATACACTGCTAACCCTTCAGTGGTGATGTTGGGCTTAATTACAGGAGTAAAAATGGGATGAAAATTAAAGTATTACAATATTTAAACAACTTGATTAAAATAAAATAAAAACGTACTATTGATTAGCTACAAAAACTGCATGTGAAGATTTTGTTCCTGTCATCTGTAAACTGTAAGCATTGTGCAGTGACAGTAGTCTTATTAAATGTGGAAAACTGAAATATATTTTGGAAATTGTATTTATCTCAAGCTGCTAATTGTTTTGTAAATGGATAAATTATACTTTTTGTTTTATGACAAATTTTAGAAGAGTGGTGTTATTGTTCAGGCCCACTCATGACTCATATGTAACTTATGAATTAAGATAAGTTGGGACTAGACTTCCAGTCTAGGATATACAGGTCTAATTAACAAACCGTGTTGATTACTTGAGTAAAATTATAAAAAAGTGGTGTTACGACAGGGTGGCATTAAGTCCAGGGGATACTCCTGCCTCTCGCTTTATGGTAGCTGAGTTAGGCTCCAGCTGCCCCAACTGTGAAATGGATAAGTGGAAGAGAATTGGTGGAGAATGCAGATCTGTGAGTGTTTGCAGGGACCTGCTTGTTCACTCTTGTTGATTTCGTCACATTGCTGCATAGAGAAGTAAATTTGTACATCTCTAACAGATTACTCAAATTCGTTCTTGTGTTACTCCCTTTTGATTGCACAGAAAAAAGCAGCATGTGACCCTATTAAGGACAACTGGTCCTCAGGAAGTCCTGTGGTGTGTAATTATGTAGTTAAGGCTTGCAATTACCCCACTGCAAAAAATGCCCTGAAGTGCTCTATGTGTGTTAGCTTGTGAACTGGTTGGAGATGTTTTTGAAGTGTAGCTTCATTTTCGTAGTTGGCACACAAATTATGGGAAAGATTAAAATACAAGTTTATGGCAGAGGAAAAATCAAGGCACCTTTCATGACAGTGATGAACCTTTGACCTCTAAAAGTATTATTTAAAAGATAAATTATAGACGCTTCTGTTCAGATCAGTTCAATTGTATTTATATAGTGCTAAACCAAAACAAAAGTTGCCTCAAGGACTAGTTTTCAGGAAATGATAAAAAAGCAGTCAACATTTGTCCTCCATGGGGTTTTTGTTAGTAACCTGATTTTAGTTAGCTTAAGGTGATTTTGAGATTTATTACTGACAAGCTATTCTTGCCTAACATGATAGTCCACATTAGTGAACTACAAAGTGATTTCACTGTGAGACAATAGAGTGACTGTGCAAGTTTTTATTGTGTTGTATACAGTACTGTGGTTATTTCCATAAACTGAGGGCAAGTAAGGGCAGCTTATTTCCTTGTTGCGGAAATGAGAGGGTGTGTTCTGAAAGCTAATGGTGATGCTGTTTTGTTCATTGTTATTCTTTGTGTCAGAGTGAATTGGATCGCATGTGGGAGAATTGTTTGTTTACTTAACAAAAGGGAATTTCACTGAATCTGTTTACTTTTGATATACGGTTGACAGTGTTGGGGAGTAACGGAATACATGTACCGCCGTTACATATTTAAAATACAAAATATGAGTAACTGTATTCCGTTACAGTTACCGTTTAAAAAGGTGGTATTTAGAATACAGTTACTTTGTTGAAATAAATGGATTACACGGCGGTACTTCCCTGTTTCATATTGTCGCGGGTCAGGACTGTTTGGGTTTTGTTTGACAGCTACGTTCTGTTGTTCCAGGCGGCAGCGTTACGGTTGCCATGGTTACAGGGTGACGCTCTCTCTCTGCGTGTTTCCTGGGTGAGAGAGGCCTTTTTGTTGTTGTTGTGCTAAGCTAATAGGCAGAATGCTACCGGTATAGCTCTAAAGAATGTAGCATCATAGGCAGTGTAGTCCGTGCTGCAGGGAGAATGGACTGCCATACCCGTTATGTGTCTGTGAGCGAGGGAGGGAGAAAACGGAAAAGTACGAGCTGTCATCGAGCAAAAACGGGAGCTGGAAGCATGTAAATATAATAATAACCACTGCAGCCAAGAAGAGTGCCTGACGAGCCCAGTTGTAAGTAAGCTATTAAGACTCGACTGTACACCGTGTTCCTGTTGTCCTCCAAAAACAATAAGTTCCGTTGGAGCAGCCTTTCAACGCCTCTCTCTGTCTCTCGCTGACAAAGTTGACCCAGACAACAAAGTAAAGCTAGTTTTCGGCTACGAGCCCAACACAGAACCCACCGTATTAGCCAGAGGTCCCTTTACTACGGTTCGGAGCCGTGGACCTTCAGTAACAGTAATAAATCACAGCAATAGTACATTCATGTAGTTGTAAACAGCATGATAATATATTAAGTAATCCAAAGTATTCAGAATACGTTATTCTCATTGAGTAACGTAACGGAATACGTTACAGAATACATTTTGGGGCATGTATTCTGTATTCTGTAATGGAATACATTTTAAAAGTAACCTTCCCAACACTGACGGTTGAAGTGAGTCGCATTCCATGTTTGCTTGTCACTGCTTCTCTTGCTATCTTTTAGCATAAAAACAGATTTAAAGTATTTAGTCTGTTGTTCAGAGCATTGAGCGGTGTTCCACTGCAGCCTAAATATGTCATCTTTACTCCTCTGTAATAACCTTCATTCCCCCACGAGTTAAATACCATAATAACAACTTTATAGGTTTTGTAGGGAGCTATCATTGGATAAAGAAAAGACAGGATACGCTTATAATTAGAGCTTATCATACACAAAAGAACTGGGGGTTTATTCTGTAGTTTGTAACCCAACATTAAGGCAGTTTGCGACTTTGCAACTTACAAAGCCAACGCATACCAACACACTGCATTTTCATAAACGTTAACAGCAGGACATCTGCATTTAGGAATGACGTGTATTTTTGTTCAAGCTAGTATTGAGCCTAAGTATCACCAAACCCACGTCAAATAAGAAAACTGCCTGGTCATGCCCTATCAGCATACTTTTTTTGTATGTGTGTTAATCAGGAGATCTATTACACCATCAGATAAACAGTTTTTTGTTTTCTGAACCTGTACTGGAGAGTTGCTAAACAAGATTTTTCTGACCTCACCTAAAAAGACAATAGTTTAGCCAGACTCTTATCACCTCATCCTGGTGTAATATTTCAACACGATGAGTGTGCACAAGTGTTTCTTGGCTTGTGAATGCGCGTTGATTCACTGATAGCTTAAGTATAGTAACCACTGAGGACAAAGCACGTACAGCATTCTTGGCATAAACAAGGAACAGAATGGAAAAGTTCCTCAAGTCCAGCCATGCTTAAAATAATAAAAATAAGATTCCAGAAACATGCAAAATGTTGTCGAGTCCAGTTTAACTCAGCTTAAGTCGGGGTAGTGATTGTGCAGTTAACACCCCAATACTACACAGTATTACCAAAAGTTTTCACTTACAAGTCATTGAATTCAGGTGTTCCCATCACTTCCATGGTCACAGGTGTATAAAATCAAGCACCTAGTCAGGCAAACTGCATCTACAAACGGTTGTGAAAGAATGGGTCGCTCTCAGGAGCTCACGGACTTCCAGGGTGATACAGTCATAAGCTGCCACCTGTGGAACAAGTCCAGTCAAAAAATAAATAAATATTTCATGTTCAACTTTTAGTGGTATTGTAAGAAAATGGAAGCTATTTGGAATTGCACCAACTCAGGCCACAAAGTGGTAGGTCACGTAAAATCACAAAGCCAGATCAATGGATACTGAGATGCATAGTATACAGAGGTCTGTCATTTTCTGTAGAGTCGATAGCTACAGACCTCCAAACTTCATGTGGCCCTCAGATTAGCTCAAGAACAGTGCGTAGAGATCTTTGTGGAATGGGTTTCCCTGGCCGAGCAGCATGGAATGGAGTGATGTAAAGCATGCTGCCAATGGACTCTAGAGCAATGGAGATATGTTCTCTGGAGAGACTAATCGTTCTTCTCCATCTGGCAATCTGATGGACAACTCTGGGTTTGGCTACTGCTAGGAGAACGGTATTTGTCTGACTGCATTGTGTCAAGTGTAAAGTTTGGTTATTGTGTGAGGTTGCCTTTCAGGAGTGGGGCTCGGCCCTTTAGTTCCAGTGAAAGAAATTGTTAATGCTTCACCATAACGAGACTATTTTGAGAATTTCATGCTCCCAACTTTGTGGGAAGAGTTTAGAACAGCAAGACATGACTGCGCACCAGTGCACAAAGCAAGGTCCACAAAGACATGGATGAGAGAGTTTGGGGTGGAAGAACTTGGCTGTCTTGCAGAGAGTCCTAAGCCCAACCCAACAGAATTCAGTACAGACTGTCAGTAGTTCTCCATGTCACTGCTGATACTTTGAAAAGCTGTGATAAAGGAGATACTGAGAGCTCCAAAGTAAAACTAGGAAATGAATATTAAATTTCCCATTTGACTTGAACTGTGCTAAAAACAGTCTGTCAGTGTAAACCAGCAGGATGGTGATTAAACAAAAAGTGACTCAAAGAATCATAACTATTTATGCAGCTATTTTACTGCAGTAGACACTGACAACAGTTTCATTTGAAGGCTCAGTGACCTTCATGCTGTAATCTTGGTAATAACATAGGATTAAAGCCACATTTTGGACCATTGACCTTCTCTGATAAGAAAAATAAAACTTGGTAACACATTTGGAAAACTTCTTTATGATTGCCTAAATTGCGCACATTATCATGCCTTATCCTCCTCTTACGACTGTCTCGTTAGAGCTTGGTGAGTGTTTTAGAGCTTTACTAATACCAGAGAATTCAGATTATACAGAGTCACACCTTGTTGGTACAAGTTGTTCTGTAAAACTAAAAGTTTGTGAGGTTGCTGTATCAGCCACAATAAACACACATTATATCAGTTTCTTCATTATTTGCTGTGTATTTACTGTGTGATCTTCATGACTGTCTGTCCAGGTACACTTACAGACGCAGCAGGAGGTAAAGAAGAGGATGATTGGAATGGCTGTTCATGTGGTGAAGAACGACGGAGTCCTGGCTCTATACAGTGGTCTATCTGCTTCACTATGTAGACAGGTATGGGTGCCTGTGTGCATACCATAGGATTTTGTGTGCTTGTGTGTGTTGTTTTCTTCATTGGTTGTTTCTCTCACTAAAACAGAGTGAGACATTTACTTTAAGCATGTAATTTGGTACCTGTAGCACATGCATAGTACTGAGATTAAAATGTTACTCTTTAAACTTACTACACTGTAGTGCTGAATATTATGTGAAGTTAACTGTGGTTGATGAATAAAATAACTGGTTTATTGCAGCAGGATATGATCAAATACGTCACTGGTGAATTGCAAGTCTATAAATGTTGCAGAGGTGTGACCGCGGTGAGAATGAACAGTTGTCAATAAAGGGTTGTTCAAGTTTGATCCTGTTAGACCGTAAATGAACTAAACTCTCCTCTCAACCACCCTGTAATTAAAGGCGCACGCACCTAAGCCATACCAAATACACCCAAATGTTTAAATGAATTAGTAATTATGAAGTTCAAGACAATTTTGAAAATGTTTTGTGTAAGTAAAATAAACTATAATATCTGTATTCATTACAAATAAAGAGAAATATTTCAAATATTTTTGTTTTAACTTTAATTATTATGGCTAGAGGCTCATAAAAATCAGAAATCCAAATTATCTCAAATTATTAGCGTATTTTATTTAGAGTTTGTGTAAATTTAAACAGTAGTAGTACTGTGCACTCTATCGCATTCAGCCACAGTCATGGGAAACCTGCTGACTTGACAGTTGTCCAGTTGACAAAGGTGACAAAGCCTGGCTGCAGAATGCTGTGTCGATGCATTGATCAATAGATGGTCAATAGAAAGTTGACTAGAAGGGGGAAGTGTGGTATCAAAAGGTCAACAAGCAGCCTGAATGACCACAACCGTGAGAGGATTGCCAGGAAAAGTAATTTCAGGAACTTGGAAAAGCTTCAGAAGGAGTGGACTGAGTCTGGTGTCAATGCATCAAGGGCCACCGCGGACAAACATCTTCAGGAATGGAGCTACACTTCATCCTGAACCAGAGACAGTGTCAAAAACATCTTACTTGGGATAAAGAAAAAAGAGTTGGACTTTGGTTTAACGGTCCAAAGTCCTCTTTACAGATGAAAGTGATTTTCATTTTATTTCCTTGTTTTATGTCAAGGTCATACAGTCTGGAGAAAGTGCAGAGGGACAGAATCTAAAGTGTTTGAAGTCCAGTGTGTAGTTTCTGCAGTCTGTGGTGGTTTGGGGTGCCATGTCATCTGCTGGTGTTGCTCGTGGTTTTATCAGCAGAAGGACTTTAGAGGACTTCATGCTTCCTTCTGCTGCCAAACTTCATGGAGATGTCAGTATAATTTTTGCATAGCACCTCTCTGTACTGTCAAATGGTGCTGTTAAATGGTGGTCTGACCATGTGATTACTGATTGACTCGCCTGATCTCAGTCCTATGTGAATCCTGAAAATGAAAAAAACAAAACAAACTAAAGGCTTGAAATATTTTACTTGGGACATAATAAATGAAGAATATATGAAAGTTCACTAATGTAAAGGCTGCTTTTAAAACTGCTTTGCTTTAGGTAGGTCTGTCCGTCCGTCCGTCCGTACTAGTCGATTTACAAAAGAAAACAGAAAAGAAAAAGGGGGGAAAAGAACCAGAATACAAAATTTTCAATAATTAAAGAATTCTTTCTCTTCTTGTCTTTTTCTTTCTTTTCTTTCTCTTGTCAGATGTCATATTCCCTCACCAGATTTGCCATCTATGAAACAGTGAGGGACATGATGGGCAGCACGAACCAGGGCCCCATGCCTTTTTACCAGAAGGTCCTGCTGGGAGCCTTTGGAGGTTGGAACACACACACACACACACACACACACACACACACACACACACACACACACACACACACACACACACACACACACACACACACACACACACACACTATAACTCGGGCTTTCACAAACACGCATTCCAACAAGGTTTCTCTGCCAACAGGTTTCACTGGTGGGTTTGTTGGGACCCCTGCAGACATGGTGAATGTCAGGTAACATACAGTTACAGTTCTGTATCCAAATTACTGCAATCACTAAATATAGAAATCAGAACATATGAAATGTGCTTGCCCCTAGGATGCAGAATGACGTGAAACTACCACCAGAACTGAGGAGAAAGTGAGTGTTGTAATTCGTAGTCTAAAAAGTTCGGCTTGAATGTTTTTTATTAATTTAATGCTTTATTTTTTTTTCTTTTCTTCCAGCTACAAACATGCCATTGATGGACTTTTCAGGGTCTTCAGAGAAGGTAAATACCAAATAGGATATACTATAGCTTCATGTTTAGCTCTCACGGGTATCACGTGTGACTTCTGATTTCTATCCTGTCATGCAGAGGGCATCAGGAAACTCTTTTCAGGAGCCTCCATGGCCTCCAGCAGAGGAGCAATGGTTACTGTGGGACAGGCAAGTTACGGTAGTACAAATGTGCTCGCGGCTACAATTTCCTATCAGGAAATATTGTCTGTATTTTCTTTAACAATACCAATTGTAAACAATTATCACAATGTATGAAAATGTTAGAGACCTTAATAGTTCTCGGGTCAATGATGGGCGATTTGCATCTATTTTATTTTTTATTTTAATATTGTTGGGTTATTGATGTGATATTCTTATTTCCTGATAAAGGACATTATTTGTATTTAAAATCATTCAGTCAATTCATGATCTGAAGAGTGTATTATGTAAAATTCAGTTTAAATGTATTTTCACTGCATTTAATTAATATTCTTTAACAGTCAAGGGACTAAAAAAACTGTTAAGATTGGTGCTTAATTGATCAAAAATTTTAAATGAATTATTCAGACATGACTTAAATTGTTGGAATAATCAAAATCGGTAACTATGAAAAGTTTGATAGTTGTTTAGATACTTGAAATAATTTTGTCCAGCAATTTGCATGCATTCTAATGTCAGAGTGGCACAACCGTAAACATTTCTGAATTATTTTAATTAAAAGTAACAAGGTAAAAAGGATTTTTTGTCATACAGTGGACCCAATTTGTCCTTTTCTGGCTGAAAAGGTTTGTAACTCTCACTTAAATGACATTCAAAAAGCAATGTAGCGCCGTTCTAACTGTTCACATCTAATTATTCTAAAAGTGTAATCAGAAAAATTTAAACTGTAAGTCACAAAATGAGTATAAAGTACATTTTATGTTCGAGACAGGTCATTGAAGGTCTGCAGCAGCAAAACATCAAGCAGTATTTCTGTTGTATAGAGCAGCGGTCCCCAACCCCCGGGCCTCGGACCGGTACCGGTCCGTGAGTCATTTGGTACCGGGCCGCGAGAGTTGAGGCTCAGGTATGAAATGTATGGTTTTCAGGGTTTTTATCGGTTTTCAGCGTTATTTTGTTATGGCTTTTTATCGTTAACTCGGTTTTCCTTGGTCTTTTCACGTGTGTTATGAATAAATCTTTTTTTTTTCGGTACCGGTACTAGTTTTATTTTGTTGTATTTATCCGCGACACCTTAAAGGCCGGTCCGTGAAAATATTGTCGGGCATAAACCGGTCCGTGGCGCAAAAAAGGTTGGGGACCGCTGGTATAGAGTGTAAGAAGAAAGCAAGAATATTTTGACAACATGCTGTGCTTGTTACATTACATTCTCCAAGCATGACTGATCGCTGTGTAACTGTTACAGCCAGCTGTCTTAATATTTTTACTCAACACTCCCACTTGTTGACATCGTCTTTTTTTCCCCCTTTACTACCACTAGGGGGAGCCAAACTCAAAATGTAAATTTTTGACTGTATTTTGGACTTGTTTGTTTGTTCTTTGTAAAACTAAATTCTAGGATGTCACTATCTTTTGGGCAAAAAAAGTTTTAAATAATCCAAATTGCAGCCAACTATTTAATTCTATAGTTGTAGGAAATTCAGAAACGGCACATTATTTCTTTTTACCACTAACACTCATTTTCTTCCTCTTATTTTTTTCTTCTGTAGTTGGCATGTTATGACCAAGCCAAGCAGCTGGTGTTAGGAACAGGCATGATGGGAGATAACATATTCACACACTTTCTTTCCAGCTTCATTGCGGTAAGTATCTGGTTTTATTTTAGTCTAATTCAGTTGGTATAAAGTCTTGAGAGCTTTAATAAGTAAGTGAACCTTATAGGTTTTGTCAGAACGAGCCTTTATCTTAAGACGCAAAATGTCTTCATCCAAGAGGTGAAGTGTCTTCACAAAGTTAAAAAAGTTCAGTGGCTTCCTTTTCCAAGCTCTCAAGACTACCATGACTGATCACACAGACATTTTGCAGACGTTTTGCACTTACATTTTTGTTGATTGATCTTCACTCATATGAACTGCATCTACATCATTTGCAGGGAGGCTGTGCTACATTCCTGTGTCAGCCTCTAGACGTACTGAAGACGAGGCTGATGAATTCAAAAGGAGAGTATACAGTGAGTGGATCATTTCTTATCACTTTTTAATTTCTCATACTTTCATCCCTCAATCCTGGTATTTGCTGGTATTCAGTTTTAACTAATGTCTCTGTCTTCAGGGGGTGATACATTGCTTACGAGAAACAGCCATACTGGGTCCACTGGCATTTTACAAGGTAAAAGACACACAAAACAAAATACATTTAAAACCTAAATGTATCACTTCAGTTATTTTACTCTCTTTTAAAACAAACATTTTAGAGGTGGTTGTATGACCTGAAACACATACTCTTACTTCCTCACAAAAAATAAAGCAATAGTCAGTTAAAAGCTGGAGCACTGTTAATAACAAAGAGGATACCTGTGGGTCATTTAAAAATTCATGAAGCATAAAGTTGTAAAATGTATAATTTGCTGTAAATGATAAAATTGCATTCATATAAGAAATAAAATTAGGTGTCATAAACAGGATGTGACAAGTGATGATCATAACAGCTGTACTGCATTAAAACATTCACAGCAGGTGGGATATCCTGTCCTTAAGTGATGATGTATGAACCCTGCTTCCGGGTCAAAACCACTCTGCATTTATCAAGGCTGTTGTGTTTTTAACATGTTTTAATGCTAAATATCTTGTTATATTTAATTTGAACAAACCCCTTTTAAAAAAAAAAAAAAAGAAAAAAAAAAAGAAAAAAGAAAGGCACAGATCACTGTTGGCCTCTCTTGTTTTCATTTTATTTTAAAGCTCAGTTTTGCAGCACAGCCCATGCAGCAATATATTAATGACTAACCTCATATTGTGGATGGATTTTCTCAGTTGTTCTCCTGACAGAAGTTTGGTCCGTTTACATCATCCTGACATGCGATTGCATTTGTCCCTCACCACCGGGAACCCTCGCGTTAACTTTTATTGAGTTGAAAAAAGATGGCATTCATCCTCTAGCTTCATTGTGCTAATGTGTTTATATCATGCTAACCATAGCTGTGTAGCTAGCCACCACATAGGACATCATTATATACCAGGTAGTCCAAATTCAGTAACCCTACAAGCTTCACTGCTGTTTAGTTTTCTGTCTTCATTTATGTCAGAAGCGATAGCCGAGCTGTACGTTTTTAATTTTTCAGAAATCCCTCAGTCAGAACATGGTATATTATTTAATCTTATTTTTTGGGGGAATACTTCCCGCGTACCACTAGAGGGAGCCCACGTACAACCGGTGGTACGCATACCACAGTTTGGGAACCACTGACCTACAGCAGCTGAGGTTAACAATGGCTGCTACCAGAGGATATAGAGACATGACAGACTTTCAGGTTTCTACTTGCTGTACTTCCATCCATTTTATCATTTCAGGGCCTTGTATTGATTATGTTGCTGAGATCTGGTGGATGTGGGGGCAGATAATCTTTTACAGTACTCCTTATTCTTGTTTTTCCTGGAAATAATTGTCGATGACGTTGGCATTGTGCATAAACACAAACTGCAACATTTTTATGCATTAGTTTATTCAACAGGGCAGCAAAGATGAATAAAGATTGCTGCAAATGACTACGATCACCAAGAAGCTATTTTTCATCTGCAGCCTCATCTGTACCTGTGACCTCCATGAAATTAAAATAAGAAAAAAGAAATACCCTTACAAAAATAATAAATAAAATATTAAAAGCATTGTTTAGTTTATTGCCTAATCTCATGTAGGAGCTCTAATTGAATAGATTTGTTAGAGGAAACTTGCAAATAGTAATCTCTTGGTAACTTTTGCTTACAGGGACTTGTTCCTGCAGGAATCCGCTTGATTCCCCACACAGTGCTCACCTTCATCTTCCTTGAGCAGCTCAAGAAACACTTTGGCATTCGTATCATCTCCTGATTGCCCTCTGACCAGCCGCTCTTAAGCCACCCTTACTGCCTATCACTACACCCACAGTCACTCTGCTGTTCATCAAAGGAAAGAAGGGAAGGAAGGAAGACACACACAGTTTGATATGGCTTGTGTATGCTTTCCCTCTCCTTTAGCTCTACCTCTACATTACAGCTAGTAGTTAAATTGTTTTTTTTTATTTGGAGCACCAACTTCCAGTAAGGAGCTAATCCTCTTCTGATTATCCATAAATACTAATGATATGATATTAGTTAGAAATGATTTAATCAAAAAGGTCTGTAATGTGTTATTAGAATGACAGATGATAAAATTAATCGATATCCATGATCATTTTAGCTACAGATGGGTACGTGATTGTAATAATTGAATTAATAATTGTTGCTTAAATAAGTCCTTTTCTAACCTTTGATTGTTATCATATTATACCAAGACATGTTTAGGATTTATAGAATTGTAAAATCTACTTATGAAGCTTAAAAACAAACCCAGCATGGCCTTGTCCTCAGTGTGACTCTGATAGACAGTAACAGTAAATACCAAAGCCATTACTGAAGCATGACTAAACAAGCTGTTACGTAATTCCATAATAACCATTCCAACCAACGTTAACCACGTGGGCTGTGCTCTTGGTACTGATTTATTTGTTATCTTCCTTGTTGATTAATTTATATTTTAGAACTGGAAATCGACTTTTCGCAGGTTAAAGTTACATTATCGTTTACCAGATATTTTGTATTTTACTTCGTTCCTCTGTTAGCATTTCACTCTCAGATCTAGAGAAGATAAGGACCAGTGTTGCTAATGCTGCATTTTCTAAGTGAGAAGGAAATTAGTGGAGAAAGTGTGAACCAGAGGAGCAGGCTGTTAAAGTCCTAATGAAGATAGAGGCTGTTTTGTGCAGAAGCCCTCGTGGCAAATTGAGGGTTTTGCACATTATCTAAAGTCTTAACTCTCCTGTATTTGACTAATTGGAATTTCTTTTGCCAGAGTAATCTTTCTTAATTTGTTATTTAACAGGGGAAAAAAGTGTTTTGCAGTTCTAATTTTGGCCACTAGAGGTATCTCTATTCCATGTTATAAATAAAACTAAAGGCCCTCATGTTAATTTCAGCATTTAGTATAAACATGAGGCACTTACATTGTGTGTTGGCACATTTCTAACATTACTTTTATGAATTTCCTTTGGATATAAATGTATCATAGCTCGTTAGGGGTGTGTTGGGTTTAACTTGAAGTAAAATGGTTCTAAATCACCACCTTTTATTATCAGAGACAGTCATCAGTGTTACTGTTTTTTGCACTCATTCTCAAATAAGAGTTTATATTTCATTCAAAACACAGGGACAACCTCTTGACCAAAAATCGTACTGTACAAACACATTGTGAATTTGGGGCAGATTAAAAAAAAAAACAACCCAAAAAACCCAAAACAGTTTTACCTTCTAACACAGTCTGTTTTCTTTCATCTCTTCTCCCATATGAATAATATTAAATATAGAATTTTTTTTCTTTTTCCTGCCTGTTCTTAAGTCATAAATCAATGCATTCTCATTCACAGGTGTCAGATAAAACACTACTGCTAGTGCTGCAGAGATACCCATAAAGTGTCCTTTTGGCATCTGTCCCTTGATGCACTGGCTGAGACAATATTAGGTGCTGAGACATAATGGGTCCTCTTTTAAAGGGCGACAAAATACGCTTTCTGATGTTAGAGGGGATGTGAAAGAAGTCATGAGTTTGTCACCCAGGAGACTGCAGTTTGTGTCACATTTCAGAGCTTGGTGTCTTCCACTTCCTTCTTCACATTTCAAAAGAAAATACATTTCTAAGCTTTTGCTTATTTTCTAAATGCTATCACCCACTGGTTACATCTAACCTTAAAAAACTACTTGCTTTGGAATGATCACACTTTTTACAAGATGCCCCATCACATCATTAACACTCTACATTCAAGAATGAAACTTACCAAGTTCATTCAGATGTGAAAGGAGTAGTTTGTTCATCCTTATGTGACAAGCTGGGAACGACAGCCACCAACTAATGCCATAATCAGTGTGTCAGTACATCAATGCCAACGGACACTTTGTGCGTATTGTGTAAAATGACTGCATTTGAAGCCTTGGGAATGAGAATGAGTTGCTTTAACACAGGAGTGACAAAAAAGAAATAGACCACCCTTTTTAAAAAACCACTAGATTTTTTTCTTTATTTCTGTCTGACTGGCTTCTCAGAGCTTCTGTAGTAAATTTTTCAATAACCACTTGATATCTTACAATTCTTTTTAAATCTATAAAGATGCCTGTGAAGAACTGCTGTAGCATTCTTTAATCCTAGTGTTTGGTCTAATTAGATGCATGACAGAGTTTGTCTCAGGATGCTTCTCTGTTTTATGAGATGACCCTTGAAATCTTTATGATTGACCTGCTGCTTAGAAACACATGCTGTATGTTAAAGCATGTTCTAAAAGTAAAGTTCCGGTTAGCAACGTTAATGTCTTATCGCAGTTACTGTTCTGTGACAACTTTGACTTCGGTTCAGAGAAATGATGCATCTGAAGTGCTGTGCCTGCTCTGTTAACAGAACTTGTAAAGTCATGTTGCCTTAAAGTTTCTGTCCTGCAGAGGGCAGCATAGAAACGTGTGAAGCGTCATCCAAGTGTGCATCCGAGTAACCCTGCATCTTCATCCTAGGATGAACTGTGAAAAAATGAAACTGGAAGAACAGTGTGATGAGTTCTGATTTAGATTTTAGCAAATGTTTTTTGGAATTAAAGTACTAATTTAAAATTGGTGTTTTGTATTTATTACATTATAGTAAATCTTTATTTTGGAACAAAATTAGGGTGCATGCCGCATTTTTTTGTGATGAATATTTTTGACATTTAATAAATTAGCTGCAGACCCACTGGGCTATATTAAATCTATGTCATAAAACAAACAGGGTAGTCTTTGTGTTGATGCTTTTTCTTGTGCCATAGGCTCACACTGTGAAATAACAGTGGCTGTGATTGTGAAATAACTTCATCTTCAGGGATTTGTCCTCATTAGAACAAGGACATAGTTTAATGCCTCTCAACACCCCCACCCCGAGGCTTTAGATCACTGCTTATTTTGCACAATTATGTGGTTAAGTTATTATATTCGGACATAATCATTAATGGCAACGAATGAATGTAGGTGCCCTTTACATTAATAATACCATCCTTCAGAGTAGTGATTATGATCTTTAACCTCTGCGTTCTCCCTGCTCACGTACATATTCAAGAGTGTTACTTTTCCACAGCTGTGTAAGCCACCTGTGTGTACAGTGGTGACAAAAATCCTTATTTATTTTCAGGAGGCCCATCACTTCATTAGCTCTCAGTCAATAAACAGTGTTCCTCACAAATGTATTTGTTCAAAAAAAAGATTCAACATTTTGACTAAAGTACATTTTGTACAGGGCATTCAGTACTTTCAGCATCACCCAGGGATTCGAGGCTTGTTCTGTGTCCAACTGTTGTCATATTATTTATTTTTCTCTTTGGGGGACAGCAGATACTTATGATAAATGAGTCTTTCTAAACAGTCAGTTTATATTTTTTTAGCAATTCACTCATTTGTATTCTGTATTTCTGGCTTTTCATTCGTGTCCAATTTATTATACTGTTGTGTTATGTACCTTCTAGGAACATTTCCCCAATTGGAGGACATAAAGTACAGCATCTATTTTTCTAGCAACAGAGAAACTTGATGGAAGCTACACGGGGCGAGAGGCAGGGTACACCGTGAACAGGACGTCAACCTGACACGGGACTAACAGAGAAACAGGCTGACATTTACACTCACTTTCACAACTACGGGCATTTTAGAACCACCAATTAACCCAAATCTCACTAACTGCATGTCTTTGGACTGTGGGAGGAAGAGGAAGCCGGAGTACATAGATGGAGCATATAAAATGAAAATTAAAAAAGGATCTAAAATGGATCCTTGAGGGTCGCCACAGTTAATGGAAGCTGAGGATGATGAGCAGGTTTCTATTTGGACAATAAAGGTTCTATCTTTAAGTTAAGTTGGAAATCGGTGTCGAGCGTAACCATCAACAGTACAAGAGTCAGAACCAACGGTGCACAGATAGATTCATTCAGCTAGGAGGGTTGGTTTTCTGGACTTTAAGTGGAGCTATGTTGTTGATTATAATGGAGCAAGACATGTTAACGAGAGTCATGAGATACTGCCTGATTGTGTAAGAAGCATCTATGATAGATTTTTGAAGGCACTACAGAAACTTAAGAGTAAAAGCAGCTGGAATAATGAAACAAGAAAGGGATTGTGGCTGGAATGTGACACGAAGCGTAGACTCTGTGATGGACCGAGCAGTGAAGGAAACTTAGGCACAGGTTAAAGTCCAAAAAAATGATTTTTTTATTTAACCCAAAAAACATAATTAGTTAAATCATGCCAAAAGAATCAAAATCTTGGGCCCATAAAAGAGGTCAAAATAACAAAACTATACTCAAAGTTGACAACACTACTGATAACTCAAACAAACTGACCTAACTTAACGAGACAAAGGGGAAACTTAAATAGTGGCTGATCAGCCCACAAAAACAGGAGAAGGGGTAAAACACACAAAACCTAACTAAACCAAACATAATGAACTCCAATTCCCCCCATGGTCCCGAATTATGGCATGAACCAATTTGTAGTGTTCCTTTAAAACTCGCTCCGCCCCTTTTCCACCTCTTGGCTCCTTAATCAAGGGACTGGAACAGCTGCAACTAAGGTAACTCAGAAAACAAAAGATTAATCATACATAACAGTGTAAACTAAAATGTGCGCACTTATTTTAGAATACAGTGTTATGTGGATATGTGAATTAACTCTAAACAAAAAACAGTTATTTATTGTCCTGTAAATTAATTCCTATATTTAAAGAAAGATATGTGAATGCAATGTTACTTATAAGCCTCTACATTAACATGGTGGGTATTACCACTGTGTGGCTGTAAGTGCAGCCATCACAGACTCACATGCAATAGCCAGAGATACAGATATCAACGGTTTCAAAGTTAACAGAAATGCCAATAAAACAAGATCTGCTGTGTGGCTCTGCTGATAGATGGGACAGATCTACTAAACATACTGTGAACCACAGTATTAGCAAATATTAAAATCCACTAAAATTAAAAGACTGAGTGAGAAATCATCCAAGATAAATGCTCTGAAAGCTCTTAAATAAAGTAACTATTCCCTTTCATTTCCATAAAAGAAAAGAAGCTAAGGATAAAAGACTGATTTAGATTCTGTGACAGTAAACACATCACTTTTTTAAAAATGAAAATTTGAACAACAGTTTTGAATGTTGTTTTCATAAGATTTCAATTCACTTTGGACCAGTAAGTAAAATTATTCATATGCAAAAGACTTTGTAAGAGGTGACAAAGCTACAGAGGATTGTCACTAATTTAAGAGCTGCAGAAACTTAGTGAACAGCAGTTTTCAACAAACACATTAAATACATTCCATTCAACCATAGGCAGTATGAAAAAAGATAAGGACATAGCTTCTGGGACTGAAAAATGAAGCCAATGCAGAACTGCCTTAAACTTGCATTCTTTCTAATGGCCTGGAGTGGTTGACTCCTCTGGTTCAAATAGAGGTCAATCTATATAGACTCTTTTGCTGTATGACCTCAGTAAATACTTTCCTGATATGATTTCATAATTTGAAATTTTATTGAATACGCCGTAGAAGTCATTTTAATTTTGTTGTGTCCAACATTAGAGTAAATAAAAGAGGATAAAATAGGGGATGTTTTTGAGCAGGCCACCCTTGTGACTGAGAAGTTTCCTCCATATCATTATGAAGCACCCGCTGGTTTTCTCCATGAGATTAAAAAGCAAAGCTTGAGTCTTAACGAGACTTCACTAACAAACGAGGGCAACACACATAGCAAAATTTTAACTTTAGCTAATACAAAGTTAAATGCAACTATCAAAGGAATAAAAACCCAGTGCTACTTTTATTTACTCACCTCTGTTTATCACGTGCATCATCTGATTTCATTCAGCAGCAATTTGGCTTATGGACCGTTATGATAGTTTTAGAACTCTGAGGAAGGATGAGACAACAATTACCCACTTCGCTGACCACTATGTTGCTTTAAAGGCCAGCTGCGGTTCAGTTTAATCTCAGCATGGTCAAGAGCTCAGTGAAAAGTGATTGCGGGCTCTGGGCTGAGTCTAGATGGAGGAACAGCAGGAAATGATATTAACTTAAAGGTCACGGTGAAACTCTGGTGACAGTGAAAGCGAGCTAAGAATGAAAGTTTTTCTTCCATGCTACTTGGCACTCGGTAACTCATCTGGTAACACAGTCCACACCACAAATATTCATCCCTCAACCTTTGTGGCTCTACGGGGTTAGTGGTTCAGTAAAAGTAGATTGTAAAATGATGGTTATCTACTGATTGTTATAAATTTAATCATGTTTTCTGACTAGATCACTTGAGGATATTGTTTGTCTTCATCCTGAAAAACCTCTTTGGTTACACTGGGCTTATACTTGCAACCATTACTGATGATATCATGCACTGAGTTTTGTTGCATTTGGTTCAGTCTGAGCACACAGAAGTCTCCTGCACCACTGCATTCGTGTTTCTTCCACCGGCACTGAAATCATCAATAAATGTCAGCGTACTGGTTCCACCAGCAAACCATACACACTCAGTAACAGAAGCACCACCATATTTGACAGATGAGGTGTTGCTTTGGGTCATGAGTTGTTCCTTTTTTCTTACTCTTTCTTCTTTCTGTCATTTTGATAGAGATTTAAAATTTTGGTTCAATCCACAGGACTTTGTTCCACAACTCTACTGCTTTCTCTCTGGTTTTTGTTATTTTCAACACCTTGGCCTTCATGTAACCTTTCATTCATCTGCATTGCACTAATGATTTTTTTTTCTTTTTCCCTCAGTGTCATTCACAAGGAAACACGAATGCTTGCATTCAGCATCAGGTACAGATACAGGTCTTTAATGCCCAAGTTTCTAATTGCCTTATTGAAAGATAACAAAACAAATAATTAAATAAGCAGAAACAAGAGGCAGTAACTATAGATTAATAATTACAGGTCACAGCTAAATAAATGTCAGATATGTCCCTCCTGATAACTTTGATCCTCAGAAGTCCTTTCACTAACACACTGTGACCCTCCCCATAGATATGTAATAACTTTAATTTCCATCGCAATCAAGAAAGTTCATTTAAGTCTGCAAAGACTACTCGTATAATGAACAAGAAATCCATAAACCAGTGATGCCGACTGTATAATAACACTGAGATAACAATGAACCTTTTTTTCCCTCAGTCACAGTCAGTGATGTGTTGCTTTAAGATGCTCTGATTAGACATGCCAACATCAGGATTAGCATTCAGTAAGTCCAGTCTGTTTAGCTGTAGATACAGTGGATTTGTCTTTTTGTGAGCACATCCAGAAAAGGCTTTTTAGATTTTGTTACTAAAAACCAATGGTGAAAAGCAGATTAAAGTTGTCTTCAAAGCACAGTGCTGTTCTGCTTACAGTAAGAATTGTGTTGTGTGGGGCGACCGTGGCTCAGGGGGTTGGGAAGCATATCTGTAACCGGAAGGTTGCCGGTTCGATCCCTGGGCTCTCTGTCCTGGTCGTTGTGTCCTTTAGGGTAAGACAGGGTAAGACACTTTACCCTACTGCCTACTGGTGTTGGCCAGAGGGGCCGATGGCGCAATATGGCAGCCTCGCTTCTGTCAGTCTGCCCCAGGGCACCTGTGGCTACAACCGTAGCTTGCTTCCACCAGTGTGTGAATGTGAGAGTGAATGAATAGTGGCATTGGGTGCCTTGAAAAGCGCTATATAAATCCAATCCGTTATTGTTCATTTTATTTTTCTTGTTTTCTTTATTCTTCCATTTCAGGTTTGAAATTATAATGCATTACGAAAAGCATAACTTTATTGCTTTATTTCTGAAGTTCAGTGGTTTAGCACAGCTCCAAATGTCTACCATTTTTAATGGCCATTTACCATTTGAAAATATATCCCCTTAGTTCACATTATTTAAGTTGCAAGGTCATTACATCTTCACCACAAACACTCTGTAGGAGTACCTGATCAATAGATTGGATGACAGATCTTTCAGTTATTTGGTCATATTTCCTTTTACATTAGCAAGATGGAATGAGGTGCTTTGCACATACGAGCCGTCAGGCTCTAACAACATTCATCTCAAGACTTCTGCCACTGGCCGTTGGATACAATGAGGTCCTTGCAGCTCAGCAGCAGCTAAGATCACACACCAATTAAAATAGATAGCACACGCTATTGCGTTAGTAATGTTTTTAGAGAAGGAAAACAGCACTAACCCAAAAGCTTCCTACACTTTAAACTGCACGCTAAAAGTCATGCTCTCCAGTCCAGGAGATAGCATGTATTAACTGTAACATCAGTAAGTAAAAGGTCTTACATTACTTCAGCTCTATTTTAATGCCTTAGGACATGTAAAGTACTTCATCATATAGTAAAAAGAAATAATATTAAATCATTATAAATACAGAATATTCCTGTGAAGAACACAAATCTTGGATGGCACGTACTTATAACCTCTCTGTGATTGAAAATTATGCTACTGACCTTGGTGAAGGCAGATGGCCAAACACTCATACTTTAAGGTTCATTTAGTATGTTATGTATCACATGATGTTAAATGTACATAGTTGATCATGCAGGTTGACAGTTTTTTGAATGATGAATGTGACCTTCTCCTGGCTTTTAGCAGTTTACTAGGTTTATTTTGCTGTCTGGTTAACTTTCTCTCTCTGTCTTATATTTTCAGCAGTTGTAGCAGACACCTGCTTTTAAATGAAAAGCTCAAAAAACCCAGTATGCAATATCTGTACTGCTAAACAGAATTTAAGCACTGAACAGATACTTCCCCGGGTCTTATTAGACATCAACTGAGCTAAAAGAGAAATAACATTCAGTAACACAACTTGGTGTATAATCATCAGGTATATCTATGCAGCTATTCATTTGTTTGGATCCAGACGATTTTTTTACCTAGCTATCCAGCTCCACGGGTTCATTTGGAAAATGACATCTTTCATGGTTCTGCCTGAATTGAAAAAACATGATCATGCTGCACAGAGTCGCTCTCCAACACACCTCCTCTGTAATGTTGACCCAGACTCACTCTGCATTCCTGTCACAAATCAAAAACAGCGTCAGGGGTTTCAAGACAAATTGTCTGAGTTTGGTGTTACTATGCGTCTTCTCTTACGTGACACATTTAACTCTGACTGTGTGTGTGCATAAGGAGGAACTGGTGGTGAATCATATTGATGGTGGTGGGGGTGAGTGAGAGCCTCAGGAAGGATTAGAGGGATTGTGAGAAAAGACAAAAAGGGAATCCATCTCTTGTGGGTGTGCTATATATGTGCATGTCTGCTGGTTGTTTAACAGAATGCTGAGGATTGATCAATGCATATTTCTGACTATGCTATTAGAATTAAAGGTAGCTGAAACAATTTGTATCTGTCAACGTCAATCGTTAACTTTTTGATTTTGGATCTGTGCTTTGCTTCTTCCACAGCACATTTCCTTTATCTCTACATTTCCTACTCAGAGTTCAGGATTTTACTTTCATGTAGTCAGTGTGGCTGTAAAGTGAGCTGTGGTAAAGGAAATGTGGGCTTGCGGAATATCATAACATTCTAGGGCATTAATTCAATAAACCGGATTCCTCATTCATGCAGAAAAATATGCACAGGCAAGAAAAGAGAGCACAGACAATTTCCATATATGCATATGATGAGTTTGTTTTGGGTTATATTCATCACAAACAAATTTAATTGGAACTCCATAGTAATAATAATAATACCTTTAGCAACTCAATTAATTTTTAATGTATTTCAAGAAATATTTCAAGAAAAGCTGAGCCCAACTTCCAGGAGAGCTGGAAGTTGGGCTCAACTTTCAGGAGGGTTGAAGCCCAATAAAATTAGTTGCAGGACTTTAAAAACATGAAATCAAGCAGCCATCTTGGTGGGAAATATGGTTCATCAATGCCTTGGAAGTTTGAAACAAAATTGAAGAGAATCACTTAAAATGAAAATGCAAAAGATATATGGAGCATTTTAACATTTTTATGTACTTATATTGGCTTTAACACTTTGATATATTTCATCAGTATAATTTCTTTGATAAACCACTTACGCTTACACACCACATACAAAAGGAAAATGTGCTATAACCTCAAAGTGCCTTAAAATGATTTAATGCAGGTTTTACCACATACATCTTTTCGAACAGCACTGTATTGATTACTTGCAGAGGTGAAGATAGAGCATAATAAAGTTAACACAAAGATGCTAGAGAGTCACTGCATCAACTGCTGTAGCTACAAATGGGGCAAAGTGTAGAAGGGCAGAATACAACTTAAAGTCATGTGCCAAACACAAGAAAATAACGGTGCCAGTCACAAGATCCTCACTGTCTACGACTGAAGGAAAGTTTTATCAACACCTCAAAACACAGCAAAAAAGAAAACCATCTGACTCGACACCTCTGGCTGTCCCAGTTTATGTTAATTGATGTGGTACTGTATGACATTAAAGTCATGAAGACCCAAAGTCTTTTTTTTCTTTTCTTTTTTAATTTGACATTAGGTGCTCATAAAAAGCACAAACCCATAATCCATAACAGCAATCCCATACTGAGGATGTGTTTTAGTAGGATGCTATTAGATAAGCTGTAATATATCACAGACATTATTAATTTATATCCTTTATATCCTTATATCCTTTATCTTTTCAGAAGAAAATGTTTTCATTGCTACAAACACATCAACTTAAGGGGCAGCATAATGGTCTGGTAGGTAGTGTAACTGCCTTACAGTAAGACGGACCTGGGTTCAACTCCACCATCTTCCTTGGATTTTCTGTGTGGAGTTTGTGTGGGTTCTCTCGGGGTGCTCTGGCTTCCTCCCACAGTCCAAAGACATGCAGTTAGTGTGGTTAATCTGTGGTTTTAAATTGACCATAGGTGTGAAATTCAGTATGAATGATTGTCAGTTTCTCTGTGTTGAGCCCTGTGACAGCCTGGAGACCTTTTCAGGGTGTACCCTGCCTCTTACCTAAGGCAGCTGGGTTAGGTGGCCTTTAGAAAAGAAAATGGATGGATGGATGGATGGATGGATGAACAGCAACATAGTGCTGCAGTGGTTAGGACTGTTGCCTCACAGCAAAAAGGCCAGGGTTGAGTGGAGCCTTTCTGTGTGGACATGTTCTCCCCATGTGTGTCTAAATTGGAGAAGAAGATCGAAATTATTCTTTTCCCCCAAGCTAATTAAAATTTAAAAAAAAAAAAAAAAAAAAAGATAATCGGGTAGGGAAATGGGGAAACCTTGGTCAAGTGCTAATCAATGAAGAAAGTCCAGAGGCTTCACTGAGTTAGAATTGTGGTGAGATGTTAGTCTTGAATGGACAGTTTAGTTTAGCCAAGACCTGAGTTACTGAAGTATGATGATGAGAGCTCACAATGAAGTTAATCACTTTAGAATTTTAAGATAGCTTAAAGAACTACATCCAACAATAATGTAATCAAAAAATACCAGCAGCTTAATTTTTACATAAGCACAGTCTCTCCTTGTTAAAACATGCATGTCTTTTGCAGGATGTTCAATGAGATGACTTTCATTTCAACCTGCTTTGTAGCTTTTATTTGAAAACCAATGCCCAGTCAAACAGCAGTCTCATGCTCCATCACTATTCCATAACAGCCCACAGGTCATATACTGATGCAGTATAGCCTGATGTGAGCAGGATAATAGTTACAAGTGAGTTTGGAGTAAAGTGGTCTTCATTTTCTGCAAAGGCCCAAACTTATAAGGTCTCTCCAATAAAAAAATATATTTTCACACTTTATAAGTATTGCAATTAAATTGCAATTAAATTTTCTGTCATCCTTAATCCAAGCGCTTTCAGAGTTTTTCAGCGCCTTGTGGTTTGGAAGCCAATTAGTTACTAATAGTCAAGTGGAAATTTGACTTTTCCACATCACATACATAGAGAATGGACCTCAAAAGTGACCTCAAATAGTGGTTTCCACGCATTGGTTAAACTTTTGAAAGTCATAATATTTGCCTAGTAACTGAATAAGGAAGGGGGGGAGTTATCCTTTTGTTATGTTCTCTCTTATAACTTAACTGGTAAAGTAACAACACCGTTTTGGTTGTTAGTAACTTACTTTAATAACCATGTTGTGGGAAGGCACAGGCATATCAATGCGCACATACACAACACTTGGTGTTCTCTACTTTACACAGAAAGTAGTACCACAAAACTATAAACTGATTTTACTAAATACATAACAGTTCCTCCCATCCAGCTTTGATGAACACAATAGGTATCAAACAATCAAGATATTTTCAGGTAAATGCTGTAAACCAATAATTTTACTTGAACTGAAATATGACACCTACTCAGTGATTTACAACATGGAGGTAGGTTGTTTCCTCTTAAACATTTGAACTGCCTTCCTACAAAATTAACTTGAAACCTATAAGTTCAGTCTCTGAGGTGCTCTGCGATTTCTCTCAGGGTAACGTCTGCCTGTTTGTCAGACTCCATAGTGCTTTGTGTGGGAAGTTCAGGTGTTTGAGCATTGGTAGTTTCACGTAAACCCTGAACCTCAGGTGGTGAAGCGAGGGCAAACTCTTCTGAATCTTGAGGTGTAGATATGTTCTCAGGTTGCTGTGGAACTATGTGACTTTCCGCATCTAGAATCTGATCAACATGTCTACGCCAGACTAAGTTGGCTCCAACATTTACAGTGTATGTCAGCGGTCCAGTCCGTGACAGAATCGTGCCAGACTGCCATCTCTGACTTGGGTCTCTGTAGTCCCTGGCGAGAACTTGTGACAGGTAGGGGCTCCACTTGTGTAACGTGAAACACAGTAGCTGGATCAGTCATTTCTTCAGTGGGTTGCATGTGTGGAAGACGTGAAAGTCTGTCTGCATTTCCATGTAACTTTGTCCCTTTGAACTCAATGGTGTAGGTGTGTGCACCCAGGAACAAAGCCCATCGCTGCAAGCGTGCCGCAGCCATGGTTGGAATACCTTTCTGAGGGTTAAAGATGGACACCAGCGGTCGGTGGCCTGTGATCAGGGTGAAGTGTCATCCATATAAATACTGATTAAACTTTTTCACTGCCCACACTAGACTGACTGTCTATCTGCGCATAGTTGCGCTCGGCTGCATTTAGGGACCTTGAAGCAAAGGCAACTGGGCGTTCTGATCCATCAGGCATTTTGTGAGATAGCACGGCACCAATGCCATATGGTGAGGCATCACAGGCGAGGCGAAGTGGTAGATTGGAGTCAAAGTGTGTCAGAACCTCCTCTGATGTAATGAGCTGCTTAGCACCATTAAATGCCTCGTCGCAGTTTTTTGTCCATTTCCATTTGACATTTTGTTGCAGCAGAGAGTTCAGTGGGTGCAGGACTGTTGAAAGGTTTGGTAGAAACTTGTGGTAATAATTAATTAAGCCCAAGAATGAGCGTAGCTGACTCACATTTTTAGGTTTTGGTGCCTTCAGGACTGCTTCCACTTTGTCCTTGGTTTTGTGGAGCCCATGTCTGTCGATCTTGTGTCCACAATACTCAATGGCATCCTTAAAGAACTCACATTTGTTTTTGTTTGCTCTCAGTCAGTATTTTCTAGCCTGGCCAGGACTGCTGTTAGGTTAGCCAGATGAGTCTCCTCATCAACACCAGTGACGATTATGCCATCCAGAAAACACTGTGTTCCTGGAATGCCTTGTAGGACCTGATCCATGGCATGTTGCCATACTGCTGGGGCACTGGCGATACCAAATACCAGTCTGTTGTACTGATATAGGCCTTTGTGAGTGTTTATTACCAGATATTTCCTGGATGTCTCTTCTACTTCCACCTGGAGATAAGCCTGGGCAAGGTCAATTTTTGAAAAGTGTTTGCCACCTGCTACTGCTGTGAATATGTCTTCTATCCGTGGAAGTGGGTACTGATCTATGCGGAGAACTGGGTTCACTGAAACCTTAAAATCACCACAGATCCGCACACTGTCACATGCTTTCTTGCTTACTGGTACTATTGGTGTAGCCCAATCTGATCCATTCCACCTTGGTGAGTATTCCTTGCTCTTCCAAGCGTTGGAACTCTGCTTTGACTTTGGGGCGTAAAGCATAAGGTACAGGGCGTGCCTTGTGGAATCTAGCAAACACAGTCGTAGTTACATGCGGCTGTCTTCTTGTTTGATGGTAGATACTCCCTTCACCCTGGCCAAAAAGGCTACAATGACCAAAGAAAAAGAGGGAAACAGCTAAACATGAGAGGTTTTTGGATAAAGTTTGTGTTTTTTCCCATTGTTTAAGCACTGCTTCCAACCAACATTGTTATCTTTTTACAAAAAAACAGCTAAACGTGAAAGGTTTTTGGACAAAGTGTGTGTTCTCCATTCTTTAAGCACCGGTTCGAGCACCGTTTAAGTGGTTTCAAAAGTACCGGTTTGGTACTGGTATCGGATAAAACCTAAACGATACCCATCCCTATTCTTTAGTTGATTTTGTTTATGAAATCGGAAACGTTCGGCTATAACCAGTGGCTTCGGTTGGAAATGTTTTTGGAGCACTTCTGTGATCTCCTTGAAACTCAGCTGGTTTGGCCGGTGTGATGAGGCTGTGCAACAAGTTGTATGTTTTCGCTCCCATCACACTCAGTAACACTGCGACTTTCCTCTCATCCTCTACTTTGTTAGCCAGGCAATATTGTTTCTTTCACACTTTCACAAGGATTTACCCCTCTCTGTCGTCCAATGCACATCGGGGATCCGTTTTAATCCTCGTCGCCAGTCGGTTATGTTCTCTCTTATAACTTAACTGGTAAAGTAACAACACCGTTTTGGTTGTTAGTAACTTACTTTAATAACCATGTTGTGGGAAGGCACAGGCATATCAATGCGCCACACTTGGTGTTCTCTACTTTACACAGAAAGTAGTACCACAAAACTAAAAACTGATTTTACTAAATACATAACACCTTTTTTGTGGAAAAAGTGTATGAGACAAATTTTGATTCAACACAGAGCATGTCTGGAAGGGGGGGGCAGAAAGAGAGACCGATGTCATAAATAAATGATTCTTTGTTCATTGATTAAACTGCTCTCAGCTGACTGGAAACTCGATGTTTCTGGGAAATATTTTTACACGTTAATCATTCAGCTTCCAACTCTCTGTGAACCTAAACATTCAATTCAATTTCACAGCCTGAATAACAGTTTTTTTAATCGTTCGTATTGCAAAAAATAAAACGTAAAACACTGCTGACATTCGCTCGTATGCTATCAGTATTCGTCCTTGCCCAGCATACGTTTGAGAATCGTGCTTTAAGATGAAGCTTTAGCAGCTCAAGGTCAGAGGCAACACTTACTGATTTGCACCACCTACAATACGAGGAAAGAGGAGGCAGACTGAGGAAGGCAGAGGAGAAAGACAATAATGTCTAACATGAAATAAGTCAGAATAATAACTCAGAAAAAAAAATATTCAGACATATCTGACAGATTTATGAAGCTTTTTTGTGACTTTCATGCAAAGGCTGTGGCAGCTGACGGCAGGCTTCTCAGCTCAAGGTATTGCCATGTGATTTAAAAAATAAGCCTCATCACTCAAACCCATTCCAGAATAATGAATCGTGATGTGACTGGGCTGGATTTCATTCCTCAGCTCTTATCATGGTTAATTAATTACCACGAGGGATTAAAGTGACAATCATCAGAAAACAAACGCTTTTAATGGCATAATGTGGAAAAGAAAAGTCAGGGAGTAGATTAAACTGCCAGATAGTCAGACATTTTTAAAATTTCTGTGTTTAAACCACTCATTTGGAAGAAGAAATGCGCTTCAGTGCACTGTAAATGCTTTTGTATGGTTCGATATGTCTTCCTTCTGACGTACTTATTACTCTGCCAAGCAATGTTTTCGCTGCTGTCTGTTTCTCTTGAAAATTGATAGGTAGTACTCAAGCCTTCTACAGCAGACCCCTCACTGGTCAGCTATGTTTTGGCACATTTTACTTCTTACTGCTTCATTCTCTGTACCATATTGCTTCATTCATTACTCCAGTCTAGCCGTGCCTCATGGCTCCATTCATTTTTTCCCCTGAATCATTGTGCTATCAGTTTAAAAGTCACATGGCGGCTCTCTCCTGACTAGCATCACCGATGCCTACGTACAGCACTCACCTCCTCTCTTTACTTTCTGTTTATCACTGTCTGTATAAAAATAAAGGGCTGCAAATGTTCAAGTGAAATGAGCAAAATTTAATGCTAATTTGTCATTTTTATGAGCACCAACTGTGACAAAAATGTCAGCAGTTGAATCTGTATGTCCTTTTTTACACAGAAAAGGCAAATTTTCTTTTAAAATGAACCGAACTTCCATTTAATCATATTTTCATTTTCCTGATGGTTGAGGACCCTGTGTTACTGCAGGCGTATAGCCAGTTTACAGAGCTGAAATTGAAGAGACGGGATAAAAAACATTGTTTCCAGTATCATTTCCCTCATGAATCTTGTTGCTTTATCAGCATGTGGGTTTTCTACATGACCCCCACTTTCATGCTTCAGCGGTCTCAGTCGCCTACAAGCATGTTATCTAACTTGTTTCTGTATTACTACATGGTGAAATTGTTTTTTGAAACAGCTTATTTTAAAAACTTCTGTATGATATAAAATATGAAAACTGATATTGTGTCATTACCTATTTTCTACACTGCCAAACCAAAACTGCCTCATGGACATTCAGGAAGGCAGGGAAGTCAAAGGAATAGCTGCAGACATACTGTCTGTAATAAAATAATAAGAAAACATGTTCATTATTATATTAGGCTCTGGAATACCTAAATAGATTACTTTTGTTTGCTATAGTTATCAATGATGAGCTCAATATCATGAACAAAGTCTTTGAAGTCTTGTTTTATCGTACACAAACAAAACCATGTAACGTCTTCTGTGTAAAGAAACAAAGGTCAAAAAGAGAAACGAAAACCTTTCTCATATCAGACGTGCCATTGTTTGCCACAGTACCAAGCAGGAGAGCGCTGTCCTTTGATTGGTAAATGTCACGTAAAAGTAAATGCTTAATTCAAAATGCAAACTGACATTTAATATTTCTTACATATAAACTTCTGTCAGAATTCTAATGTAGTGCAGATGTTTAGGTTGTTGTCTAAGGTCATTTACTATTTCATATATCATACAACAAAACATAAATCAAATGTCATTTTGGTTGCTTTTGATATTTGACTTTTTTCCACTCTTTTGTACTTCCTCAAGCTGTGATCAACTCCTGGGAGTAGAAAAGTCTGAGCAGTTTCTCAGCTGCTCTTATGAATGCATTGTTCTTAATAGAGAAATCAGATGAGCTATCAGAAATCTTTTGAATTCACACCCCTAATTTCTTAATATCCTATTCCTGCTGGCACCCATTGGAAAGGGCTTCCTGTGGTATTCTATATACCATATACTTGCTATTTTCTTTTCCTTTTCTTTTTTGTTCTCTTTGATCCGTGTTGATGGGTAAACTATGCTTCGTCCCATTCAAAGTATTTCTGTGCAGGTATTTCTGAGTTGAGTTGACTACAAACATCTATTAAGCAGGATTAGAGGGGGTGGGGGGCAGTGCCTCACACAAACACACGTTAAAAAAATAAAACTCGGTCATTTTCTGACCAGTATGACTATGAAAATGACTTCCTCATTTTACAGTGTATTTTTTATTGCAATGTTGCATGTAACCATGTTTTTAATTGCATCCATGGCTAAGAGTGGACAAGATTTACTTACTTAATTATTTATTTATTCATCAGCTAAATGCTGCCTCTTACTGACGTTTTCTGTTTTTTGTTTCCCTTTTAAGATACTGGGGGCGGAATCATGATGGACTGCCAGCAAACCACTGGAGCTTCAATGTTACCAAACATTAAAAAGTGCACACAACGAATCTCTTAAGATGTGCTGACTTTGGAGTCATTTATTCGTGTGACCTCTTGAGTCTGCTGGATAGTTTTATTTTATTTTATTTATTTATTTATGTATTTATTTTTTGCATTTATTTAATGATGTCTATTTTCACTTCTTCCCACCCACTCCAATCACTGTGTGTCACTGGTAACCATCAAGTGATTATTTATTTAGTATTTTATTTTTATTATATATATTCCAGATGGAAAACTCTGCTGTGATCGCCTCTTCAGGGCCAACACTTGAGTTAGAAAGGAAAAACATTCAATCACATTCAGTTAAAAGTACCGGTGGGAACGGACCTACATAAAGCTAACCATGTTTAGGAATAAGCCTCCCGGAAGTTAAGCGAATTTCGTTTCATAATAAATCAAATCATGCCAAATTATCTTTTGTATATGGATTTACGAGGGAAAGGTGTACAATTTATAGCCTAAATAAAATATCCATCATACAGTTGTACTAAGAAAGTATCTGCAATCGAAGCACATGTTCAGAGCGAATACCAGTTTTACAGGTATCACAACATGTTGCGACATTTGGAAAAAGAAAAATGAGGAAAATTAAACACCTTTGAAATAAATGTATGACACGTTATGTCGTCGGCTTTACCTAGACAGCTGAGAGCGTGGGCTCAGCCTGGGTGCCACTGGGTTTTATATTTCTGACCTTTTTTTTTTTTTTTTTTTTTTTTTTTGTTTGAGACCAGCACGATGGCACGGTGTAGTTAGCAATGCTGCCTCATAACAAGCAGTGGGTTCAAATCCACTGTTCGGTGAAGGCTTTCTGTACGCATTTTGCATGTTCTCCATTTATCTGCGTGACTTTCTCCGGGTTTTCCAGCAACTGGTGATTCTGAATTATCCATAGGTGTGATTATTTTGTGTCTCTCTGTGTTAGCCCTGGACAGACTGGCCTATAGTAGCTGGGATAGGCTACGTTCCCATCGACCATGAACTGGATAACTGGTAGGAAATGGATAGATGGACAGTTATTTCCTGGTTTTGTCCAGTCATTTTATTTGTTATACCTTCCTGTTATTGTTTTCCTTATTGTTTTTTCTAACTTTACCTGAACAATATTTTATAATATTTTATAATATATATAATATATATTTACATTATATTCATTTTATCATATCTATCTATCTATCTATCTATCTATCTATCTATCTATCTATCTATCTATCTATCAAACTTAATATACAATAGATGTGCGCTGATTTTGCTAAGTCTGCTTAGACACAATACACACAGTCCTACATGATAACTCAAGTAAACCTCTCACATAAGCCAGGAGCATATTTAACTTTTTGGAGTTGTGATATATTAGTGTAGCATTTTGGCCTGTTACTTAATAACTTTGATTCATTATAGTTTCCCTGCAGGCCTTTTTTTCTCCAGCATCATTTTTCCTGCTCATTTTATTCGTGCACCTAATGTTAAATCACCTTCTATTGCCACATTCATTTGTTAAAGTCTAATCATTTTTTATTTATATGGGTAAATAAATGTCACCACCGAAATTATTACAATTCTGATAGTGCTTGTGCTTACACAGACTGACTCAGGTATAGAAACACACATACATTGTTCCTGCCGTTCATCATGTCGAGTTGTATTTTGAAACGTGACACCGGAAGTTGGACTCCTTGTTCTACATCGCTTTCTGTGAAACACAGGAGCGCGGGGCGCCATTAAGAGCGCAGCGTTGAGTACAGCGCACAGCGGACCACATGCAAAGAGAGCGACATTTACTTTAAAAAGTGATTTACAGACATCAAGAGTGAAACAAACAAAAAGACCCAGTGCTGCTTAACTGGACTAGAGCTAATTTGAAAACTCACAGGTTGTTTTTTCTTTCTTACTTTATAAATCTGCCTCTGGACACTGTGATACATAGTCTACTGTCTGCTGTGGACCTACCTGCTGTGATGGGCCGGACGAACAGCGGACAGTGTGGGGGTGCTAAGAGCGCAAGAGGAGGTCTGGACGCATAGGTAAAAAAAAAAAGAAAGAAAGAAAGAAACTGGTTGGAGTTTGCACTGTTTATCTGATTTTCTGGTTTCTGTCATCACAGAAAGTGATGACTGATAATTCTGGTTGTCACATGCGAGTTTCTCTGTTGAGGGACATTCTTTAAGTGTTATTAATTTATTTTTTTGGAGCCGGCATAATTTTTCTCGGGCATCATTGACTGAAATGTGAAGCTCAGCTTTTAGAAGTATTCTACAAGCTGAGGCTTTAGGCGATTGTTTCATTTTTGCTTTTAAAGTGTTAGGTCTGTTCTTATTGAATGCCTTTACACAGTTGCAATCCTTCTTGTCATTCACAAAATCCTTCTTGTCTTCCTCTGTGCTCTTGTATGACTGATTCTCAAGGATATGTGAGTGCGCCGGGCACACGAAGGGACTGGCAAACCTTGTTAAATGTGCCTCTTCTTCCGTCAGTTATCATCGGAAGCACAGGTAGCCTTTAATATAAATTCGGACCAGTTAATTTGGGCCGTTTTAAAGGGATGGGACATCAGATAACTAAATAATATGAAATGCCAGTGTTAGTTTATCTTGTGTGGTTTGTTAATGTGGAACGAAAGGTCCGTGATCACTTAAATCGGATTGTGGAAAAGTTGAGTTGTGATAAATATCTCTAGCAAAGCCATGAAGTAGACAAGCTCTTCCAGCAAAGCAAGTTTTAGTGTTTTGCATTAACACAAAACTGCAAAGATGTAAGTTGTATATGAGACGTATTTATATTTCCTTTTGCTTTACGGCAATGTTACTGCTGTATGTGCCTAAAAAGTTCCAGTTTCCTAACATTTTTCATCTGCAGCTAAGGACCATGTAACATCAACAAGTAAGGTGTCTTCTCTTTAACCATAAATTTATTGTTCTTATGTAATCACTTGATTAAAAAAAAGTGACAGTAAAAATCGTCAGACCTTAGCCAATATCTGCCAGGTAATTTACAGCTTTCATCGCAGCTGTCTAATGCAGCTTCAGACAGAGCTCATAGTGTAATATGTCATTGGAGGCTAAGAGTGCCCCTGTACAGATAAATCAGTCAGTTTTGTAGTTCTGTAAGGGTCTAATGTTGTGCTTGTTGTGATCATTTCCTTGACTGCGATATTAAAAAAAGAAGAGCATTACAACTAAATAGAAAACTGTGACTGCAATTCAAATTATATAATGACCTCACAAAACAGTCAGAGCTTTTTATAGCTGTAATAGGATAAATTTTAGTATGTTTATGTATTGTAATTGTCTGATCCAATTTAGAAAGAAAATAGAAAGAAAGAAAGAAAAGAAAATAGTTATATAGATGCTTTTCATGGTTATTGTATTTGATGTATTTTTATTTGTGTTTGCACCTGAACGCTCTGCACACCGATTGGTTTGCCCTTAGAGAAGCCAACTTGGACTCTTGTCCCAGGGGCATTTTAGATTAGGTTATGACTGGCTACTTTCGGTCACAAGAACACTGTATTCATTCCATCCATCCTTAACACCATATATACTATGCACAGATAGACCTGCTCTTAATTTTAGTCTTCTGAACACAAAATACCCAATGTTTGTTCTGATGCTTGCATCCAATTTCTTAAAAATGGAACCTTTTCTCTCCTCTTGTGTCTTCTTGCCCTCTTATATGTTTTTTTTTTCTTTTCAATAAAAAAGAAATGTCTCGGCTGAGGGCTCGGTGCTTTCACCCAGACATCAGACCACTCTTTTGTAATGGTATGATGGCCAGAGATTTGATTTGCCTGGTCAGGATGGGCCAACTGTATGCAGGGAAGATTTATAAAGGACAGATATTGATTCACAGACACTGATCTACAAACATGAAAGCAGGTGAAGTAAGCTAAGGATATTTATCCATTAACCATTTCCACCTGCGGCAATCATCGATGTTAAAGTCTTAGGGCTTCACTGGCAGAACTTTTTCAATCAATAGTCAAAGACAGAAAGGGTTTGCAACCCAAGACCGGGGAAATCTCATCAGTTGGATTTTACATGGATCCTTTCGAGTCATTTATGATATACGACTGATTTTATTTAATTTAATAAACACTTTAGTACTGCTAGAAGGTACAGTTAGGTCCATAAGCATGACAAACTTTGTGTAATTTTGCCTCTGTACAACACAACAGTGGATTTTAATTCAGACAATCAAGATGTGATCAAAGTGCAGTCTTTCAGCTTTAGATCAAAGTTGTTGTTTTTTTAAAAAAGCATTGCATTAAAATTTTTTGTTTGTGGGTATCTACCTTCAGTTTTCTCTTCAATATCTGAAAAGTATGTTCTTTTGGGTTGCGATCAGGTGACCAGTTTAGCTATAGATGATTATCCCATTCCTTTCTTTGCCTTGAGCAAGTCTGGGTGTGGTTTGCTTCTGCAGTATGCTTTGGTTCATTATTCATTTTCACAGCATTTGTCTGAGTCAGACCAGAGACCGCAGCTCTGTACATCATCAAAAAAACACTAGTGCATTGTTTCCACTGGCAGCATTGGCGTTTGTTAATACATTATGTTTGCTAAGCTCTGAAAGGCTGCCCTACAGTCACATCTTAAATGCTTAGGTTAAAATCCACTGCACAGTTGTCCAAATCTTGTCAGTGTATGGACCTCTTCATCTTTCTCAGTGGAAGTCAAGTTAAACATATTTTCAGTGTGTGACATTTAGAGGTCTAGCCCTGAAGTTGTACAAACACACTCTCTTGTACAAAGCAACACATCTCAATGACATTTTTACCATGAAAACAGTGAATGTGACTGTGAGGCTGTGAAATGATTGTTATAAAAACTCTTCACAAACTACACCTATGATACTCAAGTAGTATCACAATTCTTTCAGATAATGACATATGTTAGGCATTTACTTGTATCTACAAGCAGTGTTGGGGAGTAACGGAATACATGTACCGCCGTTACGTATTTAAAATACAAAATATGAGTAACTGTATTCTGTTGCAGTTACCGTTTAAAAAGGTGGTATTTAGAATACAGTTACTTTCTTGAAATAAATGGATTACACGGCGGTACTTCCCTGTTTCATATTGTGGCGGGTCAGGCCTGTTTGGGTTTTGTTTGACAGCTACGTTCTGTTGTTCCAGGCGGCAGCATTGCGGTTGCCATGGTTACAGGGTGACGCTCTCTCTCTGCGTGTTTCCTGGGTGAGAGAGGCCTTTTTGTTGTTGTTGTGCTAAGCTAACAGGAAGAATGCTACAGGCATAGCTCTAAAGAATGTAGCATCATAGGCAGTGTAGTCCGTGCTGCAGGGAGAATGGACTGCCATACCCGTTATGTGTCTGTGAGCGAGGGAGGGAGAAAAAGGAAAAGTACGAGTTGTCATCGAGCAAAAACGGGAGCTAGAAGCATGTAAATATAATAATAACCACTGCAGCCAAGAAGAGAGCCTGACGAGCCCAGTTGTAAGTAAGCTATTAAGACTCGACTGTACACCGTGTTCCTGTTTTCCTCCAAAAACAATAAGTTCCGTTGGAGCAGCCTTTCAACGCCTCTCTCTGTCTCTCGCTAGCAAACTTGACCCAGACAACAAAGTAAAGCTAGTTTTCGGCTATGAGCCCGACACGAACCCACCTTATTAGCCAGAGGTCCCTTTACTACGGTTCGGAGCCGCGGACCTTCAGTAACAGTAATAAATCACAGCAATAGTACATTCATGTAGTTGTAAAAAGCATGATAATATATTAAGTAATCCAAAGTATTCAGAATACGTTACTGTCATTGAGTAACGTAACGGAATACGTTACAGAATACATTTTGGGGCATGTATTCTGTAATCTGTAACGGAATACATTTTAAAAGTAACCTTCCCAACACTGTCTACAAGTCAATTATATTTATGTTTTTTTCCATGCTTGAAGATTTCTATGGATTCCTGGACTTTTAACAGGCTTAACATTTGTTCCTCTATTCTTCCTTCTTCTTAAGCAATGCAACCCTGTGATCTGTTTCTGTTTAGTATGATATCCATACTAAGTGGCAGAGACCACTTTACTCCCAATCCCAACTAACTACCCAAAGATATAAAGGCTGTGAAGGTTGTAAACCACATATGTAAATTGTGCAGTTGTGTTTTGACAGAGTGACTTGTTAGGATTTGCCACTATCACCCCATGTCACAGCATGCCAATTGTGTAGAAAATCAGCGCTTACTCCCTGGAATGTCATATCCTAACCGTCATACCTTGATTGCTTTTTCTGTCTGCGTGGCAGGAACAGTGTGTAGGTGTCAGTGTTGCAACTCAAGTGATTTCATGCTTAGGGACTGCATCCAGTGAGTGATGGCTGATATGATCCTTGATATTTTCCCGGGAAGTATTCCAAGAATGAAGCTGGGGCTACATACAAAGCCGATTAAGGTTTTTAGCCATTTTAAACATGCAACTCTGAGTCGGTATCAATGGAGCTAAATAAGACTTAAGGTTCGTTCACATTCAGTATAATCACGCCACGTCCATGTATGATTACCACCTGCACACACTGGCCATGTTACCTGCCCAGACATACATTCAGCTCCTACTTGTGTGATTTTCCTTTTTTTCAAATCTTATTGGTTCAGGAGGTGTGATCCATATGCATACAGGTGGGACAGTCTGCCTCTTCTTAACAGATTTAGGCATGCATCAGTTTACTTTGTGCGGTTGTGGGATGCAGTGTTTTATTGTTAAAATTTGATAAAAAACGATGGAGCGTGAAGCTTGAACTTTTCTTGTTGGACTTTTGAAAATGAGGCATGTCAGGTGTAAAAAGGTTTTAAACTGCTGTATTAGATAAAGCAAAAGACTGTGGAAGGACCCTGAATGTTACTGTCCTCTATGACACTGTATGCTATTATAGTTGTACTTAAGCTGAATGCTAACATTTTTAATGCTGTCATGAAAGTGTTCACAAGATATTAGTTAGCTTTTGTTGGCTAAATATAAAATGCAACTGAAGCTAATAGCTAGGGCAGGGCAATATGGCCAAAAATATTTATCATGATATATATTTGAAAATTTGCGATAACGATATAACTGACAGTATAATTGATGCTAGACAAAATACTTAATAATTCATTTACTTTATTAGTGCAAAAAAAAACCCCATCAATGTATTTTCACTTAAACAAGCAGGTGTTTTTTATGTGCATTAAAGCTATATAAAAATTTAACAGTGCAAACAGTTTAACCAAAAGGCATTTCTAGTGGACATTGGCCGACATATCCTGAGCGTAACCATGCATAATACCCACAAAACTTAAAAATTGGTTATATACACACAATATTATGTTAAAGCACAGTACGTATCACTCCGCGAGGCTCCCGACTACGGTAGCCGTAATGCTCCGACAATCCATCAAGCGGTGCGGCTTCGTAGCTTAGCAAAGTCGTACTAAAACATTTTTTGAGCGATTTTTGAGCGCCGTGTACCACATAAAATCGGTTCAGTAATAATGATGGCCCGCTAGCATGCTCTACCAAAAAATGTGCTTTGGTGTGTATCTGACGGACGAAAGCCAAACCAGTTCCACACCACTGGAACGATACGCTTTCGCCCTTCTCATTCTCCGTCGCTGCCATGCTTTTTCCGCCATGTGCGTATGAAAACAAAGGCCAAGATAAAGGCCATGTTTGAAGTTTTTTTTTCTATCCACTTGCCATGCAGATACAGTAAATTCAGAACCTCTGTAATGCAAGTAACGACATAATTGCAGTTGTGTTGTGATTACTGAATTTAACACAGTAGGACATTACATTACTCTGTTACTGAAAAATGTAATTTGATGAAAGTAATGCAATACTTGCATTACTTGGTGCACACAAAAGCATGGGGGCCGTAAAATTCAAAACCTGCCACTTGGTTTTCCATGAATTTACAGCTGAGGCAAAACAAACAACCTGCATTTGAGGGTTTTTTAATGTATAAATTTTAAAAAGATCTGTTATGGGATTGCTGACATTATGCACAGAGAATATTTATTAAATGCATAAAACACCAAAGTCCGTGAGGAACAGCTGAGATGTATTATGGCTGTTGATGAACTGGAAGGCTTAATTAATACTTAAATTACTCCACTCGCGGAACACTGGACCAGCTCTTCATCCTCTCGAGGATACTTGAGGGTGCATGGGAGTTTGCCCAACCAGTCTACATGTGTTTTGTGGACTTGGAGAAGGCATTCGACCGTGTCCCTCGGGGTGTCCTGTGGGAGGTGTTGCGGGAGTATGGGGTGTCTGGCCCATTGCTACGGGCCATTCGATCCCTATACAACCGTTGCAAGAGCTTGGTTCGCATTGCCGGCAATAAGTCGGACTCGTTCCCGGTGGGTGATGGGCTCCGACAGGGCTGCCCTTTGTCACCGGTTCTGTTCATAATTTTTATGGACAGGATTTCTAGGCGCAGCCAAGTGGCGGAGGGCTTTCGCTTTGGTGGCCTCAGGATCTCATCTCTGATTTTTGCGGATGATGTGGTTCTGTTGGCTTCATCGGGTGAGGGCCTCCAGCTCGCACTGGAGCGGTTCGCAGCCGAGTGTGAAGCAGCGGGAATGAGGATCAGCACCTCCAAATCTGAGGCCATGGTTCTCAGCCGGAAAAGGGTGGAGTGCCCACTCCGGGTCGGGGATGAGGTCCTGCCCCAAGTGGAGGAGTTCAAGTATCTCGGGGTCTTGTTCGCGAGTGATGGGAGAAGGGAGCCGGAGATCGACAGACGGATTGGGGCTGCAGCTGCAGTAATGCAGACGCTGCACCGGTCCGTCGTGGTGAAGAGGGAGCTGAGTGTAAAAGCGAAGCTCTCAATTTACCGGTCGATCTACGTCCCTACCCTCACCTATGGCCACGAGCTGTGGGTAGTGACCGAAAGGACGAGATCGCGGATACAAGCGGCGGAAATGAGCTTCCTCCGAAGGGTGGCTGGCATCTCCCTTAGAGATAGGGTGAGAAGTTCGGCCATCCGGGAGGGGCTCAGAGTAGAGCCGCTGCTTCTCCACATCGAAAGGAGCCAGCTGAGGTGGTTTGGGCATCTGGTAAGGATGCCCCCTGGGCGCCTCCTGGGTGGGGTGTTCCAGGCATGTCCCACCGGGAGGAGGCCCCGGGGCAGACCCAGGACACGCTGGAGAGATTATATCTCTCGGCTGGCCTGGGAACGCCTTGGTGTTCCCCCGGATGAGCTGGAGGAGGTGGCTGGGGAGAGGGAGGTCTGGGCCTCTTTGCTTAGGCTGCTGCCCCCGCGACCCGGCCCCGGATAAAGCGGATGAAGATGGATGGATGGATGGATGGATTACTCCACTCTAGAAATAGCTATAAATAAATAAATAGTAGCTCCACTGAAGGCGATAAGATGTTCTCCTGTTTGCTTGTGCAAGGATGAATGCCAGTCTTTTCAGCAACTGTAAAGTCTAGCAGGTAAACTACAAGGAGCTGTGTTTGACTTCTGGTTTAAGCAGAAAGGATGATATAAACACACACTGACATTTGCCGCTTAGTTGAACAGCCAGTTATTATTCTCACTGTCTTTTTTATCTGTGGCATCACGCAAGAAAAACAGAGGCTCACGATAGCATTATAAGAAGTGAATGGAAGCCCAAATTACAACACATTCAATGATGCATTTAAACCACAGGCTAGACTCGCACTCTTTTCTGAACTCCATGAGACCTAATTACCAAGATTAAATTAAACATCATAGGTTACCTCACATCAGAAAGCATAAATACACACATGCACAGGAGTGCATTATTTTCTGCATTACATTACACGTTCAAAACAAAATAACCAACTGCTTAATGCTGATTGGATGTTTGTTTTTCTTGTGTCGAACTTCAAAGCCCCTGACTGTTGTTAACATGCTGAGAAAGAGAAGGTTTATGTTAAAGCCAGCCTTGCGTATTTCATTTTTCTTTTCTTTTGTAGAGTCCTGTATTTGATCCTGCATTTGTTATTATTTCATTACAATGAGTTAAAGAACAGAGAGAGTGTTTACACTCAGAATCTCTTATTAGTCATTCTCTCCTGCATACAAATGTGCACATGTACATTTCAGTCAGGAGCGGTTTGGTCAAGAGAAGACTGTTCCAGTTCCTTCTGCAGTAATTTATATTTGGCGGCATGACTCTGTTTTTGGAAATAAAAGCACAGAACCCTCATCCATTACATTAGACAGCATGAAATGGATACGCTAAGGTGAACTTGGTGGACCTGGTGGTACATTGTTAAGCAAACTTAAATGGTGTGCCCAATATAATATTTGCCAATTGGATTTGTGAAGGGTAATTAGTTGAGCCATCAGGAGATACGGGCTGGCACTGAGATGGGTTGTTTCAGCTAATGTACTGGGCTTGCTGGCAGACTTTGTGACTTGCCTGAACTAATACTGATACTTTGTGTGCCAGCTGTGTCACCACAATCCTGTCACCGTTAATACTGGAGCTCCAAACCTGATGCAGTACTCTGCTGAGTGATAGGTGTCACCACTCAGTAGAAGAAATCAATTCAAAAAGCAAACAACTTTTTTTCACAGTTTTCTCCAGAACCTTTCATCTTTTCAGACTGTTGCAGCATCTCCCTCTGTGAAATCTAAAAATCTCTGGGCTCCATTAAACTGGTGACAATGACGGACACAGTAGTACAATTATGTCTTTAAGTTGCCCACGCCAGCCTCCCCGCTGCTCTCAGCGCTGCACATGGCAGGTTACAAAAAAGTGAGCAAAGGTGCACAACAAACAAAAACACCAGCAAAACTCTGGCACTGTTTACAGGGTGACAATGGTGTTACAGGCATTGCTTTCCCTCCTTGAGTTTTCTCATTACATCAAGGGTCCTGCCTTTTTGTTTTCTTCCCTCTGTTATGGTAGAACTCAGTATGAACCGTGCAAAATGTCAATTTCAGCAGTGAGCTTGAAGGAAATGTACTAATTTCAGATTCTTGTAAATTTCCAGTTATTTCTGAGTGGAAAATTGTACTAAGCTGATACCCATTAACATTTATTCTGTTTTAAGAGGGAACATTTGCTTTGTTTTCATTAGTTATGAAATAAAGACAGGATAGCAGAACATGCTGGAGGGTGAAACTTTGTTGAACTGCAGGTATTCTTTTTGTGCATGCGTGTTGAAAGAAGGCCTGCTATATAAACACAGTTGTTTAATTCATCAACACTGACCTAGAGTGGCTCGTGACGCATTCTGCACACACACACACACACACACACACACACACACACACACACACACACACACACACACACACACACACACACACACACACACACACACTATAAGCACACACACACTATAAGCACAGATTGCCCCAGCTTGCTGAAACAAAGTTGGTGTACGTCAGCTAAAATCACAATAATTTATCTCCTCACTCTGATGTCATCATCATGAGACACCCTTGTGGCTATTTAACTGGCTGCAGGGCAATGTGACATGAGGCCTTACAGATGTCTTAAATTGCTGAACTTTTAGTGTGTTTCACAAACACAGTTTGCTTACAGGGATATACGTCCTTGTGACTGTCAAAAATAAATGAATGGGAATGTGTTGGGAATGGGGGTATAAAAGAAAAAAAATGGAATTGATACAATTTTGTTGAACATATGCAATGACAATAAAAGGCTATTCTACTCTAATCTAAGTAACACACGGTGTGTGAACGTTGTCTCTGAGTTGCTAATTGTTGAATGGTACAGAGGGAAGTGTGCAAGAGTACCCATGGGATGTTTGGGAGTGTTTAGTGGATTAAAAAAAAAAAAAGCAATTAAAGAATTATGAAAAGTTACTAACTCTTGCTACAAAGTTTGTGTTATGTGTAATGAAGCATGGCTATCATTGCTGTGAGTGAGAGGGATGTCAGGCAGACAAGCTGAAATGACAATAATAATAAAACACTCAGCCTGTAATTACATCAAACATGGAATCTTGGCAGATGGCCTCATGTCTAATTTTGAATTTGTGTCATTTTCTAAGAAAATTGCCACATATGAGTTAAAGATAATGAATGTGCTGTGATTTGGACTAGAGTCACATCTAAAATTATCCCTGCGATAACAAGTCAGAAACAGCAGAATATCTCTGAAGAAGTAATGTTATGTGAATAGGCTGAAAATGTAAAGTTGTTGCAACAGTATTTTTTCCAAATTGAAAAGCACTGAATTGAAAATGTACACTAAAGAAATTCCTTTCTGCATTTTCTTAGCAACCTATTTAGGCTGCTAGGAGGCAACAGTACTAACTACTGCGCCACTGTGCTGCACATGCTGAACAAACAGTTATCTGACTAGTCTAATATGTGGGCACAGACCCAGACTTAAACATTACTACAGCTTAAACACAACAAAGAACAGTAAAGGATTTTCCATTTCCAATCTATTTGCATATCCTCATTATAAAGGTTTTATCTTTGCAGTGAATTCATAATGAGAAAAGTGGAAACGTTAAAAACTCTGCAAAACCTCATGTTTCCACCACTATACAATGTTATAAACACATGTCAAAAAAGAGAGATGTGTATATACAGTATTGTCATCAACAGTACATTACACTCCCTTTTCTCTATGAATGTCATTTTTAGAAATGTGATGCTTAATATAGCACATACATGATAAAATGAAGACAGGGTCATCATTTCCTGCTAGTAACACTCATTATAAATATAGCTAACAGCTTGTTAACTCACAGCAATTAACAACAGTAATTTTTGATGGCGGCTATTAGCTATATTTAGTTTTATTTCTTTATTTATTTTATTCTGTGCTGTGACATTTATGCATGTGCCTGTGATGCCACTGTGGCTGCATTCATTAATGACTCTCTGTCCATTCTGGAAGTTTTTCTAACTGGCAGCAAAATTGAAAAGAATAGGACCTTCACATTTATCACTACCTGCGTCATCCCCTGCTCTATTATGTCAATCTTACTCTTACAGTTTCTGGACTGCATCTATTACCCTGTTCACCCATCGGTGGTAATAACCCTCCCTTTTTAAATCTAAAGGATTGGGTTAAACACACTCCCTTTGTTGTTCGGCTGGATTTCTTCCTTTTTCAGTTTCCCCCCTCCGTTATCTCTTCACACTCTACAATAACCATCTCTGTAGCCTCCATTATGCTCTCCCACACCTCCCGCAAGTCTTGCTTTCAAATTACACCACTAGTATTCTTCCAATATTTTTTTTTCATTCTCTTTCTTGGTGCGTAAAATTGAACTTCTTCTGTCTCTAGCCATCCCACAAATGTGAGTGGGTGTTACATAAAAAATCCTTGCCCTTGACTTTCATTGGACCCTACAACTGGACGTTTTGCAGTGGATGAGAATGTGTATACAATCATACAGAGTACAAGAACATTTTCACAAGACTCCATGAAAAACTCAGTATGCCTCATGATTTAATAGCTTGTAGAACTTTGTAGAGAGATGAAGCTTTCTTCTGACAATCCTTCCAAACAAACCATTGTTGTTCAGTCTTTTTAAATGAACTGTCATGAACTTTAATGTTTGTCAAACTAACTGAGTGTGAGTTGTAGCTCTTGTTTTTTTTCTGAGCTTTGCATGCAGTGAATTTGCTGGAACATCCACTCCAGGATTGTGAGACTGCATTAACACAGATCTGAGTAAACCAGACCAGCAAACAGCCAAACATCTGCTTTTATACCAGAGTTTGTTGATGATCTCTTAATCAAGCGGATTTGTAAATTTGCGCTTAATTTTTTTCACAGGATTGCATAGCATTCTGTGGAAATCTTCTTTTCTACGTGATTGTAAAAATTATATATTAGCGTTCTGTCTCTCGTGTCTAAGGTGATTGACAGAAGTAATTATCAACAACAACTTCATAAAGAGAAATGAGCAAGAAAATCAGCTTTTAAAACTTAAAATGTAAATGTGTTTGTTTCAAAAAACTACATTGTATTTATTTTATATGTAGTAATAATTCATGTTAGTGTTCAATAAAAGATGCATTTTTGGATGTCACTGCAGATTTTAATGCTACATTTATTTGGTTGCAATTATTTGTTACAATTTTGTTTTTAATATTGCTTCAAATCCAGAAGCCACACAGGAAGCCTATCAGCTGGTGAATAATATAATATTATACACAAGTTCCTCTTCCACTATGTCTCTGTTAGATACTTGTTAGTACACTTTTATCAGGTACACTGTGTATATGATTCACTTACTAATGTAGTATAGTGATAGGATGGTGACGATGGAGTTGCTAGGCAGGAGGAAAAGAGGAAAACCACAGAGAAAATTCATGGACGTAGGAGGACATGCAGAGGTTTGGTGTGACCAAGGGGCATGCTAGGGACAGGATGAAATGGAAGTAATTGGAAGGAAGGATGGAATGGAGTTACACTGCTGTATTGGAACAAATGTATCACATCCTGCCGTAACTGAATTTAGTCTTCTAGTTTGAAAAAGGCTATTTTATGACTTGTTTTATCTTATATCTTAGATATAAATAGGGAACCATGTTTAAACTGAGAGAGTCAAAGCTACAGCCAAACATTATCAAAAGATTGGCATATTTTAATGTGTATTGGGGCAGCACGGTGGCACGGTGGTTAGCACTGTTGCCGCACAGCAAGAAGGTCCTGAGTTCAATTCCACCATCAGGCCGGGGTCTTTCTGTGTGGAGTTTGCATGTTCTCCCCGTGTTTGCGTGGGTTCCCTCCGGGTACTCCGGCTTCCTCCCACCGTCCAAAGACATGCAGCTTGTGGGGATAGGTTAATTGGATAATCCAAATTGCCACTAGGTGTGAATGTGCGAATGAATGTGAGTGCGAATGGTTGTCTGTCCCTGTGTGTTAGCCCTGCGACAGACTGGCGACCTGTCCAGGGTGTACCCTGCCTCTCGCCCCATGACAGCTGGGATAGGCTCCAGCGCCCCCCGCGACCCTGAAAAGGATAAGCGGAAGCGAATGGATGGATGGATGCGTTTACTGTATGTTTTCATTGATACTCATTGTCATACGTTTCAGTGTAGCAGAGTCTGTTTACTTATCTTTGTCAAGAAGCCATTAAGATATCCTTTGAGCAGAAATATAGAGGAAAGAGTTTCTTATTCTAAGTCTGTGTTAACTAAATCCTCAGTGCAGACAGTTTTTCCTGCAGCGATGTATCACTCTGTAGTGTTTTAGTTGTGCAGCAACTGGACCAGAAATATGCTGGAGAAAAAGTGGAATGAAGATATAGAGAATTCATCGCTTCAGAACTTATCCATTTTACATGAAGAGATAATATACATCATAATGTGATCTATCCTGCATAGCTAAGGGGGAAAGACAGAAGAAGATGGGGAAGAGAAAGATAGACAGGAAATTGTAGAGAAAAATAGATGAGGTTTGCCTGTGCTCTCCGGCACTTGGCTGAGTCAAGTCGGACATTTTGACACAATCAACACAGATCTGCTGTCACTGCTGTTTCCTGTCAGGAATGAATCCCAATAGACATTCCCCCAGTGCCACTTACTCATTAATTACTGTATATAAATAGGCAGTAAACAAAGGCTGATGAATTAATTCACTGCCAGATGCTTTTCCAAACCAGTGTGGGCACATAAACATTTTTATGTAACTCTATCTCTAAGATATGCACACATGCCTGCAACTCAAAAAAAGAACTGTGATGCGTCCAGGTTTATCGGTGCTGAGATCGCGCAGGTGTTCTGGTTCTGTCCATCTGAGCTTTACTGAATGAGGTTTTATTTGGCTCGTGCACTCACCCGTGCATTCTCTGCATTGTCTCCGCGCGGTTATGTAAAAGATAGTAGTGCTCGTGGAAACAGTATTTAGACTCAGATGGGCGACCATTTACCCTCCAGGATATCACTTACCCCTCTGCGTCTTTCACAAACACCTAATGTTTTAGTCATGCCCCATGTCTGTCGTCATGACTCCTGTTGTTGGGACAACCAATGTCCCAGCTCTCTACAGGACACACAGGGCAGCTAAAGTTTAAGCCAATCTACTCTGGTACATGGAAAGTGATGTTAGGTTAAATAAATTGCTAAATTACTTTAATGCTGATGAACAGCCAGCAATATTAAGTTGCAAGTTCTTTTTTGTAAGAATAAAGTGATAATTACAGATACAAATAGAAACCACAACAATAATATGACCTAAATTCCCATCTCTAAAACCACATTCATGTCTGATAGGAGGAGCAGTATATCAAAGACATCACATTCATACAAATGCATAAATGTAATGCATATGTACTATATTATTGCACATTTTAGTGGATTACCCAGTTACTTCCAGAGGAAAGTAATTTGTTATCCAACTTGTTACAGAACTTTCATGTTACTCTGTAACAGAGAGTCCTGACCTCAATGTGGTAGAACACCTTTGGGATGAATAAAAGCAGAGACTGTGAAAAGGAATTAAAAATTCCCATAAACACACTCCTAAGCCTCTTGAAAAGCATTCCCAGAACAGTTGAAGCTGTAAAAGTTGGGCCAACATCAAATTAAACCTATGGATCAAGAATGGGATATCGATCAAGTTCACATGCATGTGAAGAAGACGAGTGAATACTTTGGCTAATAAAGTGTATGTATTCACAGTCAATCAACAAGCCATAATTGACCACATATTTTGTTGCCTTGTTGAAGGACTGCACAGTGTATCTCTGCATTCCCTGTGATTGAATTCCCACAATCCCTCTTGTTGTATAGTTTGAAAGCTTAACTTAGAGATGTAACTTTTTTCACAGTAGTTCAGAAAAATTGTTTTCTTTTGGTAAAATTTATGAAAGTAAAAGAAAATATTACAGTTTCTGTTATAAAAATGATCATTTGTCATGACAATTGTCACCAAGCTCAAATCTTTTGATGAAATAATTACAGCTTTTTGTATTATGTGTCATTTTGACTGATGTGGGTACTTGATCAGATGCAATCATACTGTCAGATAAGCGGAATCATTTCAACAAATTTTTGTTCTGATAATTTGGTTAAACAAAATGGGCGTTATTTCATGCAGCCTGTTTGTGATTCATCTAGCAGATGGTGACAAGGAGGGAAGACAGAGTAGTGGCAGGGAGAACGAATTGAAATTTATGAATGATAGCTCAGTATCAGACTTGAGAGGTTTGAACATCTGTTTGACTGAACACAGATGTCCCTGTAGCATTATTGCACTGATTGCTCTGTTGCTCTGATTACATTCCAGATAACATGGAACTTGGAATTCAGCTGCATTTTTTTTTTACTTCCAAGAAATGCAATATATATACATTATCTAGTTATGGCTGAAATGTAAAGTGGGTAATGTTTTCATAATGAAGAAGAATGTATGAAATAAAAAACAATATCTGTAGTTATGCTGTGCTGACTGCAATGTCATAAAAGTGCAATGGTGCAATAATATTTTAGATGCTTCATCACATCACTGGAATGCGCTAGAGCCCTCCAAACTTGAATTTTGCAGATACTTCCGTCAGTAAACTTTCATATAGTACACTATGTACACTTCTTGCTTAGGTGATTTTTTTCAAAGTGTAGTTTTGTCATAAATTAACACAACTAGCTGTATGTTTACTGGAAATGACTTTCATGGTTAACATTTGCCATTTGCCTCTGACTAAAGTTGTGGGAAGGTCCTTGGGGTGTTGAACCGCATCCCTGGAGGGGTGTCTAGGTTCTAAGATATAAAATGGATATAGTATTCCTTTTCACTTTTCACATTTTAATATAATTCTACAAAGCTATGTCGTTCTTGCAACTACCAGAAGTACATACAGCCAAAACTTAACTGAAATGGTCCACACAGCCAAGAAAAATATTCTGGCTTACAGAAAATACTTTAACACTAATGACCAGTGTTGGGGAGTAACGGAATACATGTACCGCCGTTACGTATTTAAAATACAAAATATGAGTAACTGTATTCCGTTACAGTTACCGTTTAAAAAGGTGGTATTTAGAATACAGTTACTTTGTTGAAATAAATGGATTACACGGCGGTACTTCTCTGTTTCATATTGTGGCGGGTCAGGACTGTTTGGGTTTTGTTTGACAGCTACGTTCTGTTGTTCCAGGCGGCAGCGTTACGGTTGCCATGGTTACAGGGTGACACTCTCTCTCTCTGCGTGTTTCCTGGGTGAGAGAGGCCTTTTTGTTGTTGTTGTGCTAAGCTAATAGGCAGAATGCTACAGGTATAGCTCTAAAGAATGTAGCATCATGGGCAGTGTAGTCCGTGCTGCAGGGAGAATGGACTGCCATACACGTTATGTGTCTGTGAGCGAGGGAGGGAGAAAAAGGAAAAGTACGAGCTGTCATCGAGCAAAAACGGGAGCTGGAAGCATGTAAATATAATAATAACCACTGCAGCCAAGAAGAGAGCCTGAGGAGCCCAGTTGTAAGTAAGCTATTAAGACTCGACTGTACACCGTGTTCGTGTTTTCCTCCAAAAACAATAAGTTCTGTTGGAGCAGCCTTTCAACGCCTCTCTCTGTCTCTCGCTGACAAAGTTGACCCAGACAACAAAGTAAAGCTAGTTTTCGGCTACGAGCCCGACACAGAACCCACCGTATTAGCCAGAGGTCCCTTTACTACGGTTCGGAGCCGCGGACCTTCAGTAACAGTAATAAATCACAGCAATAGTACATTCATGTAGTTGTAAACAGCATGATAATATATTAAGTAATCCAAAGTATTCAGAATACGTTACTCTCATTGAGTAACGTAACGGAATACGTTACAAAATACATTTTGGGGCATGTATTCTGTAATCTGTAGTGGAATACATTTTAAAAGTAACCTTCCCAACACTGCTAATGACAATAATGAGACCCACACATGTCAGGCACAAAAAAGGTGAGAAAATCCATAATGAAACCTTTAAAACATATGTCAGTCTTATAAGGCAGACACAGCAGTCAAGGCATACAGTCAACCGATTTGCACACAACATAGATAACATTTTACTTGACCCAAAAGACAGATTTACACAGATAATCTGGTAACCTTTTGCAAGAAATTTAGGACTGTGAAATTACTGATTAATTACAATGTTAAACTGCATGGTGCCAACTCATAATAAGAGTTACCTTCATCTGTGTGCAGGTCATAAGACTCCAAATGTGACTTGGACATCAGATCTTTAGGCGATAAATACCCTCACGAGTGACATCGATGCCCAAAGTGTTAAAAAAGCTTGTGAGGACATTTAACTAGTGATAGGTATTGGGTGATAGCTCATTTTGAAAAAAGGCACCACATATACTGATGTCTACTATGTAACGTCATTTGACCATGATGCTTGATACATGGGGCTTTACTCACACATTTCTACAATGAAAGCCATATGGCACGCCTATGTAGTGGGTAGCATTGTTGACTCAGAGCATGAGGGCTCGTCATTTGAATCCACTGGCTGGCATGTTTTAATGTTCTCTCCCGGTACTACAGCTTCCTCCCATAGTCCAAAGACATGCATGTTAGGTTGATGTTAGGTTGACTGGTGTTTCTAACTTGGCTGTGGATATAAATGTGTGAGTGAATGGTTGTCTGTCCCTTCAATAGACTGACAACCTGTTTGTGGTGGTTGTCCATTAAGGGTTATAAGTGTACAGTATTCCACATTGAATGTTTTGACTGTTACGGAAAGCATTGGTGCTCTGTATTAGCCGATGCCTAAAGCCAATAATTGTATTATATTGAAACTAGAAAAAGTGGGATTGGTTGATCCCTAGCTTCTTTTTTTTTTTGCCTGTTCCGTTTGGCTCTTTTGCCATTAGAATTATTGTCTGAAGGCGAGGAAAGATGCCCGACGGATTTACTTTACCAAATGGACCATCCCAGCTTGCCGTAATGATCTATTTGATTCACCTTTTATTGTTTATTTTATTTTTTATTTTCACTTGTTAGATACGGGACAGACTTGAATGAGGAAAAGAAAAGGGAGAAAGAAAGAGGGAAAGAAAAACAGCACAGAAGAGGGGCGGGGATAAAGGCCAAAAAACAAAAAACAACAAAATAAGCAGACAAAAAAATACATATATCAATCACCTGGATTACCTGTTGAGAAAGAAAGCAGAAGAAAACGAGAGCAATAGAATAAACAACATCACGATGATATATGGGAATATAACAGTAAATACTAAATATTAAACATTATTGTGCAGCACGTAAGATCGACAGCACACAGCGTGCTTTGAGGTAGGAGCCAAAAAGGGTGTCGTTTGTGTGTGTGAGCACCCGTGTGTACACCTGTGAGCATGGATGCGTTTGTTTTTAAAAGGTTCCTTCATGTAATGATCTGCTAGAGGGTGTGGGGAGCCACAGCACCGTCCTCCAGGGCATGAAGCAGGTATGGAGGAGATCAAAACTCCAGACATCCAGAGGCCCTCAGAACACAAGAGACCAAGGAAGACCAACAGAGGGGCAGCCGTGCCACTATCCCAGAAAGAGCTGAGGAGAGTCCCAGATGAGGGGTCCCTCAGCAGCCACGGAGCAAAAGCCAGGGGGTTGCAGTGACGTGCCCGTGAGCTCCGCCGGCAGCCAGCTGTGCCAGAGTGACCGAGCCCCAGGCCGAGACGCCGAGGGCACCCCACCCCCGAAGTGGCCCGAGCAAGCCCCAGGCTCCAGGCCCCAACAAGCAGCCACCAAGGAGTGAGCCGGTGTGTACCTGGACGCCCATCCCCGGACACAAAGAACCACCAAAGCACCGATGTCTGAGGGCGTCTGCCACCGGCAGGGGAAGTGGTGGGGGAGATAGGCCTCCATACCTTGGAGGGCCCGAGATGTCCCCAGAGAGGTGGCGTCTGATACCCGACCTGACATATGGACACAGACAAACAGGCACACACAGATACAAACATCTATTCCCACCCTCATGCTCTCATATGCAATTACTCAACACTCACCCAACGTGGAGACAGACATAGAGAGACACTGTACACACAATCCCTTGCTTCAAGTTATCTAACAGGATGCTTATGGCTTTCCTGATTAAACTGTATCCACACCAGAACTGTAAAATGGAAAAAGGAAGTTACAATAATAGTTAAAGGAAGTGGATTATATTTAGCATCTGTTGTATCTGGGGATTAGAGCAGCGCATTGAGGCGTGAATGATGGAGTGGAACATTATCTGACAAAAATTGAAAGGATTTATCTAAATCTTTCTGAATTAAACCAAAGAGGCTCTTAAACATTAAGTGCCCATTTTAGAAGTGCTAGTGTTAAAGTGAATATTTAAAATTTCAATTTAATGTCCTTTCTACAAAAAGTCTGACAGAAATGGTAAGATTAAGCTTTCATTCCCACAATAGCTGCTGCTGTGTGCGCAGGTTTGGCTTTCTTTATGTATGACTAAACTCACAGATGCTGAAATAAGTGTTCAAGGACAGCAACACACAGAGCAACACCTGCATTGATCTTGAATAACAACAAGTCCTCTAATTCCAACCTTGAATCACACTTGAGGTCTTTTGTGAATTACTACTGATATTTCACTTTATTGCACTCTTAAAACACAATTTCTCCCAATTCCAAACATGTAATCAGCCGACACGTTCACAACTGACTATCTTCTCAATCACTGTGTGGAACACCTGTCCAGCTCATGTCATTATGCTGCGGAGCTGAAGCATGCCAGTTTAAGAGGCTGATTCACACGGGCGTACAGCCACCTCCTGTCACCGCAACCACAGTGAACAAAGAGACACTCAGTAAAATGAGTACACAATGTTCCATGACATTCAGTCCAGACTACTGCTAAAATCACCCAATTAAGAAAACGATTGAGAAAATAAACTACAAAAATGTCAAAAACAAGCTGTTCTGCCATCTGAACCGAGCTTTCAACCAAATACCTTCAGGATATCACTGTCCAAGAAACATGCAATAGTTTCTGACGAGCCTAAAACAAAACGAGAAAGCAATATTGAATGCACCCAAAAGATAGTGTGAGTTGTCTGTAAGAAGCATGCCACTTGACTGATGCTTCTTTTAAAGTGGCTGTCACGGTGCTTTCACAAACTATGACGTCAGGAGAGTGCCATAACCATTTGTGCCCACTCCTGAGGCACACTTGACTCACCGAGCTGTTCTAAACTACAGATGTTGCTGCACAAGATAAATCAATGAAAAATTACTTCACAGTCAGAATAGGAATAGAAGATGTTAACACAGAAAACAAATTCATAAAGTCACAAAGGTTTTTCCATGGTTTTCTCCCAGACGTCTGTAGCCACCACCCACTATGCTGTCTTGCCCATACTTTCATTTTATCCATCAGAGAGACTGATGTTGTAATGTTTTGAGCAAGATCAAGACTTTTAAATCACGTCTTAAAACCCACTTTTATTCCTTGGCTTTTAACCTCAGCGAGACTTAGTTTCTCTTTTAATTGAAGTAGTTATTTAATGATTTCACTCTTCTTTTATTTGGTTTTTACTTATGTCTTATGTAATTTTATTTTACAGTTCCAATGTACAGCACTTTGTGTCAGCTGTGGTTGTTTTAAAGTGCTTTATAAATAAAGTTGATGATGATGATGATGAAGATGATCCACTGTGGTGACCCCTAAAGGGAGCAGGTGAAAGAAGAAAATAAAGAGACTGACTTTCTGTAGCCGTGTTAGGCGCCAGGTCGCAAAAACTACATTGCAGGGTGCATTGTCAGCCTAAACAGTACAAAAGTTTCCTCAATTCCAGCAGTGATGGCATTAATTCTGGTATTTGCCACAGTTTGCAAGAAAAGCAATTCCTATTTCTGTACATCTTTTGTGTCATAAGAAAGCAGAATTAATCTTGGAAATCCAACTTGTACTGCTTCATATACACTTTCAAGCTATAGGAAGCTCACTCTCACATTTTGGCACTCTATTTGAGCTCAGAGTTTCCCATCTCTCCTTCTAACATGCATGACTGGATGTCGTTTCAGCCGCTTCAGCCCCTGGTGAGCTATTTACTCATCATGTCCCAATTTCTCAATGGAACATATTTGGGTTAACTTTTGGGGAAGCTGATGAGCTCTGGCCCTAGAATTCCCTTTCTTTGCATTTCTGTATTTTGCTCTTGTAATAAATAATTTTGGGTTGTCTGAATGAATTGTGGACATGGTTACAATGAGCTGTATCACAAGAACAGAGTTTTTTCTACAATGGAAACATGATGTCAGTGTGATATTTACTGATACAATCATGTGAGTCTTTAACTTAAAAATACATTTGATGAACAAACACACGCTTGCCGTCTGCATTTTTTTGAAGGACGTTATCCTTCATTTACTACAATGAAACTCTGATATTGATGTTTTTTCTGTGCTGAGTACCCAAAGGTAAACAGGTAACACTTGAAGGAAAAACTTAAGGAAAAAGTCAAGAAATTTCAGTTTCACTTGTTTATTAATGTCTGTCTTTTGGGCTTCATTGGAGCATATATCTCCATTATAGAACTTGTTCAGCAAAGATATTTGAAGCCAAACTCACCACTCAGCACTAAACACAATGGCACCACAACAGTGTTGTGTGTAGTGCTGGCATCTAACTGATCTCTGGGACAGGGACTTTGATAGACTGCTGCCTCTGGGTGAGCTTCATGTTCAAGTTCAAAGAAATCCAGATTGGCAAGAGAGCCATGTTTAGCTTCATGAAAGTGTTTGGCATACCTAGATTGCTGATGTTGTACTTCAATTTATGAAATGTTGGACCGGAAACTTCTTACCAGTATGTGGATGGGTGAAAAATATGACTTCGGATCGGTTGTCTGCATTGACTTCATATTTGAAGTTTCCTTTTAAATGAAGCCAAGTATGCTTGTTTGTAGTATGCACAAGGTTGTCTCGGACTGTTTGAGCCCACAGAAATGATGAAGGACTTACTTTCAGTGATGCTTCTGCTTTTTACGATCTAACAGTGTCTATTAAATTGATGACCGTTGTTCAATTCAGTGGTAAAAGTTTTTTTTAAAACATTGTTTTATATATATATATTTATGTCAGAGAATTAACGACCTTACGTCTGAAAATTGGTTGTCAGCCACAGCTCAAAAGGTCCTTAATTTAGAAGGTCGCTAATTTAGAAAAAAATATTTAATTTAATTTAAGAATGAATTTTCAGATGTCATAATCTACTTTTTTTTTTTTTTAAAACAGCAGTGGTTTTAAACCAAAATTAAATCTTTTTTTAAGGTAAAAAGAACAAAAAAGCATGTAAGCACAGAACTTTACCATCTCCTGTTTTATATTTTTGCAGCCTCTTTCTTTTTGTGTCTGTGCGGATTTCCTTCTTATTCTTTCTTCTTAATCTGGCAATGAAAAGATCAAGAGGCTGGTTGAAAAAAACAGGTGAGGCATCATGTTGATATCTTAATGAAGCCACTCATCTAAACTCCTCTGTTTTGACACTGATGATCTAATGTTATGAATGACATCCATCGCAGTCACAGGAGCTCTCCACTTTGTTTGTTTTTTTTACTTACTTTCTGTTATCTGTTATTTTTCATCTGAAGCAGAAAGACATCAGATGATTGGTTTTGTTGTCAAAGCAAAACTCCTGCTGAGTTAGTCTACAGGTATCAGTGCCCTGCACACACAAACATATACACGAACAACACTCTCACAAAGTCTTGCTGATTTCACCTCATGTGTTTGAGGCAGGTCTGTGTTGGTAATTCACACAGCTTTCTTTACTCTGATACACAGAACACACTATGGACTCCAGCAGGTACATCCTTAAGACTGTTGTGTGTAAATATTTGTGTGTGGTTGATTCTCTGCAGAGCACTTTTAGTGCCATTGATAATGGACAGTATGATGAACCCTGGATAAGAGAAAGTAGTCCATGCAGGGTGATTATGGAGGATGACAACAGATTAAGCATAAAGTGTATCCTTGTATGCATCTTGCATAAGGATTTCCTTTTCTGTCACTTTGACATTGCATGAAGTTCAATTCAGTTCTATTTGAATCAATCTCAGTGTTTTTGCAGTGCAGGAAACTGTGGGACTCGCATCAAAACACTGAGAACTTAGTAGAGAGCAATAGGACAGAGCCAAGGTTTTGCCACTGTACTCACAGCTTTGAGGCATCCAGGGAGAGATTTTATCAGAATACACTGATTCTAACATTTTCCCCTCTTGTTCCAAATAATTAAACACTCCTAGCGGCAACAATCACACACATATCAGATGCAAAATAAGACACGCTTTTCTGTGTTAAATTTAGAATGCAGTTTACAATAAACTGCCTGCCACAAATCTTAGTTACTCAGGTTTGTGTGATTCATTACATTGTATCCTTACTTGGAGAAATAAATGAAGGAGCGGATGAGTTGCTCAGCAGCACAAATTCTGACTGATTATAACTTGTTAGCAATTTGTTGGAGGGCGAGTGCAGTCAGTCTGAGGTAGGATTCCTCCCACCAGGTGACCTGTGCAATTGTCTTGTGACCAAAAGTGGTTTCCAAGAGGGTGAGAGTGCCGCATGCTCAACCTCTAGGTAACCAGTTGGAGGTTGCCATCCTATTTTTACACTAGTGTGATGGTAATCATGTACAAGACTGTTTCTCACATATTGCAAAAATAGTGGATACTGGATTTTGGTCCATTTTGTTAGTTAATAGGGCAACAGTAATTTATAAAATCCCAATGATGGAGAATACCAACAGCTCTGTAAGAGCTGGGTTGAGGTTTATTTATTTCCCCCTATAGTTTTTCCTGCATTAAATCAGATAGTAGAATATATTCAATATAAAAACACAGGGAGCCAAGTTGTACATTTAATGGGACTTTTGTATTGGACAAATGTTTTGATTCACCCCTCATTTCTCTATGTTTCGTTTCCAAAGAATCAGACTTGTAATTTTTAAAGGAGTTTTGAGCAGTAGTTCTCCAGGCTTTCTGAATGTCTTTCAAAAAAATGTCCTTTGAACATTGGCTGCTTTTTTGCTCTTTTTAGAATCCCAGTGTTTTGAGTTTTTATCTACCTTGCATATTTGCTGGCTTTACTGCATTTTGATATTCATGTTTTCTCATGAAGTTTTGTTCTGGGTTTTATGTTTATATTGTATCCCTTGAGTCTTTTATGTATTTCTGCCTCCTTGTGTTCCTGTGTCAGGTTTAGTCCCATCTCTGAATTTTGTCTCTTGTCCTTTTGTGTCAGTTTAGTGGTAATTTCTCAGTGTTTAGTGTTTCTAGTTTTACTCATTTGGGTTCTATTCTGGGTTGTTAGGTTGTACTCCATTCATAGTTTTCATTATCGTGTTTCCCCTGTGTTTTGTCTTTATCTTGTAATTGTCTGCATGTGATTCCAGGTTTAGTTACTTCATGTTGTACATTAGTGGTTATTTGTCTGCTGTGTCTGTATATAATTTAAGGCCTGTTGTCTTATCATTCTTAATTTGTTTCCTTCTGTGTTCCTTCGTGTCCCAGTCTCATCTGCTCTTGTCCTTTTATCTTCCCATGTTCCCCTGTCTAGTCATCTTGTTCTCCTCTATGCTAAATTACCTCCATTCACTGTTCAGATAACTGTCTTTTCTCTTTGTGCCAGTTAGTCATGTCTTCATGCTTGTTTACCTTTTTGTCTGGGTCAGACGTGTGCATTGTAGTCCTGGTCGTTGTCGTAGTTACTTCCTGTTTTTTATTGTTGTTGTTGTTTTATTTATCTTGATAATCCCTCATCTCGTGGAGTCACTTAACACTGACCTGCATATAAAGGCAGCCAACTCAAGGTATGAACCTGTGTTGTGTCGGCACATAACAGACAGCTTAACACCCAATTTTAAATTTTATCTCCTGTTACTAGCAGCTTGTCACAAAATATATGGGTACATTAGCAGTAGCATTTTGCGACAACAAGTTAATTCCACAAGAAAATTTGCCATATCTCAGGACAAAAGATGGACAAAAGAAGGTAGGGGCAGGCCTACAAGGCATATAAACAGTACCTGAAAGTTATGACCTTAAGAAATAAGAAAAAATCTAATAAAGACCTGACACAGGAACTGAAAGTCACATCTGGTCCTTCAGCTGGTTAATCTACGGTTCCCTAAAGCTTCATCAAGTCACAGTGGAAAAGTAGATGTTAAGAACACATTCTTAAGGAAGGGAAATGGGCAGAAAAGACTGGTGTATGCCAAATATTCAATTCAGTTAATTTCAAATCAGTTTTATCTATATAGCACCAAATCACAAGAACAGTCACCACAAGATGCTTTCTATTGTAAGGTAAAGACCCTACAATAATAAATATTAATAATATAACAATTATATCAATAGTAAATATCAGGGTTTTTTATGTATGTGGCCAAACTCGTGGGTTTACACTTTATTAAAGTTGACGAGGAGTAAAACTGAATATTACATGAGCAAATGCGAACAGTTATCTACAACAGCTGAACCTCCTCTCTTTGACACTGTATCACCAAACACCTCATTTTACCAGCTTCGAGAGCCCAACATACGCTGGCTAATGTGGCCAGTGTTTGGAAAGCTGCTAGTTTGATTTTCTAATTTATTCAGTTGTTTTCACTTTTATATAATAACAGTTGGTAATACTGCAGAAGGCATGTGTGCATCTGTTACTGTGCGTGCTAGTCTGATGAGCTGCCATGTTCAAAATGAAAATGAGAATATTAGCAGAAGAAAGCAGATCATATTTACTTGAGTTCACTATTTAAATGCAAATAGAAAAACAACAGCGGTTGAAACACTGTTGATAAATGAAAAAATGGCAATGTAGAGACATGGATCAAAGGTTAAAATAGAAGTACATACAGTTTTAAAGCTTTAGATACAATTTATATACTGCTTTTTAATGCTTTTCTCCAAGAGCCAAGTTCAGTGTCCTCTAATTCCAACTGCAGTCACAAAATTTCAGTATTTCGTTATTACTTGGCATTTTTTATGACTTTGCAGCATGTCAACTCACTTTGTAACGTGACGTCCGCTCTGGTGCATGAAAATACCTACTAATCATGGCTGGAGTTCCACTCCTGTTTCCTTGTTTTGGTCATAATAACAGCTGTCATTCTCAGGTTGTACAGGATCGTTTTCTTTTTACTGTGTCATTATTAAACAGTGTTGTGTGGCATGCAGCTGAAAACCACCCATAGCTCTAAAATACACAATTGTGTTATGTTATGTGCTGCGATGTGCTCTCAAGTACCACAAAGAATTGGTTAGTTAAGCTCTTTGAATGACATTATAAAATACCTTATTTTACATATTAATTACAGCTTTCTTGACATTGAAAATATGCCCGTTTCTTTGTGGGTTCTGCTGCTTTACATTTACATTTACAAAGCAAACATTTACAGGGATTTTATGTTATTTTACATTTGACATGTAAAATCAGTCTATTTATGTAAATTTTATGATATTCTAAAAAAGCAGAAAAAAAACTGTAAACTACACAGTAAAATCCTTTTATATTACAATTTTTTTTACAGTGTGCTCCAAACACAGAACAGATTTTCAGCAATAAACATGGATATGTACAACATTATTATTTTTTAGCTTTCATTTTACTGTCAGTCTGTGCTCATACCTGTCTCATATACTTCTCATATTTGTAAATCCAAACATTCATGTGAGAGTCTGACAAAGATTTTTAGCTTGTGCTTTGTAACTGCAGTCAGTTAGAAGCTTCATGTTAAGTGAACTGCAGATGAAGCAAATACTCCCAGGGTGCGGGTGAAATGTGATAATAACTTAATACCTTACAGACCTTGTCTTCGCTGAAGGCATTTTAACTGTAGATGATGACATTAATTATAACTGCATTCCATTTAGTTGTGCCAGCGGCAAGGTCCTGGTATTGCTAATGGTGTGGACTAGGACACCTGAGCTCTCGAAATGAGATCACCTGACATGTAAACTGCAAAAAAATGAGCCAGCTTCATCCTTAGCGCTAATCAGACCAACAACTGTACAGATACACTTGTTGCTTTCTTATAGCCAGTATGTGTCAGCTTTCACATATCACAATGTGCTGTCTTTAATTGTTTTTAGATTTACTTTCTATATTTGAAGGGCAATTATCAGATTTAGAAGAGCTATCTGGTTGACGCAAACTTTTTTTTATGCTTTCCCTACATTCTGCATGATTATGCATAGCATAATGGCCTTCAATGGAACATTTAACTGCATTTGAAATAATAGTTCTTTTCTATTGCATTATGTGTTATCATACAAAAATCTAAATTATTTAAATACCTTAAAGGATGAGGAGGATCAGCTAGATCAGAGACTGTTCCTTCAGATTTGAGGATAGCACAGTCATGGTTGTCAAACACGTGCTAGAGGTAATTTTTCTGTGCCAGGATGTTCTTGTTTGATCAAAATCAGGACCTGTTAAACTTGTTTTTGTGATTTTCTGCAGATTTTTATTCGTGATTTGCATCACAAAACAGCACCGTCTCATTGTGTCAGCACTGACACAGCGCTGACTCATTTGGCTATCATCCTTGGTGACAAGAGTTAGGACGTCACACAGTCCTTGGCAGTAGAATAGCCCAAAGACGGGTGCAAGTCAGTTGTGTCATTACAGGAAGGCTCTGAGATTTCTTCAATGTTCACCAAGTTTTGCGCCAAGTTTTTGTTGTAGCGTAGGGAGTTTGAGGGAGAGCATTAACAAATGACCTGTTGAGATTTTGTTGTGTCAATGCACCCCCTTATGACACGCTGAAAACATGCTTGTTTTGGCTGCACTAACAAAATCATCATTATTCATTTTGCACTCTTTGTAAAAATACATTTGACACCGTGAAGCTTCCAGTGAAGCATCATGTGATGCACGTGGTGCTACACGCACTGAGACAATGGGACTACTAAGTAGCATTCCAAGTTTGGGAGGAGTTCTGGGTGCCGGATAAGGCAACTGCTTTAAAGCTATAGGTAACAAACTTTAAGTCAGGTACACTTGTTGCTTTCTTACAGCCAACATGTTTCAACTTTGATGTCACCTTGTGTTATCGGTATTGCCGCTTTTTGCTGCTACTTGTAGAAGAAAAAGTCAAAGCTGGTGTTTTTTGTTTTTCGTCACATTAATACTCATTTTTGAAGGGAGTCTGGTTAAGGTGTTGGTTCTATAAGTACCCCACACTCTTATTTAGGAAACACATAATTTAATTGAAGCAATAATTTAGTTTTGAAAAAATACTGGAAAAGAAAAGATTACTATATTCATGTAGAGTTGCCAGGAGAAGGTGTATTTATCATTAGAATTTGATGGCATAGTTCATTCATTTAGATAAATGTGCAGTGGTAAAAATTACATGGCTGACACAGATTGATACATCTCTTTTCTCAAATAAAATTCCTTTGCGGAAAACTGATTTGTGCCTTTATTATCTTTAATTTAACAGAATTTGTCGCTGAGTTTTTAATGCACTTTTTGTTTTTACCCCTTTGAGCTTTTCTTAAGCCAGTTCATTGAATCAGATTCCCTGTAATGTGATTTAAGAGGAATGGGACAGCTCCAAACAAACTAGGTTGAGTTATGGGCTGGCCCCTCAGGATGCAAATTCATGCACATACAGTATAAACACACTCTTTGTATCTTTCTGGCTTGCACGTCAACAGTTAAACTGCATTTTGTGTCTTGTGATGCCTGTGGCGCTTATGGGTCTGTTTAGTTTTAACATAATTATGTTTCCTCGTTAAATCCAAAATGTATCTAATCTGACAGAGATGAATGGAGCCACTTACTTCACTTACTTTTCACAGTTACTGGTTGAGCCCATCAGAGAGCACTGAGACCATTTAGTGATGTTTTTTTTTTTTCATGGGTTTACCATTAATTATAGTAATACTTTAAACATATTTAATTGAAGGACAGTCTTATTTACTGTGATCAGAAACGGGCATGCTGAATGAATACTTTCAAGGACCAACATGCAGCATGTAAATCAGTATTTTTTCCCCTAAGAGCGGATTAAGACATTATGTATGCATTATTCTTCACTAATTTACATCTCAACAGCTTAAGTCGCTGATGCAGCTATAGAGCAGTATTTTATACCATAAAATCACTCAATCTAAAGATTTTTTTTTTCTGTAGCAACTGAAAACTTGGTCTTATGCTAACTCAGTTAGAAATATTACAATATGTGAATGTGAGTATTTTATTGAAAATAACTCTCCTTGATATTTAATGAGACTCGTAAAAGCTTAAACTTATGAGTGCATTTTATAGACTTTGAAGGAGGAATGAATAATTGAAGCAGTACAACAAAATACAACATCCAACACTGACAGTAAACAGTCCCCTGTCCCTGGATCTGGCAGCAAAGATTGAAGGATTTAAAGATAACCAGACCAGGCTAAGCTATTTTTCTACTAACAAATATAATAAAGAAATGTCAGCTGAATTAATTGAGGGGGGAAAAGAAAACTGTTTCAGGACCTCCTGTGTATCAGATGTGATGATTTTCCTGTTTTGTTATATTATTTTTACTAGTAAACTGCCACAATCAGTATCTAACACTGTGTAAACCAGAGCATTCCTCCTAAGTAGGATGACATATTTTATAATATAAAATGCTTTGATTTTTGTGTTTTGGTTGTATAAATATAGAAAAACAGAGCCTGAAGCATTTCAACAACTCTTCTGTCCTTTTTCTGGTGTAAACTGAAGAGCATCTATCAAAATTATAACCTGTATTCAAGAAAAAAATGAATTTGGGATACATTCTTAAGGAGCCATGAACAAAATCAAGGATTTTAAGATGGGCAGACTCTATTTTTCCATTTACTTTGCAACTTTGTTACCACATGGTTGTTGTTTTTTTTTAAAGTAAATGGAAAAATAGAGTCTGCCCATCTTAAAATCCTTGAGGGAAAGTGAAACATGAAAGACACTCATCTCTTTGTTCGTGTCTGGATGTGAGTAGAACAGCTTGTCTGTGTGAAGAAGTAAAAAATCATTGAGTTTAGGTTCAGGAACAACAACTCAACTCAAAACCAGTGATATACTGACTGTTTCCTACTGATACGAAAAAAGGGATCGACAACAGAAACTTTTAGGGAAAACATTTTTAATACTGCACATTTTGAAGTACCAAGAAACAAAACACAGATCTGTGAAAGAAATTCTCAAATACTTAAACACATCATCAGGCATTTATCCAATGGGGTCATCTAGCATGTTGGAGCTTTTTGCATCAGGTGATGGTGTGAGCTTCTGCAGAAGACAACCTCGCCAGGAGGACACAGAAAGCATACTGGCAGCCTGTACTTCAAAACTGTGGGGCACATTTTGACTTTGCCTTGAAAAGATTCTGTACAGTAAAGGTTAATGAGACTGAGTGGAAGTAAAAAAAAAGAGCATGCTGCCAAGATCTGATTGACCAGGTCGCAGTCTGTGTGCAGATAGTCTTTATGTCTGATAGTAGATCTCTTCTCCCGAGTTATTCAGAGGATGCCTCTGCTTCAGAGGAGAGAGAACCTGAACATTTTTCCACAGTCAGTTTAAAAGGGAGAGATCATTTCAAAGAACTGAACATGATTTATCGATATAGCATTTGAGTTATAAACTATTTGGTAAGTAGACTGCAATAAAGCAACAGGGCAGAGTCCGATAATGTACAGGACCCCCACCCCCTCAGCATCATTGTCAGTTAAATTAAAGAAAGAAAGAAGATTAAAAAAAAATGTATAAAATATATAATTCATGTATTCTTTCCACTAATATACAAAACTGTTGCTCTCTTTTCTTTATTTTGTACTTCAAAAAAGTTAGGAATCTATTCAAGTTTAAAGAAAAAGAATTTAAAAAAGGAAACATGAAGCCAGGAAAACAAAGTTCTGTACAAAATTAGTATGTGTCATGCGGTATAGTAGGACTGCGGTGTAGAGCAGAGTTCAGGGGAAAACAACGTTTATTTACACAATCACCAGGTGCAGATATATACAGTGAGGGGAATGGGGGTCCTAGGTCTGAAAGGGAAGTCCGGGATTGGAGTCACACACATGCTAGCTCTTCTTCTTTACAGTGGTTGAAACAACAGGTTAGTCACGGGTCCGGGGAAAACTGTGCACAGGAGAAAATAAGGTTACACAGAGATCGCAGCAAGTTTACAAAGCTTAAGGATTCGAGGCAGCGGTTCACTGACGTGTCTAGCATAATCATCCAGCGGTGAGGCTGTCTGCGTCCCGGCCTTAAGAGTCCAACCCGTAATCAGAGCCTGACGAGCAGCAGGTGTGTGCCAAGGGCGGAAGCCTGCAGTGAGCTCCGCCCTGGCGGGGAGGAGAGAGGAGAATGTACACCAAACACATGTGGCCTTTTGGAGCTGGCCGGGCAGACACAGGGACTATGACAGTATGTGATATAAAATGATAAGAAGGATCAGAGCCATAACTCGATAAAGAACTTGATGTTAACAGCTAGCTCAAAATACCATGTTTAAATGTCTCATATCTTGAAACATTGAGATTTTTGGGGGGTAATTGTCTGGTTTTTGATTGTTGTAATCTTTTATAGATATTCACTTATGTGAGGGGATCTGATTCACTGCTGCCATGGTAACTATAATGAAGAAATTCACATCCATGTCAAACAGTTCTAGTTTAAGGCTAATTTGGAGAGTTAAGTTCACAATAGACAGTTTTTTTTTTCTAATTGTTGTCCTGTGCTACATGTGTAATGTAGAGGTCTAATGACATTGTGTAATTTAAAATTTTCTTTCTTTCCTTGAGTCTTATCTTTGTGTTTCAATTGTGCTTCCTCAGCGCTTCTGTCTTTTTTTGTGTTGGTCACAAGAATCAGACACCTGTGTTTTTACCCTTCACTCACCGTCTTTTGTGTTTCAGTGTACCTTGGAGACAGTGCGGGTGCCGTGATAGTCCTATATGCCTCTATTTTAATACACATTAATGCACTGACAGTATCTTTGCAGGTGCACAAATGCAGAGTCATGCACAATGAGCAAACATAAAATATTAAATTGACAGTCCTTAACCACTTAAGCCCCACGCCCCCGGTACCGGGGGCAAAAAGGGGGAGATCGCGTTTTATCGGTTATAACACGGGGTGAGAAATATAAGTCCAGGCATGTGTGGTATCCACAGAAACCTCTGAATTTCAGCTAAAATCTCATATAAACCATTTCTACAACCACCACAAGAGGCCAATTAAATGCTCCATGCGCACGGCAGAAAAGCGCCATTGCCATGTAAATGTGTAGTTAATTCTTCACAAATATATTTTAAAAAAATGCATTTTTAGGCCTGTTAATAAAGTTAATTAATTTTTGCTCTTTAATACCTAAAAAATTCAACTGGCATAGTGTCCAACGTGTGCCAAAACTGGAGATTTTTGTACAACGTCTGGATATTCATATATTGACAGTGCTGTAATTTTTCACTTTAGAAACATAAATCTTTGCACAGATGATGTTTATATGTTGGTTACTGAATTTCTGGAATGAAATGTGAACTGAGGCATATTTTTAAAAGGGTTATATGCTAATTTATTTATTTTTTTAAATTAGGCAAGGATAAAATCTTACTTTTTCTGTGTTCCAGTCTCAGTAATTTTGACACAGTAATATCTGCTTCAATATTTATACCTCTGATGATATTTCATAAGTGTTAGCTTTATTTTGGTACCACGATTGTAAGCACAGAGTTTGAAATTGCAGAGAAATAATCAATTAGTTTGGGGCATTTCATTTTCGAGCAGGAAGCTCAGAAACCTCTTTGGGTGCGTTCTTGAATGTTTTTATCACTGCTGGTCACTGTGGTGTATCATCCTATGTCATCACTTTACGTTACCCTCATGTTGTGGGAAACACAATAAATCAAAGCCACTTCGTCTGGCTTTCTATCCTTTTGAAGATAAATCACAGCAAAAATTTCTGGCACAACTTCACCTACTTCCAAGGTGCATGGAGAGGATGAAAGAATACACAATGCAGGAACTCCAGCAACACTTAAGGGAAGATGAACAACTTTATTGACTGACCAACGCATTTCGGCTTGTGGCCTTCATCAGGGTTTTTGTCCTTTTGCACATGAACCTGCTGTTTGTACTCGAATGTGTATGTATCAGCCCACAAAGTTGAGCCGTAATCAATAACTAGAATTCATTATTGGATCCATTACTGAAACATAATTGCAGTAATTGTTTAATGGGGTAAGGAATAATAATTTAAACTATTTAAATTGTTTGCTGGTTTTGCAGCGATTGTTAAAGAGTTTAAAGCGCTGTGCAACATTCTTGAACAGTTTAAAACATCTCCATCTTTAGCCACATAAAAAAAATGAAGCCAAATAATATACGTAAGCTGTTGGATTCACATGACTTATACGCCTCCAATTTGTTATACCCTGTTCAAAAGAGTAAAGACAAAGATCACTAATATTACTATGTCTTCATCGCGTGAATGATTAGACAGGGAAGTGTAACGTGCAAAGAAAATGAATACTAGAGAAAACCCACACAACAGATATGCCCAGAGAGATATGTGAGCAAAAGAATGCCCCAGCTTGTGTAACTGAATAAGAGCCAAGACACGTTATTGGACGGTTGCTTCATTCCCATTCTGGCTTCACTCCCAAAAAACAACACTGTGACCCTCACGTAAAAACCCAAACACTAAATCAAGACAGCTTTGATAAGAAATCACTTTTCGTAGACCTGGCAATGAAACTAATGTAATGAGGAAAATATATGATAAATAGCTATGCAGTAGCTTGCCAACCTCTGTGCAAAAGTAAGAAAATATGTTTCTAATGGTACTTCTAAGTTATGTGCTGGATTATTTTCTGGCTGTCTGCAGAGACTTCAGAGCCATTCTTTACTTCATACTTTACTTTATACTTTTGGATGTAGGAGAGCTTGTGGGTCTCCCCTTCTTTGACATAGAAATCTACTAAACGAGACATAAGATACTGAGCAACTGTATTGAGCAATTGGGAGCAGATTTATTTGACAATTCAACCAGGTCACTTTGGCTGTTTCTTTTCCACTTTATTATTTTTATGTTTTTATTATTTCATTCTTCCATTTCATTATACAAGCAGTCCTAGTGTGGAAGACATGTGCATTGTATTGTAAAGACAATAATTTTATGAAGCCCAGAGAGCATAGTTCTGGCATGCTCCACTGGACACTAAGAATGGTATGTACTGGCCAAGCCTTTCCCCCATGTGCTCTCTCTCTCTCTCTGTCTGTCTTTTCCTTCACACAACTTTTATGATGCTCATCTGGACACTGCGTTATGCATCATCCCCTAATTGGACACCTGCCCTGTGGCGCAGTATTGCCATGATTTGATGACATAAGACAGAAATGCTACCTTATTGTGAATGTAGCAATCAGCTAAAAGCTGCTCAGCCCATCTGCCATTAGCTCAGTGGTACCCAGATTTCTTTCCAACCCAAAGTTGAAGTCCTGATATTTCACATGAATTGCAAAATAGGACTATTTTAATATATGAATAATGGAAAAAGAAAGTTGACTGTCTAGTTTTCTTAAGCCAATACTGAAAATTGTAAACATACGGTGTGAAAGTAGCTGATGAATCTGGATAGCAAAGAACTGTAAGCCTCACAATTACATAATAATAATAATAATAATAATATTAATAATATATTTTATTTGAAAGCGCCTTTCAAAACACTCAAGGTCACTGTACACAGCAGAATAAAAGCAACATAAAAGCAAGCAGTTTACAGAATCATAAAAGCATAAGACATAAACAAATAAAATAGCAGAGTAGAGAGGTTATGTGGGATAAGCTATTTTGTACAAGTGGGTTTTGAGTTTGGACTTAAAGAGTGAGAAGGAAGAGATATTTCTTAAATCAGGAGGTAGGGAATTCCAGAGTCATGGAGCAGAGCAGCTGAAAGCCCTGCTCCCCATGGTTTCAAGACAGGGGGAAGGAACGGAGAGTGAAAGGGAAGAAGAAGATCTGAGACAATGAGATGGGGCGGTGATCTTAACCAGATCAGAGAGATATGGAGGAGAGAGATGATGAATAGCCTTAAAAGAGTATTTTGAAATTGATGCGATATTTGACCGGAGTGATGTGGTGGACAGAAGGGGTCCTGGAGATGATACGGGCAGCGGAGTTCTGGACGCGTTGGAGCTTGTGGATGGATTTTTGAGTAAGACCAAAAAGAAGTGAATTACAATAATCAATCCGGGAAGTAACAAGGCTATGGACAAGAATGGCAGTGGCATGTGGGGTGAGAAAAGGACGGAGACGATTAATGTTGCACAATTGAAAATATGCAGACCGAGTAACATTATTAATGTGTGAATTGAAAGATAAAGTACTGTCGAGGATGACACCCAAACATTTCACAGAGGAAGAAATGAAGACCGGTGAGTTATCGATAGTAATAGAGAAACTGTTGGTTCTGGATAATGTTGATTTAGTGCCTACCAAGAGGAGCTCGGATTTATTACTATTGAGTTTGAGAAAATTAGAAGAGAAGGGATCTAGACCAGTTTTTTTCAATATTGGGGTGATGGCGGCAATTTTGAGGGAAGCAGGAACAGTTCCAGTGGTAAGTGAAGAGCAGATGACAGCAGATATGAGGGGAAGCAAAGAAGGTAGACATGCCTTAACCAAAACTGTAGGAATGGGGTCTAGCTGACAAGTTGAAGGTTTTGACTTACAGATGAAATCTGAAATATCAGTAACCGAGGGGAGCTGGAAAGCAGAAAAACAGTGTGATGGGAGATGAATTACACAGGAAGAGCTAAATGGAACCTCGGAAACCAGTTCTTGGTGTATTTTGTGAATTTTCTCAATGAAAAATAACATTAAAGAATCCCAAAAGGAGGACGAGTAAAGATGAGCAGGTAAAGAATCTGGTGACCTGAAAGAAGAGTTGAACAGTGAAAACAGTATCTTGGTTGAGTCATCTTTTGAACAGATAATGGTGGAGTAGTAAGCAGATTTTGTTTGATTAATACACTCCTTATAATACATAATATGATTATTAAACATTTCCTTGTGGATATTCAGACCAGTTTTCTTATAAAGGCGTTCAAGTCGTCGTCCTTTTGCTTTCAGGAGCCTGAGTTCAGCTGTAAACCAGGGTGCTGACTGAGAGAATGATACAGATTTGGCTTTGAGTGGGGCAACAGTTTAGAATACTATTGAGACTAGAATTATAATAGGAAACTAAGTCCTCTTGGGTAAGCAGGTTATGAAAATGCAAATGCCTAACTACTTTTAATAGTATGCCAACTATATGTCTGAGGTCCATGCAAAAGATACAAGCCTGTTCCTGTTGGTCACCTCTGTGTTTCCCGCTGCAAAGATTTTCCACATAAGCCAAATCAGACAGAAAACAAGATGGGCAAGAATTCTCCCCCGAGGTTGTAGAAGGAACGATAAGGCAGGGAACAGTGGGTTCAGAAAACTTTGGCCACAGGCATTTGTCTCCTTGCATCTGACAAGCCATTTTGCTTCTAAGTGGTTCAAGGATCATAAAGTAGAAGGATGGAGGAAACAAAAGGTGAACATATGAGAAAAAGTGAAAAAAAATATGGCACTTGTTCTGTTTGTGAAGCGTAACATCTGCTGAAGGAGCAGATTCTGGATCACTTCCATCACACACCTCAGGTACTCATAAAATACAGGCTCACTCCCTTACATGCACACACACAAAACACACTCAAACACACTCTTATGCCAAGTGCACCTAATCTGATGAAGATAACAGTGATCCCTTCAAGACCATAATTCAAGCTATTCTATGTGACTTCACCTTCTCTGTATAAGAGTCGAATGGACAGCACGCAGATACTGGAATCGTATTAGCTCAGGTTTTGAGATGCCAACCCAACACATTAGATAAAAGTCTCATTTTGGCTTAAAATTGATTGAAAACTTAAGATTAGTACTTATTTCCATAAACAACCTTTTAAATAAGTTAATCTGCACAGTGGTTTTCACTCGGACTATTTATTTGGCAGAAAATACTTCCAAATGTTCATAGTGAGGTCTGTGACAGAAGCAGGAACGTTTTGTATGGAAAAACACTGTTATTGTTATTGTTTTGTGAAGCTCAAACCCAAATTCCAATCACTTCCAATATACTGAGGTGCAGACAGAAGTGCTGCAAATATTATAAAAACATAAACAGATCCTACTATAAGTCTAACTACTTTAAGGCTAGATGTAGAATTACTGTATGCATAATGGTCTACATTTATTTCAAAGGTTTTTATAGCACAGAAAATGGTGCTGTAGCTCTTTGATTGCAGGTTAAATTAAATTCTAATGAAGAACTTAACATTTGAAAAAAGAAATGACCACTATTAATTTAAAAAGCCAACTTCTTTAACTCAAGTGATAACCTTTTATGCATCTAGTTTATTAATCTTATGTAGGCTCACGTATTTAAATGCAAGCAGTTTAGCAAACCAAAACCACTCCAGTGCCTCCTTTTCATGCTGTGTCTGAATGAATCAGCGTCATATGTTGTGTCACCGGTGCCTGTTCTGTGCAGGATTCTTATTCTGCCTGCCACAGGCTTTGCAAATGCGCCTGGAAAAGCGGGGAGAGCCCAGAACAGAGTCATACCTTCAAAGATAAATCAGTGCAGACAGAAAAAATTTTTTTTTAATAGTTTCATTCTGACTGCCACATTGGTTTTTTTTGCATTCTTGGGAGGTACTGATAGAAAGCATTAAAAACACCAAGCAAACACAAAACAAACTAAAATGAGAACTATGGAAAAGTCCTGCAAAGAATATTATTGGAGTTAAAGACCATTTGGCTGTCAGTCACCATATGGGGCCGAAGGGTTCACCAAGGTAGAAACAACATAATTACAGCTCTGCGTTACAGCCACTGCACTCCTGTCTCTGCTACCACCTACATACTCTCCATACTAATTGCCTGCTCCTCCTCACATAGGGAATGATTATTGATTTAAACAATATAATTGGTTGGCACTCACGGCAGATAATGCACTTATCCATAGAAACTATGGCCTGAATACAAATGTACAGTTTGAATTAATGGTGATGGGGAACCATGTGTTTAACAGCTAATTTTCATCACTGGTCATTACTTTGATCAATTAAACTTAAAGTTTATGATGCCCGAGAAGCAGTAATCACAAGGCTATATTTCTTTCCCTCACTTTCTCTTCCTGCAGTTTCTGTATGTTTTTGTTGTCGTTGTTGTTTTTGTTGGTCTGTTGTGCGTTTTACACATTGTGCAGTTAAATAGAGATGTGTGGGAGGAAGAGAGTGACAGGCACGGCCTTAGCCTGTATCTGGTACACTGATACCGACAGAAGAGGAAAATGAAAGATGACATTTTTTTAATGGAAGAATCAGATTGACCATTTGACTTTCTTCATTCATTTTATAGTTAACAGTTTAAACAAAATTATAAAGAATTGCTGCAAGGCATAAGTCCATACGAGGTACGTGGGAGGCTCCTGTAGTCAACTGTCAATAATTTCTGTTATGAGCTAACAACACAGTGATTACAGAGATGTTACACTTACACCTTTTTCTTCCCTAGAAAGCAGAGGCAGAGAGTGCGTGAGAGCGATAAAGACAAATGCATAATGCAGGTGAAGGCTGACACTCACTTTCTTCAAGTAAATAACCCTAGGGAGTAACAGTAGTACTCACCATACACATGCACATTCACATTGTTTGTGGTCTGCCATTTGTTTTGATTTACATGCGCATTCATATGAAAAGGATATTTTTCAGGAATGATTTAATGGGAAATGTTGAGTCATACAGGCTTTTGTAATACAGATTAGAAGCTGGGCAAATATCTTTTTCACTTTCCATCTCTGGCTTTTTCTCTCTGCTTAATAACACACACAGACTCCTGTATTCATCATATCATCATTGGACAAGAGCGCTGAGCCCTTTCCATTTAACTACCGTGTAAAATGGGCCCAAGCTGGATACTTAAAAGAATGCAAGCATTGGTTCACATACAATAGAAGTACATAGAAAGATTTTTTTTTTTTTCGAGTAAATGTACCATATAAATAAAAGGAAATCAAGTAAAAGCAGCATTAGACAGCATTACACAGTGTGGTGTTCACTGCTTTAAATACATCCTGTAGCCTGTGGATACCAATTTAACTGCCACTAAATATTCTATCTACACCCAGTGAAGAGCAGGTAAAGTGTTTGCAGGGTTGGAAATTAGGGTATACCTACAGTGCTGCCTGAAACTATGTTTTATAAATGCTGAAATACATTCAAATATCAGCAGTCCACAGCATGTTAATGTGTTTGTCTAAGCGTATGCATGTGCAAGTGTTTTATGCACGTGTGTTTTATGTATGTGTAATGTAAAATCTCCCTGTGTGGTCAATAAGGCTATCAGTTTGAAACAGTCTTGTAATTTGCATTGTCCTCTCCTCACTGCTAATATCTAAAAAGAGATACACAGATGCAAGTAGCCCAGTGGGGTTTGCATGCACAGACATACACTTATATGCACATTTGACACACACCAACTTAAGCAAGAAAAACAGAATAGAGAGATTGCCAGCAAATACTGGGCACAATATCCTCCATTCAGCCAAGAATCTGAAAATAAGCTTCTCCTACAATTAAGAGTGATCCAAACAGACCATTTGTTGTGGCTCTCAGAGGTCTGTAGAGCATAAATATTTTGTGGGAGCAAGAAAAGTCTAAAAAAATCCTTTGCTATAAAGGTAAAAAATGTTTGCAATTTGTGCTGAGTACTTTAAAAATTGAATCTAACTGTGCATATGAACGACTCATTGTGCATTTGCAACAGAAGGTTTAGTTACTGCTTTGTGCCCAAGGTGCCCAAAAGTGTCATAAAACTGCAATGTTAGATTTAATACTATGTGATTAGAGAACTGGAAACATTAACAACAATTTTCTAGTTTCACTCAGTGAACATAAAATCAATAAATCCAGTAATGTTGTAGCTTGTGTCAATATTTTCTTATTTTGAAACCCATCTTTAGTACTAATCCCACCAAACTTTAAAACAATAAAACAAGAACTTAAAAACACTGTTATTGATATTAGAACTCTATGGAGTATTTAAGGAACATGTTTAAATTAGGTGAATTCAAATGAGTCGCGTGATAATTTCAAGTGAAACGAAAACTTATGCAGTTGTGTAGTTCAAGGTAATGTACACTTTTTGGACAACAGCTGTGTTGTGAAGCACATGGGAGGGAGATATATCAGGCTTTGAACACAGGATCCAAGTATTGCTGGTTCTAAACACTTTGTTTCAGTTTTTTTTATATACTCTTGGCTCTTTACCGAGTTTGTTAGAGTAAATATCCACAGTATCGTCATCTCAGGCACTTGGCTGCTGTTCCATTTTTTTTCTTTCAAACCAGAGAGGCCTCCTCTGGTTCATAGAACAGTAGTATAGTCTAATCTCTCAGTTTCTGTCTTGTATAAGAGCTTATGAACTGTCTGCCCTTCTTCTGTCTGTCTGCTTGCCTTTGTTGCTCAGTCAATAAAAACTGCATGTGGTTCTAAGGAAAAATATTGTTCCAGCGCCACAAGATAAAAGATCTGTTGCAGCAACAAAGCACAGCAGTATTTTGCTGTATTGTTGTTTTTTCCTCAGCTATTAAAATTAAGGTGATAATCGTTGTGCCCTGATAATGACAGGCTATTTATGCCGAGTTTAGTTCACTTTAGATCACTGTCACAGCATTTTAGCGCCATGGGGTAACCACACACAGAAACACACACCCACAGCCCGACGAAGCACTTCAGCAGAAGCAAAGAGACTGGAATAGAATGGAATTTGAAACGTTTTAGCTAAAAATGTTTCCATGCTCAAGGTGTTTTTTGCAGAAACGTTTCAGATTTCGTTTTGTTCTCCAACTGCGTTGGTGAAGCTGGTCAACTGATGCCACAGGAAAGCCACTGCTCGTCGAATTTAAGACATAGACAAAGGATGGGTTTCATTCAGAAGTATATATAGTTGTAGGGAATTCTAGATGTGAGGGTTGGCATAAACAAATACACAAACATACCAGGAGTCTGAAAAATCTCCCTGAAAGCTGTCCTCTGACCCACTTCCCCTGCCCAATACTATTTTTCCATTATCTGTTGAGCTCCTGTGAATCAGAATCAGATTAAGAAAACTGCATGTTTTCAGAGATATGTAGAAAAGCAAAGGCCTGAAATGACTCTCCCATATTTTTATTACTTTATTAATAATAAATCATCTTCTTCTTCCTCTTATTATTAATATTATTATTGTGCTAACAAAGTGATAGTCAGCAACTCAGTAGCCCATCTTACTGATTGTGTTACAGATTTTATATCCTAATATTGAGGTCAATAAAACACATTAATGGCAAAGGATGTGTAAAAAATAAAATAAAATAAAGACTTTTAGGTGTTTGTTTTTAACCAGGTATCTCACAGGTGCATATAAATTATTTATGTTGTGATTGTGACGGAGAAGTGCGTCACTGATTATTGCCTGTTTTATCTGTTCTCTGTTTCACAGTCCCTTTGTTATTTCAAGTTATCTACACAAACGCACGCCTATAACAAGCTTCTCCATGTTGTTTGCAGGCCAAGTGGTGAAACAGGGCTGAGACTGCCTCATGAGTTGGGCCTCTTCTGTGTTTTGGTCCCCACCCCCATCCTCCCAGCATCAGTGGGATGTCCCAGGTGTGTCTCCTCTTGGCCTTGCTCATGCTCTGCAGCTGCAAAAAGGTATGACTCCCAGCATTATTCACTTTCACACGCCAATTTTCAAATATGTTTCCTTTTTCTTGATTCACACCGTCTACTTCTGAGAGTCATCAAAAGAAATTTCCTCTCTCCCTTCAGGTCTCCTCTGCTAACTCTCTTGAGCTTGTGAAGGAGCAGTGGAGCAGCTACAAGAACCAGTGCCTTGACCACCTCGGTGCCACGCCCCCTGCAACAGGTGATTCGTTTTCCTCCCAGCACGCAAGTCCATAAAATGCATCTGCACCAGCACAGACTAAAGATTTGCTTTCCCTTGTAGGGCTGGTGTGTAACAGAACCTTTGATTTGTATGCGTGCTGGCCCGATGGACTTCCAGGAACCACTGTAAATGTCTCCTGCCCATGGTTCCTGCCATGGTACCATAAAGGTCTGTGTGAGTATATCTGTGTGAGGTAGACCAAAAATAACAAAAGAGTAACTGCTGCGTCACAATGTACTGTTGCTACAGTTTGCAAATGTACGATTTAAATCTAGTCTTATCACTCTTATCTGTAGCATTTCATTATATGCCATAATATTAACCTGTTTTTTTTTTTTTCATTTACATGGATAAAATGCTTATACCTAACTCACTGCACAGTTTGACTGCTAATTGAAAGGTTTACTTAACAAGCATATAAGGTGATAATATGTAATTATTGTGTTTGATAGCTTGCTCACCAAAACAAAGACATCCATGTGCTCACTCTGGCGCTTTTTTAACTATTAATGTGAATAAGTACAAACAGTGAAACAGTGAAAAAAAAGGGAGTTAATAAAAGCTCATGAGCACAGCAGCCTGATGCTGCTGCACCTGTGTGTCAGGGTTTAGTGCTGCATTTTCTATTATATTTATAGGTTTTCAAGGTTTTTAATAATTAAGCGGTCAATCTGCGTTACATGTGTGAATGACCCACTGTAAGAAGACATGTTTCAAAAATTACCCATGCATTTCAGGGTAACACGACCAGTTTTCTAACAAAACATATAATGTATACAAACACTTGACAGATTGGTTTCTGGTCTTCATGTACAGCAGGTAATCGGTTGGCAGAATGATGTACTAAATACAATGTACTGAGGTGCACTGAGGTTTCAGGGGGCGCTTAATTGAATGTGAAGGCCAAATATTACTCAGCCCTGACTTTACTCTCAACCTATGAGTGGTGTAAAGACTTCACACTGTGTCACCGGTGGCAGCACACCTGTCCTGTGGAGCTTTCTCAGTCATTTGCCTGTGGTGTGCGGGCTTTTGCTTCAAACACTTAACAGTTTCGGTTCATAGCATGAAAATCCCGGGTTTTGACTGCAGCTGTCTGTCTACTATCTTTGTTTCCATTCACAGGCTTCCTCCAAGTTGTTTTGGGCCTCTGAATAAGTGTGAAGGGGCGTTTATCTTTGCTATCTCCGCAGGACTCGTAGCCTTGCAGGGGTGTGTGTAAACATCTGATGTGCAGCACTACTTTAGACCTAACCTGTGTTTCACTAACTTTTGTTCGAAAATATATTATTCTGCTGCAAGAAAGCTACAAAGTGAGAGTATGTTAAAAATGTGAAAATTCATCTTTTTGACTTGTTGAAAAGACTCATAGAAAATGATGTCTGTTTATGTTTAGATTTGGTTAAAAAAGGCACATTTTCCTTCTCTGCCAAGTCCTAAAATAAGCAGTGGATTCAAACCTGGAAGCTTCATGCTATGACGAAGCAATGCAAACCATTACACCACCATCCCACCATAATTCTTAATGAATTCCTTCTAATTCTTAAGAGGCCCATACATATATGTTCAGGGAATACTCTGAGATAAAACCCCATGGAAAACATAATTTCCGTATCTGAAAGGTAATAACATGCTTTTCAATACATTTTTTAAATACTAGTCAGTGTATCTGAAGTGGAGGTTGTGTGGCTGTGTGAGCAAAGTCCCCCAAAAAAATGACCTCTGCCCTATACATTGAGGTCAAGGTTACTGAGCTTTGAACACAGCCGAGATTTTTAGTAGATGCACCTACGTAATGAATTGGTGACTTCCTTCTTGATTTATCACATTCACAAACTCCCCGTCCGCTTGCCCAGCAGGGTGATGACAAAGTGTCAATCAAATATCATAATAAATAAAAAAGAAAGACACAGTCATCTGCATTTCTGAAATAATGGCTATGTTTATCGTAGCTATCTGTTAAACTTTGGGATGAAATTTATCTTTTTACCCTCAGCTGGAAAAGGTTCATGGGGTAACGTAGGATTTTGAAATTGATACCATAAGCGAATCTACTAAGAGTTGCCTCACAATATAAAATAGTCAGTGTTGTGAATTGGTAAAACTCTAAAACTGAAGTAAAACTGAAATAAAACTGAATTGAACTGCATAGCTTTAATTTAATGGGGCGATCGTGGCTCAAGATTTGGGAGTTCGCCTTGTAATCAGAAGGTTGACGGTTCGAGCCCCGGCTTGGACAGTCTCGGTCATTGTGTCCTTGGGCAAGACACTTCACCCGTTGCCTACTGGTGGTGGTCAGAGGGCCCGGTGGCGCCAGTGTTCAGCAGCCTCGCTCCTGTCAGTGCGCCCCAGGGTGGATTGTGGCTACAATGTAGCTTGCCATCACCAGTGTGAGAATGGGTGGATGACTGAATGTGTAAAGTGCTTTGGGGTCCTTAGGGACTAGTAAAGCGCTATATAAATACAGGCCACTTACCATTTAAATCCAAAAGTGTCACTGTGTTTAGGCGACAGCACTATTTGCATAGTTTACATATGTCACTCTAAAATAAAATCTTACAATCGTTGTTTCTTTGTGTGTATAGTTCAGGGTGGTCTGGTTTACAGATTCTGCAGTGAAGATGGCAAATGGGCACAGAAGAATACCAGTGAATGTGAGGACGATCCTGGTGAGGTGTGTGTACACAGTGCAGTACCGTGTTTTTGTGTGTGGCTTTCTTGTTAATCAGTGGCCATTTTTGAAGCTGCCTGCAGTGGCAGATTGTTACACGGTACTGCATCTTAAAACGTTAACTCATTATGATCTGAAGTTACTGCCGCATGTGAAAATCCTCCATCTGTTCAGTAAATTATTAGGATCTTTTTGTATTGTTTAAATAAAGCTGAATATAAATTGTGTTTCTGTATCTATGTTTGAATGCAGTGCATGTATTTAAATGGCTTTATCTCTTTCAGCAGCAGTATGGCCGCATCCTCACTCAGTTGCGGATCATGTACACAGTGGGTTACTCTCTCTCACTGGGGGCTTTGCTGCTGGCACTGGGAATTCTCATCTTCTTCAGGTACATCATGTAAAGAGGACATGTTAAGGGGGTTAAGGAGCAGGAAGGGTAAGAGAAAAGTGAAAGGAAAAGGGTAAAGAAAGATTGATAATTGAGAGAAATAAGAAGGATAATGACTGACAAATGTTTACAGTTTTTTACATACCTATAAAAAAAGCAGAAATAAATGAATAGAGTAATTACAGAAGCAGGGAAGGAGGAAAAAATCGATTTGTGATTTTAGATTTATGAGCTGCCTTTGACACAGCTGCCCAGTCGTTTCTGCACAATCTGCAAACCTGGTTTGAATTACGGGATCTTGTTTACATCTTCTACCTTCTTACTCTCACTTCTTACCTCTTAGGAAGCTCCACTGTATGAGAAACAACATCCACATGAACCTGTTCGCCTCATTCATCCTGAGAGCTGTGTCCATTCTGGTTAAAGATGCTTTACTGACCCTCACACTGGATCCCAGAAGCAACAGTGACTCACAGGCACGAAGCTGGGTCAACATACCGGTCAGCGAACAAACACACATCCAGCTCACCTGCAGTTGTAAAACCTTAGCCATAGCCACCATATTACAGTAGATACAGAGTGTAGAGGCTGTTATATAATAATATTAAGGTGATTAGTGATTGGAGGAGACAAACGTATAGATAACTTACTTTTAATCCCTCAGTTTAAACATCAATGTTCACTGGATGTTGCTATTAAAGGTCGATCGCAAATGTAATGTAGTGCAGTATGTGCCACAAACACATACAGAGACTATTCTGCCATGATATAATTATATATATATATATATATATATATATATATATATATATATATATATATATATATATATATATATATATATATATATATATATATAATCAACAGTGTGACTTGCACAGCTTGTCCTGAACATAAATTCCATGTAGGTTTTAACAACCACCACACATATATTTCAATAAACTGTTGATTAGATATTGATTGGGTATGTCTAGACCAACAAATCTGTGATAAGAAAGACATATTCTACAAAACATTATTGATGTTGTTGGTGTTGTTTTTTATGTCATTTCCTGTAAATAAAGCTTCAGTAAACGAATATACCCCATGTGGACAAAAGTAATGGGTCACAGCTCTTAATATTCAAAATGAGGTGTTTTCAGTCTCATTGCAAAAGGTGCATAAAATCAAACACCTGACCATGCAACCTGTTCTTCTAAAGAACACACCAGCCCTAACATGGCACTTTACAGGATAGATGTAGATGTATAGATTATAGACTTTCTTCCAACAACATTCATAAGTAGTGTTACTGCAAAAGAAGGGAAAAGAAACTACAGCATCTCAGCCACAAAGTGACACACCACGTAAAGTTGAAAAGCGGGGTCGCCAAGTGCTGAGGCGTATAGTGCGTAAAAGTCGCCAACGCAGAGTGACTCAGTAACTGCAGAGTTCCAAACATCCTCTGGCATTAACATCATGTGTTTCCATAGCCGAGCAGTTCCAGTAGGTGTAATGTGTGGGTGGCCCAGTACTTTTGTCCATATAGTATATAGTTTATATATGTTTGAAATTCACATGCTATTCTAACCTGTCATGAGTTCATAAAGGTCCATAAGAATTTAATTGAAAGTTCTGAAATGCAGTTGCAAGAGAATATCAAGAAACATAAAGGACTGACCACTATCTAGGATTCATTACACAGAAGATGAGCGAGGGCAGACACCTGTTGATATCTGATACCACTCAAATGTATACTGCTATTGCCCATCTAATTATCTCTGTTGCTAAAACACACAGCAGAATACTTGCACCATATTAGAGGCTATGGGCACATCAACATTGCTTGTATTTCTGGATAAATACTTTACATTTCATTTGATACATCTCTCTACAACATAGAAGTAAAATATATGTAACACGAATTAACTTTATTTGCATCACTGGCAATAAATTAAATGAACCACTGTATGGATGTTCTGTAGCCACTCTTAATGGGTAATAAAATAACATTAACTTTACAGCTGAAGAGCAAAGTAGCATATACCTTTTACACACCACAGTGCGGGATGATTTTCTACTACATTATAAGTGGAATAAAAACTACAGTTAAGAAATTTAACAGCAGTACAAAAAGAAAGTGACTCAATCTATAGAGAGTGGACAGTGCAAGCTATGGATATCTTCAAGTTCCCCTTGCTTCTTTTTACATGAAACACTCCACATTTGTCGAGGAAGATGTCAGATAATCCACATTTAGCTCAATCATTAAGAAGTAAAAATCACTTAAAAAATAAACAGTTTTTTTTACTTTCATTTTTGTGGTGTCTAGCAAAGGGGGAACTACCCGTGTATTCCAAAATAAAACACCCACTGTGCTGTACTGTAGCTGTTGTCCCTGAACTGGAACAATGTTAAACTAATTCATCTGAACTGAAATATTTGTCAGCTTTTACCTTGTGAAGCTTTGTTTAAAAGCTGCATTTGCTACATTTGTGCAAGCAAGGACAACTTGGCTTACTGTTTGTGTTCCCATGGTATCTGTCTTGTGGCAGGCTGTGATGTGGTGTCGTGGTGCCATGGTGATGATGCAGTACAGTGTAATGGCCAACAACTATTGGCTGCTGGTGGAAGGCATCTATCTTCATAGCCTCTTAGTCATCACTGTATTCAGCGAGAGGAAGTACTTCTACATTTACCTGGCCATTGGTTGGGGTAAGAGCATAATCTGCTAAACAGCAGCTGAACACTTGGCTTTGTGCTTATCAACGTAATGCAAAAGGTCCAACAGTGAACAGCGCTTTCAGCCAGTCTTTTGATGGGGGATTTAGTCAGATGACAGACATTAGCAACAACAAGTCAGCCAACAGTTATGTTAATAGCTCTGAGAGCAAGGAGGAGGTACAAGAAAATCTGCGGTCTCTAGCTATTGTATCCCATAAACAGCTCGAAACTACTAAAAACACCACACCTTACCTTCTGTTCATGTTTGAAGTGGGAATGTATCCTTAGTGGTTTTCTCTTGCTACCAATATCTTTTGTCTGTCTGTCTCCCAGTTGTTAGGTGTAACAACTTTCTTGTATATATAAATATTGTGTAGCACACAGCAGAACTAACTTATCAGAAGGGTGTATTTTACTCCAGACCGTAACTGTTAAAGGCTGATGGGGAATTCACGTCACCCCACCAGGCGGGTGGATAAGAACAAGGCACTATAGAGTTTTCAAATTGATAGAATAGGTGCGCCTTCGAAGAGTCTTAGGCGGCTTTGAATCTGTGACCTCGACTTCAAAGTGTTTTCTAAAAATCTTGTGAATGCAATAACTTGAAAACAAGGTGACATAGGATTTTCAAATTGACACCACAGGTGTTTCTGCTAGGAGGCTGACAGATACCACTGACAGTTACAAATGTTTTTTTAGACCTTAAAACTAAGCTGTGACTGAAAATAGAAGGTTTCAAAAAAGCCCTGAATTCAAACTTCTCTGACTAACCAAATAATGTATTCTTCATTCTTTTTTCAAACCTAAAGCCTGCATTAGTGTGTCTCTCTCTGGAGACAAAGAAAGCTTTATACAGTTTTTTTTTTTTTTACATTTCTTTAGACAGTAGCACTCTGCAAGACCTGCAAATTGATTTTGATATATAACACCCAGTAGTCTTTAAGACTGTGAGATATCTAATTCATACCCACGAGACACTGAAAGAAAATATGTTTTGTTTTTCTTTTTTTATATCACTGTAAACACCTAACGGCGAGGAACTCTGTCAAGTATTGTTTTGAAACACACAAAAATGTAATGAGTGCAGCTTCTACTACTACTTAACAAGTCCTCAGATTCCATAACAACAAGCATTCAAGAGCAGATGTGCTTCTCCAGTTCAGACTTCCTAGATTCCACCATTTTTACATTTTCAAATGAATATTAAATGTATGATTTTCAGCCTCCTGTTCTGTAATAAGAACTTAATTATACAGCTGTCCATAGTTAAGTTCTTGTATAGCTTTTAAAAATACTCACTGAAGAAAACAACTCATCCATGTCTAAAATAATAACTGTCCAGCTCACCTTGATGTGTTATAGCCTGACAGGACTGATAAAATTCTGAGACCACATTCATAAACACATAGGGATTGAGCTCATTGAAGCTTAGATAAAGGCAGACATGACAGAGATGACTTTAATATTTAGAGACCTTTAAAGTCTGCTTAGGATAAGACGAGAGCGGAAATATTTGAAATGGTAATGAGATATTAAATTCACAAGGACAGAAAAAAATATAAAAATTTTGTATCATGGGCAGAGATATAATAACTTGATACTGATTACTGGACTAAAGTATAAATATTAGCTAGGACTACTGCGTGTGCTTTGGAGGAAATGATTTGGGATCCTTATTCTTTGCTTTCTGTCATTCTCAGGTGCACCACTCATATTTGTGTTGCCATGGATCGCAGTGAAATACCTGTATGAGAATGAAGAGTAAGTTTAATCAATTCATGAAATTCTCACATCAAATGGAAGACAGTTTAATTATTGCCGCTTTTATCCGTGACCGCTGAGGAGACAGATGAGTGCGGGTCTTTTTTCTCCTGGTTTCCTTTAAAGAATTTATATTGCAGAGGAAATGTTGATAAAAATGTGTTATGCCCATAAGTTTGTGTGTTTGTTTCTGTATCTAGGTGCTGGGAGAGGAATATTAACATGGGATATTGGTGGATTATCCGATCTCCTATACTTTTTGCTTATCTGGTAAGACTCTCTGTATCTCTTTTTCTCTCTCTCACCTTTGTGTTTAACTTTGTCAGTTTACATTTGGATAATGTTTTAACCTCCTAGGACCTGGCGTCCACATATGTGGACATCACATTTTGGGTTATTTAGACCAAAATACTCAATTTTGCTCTACAGGGGCCTGATATCCACTTACGAGGACATTATACTGCTACTGTTCTATCGAAATTTTAAACAAATATATGTGGGTCTCATTTTTCTTAGAAACAAAAATCAGGTAAAAAGAAAAAAAATCTGGTAATTCTTTGTTTTTACAATCATCGGGTCCCAATATGCCCAAATATCAAAGAGAAATTAAAAATGCATGCAGTGGAAGAGTTCGGGTCTTAGGAGGATAAAGACAATTCAAAACAATCGATGTCTTGGCAGATGCTTAGGAGCACTCATAAAGATACCAAATGCTTTTGTCTGCCTGCTTGTATTTGAATGTGTGTAGATGAGGCAGCTGTTGAAAATAGGACTGCAGGAAAAATGTAAGTCGTGTAAAAATAGTGACTCTTATTTTCTGCAGTTGATATTTTATCAGTTCCTACATTCAGTGCTGTGCTATTTCACTTTGCTCAGTCTGATGACAAAATATAACTTTATACAACCACATGTGCAATATTCACAAAATATCAGTATTTAAAATTTTATATAGGACAACATCATTGTGTTTACACACCCTCTGAACAACATCACATACCAAAACCAGCTGACGCTTTCCTTTTGTGTGTTTCCTGATTCTTGTTCCCAAATAGCATTATGGATGGACACACTTATGACCAGTGCACTTAAACATGCGCAGTGCTGTACTGCGTGGGAGCATTACTTTTTAATGCAGTTGCTGAAATACTTGGTAAAAATTTAAAGTTGTTGTAAAGTCTTTCATCATTGTGCAACAACCCCAGAGCTGTTCTGCAGTTCAACTATTGTGCAAACAACCTGATTCACACCTAAATAAACTGCGTTTGCGTACACTCCACTATACATATTTACACAAATACTTGTGTTGAGACAGCACACGCACTTTACCAAACTTGGAGCGCCAAAATCTTGAGTGCTGTGATAATAAATGACCTGCCATCAGTAAGTGTCCTGCACTAGATCACAGTGTGTGCGCACGTGCACATGCTTGTTCTGTGCGCAAGCACTTGAATTGCTCGTGTTGTGGGGACGTTAATCCGTCTGCCCAGTCCCAGTGTGAGGACTTCGTTTAAAGTCCGACTTTGTGTTAACTACTAACGCGTTCCAAAGCAGCAGTAATCTTCTCTCTAGCACCATATGCTAACATATTGCATTGTGTTTGCTTCAAAGTGACTTTTTTTTAATCCTCTTTCTTTCAGATTAACTTCTTCATATTTATCCGTATTATTAAAATCTTAATGTCTAAACTTAGAGCTCACCAGATGAGATACACTGACTACAAGTTCAGGTGAGAAATGTGTTCTTTTATTTCTTTTCTTGTTTGTTTTTTTAAAGAAAATGCAGACAGCAAGCACTTACTTAGTCTTAGTAGCTTTTCGCTTTGGAATTAACTTTTTTGGTATTATAGCCATTTTTATATATAGTCCCCTGTTTTCAGAGTTTTCTTGTAATCTCTAATACCCATTTGCTTCCCCTTTCTCCATACTTCCAGACTGGCAAAATCTACCCTGACTCTCATTCCCTTGCTTGGGATTCATGCCATCCTCTTCACCTTTGTCATTGATGAATCTGTTCCTAAAGGCTCTGTTCTGCGCCTCGTTCGCCTCTTCTGTGATCTCCTGTTTAACTCCTTCCAGGTATAAGTTCAACTTTCACTTGTTTCACATGTGCCCATAAATATAACAGATGCACCTCAGAGGATTAATACCCAGGAAGACATAAACTGCATGCTAAAGTAATAAATTGTCTGTATAACTCAAAGATGTCACAGAGAACAAAGAAATTGGCACTTTTTTTTTTTTTTTACTTTTATTTAACTTTTTTCCCCAACAAATACAAGACTGGTTCACATCCAAAATAATAACACTACACAGCACTAGAATATTACAACAATATGTCCATAATTGTTGTCCACTAGGATCCAGTTTACAGGTTACTCCCAGTGCTTCCAGTGGTTTCTTCCATTTGTCCACAAAAATTCGGGAGCTCCCATCAATATAGTGTCCCAGCCTGATCAGAGTCATAACTTCAATGATGATCGACTTCCATAGAGAAATGGAAGAAATTGGCCCTTTTATATGTTGTATATTTGCATATAAAAGCAAACATAGGTGAAGAGCTTGGGTTCGACATTTCTTTTGCCCAGCAAACTCCTTCTTAATCCTCACATTTTATTTTTTTAGACTATTTATTACTCAGGCAGCACACAAATCCTACCCTTCTGTCAGATACTGCTGGTGTTGCAGAAAATGTGAACAAGCTGTCCTGGCACCCGTGACTTGATGAACCAGATGTGGCAGCATTCATGGCTGAGAGATAAAATTCTTTTTTGGAAAAACTAGAAAGTGCATTTATTAAGGTGGAGATGAAAGGTGGAGTAAGTCACAAGAGTTTGCACATTAATTTTGAATGCTCTTGTGCTGTTGCTTGTAATTTAGGTCTTTGCACCATAAACTTACCTGATTGGGTTTAGCAAAAAATTACTTTGTGGTACAATGCACCCCCTCATAACAATAACTCTACACATTAAAAAATGGTGGTGCATTTAAATGTGGCTTCTCGTGCTTGTTTGCAAGCATCCATATGTGACAAGCTGGGAGTGAGAGAGCGTCTCTCTATTTCTATAACACAAGTTTCGGTGCATCTGTGAGATGCCAGCGGCTCTGACAAAATAGTAATAGAGATTTTGACACCCTGGTTATGAGATTGGGCTGCATTAATTATATTCTCCATCATTCATATTATGCCTCTGCCTTTGGCAGTTCAGTGATCAAGTGCTTTAGCTGTCCAGTGCAATAAAATTTATTGTGGGGACTAGATGAGAGTAATGAGGCAAAAATAGTGATTTTCTGGGTATTTGTTTCTAATAATGGAAAAATGTATTTTAAGTACAATAAGCATATTAGATGTTTATTTATTTATTTATTAACCTTTATTTAACCAGGAAGATCCCATTGAGATTAAAAACCTCTTTTTCAAGGGAGACCTGGCCAAGATAGGCAGCAGCAGGTGTCTCACAGTTACAGAAATTACTCAAACACAGGCAGCAACAACACACATGCAACAATAAGTGAAAGAATACAAATAAAATAAAATAAAATTCAAATAAAAATAAAAAAGTCAGTTAAAATGACAATCAATCTAGTTGAAACAGTTGCATGTTATGGACTTGGCCTCAAGGATTTGTAGTATAGATTTAAAGCACTTAATGAAATGAATTCAGTCATTTTCCATTCCTTCTGCAGTTTGTTCCAAGCCGAGGGTGCTAAATGGACAAAAGCTCTTTTACCAAGTTCAGTTCGGGCAAATGGAACAGAAAGCAACAAGTAACCATGCGGACGAAGAGAATACCGACCAGCATGTTTCATTACAAGCAGGGAACATAGATAAGAAGGCAGCAACCCAAGTATCGCCTTATATATAAAACTGTATAAATGAGAGTTCCTCCGACTTACCAAAGCAGGCCATCCTACCTGAGAGTATAACTCACAGTGGTGAGTCTGAAATTTACGGTTAGTGATGAACCTCGGTTAGTGATGAGAAGCATGATACACAGAATCAACCATTCGAAGACATTGAGCAGAAGCATTCATATATAGAATACCACCATAATCCAGCACAGGCAAGAATGTTGCAGCAACAAGCCGCTTCTGTTCTTCCATTTCAGGGCCTGCTGGTTGCCATCCTGTACTGCTTTGTCAATAAAGAGGTGAGACAGATTCATTTGTCAAAAGCTACTTTAATTTTAAATGTATCTTCTTTGTGAGGATACATTTTTTATTGTCTCTGTCTCTTCCTTTATTTGTTCTTTTGTATCTCTAAAAACATCTTCAAGTTCCACTTTTTTTTCTTTTGTCTGCAAAGACCAGCAGACATGACAGGATCCATCTGCTAATATGTAGTCTTTTAAATGCAGTTTTTGGCAAGGAACATCCATCTATTGATGTCCTCTGTGTCTTGTTCAATCTTCATCACCACTATCTCTCCTGTCTCTCCCATCACTTCCTCTCTCAGGTGCAGTCGGAGATGCTGAAAAAGTGGAAGAGGTGGAAACTGGGTAAGGACATTGATGAGGAGTACCGCCACACACACAGCCAAACGCCGCACGTTAAAAGCGGCAGTATCGCCACTGGCAATGTGCCCAACACCGGTGACCCAAACGTTGACTGGCCTCGCTTCAGCAAAGCCAACAGCGGTCCGGTTTGCTCCGCTGCAGCTGAGGAGAACCGCAAACTCGTTGTCTCCTTTAGCAACGGGACAGGGAAATGCAGACCTGCCAAAAGCAGGCACACCTTGCGCTTCTCTTTGCAATCGCACAGAGGCGCCACCAGCAGCATTGCCACAGAGGATGTGTGTTTGGAAGAGCGCGTGAAGTACCGCTCATATACTCTGGAAGGAGAGGAAACTAATGTCTGACTTCCCTGGGACCTCATCGCAAAAAACTCACTGATTGCGCTTCTTGTTTCGGATCCGTGCTTATCATGTGGCAGTTGTATAGCTTGAACAGGAAGAGGATGAGGAAGTAACAAACAGGGATCATGATGTTCACCGATTCAGAACATTGCAGGAAATGCCACTGAGTCCTGCCCAGCTGCATATGAGTATTTATTGCTTCTGGGAGATGGAGGAAAAAACACTTATTGACTTCAGACATTAGGAATGATCAAATAAATTAAAACTTCACTGGCGTTCAGTGTGCGTACGTGTGTCTGCCTGTGCACATATGGAGGACAGCTATTTCAACCCTTCTCACATCTTATCCGGTGTAACCATTGTGGGACATGCTTGTGTCGTGTGTGTGTTTGCAGCAGTTGGCACTAATCTGTGGTACAGAAGAACCTCTTGGTGTCAAAGTATGATTTTACTTAAACTTTTGGTTCGATGGAAATGAATGTGAATTACACCATGAGAGACTCTTGATGTCTGAGTGGTCAGGAATTGCAATTTACTGGAGACCTCTCTATCTTATCATGCTGTGATAAGAGTCAGTGTTTGCTATGCTGAGGCAGGCACACAGAATATGGACTCTTTCACCTTTAGAAGGAACATGATACAAAGTTTAACTTATTCTGGTTTTAACAAGCCAAAGCCAAACAAGAAAATAATTCATCTACTCCGTTTTTAAACAAATTTTGATTGAATGTATATGGACAGAGGAGTAATTTGGTTGAACTGAATTTTAATTGAATATTTAACTGTATATATGTAATTAGATGTACACGCTCTATCCAGAGCCTCTTGGATTTGTCTGACACCTAACTCAAATTCCTCATTTGCCTTCATTGCCTCATTGTAAGATTCATGCTTACACGGTTACAGTCACTGTCAGCTGCACAATTTTTCATGCGTACTTTAATTTTTAGAAATATAATTTTTGCACAAAATCTACAGCTTGTACAGATGTCCAAAGATTGTTTTATATTCCAGGAAGGTTTTTAAAGAAAAAGGTTTTGCATTTAAAAACATAATGTATGACTAAGATTTTTTTGTTAATGCACCACATTGACAATGAAAGTTAGATTGTTTTTATGCTTTCTATGTCAAACTTAGTAACGCAGAACACAAATTGTGCCCCACCCACCATATTTATTTGTTGTTGGGTTTTTCTTGATACCGGAAATAAATGAAGCCAGCAATGAAACACTGCTTAAAAAAATTAAGAGAAGATACAATCTTCACAGTATAATACAAAACCAGTGAAACTTGTGCAATATCAATTTGTCTAGTTGGGAAGCATACATTTTATAGGGCTGTAGCAATGATGGTCATCCTAATTTATCCACAATTATTAAATAAAAACAACATTAAACTCCTCTAAAATGTGTGTTCACTAAGTGTGAACTATTGCTAACAGGCATGATGCACACATGAATTTGAAAGCTATCAGTACCCCTATTGTAGCAAAGGTATTTCCAAAATTAATTCTTGTTTCATTGTAGTTCGTGCGAAGAAAGCAGAACCTGACACTGCGTTTTTTAAAATAAATGTGGACATTTATTACAAATATTTTTATTAATACGTTTATATATTATATGTAGATATATAGGAAACCATATAAACAAGAAATAGCACCTTGAGGCGACTGTTTTGGTGCTATATAAATAAAATTGACTTGAATTGAAGAAATCATTGTGAATCAGTTTCAGCTGATTTCTCTCCAGTGCATCAGTGCTAACACTTGCACTGGAGTGGTAACACCAAGACACCTCTCAAAAAGGAAGTAGTAATAGCTGATGTCCATGGACCATTGGCATTAGATGGTAACTGCAGCCCGTTCTGGTTGAAAAAGCAGCTTCTCTAGGATGTTACATCCATATCCTGTCACAAGAGAGTGAAGGACATACCAGGAGGCAGGATGCTACATAAGGAGAACTGGAGAGGGCTATAGGAGCAACAACCCAGCAGCAAAACCAGCATGTTTTCTATTACGCAAAGAGCTATAGGAGCCCTACAAAATTACCTCCAGCAGGCTACTCATGTACATGTCTCTGACTAAAATGTTAGAACGAGACTGAGGAAGGCGTGAAGTCAGTCTTTAGCAGGACCTGTGCTTACAGCCCAGCATTGTGCAGCTGTGTAGGAATTCACCTGAGAACACCAGCGATGGCAGGTCAAACAATGGATCCCCAATTTCTTGATCTATCTGTGACAGGCGTGAAAGCTTCTGGATACTCAGGCATCTCCAGACGTTTTGTCACTCTCATTTGCACCAGAGCAGGTGAAATGCGACCATAGCGGTTTATGTGTGTCAGCTGGTCAAGTTGACAGTTTACCTGATTATGTGTTATACTGTGATGAAGGTTCCTTTGTTTTATTGAGCAGCATATATACCTAAATGACCTTTTTTTTCCTTTAAATTCAGAACAGAAAATAGACACTCTTTAAAGAGTTAACTATACATATCAATAAAGCTAAATAGACAAAAGCAGGTGGGTGATTGGGTGTATTGTTATGCTAATGGTTACAGTGCAGGTGACTCAAAAATGAAAGCAGTAAGAATTATTGTGAGAAAAGACTTTTCTTTCACAAAGCATGTTTGTAACTATCAGATTGTGTCTCTTTGCTTAAAGTATTGTAGTTGTCAAAACAGCCCTAAAGCAAACATTGTCATTAAGAAAAGGAAGAGGTTTTGTATAAAAGCCACATCATTGTGTTTCATATGCCTCTGTGGATCCAATTAAATTTGATTCTGTCAGCAAAAAGAGTCTCAGTGTATGTTGTGTCAAACAGAGAGTTATTGATGCAACTCTGACTGAAAGGTAAGTAATACACCTGTCTCGGTTTTGTGACATTTAAAAAGAAATACTTGGATTTAACTGATATTTTGCAGTGACTTTCTGTAGAACTGCTCCTGTTCAAGATCCAAGTTCCAACCTTAGTTTAAAAAAGGACACAATAAGCTAATGAAATGGTCTATGTGCACACATGCAGGAATAACACTCTCAGTTATTGCTAATTACACGTAACATAGCCGATTAGCGGCCTTATTATTAACCATGTTTCCAGTGGAGATTACTGCAATGTGAAATGGTTACTCATATATCTGTGTATTGTTGTGCAGAAGGTAATGAGTTGATGAATTATGTATTAGTTAGTCATACATGTGTGGGAATGTGTGCTCATGTGTGTAATTGATCTCGAAGTCTCTCTGAAAATATTGCCGTGCCTGTGTGTGCATTTACATATAAGAGAGAACATAAACCACCAACGGCAGAACGCTGCATTCCAGCATCGAATATTGTAAGTGCAATTCTGATTATAGAAAAAAGGGATACAGGGGAAATTACAGGGCTGGACAGGCTCACAACAACTGAACATTTCATTTCCAGGAAAAAAAATCTGGATTTTGTCCCACTTGGATTATCAGCTTCAGGAAGTGAGTGTGTGACTGAAGGTTTGTCCACAGCTCTGGAGCAGAGTTTACCATGAATTATTTAATTGTGTACTGTTGGCAAGTTCTCGCTAGGAAAAGCAGACTGTACTACATCAAGTATAATAGGAAAATTTACCCTTTGGTTCATGTGCAAGCCATCTGACATTGGCTACTGACTTTCTTACTTCACTTAGAAGGTATAATTACTGATTACAACACGTCCAATAAAAAACACACTTTTTTCTTTTTGTTTAAAGCAGAAAATCTGGTGTGACGTCAACACCGTGAGAGACACAAGGATGCACTGAGACCCTGCCATTAGAGCTAGCTTACAAATCCAATTTCAATCCTTCTATTTAATTTAATTGTTTTTCTTGTGCAGTTTCACTTGAATGTCAGAATTTACATGAGGTATGAAGAATCAGTCATGGTATGCATGAATGGACAACTGACATATTAGTGCAGTGTGTCGGCAAAACAAGAAAAAAAATCTAAAACCCAGTGGTTTCATTCCTTGGCATTTGCCCAGTGGGCCAACACACTTGTGGGCTGATGGTCAATATGATTTTTTTCTTTGTCAATATAATTATACAGGCTACTGGGTGGCTTGAAGGGCAGTTGCACACCAGCCCTACAAGCATTTCCAGCAGCCCTTTTTCATAGCTGACACTGGATTGCCCAATCAACTACCTTATTGCAAAAGGTGCTCGTCCTGTCATGGTCCTGGGTCCTTTTGACCCAGCGTTTTGTGTTTTCCATTAGTGTGATTGTTGGTCCTGTTCTTCCTCTGTTTAGTGTTTACTCTGTTCTGCTGTATGTATGATGTATTCCTGTGTTTAGTCCACGTTTCTTAGTCTGTGTCCTTGCATGTGTAAGTTCCTGTTTTATTGTGAAAGTCTGTGTCTTATGTCAGTGTGTTCTGTTTACGTTTCCCCTGCCTCGTCAGCTGTGATGTCTTCCAGGTGTGTCCCCCTCCTGTTTCCCATCCCCTGATTCCTGCCGTGTGTATTTATAGTGTGTGTTACCTCGTCCTGGTTGCTGGTTCGTCTGTGTTGTTCCCCTCGGTCTTCCTGCGTCTCGCTGTGTATTTCGCCGTACCTCCCTGCATCTTCGTTTCTGGTTTGTTTTGTTAGTTTTACCCAGTTTAGGTTTTCCAGTTTCATATTCACCCACCATTGCTGTTTGTACCCACTCCTGTAAATAAATATTCACCTGCACCAGAGCTGCCGCCTTTTGGGTCCTTTCTACAAACTCCACACGTCTGCCACACCGGACGTGACACGTCCACCTTGTAGGACAGGTTAGTGTGGAAAAAGTGATCTATAAAGATGGACAAACAAGTGAAAAGTTGGAGCTGAAAAGCTAAAAGAGGAAAAGAAATTAGAAATAAATGTAGAAAATGACCAACATATCAGCTGTCAGGGCTGCTGCTGCTGCATTCTCAACAGTAGTACCAGCAGCAACTAGTAAAAAGCAGTCACAGCTACTACCAGCCTTGGAACCTGATCAAACAAAATCTATAAACAAAACACAGTTTAACTGTTATTTATGTGTTTGTTGGGGAATAACACAGTTATTTCCCTTGTTTTGCATGTATACTAGGCTCTACCATTGCTGTGATGTGACCCCAGTCAGTTGAACCATCTTCTCCAACATACGACCTCAGAAAGAGAAAACCCTGCAAAGTATAAAGGAAGTGGAGGGAGCATAACACACTCAAATGAAGAGCTACTTAGAGTAGTGTGTCCAAATCCAGGCCTCAAGGGCCGGTGTCCTACAGGTTTTAGATATCACCCTGGGTCAACACACCTGAATCAAATGATTAGTTCATTACCAGGCCTCTGGAGACCTTCGAGACATGTTGAGGAGGTAATTTAGCCATTTAAATCAACTGTGCTAGATAAACCACACATCTACAACCCGCAGGACACCGGCACTTGAAGCCTGGATTTGGACATCCCTGACTTAGAGCAAACAGTTTGTAGAATATGTTTTGTGTGAATTTCTTTTGTAGCAAAAGCGCATGCATTAGATTATTGAATACCCTCAAAAATACTGGGAGAGCATAATTTCCTCATATGACTTTGCTGCTAAATTAACTCTGAGACCACAGATTAATATTGTAACCATCAATAAATAAATGAATTCATAAAAATTAACAAAATAAAAAATAACAAGTTAGCTCAAGCTAATTTAGGCATTGATTATATTCTACTAATTAAGTTCAATTAGTTTTATCTAAGCAGCACTGATTCACAACCCTCATCATCAGGGAGCTTTATAATCTAAGGTGAAGAATGTAGAGAACGTTCCCCTGAGAGCATGCACCTGACAAAGGAAGGACAAAATCCCTTTTAGCAGGAAGCGACACTCTGCAGAAGCAGGCTCAGAGAGAGGCACCCATCTGTCATGACTGGGTGGAGGTGAAGGGGAAAAGATAAGAAAAACAGAGGAAATAGGGGCAAACAGGGACTGATCACAAAATAGACTTTGTTAATTGGATTTTGAAGCCCAAAATTTGCTTTCAAATTCTGATAAAGAAGCTTTTGTCTCTAATTGGTGTTTAAATTGCAACCATAATCTCGATAATTGATGCAAAATCAAAGTGAGACCAAATGTATTACAAAAACAGAACAAATACTCACGCTTGCTGGGATCTCCCCACAGTTCTTAAAATGTCTGTTTTAAGAACTCCTATAATATTTTAACTAGTGGGACCCAATAATATCCCAGATGGGCATTTGTGATGTTGCGAGTCTACAGGGAGGATGTCTGACAACACATTATATCTTTGGGGTCACTGGAAACATATTACTGTGGTCAAACTTCTTCCATACATCCTCCCCAAAGCTTCCCCACAGGATGCTGAAACCATCTGTGTGTAATTTCAGCTGACTGTGAAAAAATCTTACAGCAATAATCTGGATTTCACTCCCAAACCACAAACCCATGATAGCAAATGAATTGTAGATGGTACAAAACAATTTCTGGAACTAATAAAATTGCTGCAACTCAAAAGGATATGCTCCAAATAAGCGCAGTAACTGTTATCTACCTTTTTTTAACTACAGTTAGTCTGCATTCTAGTTCAGTATCATTTATAACCCTCAAAATAAAAATCTTATGAAAATCCTTAAAGCAGAAAGAATCTCAGGCAAGGCTGCAGTAATTATTTAATAAAATAGGAAATAAAGTTTTATCTAATACTGAAGGAATAAATATTCAAAGGCTAAAATCAGTTTTCCTCTGGGCTCACTGACCTTTTGTGGTTGGTATTAGATTTGAAATCACAGTCTTCGTCATATCTGTGCTGTGTGTCTGCGTTGTGGGGGGGTGTTAGAATCTGCGAAACTGGTTTTTATAATCTAATTTTTATCTGGTTTTTTTTGCTGTTGAAGTCTCCGAGTTTACACTGGACAAGAAGTAGTGTACATGCAGTACACAAAGTTATGAGACGTTATTTTGAGATCAGGACAAAAACAGCTTGAGGAGCTACGTGGCGCGGGAATCAATCAGCAGTGACAGATCTATTGTGAAAAGTACTTGAGTCCAAAAACAGGCACAGGCTGGGTTACAGTCCCACAAAAGTGCAGCAAGAGGAAAAAACACTGCTCACATGTGTACAGAATAAGAGACCATATGTTTGTGTGTACTATAATGGGAGGCGTGTAGATATTGCAGAAAAATAATTATCTGCCTCTTGAGCACAAAGCATTTAGGTCTCATGTGGATCAAACTGTTTTCCCACTGTAATTACTAACATCATTCTTCTTGTGTTTAATAGTTACGCAGCCAGATTTGGTCTTTCTGAGAGCTATCCTTGTTTTTAAAGGAAGCATCATACTGTAACTGTAACCAGTTACAGTATGATAGCAAAATGAAACCACTGCCATAGAGTTATCCTTGTTCGTGCTATTGTACAAAAGATCTGATATTTTTTACAATTAACCTGTGACTCAATAGATGTTGAACAAAGCTAAAGCCTTTCAGAGATAAAGAGAGATTAATGTGTTTTTGTAATTGTTGTGTGCTGCATAAAGCAGTTTTAAACTGTGGGCTCAAAATTGTGTTTTCATGGCTTTATTTATATCATTTGTACAGAGGTTTGGCTGGTGTAGGTGAACTTTATTTACTTTATCCACCATTTTTTCTGTTCTCCATAGTACTGAGATCTTGAAATGTCATTGCATGAAGTGGTTTGACAGTGTTGGTACTGCAGGCTTACTCACCAGTACAATTCAATTCAGGTTCAATTCAGGTTTATTTCTATAGTGTCAAATTACAACAGTCAACTCAGGGCACTCATTTACTGTAAGGACTATACAGTATTTTGAAGAAAGCTCCAGCAGAGCCAGGGTGTGGGAGGGGGAGCCATCTGCTGAGAATGGATGTGGGGTGAGAGGAAAAAGAAAAGATGACACAAAAAAAAGAAAAAAAGAGCCTGGGGAGACAAGGTGAAACAGAGAATAAGGGAGTGAGGGGAAAATATTTAATGACATGCTGCATGTGAGCAGTGAAAAGAGGTGAAAGGCAAAGAAGTGCTACGTGGATCACAGTGAAGTCCTGCAGCAGTCTGAGCCTACAGTGGGGCAAAAAAGTATTTAGTCAGCCACCGATTGTGCAAGTTCCCCCACTTAAAATGATGACAGAGGTCAGTAATTTGCACCAGAGGTACACTTCAACTGTGAGAGACAGAATGTGAAAAAAAAAAATCCATGAATTCACATGGTAGGATTTGTAAAGAATTTATTCGTAAATCAGGGTGGAAAATAAGTATTTGGTCAATAACAAAAATACAACTCAATACTTTTTAACATAACCTTTGTTGGCAATAACAGAGGTCAAACGTTTACTATAGGTTTTTACCAGGTTTGCACACACAGTAGCTGGTATTTTGGCCCATTCCTCCATGCAGATCTTCTCAAGAGCAGTGATGTTTTGGGGCTGTCGCCGAGCAACACAGACTTTCAACTCCCGCCACAGATTTTCTATGGGGTTGAGGTCTGGAGACTGGCTAGGCCACTCCAGGACTTTCAAATGCTTCTTACGGAGCCACTCCTTTGTTGCCCGGGCGGTGTGTTTTGGATCATTGTCATGTTGGAAGACCCAGCCTCCTTTCATCTTCAAAGTTCTCACTGATGGAAGGAGGTTTTGGCTCAAAATCTCACGATACTTGGCCCCATTCATTCTGTCCTTAACACGGATCAGTCGTCCTGTCCCCTTGGCAGAAAAACAGCCCCATAGCATGATGTTTCCACCCCCATGCTTCACAGTAGGTATGGTGTTCTTGGGATGCAACTCAGTATTCTTCTTCCTCTAAACACGACGAGTTGAGTTTATACCAAAAAGTTCTACTTTGGTTTCATCTGACCACATGACATTCTCCCAATCCTCTGCTGTATCATCCATGTGCTCTCTGGCAAACTTCAGACGGGCCTGGACATGCACTGGCTTCAGCAGCGGAACACGTCTGGCACTGCGGGATTTGATTCCCTGCCGTTGTAGTGTGTTACTGATGGTGACCTTTGTTACTTTGGTCCCAGCTCTCTGCAGGTCATTCACCAGGTCCCCCCGTGTGGTTCTGGGATCTTTGCTCACCGTTCTCATGATCATTTTGACCCCACAGGATGAGATCTTGCGTGGAGCCCCAGATCGAGGGAGATTGTCAGTGGTCTTGTATGTCTTCCATTTTCTGATGATTGCTCCCACAGTTGATTTTTTCACACCAAGCTGCTTGCCTATTGTAGATTCACTCTTCCCAGTCTGGTGCAGGTCTACAATTCTTTTCCTGGTGTCCTTCGAAAGCTCTTTGGTCTTGGCCATGGCGGAGTTTGGAGTCTGACTGGTTGAGGCTGTGGACAGGTGTCTTTTATACAGATGATGAGGTCAAACAGGTGCCATTCATACAGGTAATGAGTGGGGGACAGAAAAGCTTCTTACAGAAGACGTTACAGGTCTGTGAGAGCCAGGGATTTTCCTTGTTTGAGGTGACCAAATACTTATTTTCCACCCTGATTTACGAATAAATTCTTTACAAATCCTACCATGTGAATTCATGGATTTTTTTTTCACATTCTGTCTCTCACAGTTGAAGTGTACCTCTGGTGCAAATTACTGACCTCTGTCATTTTAAGTGGGGGAACTTGCACAATCGATGGCTGACTAAATACTTTTTTGCCCCACTGTATAGGGATGAGGGATGGTTCATTGTCCAACCTAAACTATAAGCTTTACCAAAAAGGCAAGTTTGAAGCCTAATCAAGGTATGGAGGGTCTCTATGGGTCAAATTCAAACTGGGAGTTGGTTCCACAGGAGAGGGGCCTTACAGCTGAAGACCCTGCCAACTCTATTTTTAGACACTCTTGGAACCGCACATAAACCTGTAGTCTGGCATGGTGCTCTATTACAACAATAGGATAATGGCAGTGTTAATGTTTTATCATGTATTTTATTAGCTTGGTTTTGTAGTTGCATGTTTTTAGATTTTTGCATGCTTTTATTTTGAAATGTTTTTACTTCCTACCCATGTTTTTCTAATCTAAGAAATTATGAACACCTGCTCACTACACAAAAGGATTGGGGGTGGGGGGGTCAGAGAGCAGGTAACAGCAGAGCAACAACATGGGCAGTACAGTTTGATGCCAAAGACACCTGAGATTGGAATTGTTGGTAGACAATTGGATGTGTAGGACTTGGACCCAGTAAAAGACTTTTACCAGTGAGAGACAACCAGTAAAAAGACTGATTGTTGTACTGGGGCTGCTTGTGTAGTGTTTTCCTTAACAATGTTACACCCATGCATATAATGTTGGACTGCTAGTTATTTTTTGAGGCCCTGGGCTTGTTGTTATTGTAAATATGTTCTTAACTACTACAGAGTTGTTGTATTCCTTGGCATCCCTTTCTGTTTTTTATCCTTCTCTCAATTGGACCTCACTCTTCCTTTTCTCACTTTTTACAGTAATACAGAATGCAGATATATAGTATGTAGGTGTAATTAAAGATAGAACATTTTAGTTTTATAGGAAAAAAATGATCTGATCATTTTCTCTTTTTGTCAAGGACCCAAACAGCTTTAGCTTACAAATAGTTTTCAAAAACAGATGTGTAGATAGATGTGTGAGGATGTAAAGAAGTGTGCAATGTGCAATAAAAACATGTTATTAAATGTATTATTTTATTATTAATCTTACTGCTGTTTTTATCTTCTTAGTAGATGTTTTGTATTCATGACCTGACCTTCCTTCTGTATTGAGGTTTGATACCTGTTTTATTTAACTCTTCTGGTCTATTAGTGCCTCCATTCTGTCTGTGCTAGTGCTGATCTGTACCCTGTTATTGACTTATGTTGTTTCTCCATATTACTGTGAAGCACTTTGGTGTGCCTCCGGATTTTTAAATGTGCTATATAAATAAAACTGTATTGTATTATATTGTATGTGGGTGTATCTAATACAGAAAACCTGTGATCTCTTCTTAATTAATGTTGTGCTGTTTTCTTTTTGAATACGTCATAGAACATTTCTTAAGTTTGATAGGTTTCAACTGAGTCATGCAGTAAAGGTTTAATAAATGTGACAATCCAACCATGAACACCAAATAAACGTGTTTCTTTTGCAGAAAAATAGTTTTATCTCATAGAGGTTTAGACTTTTTCCTGCTTTATCATTTCAGAGAGTATTTTGCAGCTTGAATCTTGAAATTGAGAGTTTTCTATGTGATTATTACCCCTCTTCCAGGGCCCTTAAATAAGAAATAGGACTGACCTTGAATGAACTGCTCTGTCGATGCCTGACAGGGTAGATGCTGATTTGTTCCACTCTTGGCTCAGACTTTGATAACCACTCATAACTTGTCGGCTCATCTGCCAAAAAAAGAGCCATTGCTTCACTTTTCACCAGTAAAATGAATTTTCCTCATCCTAAAGCTGTACTCTACGGAAGCATAGAGCTGCCACCCAGGCAAAAGAAAAATACAAGTGTATCACGTTATAACGTGAAAAGTTTATTGTTCTAACAAGATACTTTTCCTGTTTGTACAATATACTATCATGTTTGTACAATATACCTTTCACGTTTGAACAACATAATATCACGTTATTACAATATACATAATTATCACGTTCGTACAATATAATTATCACGTTCGTACAATATAAATATTATATTGTACAAACGTGATAATTATGTATATTGTAATAACGTGATATTATGTTGTTCAAACGTGAAAAGTATATTGTACAAACAGGAAAAGTATCTTGTTAGAACAATAAACTTTTCACGTTATAACGTGATACACTTGTATTTTTCTTTTGCCTGGGTGGCAGCTCTACGCTTCCGTAGTACTCTTCTGTCAAACTAACTCTTGTTTTCATGTGTTACACATGTTGTCTGAGTAAAAGAGCTGAACATCTTCCTATCAACTGTGTACTTGAATAGACTCTGAATTTAAGTATCTAAGTAGATACCCACGACTGTGTCGCCTCCAATAGGGATAACACCATACTAAAGTTTACGGACGACACTGCAGTGATTGGTCGCATCACTGGAGGGGATGAAGTGGCTTACGGCAGAGGTGGCCGGTCTGGTGTCATGGTGCGAGGACAACAACCTCACCCTCAACACTGATAAGACAAAAGAGATGATAGTGGACACAAGGAAGAAGGGGAAGCCTCACCAGCCGCTGTTTATCTGGGGATTTGAAGTGGAAAGGGTGAGCAGCTTTGGACACCTGGGCATCTACATCACTGAGGACCTCATCTGGACACTGAACACCACACAGCTGGTCAAGAAGGCTCAGCAGCGGCTGTATTTCCTGAGGAGGCTGAGGAAATTTGGTATGTCGGCCAAGAACCTCAGCAGCTACAGGCCGGTAGCCCGGTAGCCCTGACATCGCATCTGATAAAGACCCTCGAGAGGTTGGTTCTAAACCATCTGCGCCCCCTGGTGAGGTCTTCATTGGATCCGCTGCAGTTTGCTTACCAGCCTGGCATTGGGGTGGAGGACGCCATCATCTACCTCCTGCACCGAGCTCTGACTCACCTGGAGAAGCCTGGAAGCACTGTGAGGATCATGTTCTTTGATTTCTCCAGCGCTTTCAACACCATCCAACCACGACTTCTGAGGGACAAGCTGGAGCTATCAGGAGTGGACCACCACATGTCCCAGTGGATACTGGACTACCTCACAGAACGTCCACAGTATGTGAGGTCACAGGGCTGTGTCTCTGATACACTGGTCTGCAGTACGGGGGCCCCACAGGGAACTGTGCTGGCACCGTTCCTCTTCACCCTCTACACTGCAGACTTCTCCATCAACTCCCCACGCTGCCACCTACAGAAGTTCTCTGACGACTCTGCCATAGTCGGCCTCATCACAGGTGAGGACGACTCAGAGTACAGACAGTGGACTCTGGACTTTGTTGACTGGTGTCAGCAGAACCACCTGCTGATCAACGCCGGGAAAACGAAGGAGTTGGTGGTGGACTTCCGGAGACGCAGACCCACCACACTGACACCGGTGAACATCCAGGGAGTGGACATTGAGATAGTGGACTCTTATAGGTACCTGGGTGTTCACCTGAATAATAAACTGGACTGGAGCCACAACACTGATGCTCTTTACAGGAAGGGTCAGAGCAGACTCTACCTGCTAAGGCGGCTGAGGTCATTTGGAGTCCAGGGAGCGCTTTTAAAGACCTTCTATGACTCTGTGGTGGCATCTGTCATTTTTTACAGTGTTGTATGTTGGAGCAGCAGTTTATCGACAGCTGAGAGGAAGAGGTTGGATAAACTCATCAGGAAGGCCAGCTCTGTTCTGGGATGCACCCTGGACCCAGTGCAGGTGGTGGGAGACAGAAGGACTCTGGCCAAAATAACATCTCTGATGGACAGAGTCTCCCACCCCATGCATGTAAATGTTGCTGAACTGCAGAGCTCCTTCAGTGACAGACTGCTGCATCCTAGATGCATGAAGGAGCATTTCCGCAGGTCCTTCCTCCCAGCAGCTGTCAGACGGTACAATCTGAACTGCTCCCAACAAACATAGATGTTTACATCAATGCTGTAACTGCAATAAGTTAGTTAATTAACCAATTCGCACTACAATCTGGTTTGCCTCTTACCTGTAATTATTTTTATTTAATTTAATAACTGTACAGTACTCTCTGTTTATAGTAACCATTGTCCTTAATGTAAATATGTAAGAAAAATTGTGTATGTTTCTGTTCCGTGTCCTGTGTACTGTTTGTTTGTATATTTGTCTTTTTGGCTGCTGTTACAACCAAATTTCCCCTTGTGGGACAATTAAAGGATTATTCTATTCTATTCTATTCTATTCTATTCTATCCTCAGCAAGTTCTACAGCTGCATTGTGGAGAGCACACTGACCAGCTGCATCACTGCATGGTACAGCAGCACTAATGCTATGGACCAAACACCTGCAGAGAGTGATAACAACTGTGGAGAAGATCATCAGGACCCTGCTGCCCTCTCTGCTGAGCATCTACCATCGTCGAGTCCAGCGGAGAGCTGCTTCTATCCTCAAAGACCCCACATACCCCCAACACGGACTGTTCACACTTCTGCCCTCGGGACGAAGGTTTAGAAGTGTGAAATCCAGAACATCTCGACTCAACAACTCCTTCTTCCCCACTGGAACAGCTGACCCATTTTAACAATAATAATAATTTTTGCACATCAGGTTATCTCACATATCAACCAGCATATTAAGCTCATAGCTCTTGTGCACAAAAATATTTTTTTTTGTGTCCATTTATTTTTTTCATGTTATTTGTATTTTATCTATTGTACATATTAACCGCCATCTGTGTGTGGACAGCTGAGAAAGAATTTAATTGTACAGAGAAATGCTTTTTCTTGGTACACATGACAATAAACGCTTTGAATCTTGAAGAGATTGGTGGTAAATACCAGAATCACAAAACCACCAATATTTTGAATACTTAATGCTATTTCATTAGTTACATCCTGCTGGTTCTGAGTTGGACTCCTTTGCATGAAAATTTGCTTAATTCTAAGATTTAACAAAATGCTGGAAACATTCCTCAGAGAATTTTGTTCATATTTATATGATAGCATTACAAAAAATATGTGCATTAGGTTTGCACATCAGTGATGTGACTCTCCTATTCCACCACATTCCAAAGACACTTTATTGGATTCATATCTGTGAATTGTGAGGAGTACAGTGAACTCAATGTCATGTTCAAGAAACCTTGCGTCACATGATCTGGGCTTTGTGACATGATGCTCAAATCATGCTGTGAGCAACCATCAGAAGCAGCTTCAAGGTTTGACGTGTTGTGCATTCAGAGATGCTCTTTTGTCTTTTGCGTGTTTCTGTCGTCTTCCTATCCGCTCAAAGCAGTCAAGCCATTGCCCTCGAGCCTCTGGTTTCAACTATTCATTTTATAATTCATTTAATAACCATGGTGCACTTGTTTTGACGATGAGTTATAAATTAAACTACAGTAGATCTCAGATGGGGCTAGGACCCATGCAGGCCTCTGCTGTGTTAAATCACAGTGCTTATCTCCTCTCTCATGCTGTGGTCTGTATAAACAGTGGCACATTTTAGGAACAATCTGTCCACAGAGACTGTGCAGTGTTTGTTCAATGTCTTATTAATGACAAGCAGTTTAGCCCTATTATCAATTACCCCATTAGTCTGTTTATGTGTGCATCTGTGCATGTCAAGGGTCAGGGTTAAGCTAAGACATGTAGTTAAAGTTCAGTTTGGGGGCTTATTGTAAACAGTGGAAACTTCCAACAAGTCTAGTAAACTTTATATGTTTGTTCAGAATTTTTGCTTCCTGTTTCATGGTTTATCATCGCAGCATATTTTGTGGATTAAGCAAATTCTATCATTTGTGATGCAAAGTCAAATTCTGCACAATTATGATTTGAATTTTGAAGAGTAACAGCAAGAAACAGAATCACAGTCCATGAACAGAACTGAGTTTGAAGAAATATTTGGATTCTGCTGGATCAAATGAATATAAAAATCTAATTATTTCAACAATATGCAGAACAACATGCAAAATGCTGTACTCAGAAATTACTATACTTAGCTTAGTATGATGTTTAAAATATGGAAAAAGAGCTAGCTTGGCTCTGCCTTGAGGGTACAAAATTAGCTTTAGAAGTAGCACAAATCCCTGTGTTTTTCTAAGATAAGTTATCAACATATTTGATAAGTAAAATAATATGTGTGTGTGTGTGTGTGTGTGTTATTTATATCCTATATTTTCTTCTAGCATTAACTGCTTTTGTGCTGTCCCTTGATTTTGTGCCTCCCGCTGAGAGGTATTGAATGTTTGCATTCGGACTATAAACACTCCAACAGCAATATCTCTGCTGGAGTGAAACCTGCATGAACAGGTCTATCATATAAACAGACAGTGACACCGTTTTCAGAAAACAAATCTATATATGTTTTTATATTTATATATAAAAGAAGTGCATAGTAGCAGTTCAAAGGGAAATATGCACAAAATATCTTATATTTTTGTTATTAAATATATAAGGAGCTAATATGTGCTGCATAACTTGCAGAAAATGTCAATTTTTTTTCTTACTGAAACGTTTTTCCCGTGATAATTAAATAGTGAGTAGTTTTCTCTCCTTATATTCAGGCCTGTCATGGTCCTGGGTCGTGCGACCCAGTGTTTTGAGTTTTAGTCTATTTTGATGTTTATTGTTTGTTTAGGTTCATAAAGTTATTCTAGCTCATTTGTTATTATACTACCCTTGTGTTAAGTCTCCCTTGCCCTTCATGAGTTTATGTCTGTGTGTCTTATGTTAAGTTCATGTTGTCGTTTCTGTCATCTTCCCCTGTACTCGGTCTCCCTGGTTCGTGCGCCTACCCGTTATGTGTCATGTCTGTGTAGCTCTTGTTGTCTAGTTCGTTTCATGTCTATGTCTCCGTGTTTCCTGTTTTATTTTGAAAGAGTCTGTTCTTTGTTCACTGCATTTAGTTTACTCTTTCCTGTGCATCATTATGTATATCCAAGTCAGCCGTTTCCTCATGTGTCTTCCCCTGATCGCCTCATGTGTGTATTTAAGTCCTCTGTTTTCTGAATGTCATTGTCAGGTCATCTGTTATCCCCACCATTGTCTTAGTCATTGTTATAGTCACAGTCATAGAGCTTCATAGTGTTTGTTTCTTAGTGTTTTTTAGTTTGCTTGGGGTTACATGTTTAACTCCTGCCATCATCCAAATAAAGGATTGCTTTTGTTTAAACCTGCAACTCTTTGTCCACAACTGCTTTTGGGTCCTGTTTCAAAAAACACACTGGCGCACCCCGTCGTGACACAGGCCTATACAAACAAAATTTTCTGCTGCTCAAACATCATTTTGCAACCAGACTTTTATTTAAACACACACTGCTATTGGAAGATATACATAATGTGATAATTAGTGCAGTTAATATTTGGTGATACATAAACTTCTTACTAAACTGAGAAAGTGGTTTGTTGCATGCCTTTGATATTGGCCCGCCACCTTCCTTTCTTCTTCTACCAGCATTCTCTCCCTAAATCTGTGAGTCTGTGGAAAGGTTTCCATGCTCTTGTGACCCCTTCCAGAGGTGCAGCCACTGGGTCTTTGACTTGCACGCTTATTGTTCAACACTTGCCTTGTGCTTGCATACTCCCTTGCTTGCAACCTGCAACATTTGCTCTATGCCTGACATCTCTGTGTACTGCTTTTTGGAAGTAAAACATAAAAATGTTGAGAGGGTAAGATGAAGCACAAGTTGCATTTCAGGACTTTTTATCCATCCAATATTGAAATCTAAAATGGACCGTGAGCCAACAGTAAATCAATGCCGAAATGTTTGCTAGGATATCACTCCCATTATTATTAAACTACTTAGTGACCCCTTGTGCCCTATGGATGAGGGCAATACATTTTGTATTGATCTGCAGCAATGTAAACCAGGGTATCTAACTATCCAGAGCCAGTGGAACCTCTCAGTGCATTCAGACCTGTACTCTTCTTCTAGTGTACACAAATGCACTTGGCCAGTTGCCAAAAGCAGGAGATGACTCATTTGACCAGATCTCTTTATTTCTCTTTAGACTAGTTTCTATGGTTTCACACCAGTAAGCTCTCAAATGTGAATTTATCTTTGTAGTGGGGAGTGAATGCACTGCAGGTCTACACTAATATTGGTTTTTATAACTGTTAATGGATTGTTCTTGCTGACTCCAAAAAGCTCAATTTAAGTGAGGAAAAGTTACTCTTTCTGTTTGCGTCATATATTGAATTGCTATACATGTGATATACATTCCTTGATTGTATTTGTTGATGCATTTTTCATAATTCTAAATGGAATTTTAACTTTAGTCACTGTTCCTAGTACAGTGGTTCCCAAACTTTTTTTGCTGGGCCCCCCTTGTGTTACAAGAAAAATGTTCGCGCCCCCCCCCCCCCCCCCCTCGCGCGCGCGCGCACGCACGCACGCAAGAACACATCCTCCAACCACACACACCCATATTTTGCTCCATTGCGGTTTATTTCACACCTCAAACATTTAGTAAACAATTAAGCAAATACAAGTAATCTGCAATAAATTACAGGTAGTAAGAAAATAAACTAATAAAGTCTTTTATGCTACGTCCACACCTACACAGGTATTTTTGAAAACGCAGCTGTTTCGTCCACACGTAAACGGCGTTTCGAATCACCGAGAATGGAGATTTTTTAAAACTCCTTTTTTGCGTTTACGTGTGGACGAGGAATACAGAGTTCGTCATGCAACGTCAAAGGTATGTGCCTTTTTTCACGTCACGCTGTGCGCCACGTTATTGTTTACATGAGATGAATTGCAGAATGGCAGATAGAGACGAAATACTGTTAATCTGACTATCTGCAGGTTTTACACGCTTACATATACAGGCAGTTACTGTCCCTCCATTTAGAAAGGCAGAGGCGTCACGGTGTAATTATTTTACATGTAGTTGTTTTTTTTTCCTGTGAAATTATATTCAACATTGCTATCAATACATTTTTCAAAAAATCCCTCTGCAAAATGGGTTCAAAAAAATAAACAACTGTTGGATGCTGTTTGTCCGTGATTTGAACCGGGGGAACAAATTGTGGCAGGATCAGCCTGATATTATTTGTATCCCACTGTAACTTTACTGTATAAAGAGCTAACATCTCCAACATGTCAGGAGTAGTTAGTCATTACAACAAGTGTTTGTGAACTACAAATCAAGAATGTGGGATACTGTTTGTCCGTGATTTAAACAGCCCAGCGCTGCTCCCGACGAAGGGAAAACCAATTCTGCAGGGAGACCTACCTCGGCACTTCATCTTCCCTCAGGTGAAACCAAAGGGAAGATGTGCTTCACCATATTTTCTAGTCTTTGGCTTAGAATGAAGTTGGTTTGGAAACATATTCAGCTATGCTTCGTCTCCTGCTTTGCGTTTGTGTGGGCGCCCCGTGCTAGCAGTGTCCAAGGTTGTTTTTTTTTTTTTTCCCCTTTTCATGCCGCGCCCCCCCTGCAATGGCTCTGCGCCTCCCCTAGGGGGCGGGCCCCACACTTTGGGAACTTCTGTCCTAGTATAACATGAGCCAGAGCATGACACATAACACAAGTTAATCTCAATCCTGCCACAACAATGAATGCTTGAAATCCATCTATTCAGATTTTCCTTGATTTTCTATATACCTTGGACAACTGAAATGTGAGTATTCCTGTGTTCGGCATCGAAATAAAATAATTTTTCCAAAACGTTTTGCTGTTCATTCAAGTGAGATCCATAGTGTGTTTGTGTGCTTTTTTCTTTGCCTGGCATGGCATGCATTTGAACACCTGCACAAAATGCTAATGTTAATGCAGTTTCCATTCAAATCTCAGGTATATGAGAAAGCATGAATAATTAATATATACCCATCCACCCGAGTATAACACCTGCGCCTGAGATGGCAAAAATTTAAAGTTCACTACTGTAACTATGCAATAAGAAGGATTTAGTGTTGTTAATCACAGTAGTGTAGGAGTAGGAGCTTCTCGCCATGTGTATATGCAGAGAAAAATGAGGGTCCTCATCATGTGTAAACATTAATTAATCAGTGTTACTGCAATAAATGATCTTTTAGCATGATCTGAGTCTTCAGTGTCCACAGGACTCTTCAGCACTTCCGTACAGTGAGACTGACTGGACTTTAATTATTAGTATTTTTTTTTAGCTTTATTTGTATACCACTTTTTAAAGCACACAGTTAGAAAGCGCTTCACAGCAGAATAAATAATAATCTGAATAAAACCAAACCAAAAATCAGTGGTTTATTATCATTTATTCTGATTATTTGTTGTACATGCTTTGTCTGTGTTTGTGTAGCCCTTTAGAAAGATGTTAGTGTGAAAATTAAGATTTCTGTAAGTGTACAGCTCCAAGGTTAGCAGCGACTAATCAAGAGAACAAAAATCTGCAGAGAATAAAAAACACCAATGAGCCAAACCAACATGAATTAATTAAGAGATAAACAGAGCGTGCGGGCGAGTTTTATTACCCAAAGCTCCTGTGGGATAGAAGCCATCCCTCTTCCTCCTCTTCATTCCATCATCCCCTCTCTGTTTCACTTGATTACTTCTGCTTCTTTCTCCCTTAATGTCTATTTTTTCTCGCCTCAGTTTCTCAGTACCCAGTGTCCAAAGGGAACTGAGCGCACTGAGGAGAAAAGAGGAAGCCTACAGCTCTTTCTGTTTGCACCCCCTCATCGAGAGGCAGATGAAAAGTTCAGCTGGACTATGTGTTCACACCTGTATCCTCCTCTTCATCATCTCTATTGTGCCTCTCGTCCCTTCACTGTGCTTGCCAACCTCACTTGAATGTTTTAGTTCTACTTTATCTATAGTTTAGTGATCATGTATTCTAACCTATTCTTTTTCTTTCCTCTGATCTCACTCCACCTCCTCTCTGCATGAAACGTGAAATCATGCTCATTACAAACAGAAAGCAGGGTTTTGATTAAAGGGCAGCTTTAATTTTAGATCTTGTGTAATTAGGACCTCTGCATTGGTATGCTCTTGTGTGCAATATTGCGTGTTTGAATACGTTGGCGTATTAAAACAAGACCACAGTGGAGGCTTGAATATCTGCTGGAATTTTGTGTCACACCTCTGATCCTGGGTCTTTGTCTTAATTTCTCTCTCGCCCAGTGTGACCCATGAACGCATCCACCGACGCACTCACTCCTCATCTCTTTTGTTTGTTCTTCTGTTGAAAAAATATCTTTCAGAGAAAATGGATAATTTAGCAGCAAGCTTTGACAACAGTCTTACACGCTTTGAATATTTATCTGCTGCGTTGTCACTGAATACAAATAAAGAGATGGGGTTGTAAATTTGTAAACTTTACAGGTACACAACCTGCTGTTAGTCATCTTCAGCAGAGATAGCTAATACTCAGATTATTTAAAGAACACCTTAATTTCTTTAATTACACTATTGCATTATCTGTGCAGTATGTTCTGTTATCTCAATTTTAAACTGTTTTTAATACTCATTCACTGATTCACTGATTTTAGTTTGCATTTTTATCTGTTGTCTATGACACTGACCTTTTTAGTGATGCTAATTGGACCATTTCCCCTCACCACTTGTTACTTTTCATTTGAAATATATCACATTATTCCCACATTATATTATTTTAATAAATAACAAAACTTAACAAAACTAGCCAGATTACAAAACTAAATTAAATTAGTCTGATGATTGATATCATTGATGATGATAATATCTGCTGTTTTGTTTAGTATATCCAGACAGCTCGCTCGCCTAAAGCACACAAAGCTCCCAGCAGTGAAAATGTGTCTCAAGGGTACGATTTCCTGCTGTCCTGCACATGAGAAAGAACCACTGTGAAATATCCACGTAAATCTTAATAAAACATTTTTGTTTCATTACCTTATTCTCTTTTTCCAAGTTTTATTTCATACTGATGCTAAACCCACTTTTGAGTGTGGGTGTTTGGAGGATGCTGGGTTAATGTTCTAGTCAGACTAAACCTCAGTAAAATAAGTCTAAAATTGCAACCTGATTGCATGCAATCAAAATGATATTTTATCAAAACTACATTTAAAGTTAGCAAGGCATTAAACTAAAAGTAGAAACGATTAAAAATCTAGCGAAACAAAAACCAGAATATAAAAAAATAAAGTTCAGCCAGTGAGCTAAATCTGAATGAACCAGTTTCTGGAAGAAATCTTTCTTTAAAATGGATAAATAACAGTGTCAGCCATTCCCTAGAAAGGTTTTCTGGCAGTAATCCCTAAATAAAAATGAGAGCTAAAAGGAAAATAAGGATAAAATGGAAAACATGCAATAAGTTAAAAAAAACAAAACAGAAATTGGTGGTATTAATAGACAAGTAATAGAAAGTAGAGTCATGTTCAGTTCATCATCAGTCCATGCTGAAATACTGGATGCAACAGTACTAACAAGAATCAGTACTACCCTACAGTACATTATATTGTATATTAGTACTTTATTGTTTCTTTATCTATGGGCTTTTTTCCCTCTTTATTGACAGATTAGCAGTAAAGAAAAAAAAAGGAAACAGGGGAGAGTGTAGGGGAGAAACATAACAAGTTAGATTTGAAGCTGGGGTATTTACATACCTGCTCAACCATCGAGGTAAACTACCACCCATACTGTATATTACTTATTGTAATATAAACTTATATTATACATATTATTACATTATATTCTGGAATAATTTTACCTTAGCCTGATAGTGAGAATAATCCTTTATGTGGTTTTGTTTATGATTTAGCTATTTCATACTGGCTGGTAAAATATCCAATGAATTGTCTGCACTCAGAATCTACAATGTCTGCTGGAAGCAGTTCATTAATTTTTGTCACGTAAATCAAAGAAAGAGTGCACAGCCAAGCTACAGCAGAGGTTCTTACTCCTTGTAGGATTGTGTTATAGCACTTCTCACACATGGAAACAGATGTCGAGCACAGCAGCAAACCTTTATTCGAATAACTTAAAAATGGAGATGAAGGCAGCATTTCATTGATGAGTGGTTATTGAAATGTTGGTTAGACGGTAACTTGTATCTTTTTGATTTTGTTATTGTACAACTGTTTGTATATCTTCACAGTAAAGTGCACAGTGTGACAAAACATTTTTTTTCTAAGAGCACATGATCCCATGAGCATGCTCAGCACTTACATTTCATTTTCATTTTGTGGCCAAAACGTCTTGACTTAGGCAGCATGTTTAAATTTGTTAATTAGCTCTGTCCTCTGTCGTTTGTTTCTGTTTGTCTCTGTTTGTAAATCAATTTTCATACATGAGCCCATGAGTTCATTTTCCAATTAGAATTAATTGCACATTTGCATTCAGAGCTGCAGGGTATCTGTGATCACAACTTTAGAGGCTGGACTTGACATAGACTTGACTTTTTGGGGCAAAACAGTTTCCATGGCTCAGTCACATTTGTTCTTTCAATTTTCCTTTTGAATTTGTATTATCATCAAACCTAAATGCTGATATTATTCAACTAAATCCGTGAAATGTAAAGCTCCCAAGTAGTCCTGATAAAAATCTGATTTAATGTCAACAGCGTCTAAGCACTTCTTTCAGCAGTATCTGTAATTGTGCCCACATAACAACTGAAAATCGAAGTGACTGTATCTTGATAAGCAGAAGTTAAATAGAGAGATGTTGAAAGTATCTGATAGTGAAGACGACAGATGATTTACTTGAAGACATTGTGCTCAAAAAGAAAAAAGCATCCGTTTGAAAGATTTTTTTTAATTGATACAAAAGTAACTTGTAAAAAAGTTCAGCCAGTCACCTTGATTTGTTTAAAGAGGCGACACAGTTCACTCTGCAATAGTTTCTGTCTTTCCTTGTGTTTTGACAGTGTTGCTCTTGCTCTGCACCACAACCAACGTCCGCCTGCAGGTATTTACTCATTATTTCCCAATAAAACATTGCAAATGTATTCTGGGGGAGTGACAAGGTCCTTCCCTTCAGCAAAATCTATTTCTGCAGGCTGAAAACACCAACAGATAAAATCCATGTTGCCCAATGTAAGTATAATGATACACTTTTGTAATAAAGAGCATACTTGTTGATAATTTTTTGCTTATTCTTTTATGCTTTTACTTATGTTTATTCAGGAAGGACATGAGAAACTTGACATTTGGGAAAACACATTTATTCAATTTCAGAACGCATACATGACCTTATACAGCTCATGCTGCTGCAGTGACCCCTCCCAAACACACATATACACTTAGGAGCATGACCAAATTTTTCATGTGTTAAAGAAACATAATGTATCACACATTATGTTACTGAAACATATAATATTCAGGCCAGTCAAGTCAGTCATGATGCATTTGAGGCAGCTGGGATTAGCTGTGTAAAATGATTCACTTGGTATTCACAGCATGCCATCTTCATATTTTCACAGTGTTTTGTCCTCTCTGTCTATTCTTTTGTCTGTCTGACTGTTCATAATAAAAGCTGTGTCTACAGAAATCATTAAAACACAAATATGAGAGGAGGAGAAGGTTGAGGAAGAAACACTAAAGCAGGGGTGTCAAACTCAAATACACAGTGGGCCAAAATTCAAAACTGGAACAAAGTCGCGGGCTAACATTGTATTGGAAAAAAAATCTTCCTCCAGATTTAAGAATGAATCTTTTCTTATGGACTCAAACAAGTTTTGCTGAAAAACTGAATATGGCACAAGCAAAGCTTAATACTAAACAATATATATATATTAGCTGTATAATACCAGTAGGCCAGCTCTAATAGTATTTTGGTATGGCTTCGCGGGCCAAATGTAATTAGGCTGTGGGCCAAATTTGGCCCGCGGGCCAGAGTTTGACACCTATGCACTAAAGCATTTGTTTTTTGCTCTTTCATGTACTTTTTCAATTTTAGTGAAACACCTGAAAGAGAAGAAAATGACTACACATCAACCAAGCAAACAGAGACTGCAGAACAATTTGGCATTTCAGCAGCAGACATTGAGCGATCTAAAGCAGATTACAAATGTACGTTTTGTTTTTTTAATTCTTTTTTATTTAAAACAACAGACTGCTATGAAAGGTATTTTTTTAATTTGTTTTTGTTGTTGTTGTTTGTTTGTTTTTAGTTTGGTGTTTCTATTAGCCGTCAGGTTTAATGCTGCAGGCTATCGAAAACCCACTGAATAATTTATGTGCTTGTGCATAAATAAGAGAAACATGCCATTTTGAAATCTGAGCTTTGGAAAAGTGCATTACGTGTGCACAGATCTGGCTGCACACTCGCTCATGGGCACAACACATTTTTCTCAGTGATATACCCTGAGTAAAATTCATTTGTTTCTTCTCTTTAAGACAAAAGAGATGAAAAAGCAGCAAAAAAAAAAAAGCCCAGTAAACAAGAGAAAGTGTTTGTATTCCGTATAGACATAAACTTTCCCTTAAAACATTTTTCATCATTTCATACAATTAATTCCATCTATTTGCTTTTGGGTTGTTTAGTTGGATGTTAATTTTGTAGGTTTTGACTTCCTAATGGCTGCAATTATGATAATATACCAATGTGCTTCACATGTGCCTGGAGGCCCCACCTCAATAAACACCCAAGTGTAAATTTCAGTTATTACTAATTTTAATAGTATTTTATTCACTACTTTCAGCAGCTGTACACTATGTAACTCTACAAACATAAAACATTACTTCTCAATACACAATCAAAGCCCACCCAACCTTAATCCTCCAACAGTCCCCTATGGCCTACCACTTGGCCACTCTTTGAAAAAAGAAAACAAAGTCTCTTTTAACAGGGAGACACCTCTGGCAGAACTAGGCTCAGGGAGTCAAACCATTTGTCAATCATCTGCCACAAGTGGTTGGAGGATGAGGGGAAAGATAATAAGGTGAAGCGAAAGGACAAAGCACAGAAGGTTAATGGCATGAAATAGGGGCATATAAATGAATAAAGTGAAAAAAGGATGTAGAGGTGAGCTGTCCAGTGCATCATAGGATCTCCCCCAGCAGTCTGATGATATAGCACCAATAAATAAGCCATGGTTCAAGGACAAATGAGCCAGCCCTACTGTAAAGCTTTCTTGACACATGAAGTACAAAAAATGGTGGGAGCATCAAGTCAGTCTTGAGCGTCCCCTCTTCATTTAAGTTATTGAAACACTGAAACATGGATATGTAGTATTTATGCAAAGGTTTTTTACAATTTTAATGAGCACATTTATGCTGAAGCACAAACTGACCTCTGATAAGCAATCTGTATTCAAGTAGTTTTCAGGAATAGGTCTCCAGGCTTCTTTAAGTACGTTACCAGACTCTTCTTTCAATGTTGGATGCCTTTTGTTTCATTCTCTGTCAATATGATCCCACACTTTTCAATAACATTGATATCCAGTCTCCGGGGAGACCAATTCATGACTAATAGTGTTTCCTTGTGTTTTTTTAATTTGGGTAGACTTTTACTGCATCGGACGTTTGTTTGGAAGCATCGTATTGTTGAAAAATGAACCTGTTCCCACTCAAGACGCCGTCCAGATTCTGATATATGGTGGACTGAAATCTGATGGTGTAATTGTGCACTCCTTTTGTTTTGAAAATGTTTCCAAAAACATTGGTTTAATAACAGAGGAAGACCTTTAGCTCTTTGGATGTAAAATATATAGGATTGAAATCAATCCTACATTTGTCTTCTGCTCCTCTTTTGGCTTCAGAGCTGTAGTTCATGTGTGAATGTGAAAAGTGACTTGAGTCTGATTGAAAAAAAAAACTACTACAGTCAGTAAACCTATAAATAACTGTGTAAACTGTGTATAACCCCCTAGGTGGATCTTTCATGTGCTGCACTTGTCCCCAATCCAATCAAATGGAGAATTTAAAATGACTATTTTGACTGAACTGACTGAATTTAAAAATGTGAAGGAATCACACCAGCTACCCCGCCTCCAAAAAAGAACAACACATCGAAAGCAATTATTTATAACAAATACCAATTACAAGAACATATGGAAGTTATTTTAACAGTTAAAAAGCTTTCTGGAGTAGAACAGGAAAAAAGGCAGTCTCATCAGGTGAAAATTGTGTGGCAAGCTGTTTGAATTACTACCTTCCTTTTTCTTTGTTGTTATGGTTATTGCGAGTAACAGAGGATGAATTTGGTAGGGAACCAGTTAACATCTTGATGCATTTGTGTGGTAACGAACAGCTTTGTCACTTTTGTTACATGATTGACAGTTTCATAGATCTCCTCTCTTCCCTTTTTTCCTTGGTTTGTATAGTGCCACACAATATCACCATTTAAAGTGGGCTATATTTGAAACACACGTTGGTCTTTAAACACACTCAAGGATACTTTTTATTTACATAATGATGGTTCATGAAAAGTCAAGTACTGTAAGAAATAAGACTTGGACTGAAACCACAATCCACTAATGAAAAAAAAGGAGTTTCCAGCGTGTCGTTTTCTCATCTGTTAGGACTTGAAATTTAAAAATTGAGAGCAAATACATCAGAAATCAGATAATTGTATTTTAAACAAATCCACTGTAGCCAAAACATATGACTTGATTATTTAAATGACTAGTACAAAATGACCAGATAATGCAGTATTGGTTTCTGATATTTTAAGATAAAATAGACTGAAGAGTTTGTTTCTGACTCATACATTGACCTCAATGCTGAAGAAACAAATGGCATCATAGCATTGATGTAAAATACTTGCTCTGAAGGAGTCATTGATTTTTCCATCATTGCCCACAAAACCTGGGGATATTAAAACAGTAACCTCTGTGATAGTCCATGTGTATTGCATATCATCATATTACCTAATGTGGTCTATGAGTCAGAATCCAAGCCAAAAGAGAAGAAAAAAAGGGAAAAAAATCATTAGCTGACAAATATTATGAAGATATTGTTCATGCCATGCACTTTTTATTTCCTTTTTTTAAAGGGTCTTATTATTCCCATTTTCAGTTGAACTCTTGAAATAGAATAAATAAGTCAAATTGAAAAAAATCCGTATTTATCTTGGTAGAGCACCAAATGGTTTCCAGCTAGAAGGGAATGTTTCCATATAAAACTAAAACATAATGTTTTGACTGTAACATCCTGAGAATGTTGCTGAGATGTTTTGTTATAGTTTATGTAATAAAATGTTATTTTATGAAATATTCCGACAATGTCACATGGTAACAGTAGGAGAACATGCTTAGTGAAGACAATTTTCAGGATATTGTTGATGACAAAACACATGCCTAAAGAATGCATATTCCAAAGCAATATACCTTTTTAATTTAGGATTTAGGTCATATTGTTACATTTCACATATTTTGGCAAATTTCACATATTTTCATTGGTTAGCACTGTTAGCAAGAAGTTTCTGGGTAAGAATCTACTCGCCAGCTGGGGCAATTTCTCCGTTTGTGGGATCTCTCTAGGTTAGTTTGATCCATAATTCGGAGGTTTACCATAGAGGTTAATCTAAGTGTGAATGATTGCCTGCCACAGTATTGGCTGTCTCTCACCAAAGTCAGTCAGGCTTTATTAGTTTCAAAAAAAATAACTCTAATTTGTTTTCTAAAATGTTAGGTCATAAAAGTTCAACTGAAGTAGTCAATGACTCAAAATGGCTTTAGAACAAACATTTTCTACCTGTATTAGCTCCTTTTCTTTTAAGAGTCTTCTCATTGACTGCCACTCCCAAACAGAAGGCTTAAACAGCAGATAGATGAAGCTAATGTACTCATAGCCAGAGCTGTCCCTGAACGTTAGCCTCATATAGATTACTTGCTGATATGATTACCCATTATTTGAAACTTTGTTCATGTTCAATACAGTACCAGCATCCAATCACTGTAATAGGGTAACAGAAAAAAGCAAAAGCACACTGGGTTGCCTTCAGAGTTATTCCTATTTTCTTTTGTTTGTATTTTTGTGGATGTAATCTGAAGAAATACTACGAAATAGCTAGAGCAAGTGGTGAGAAACAAAAAGCCAAAACCAGTTACCATATTCTTATCTATTTTATCTTATTTAGATAAATAGCAGATCCAGAATTCCAGAAGATTTTTTTTACCCAATCCAATTTATACCAAGAAATCAGGTGATCTTCTCTATTTTGCCTTAGTGTGTATGTATGCACACATTTTGTGTGCGTATATATGTGTGAGTGTGTGTCCTTAGAGCTGAATGCCCTCTTCAGTTATCTAGGTGTTTCCGACAGACTAGCGTTTATGACTCTCATTAACGAGAGGTAATATATCCACCAGCTCATGCATCAAAAGAGGAGTGGCTGGTCAAGTGTTCATTTCAGTGTACCATATTTAAACAATTAAATTCATGAGCCATTAGAAGGATTAAAAGGTCTGGGATTTAGTTTCAAATGTGGGATTTGACCGGTGCGCTGTGGGAGAGAATGGCTGGTAGGCCAGATAGATGTGGAGGAGATGCTGTTGATGATGGTAACGGTGAGACTAAGAGAGAAAGACAATTGTGACCTGAGATGATGTATGTGTGGTGGAATGCTTTCAGTATACGAGGAGGCATTTACAGCAGCAGGATGATCTCTCTCCATAACTGTGTGTGTGTGTGTGTGTGTGTGTGTGTGTGTGTGTGTGTGTGTGAGAGAGAGAGAGAGAGAGAGAGAGAGAGAGTGAGCGTATATGTTTAGTGTTAGTCTCTTAATGTGCTAATTCTCTCCTTAGGCAGCCAATGCTACAAAAATAATGGTATATTTAAAAAAGAAACAATGTGAGAAGAGATAAGACTCAGTTAACCAGAGGCTACATTTTTCACCATAATTTAATCAGCCCAAGAGTTTAGGATCTCATAATGGGAAAAAAAAAGAAAAAAAAAAGCTTTTAGCTGACCATTATAAGATATCTACCGCCCCTTTGTGGATGACTGTTAATACTACAGCCAGATACAACCATTATAAACACACTTTGTATTTTGTGCGCTCTTGCCATCTTAAGCTATGAACAATACAAACAGTCAGCACTCTGTATGCCTGCCTCCGTGGGTGTGTATCATCACAGCAAAACCTGGTCCTGAAAACTCACAGCAGGAATTGCTACAAAGGTGAGTAGCTGTATATCTCTGGACAGATCGTTTCAAACTGAAAGAGAAACTATAGAAATACTCACAAAACTTTACAGATTTGCAGTAGTTGAGCGCAAAATAAAGGTCAAGATGAGTCTTTAAAAGAAATCTGCAACATATTTTTCAATTTCTTTGAGATTGCCTACTGTATATGAAGTATACAGTGTGCAGTTTCTAAAAATATAATATTTTGGAAAATTGGTATTGTTGTTTCCTAAAACCTTTTCTGTAGTTTGTAAAACAGGGAACATTGTAAGACTGGAGACCAAGTTGAAAACCAACCTAGACCGTTAAGACTGCAGTAAACCTAACTGTTAACAATGTTATTAATAATCTAGCATCACCTTTGGGCAATAATAATAATGGCAATAAAAGGACATCAGAAACCTTGAATGGAGTGCATTGTAGGTTGGCAAAAAAAAGAAAAAGAGGATAACAGTACTTTCAGGTGTGTTACAAAAAACATGCAAAAGGTAACATGATATATAGTAATCATTCATTTTATATTAACAACTGATCCAGTAACAATCTGGACAGGCTCACATATGAAACCCGATGAATGAGCACTATCTCTGCAGTTATAGTAAACAACCTTTTTCTAGAAACTGCAAGCAGCTGTTTTCACAAACTCTAATAAACCCAGACAAACAAGGTTAGACCAAAGGTTAGATTAAACCATGTAATCACAGCTAACCAATGATCCAGGCTGATGTTATTTGTTAGTCTGTTGGCTTTGTTTCAGTGTGTTCCTGGCTTTGGTTGCCTCACTGACAGGTAACTGAAATGTTATTGACCAGTGAGAATCATGTAGCTGAAGGTCATCTGAGGGAAAGACAGACAATGAGAAGCACAAAAGAACCTACAACAACCAAACTAGCCATAATGTTTATGTTCTCATGCGTTTCCCAATAGTATCTTGAACCCAGTCTTCATGCAGCTTATCACAATTGTTCCTAAGTGCCATTTCTCATTAGATTTCACCACTTCATTCACATTCAGCATTTTCTTTAGAAAACTATGACTGTTGGAAAAACAAAAGGTTGAGGAATGCATTCCTTTTGCAGAGTATCTCATACAGCTTCTATTTCCTTCCAGTCTCTGTTTTCTAACTTCCTGTCTCTATGGGCAACAGCACAAACAAAACAAGCTGCTTCCTAATGATGGACAAATGTTCAGCCCCAAAGCTACCACTGAAGACACTGACGTCATGTAATGTTTCTTAGGAATTCTGCTGCAGGGAGAACATCAAACAATGAATACAATACACTTAGGAGTAATTTTATTAAATGATTCCATACTTTTTGTACAAATGACATTCAAACCAGAAAACTTTTGGAAGAAAAGAGGAAATCCACCAGAACAGGACACATGTAAACCTTCATTTTCGTTCAGTATACCATTTTCACAGTTTCAAATGCCACAACATAACCAAATGGAATTAATGATGGCTCAGTTCCACTAGATATTCCAGTCCATAACAGCACATGCAAACACAAGAACCTGCACTGCTTGGAATGCAGAAACATTAATACACCTGAACTGTGTCTAGTGTTACAAGTCTGCTATGAAGAAGGCCTAGTATCTCATCACTCTTGGCAACAATACAACGCATGACATCATGCAAATATAAGTCAAGAGTTTTAGTTAGGGCTTTTTCAATTACCCTTTCATCTCATCTGTCCTCCTGCCCGTGACTAGGAAACCAATATCTGTGTGTCACATTAATGAATACCTAAGTTCCTATAATGAACCTGACCAGCTCTAACTATGAACAGGTTTTGGCTCAGCCCACCTAAATGGGCATATTAGAAATGTATGATGTATTTGTTTATTAATTAAAAAAAACACAGGTACCATTTCTAAATTTTGACTGGGTTGGCAGCCTACAGATGATGCACAATGTCTTCCACTACATAGTTTCAAATGGATACCGACTCTTTGAGTTTGACAATTGAGTCAATCTGTTGTTCATTTTATTTTGTTTTTTTAAATTGTAGTTTTCTAACCTGCTGTCTCTGATTTTGAGCTGGCAGGGATTACAGATGAAAAGTAGATTCTAGCATATCTAACAATATTAATAAATTAATATACCTCAAATGTGCACCATGAAAAAATGTCTCAGCCTCTTTCTTCTCATAAGTCATGACACTGCTTTCCTTGTCATGACTTATGAGATTGCCTTTACAGTTTAACAGTATCTGTATCAGTCTCAGCAATACTGTATTTATTGGATCATTACCAAAATTTGCAGTGTTGCACATCACTGATTATTATGCAAACAGGACTAAATGTATTTTGTATGTATAACTTTTTTAGTTATTTAAGTTTATCAGCTGCATGATTAAAACCTCTCCCCTACATTGTAAAATAAAAAGACGTAAATATATTTGCACATTCTCCTCATATTGTGGCCTAATTGTCATGGACACTCCTGCATTCAGCATTAGGCTAAAAAAAACAAACAAAGAAAATCCACAGGTGATGGCGCTGTGCCAAACATCATGTTTAAATTAAGGAGAAAAGATTTATCATGTTGTTGATGTTGTTGGCTTCTGTCTGGATCTCTTCATCAACACTTCCACTTCCATTTCTTATTGGAGAAGCTAAGATGTACAGAGAGGAGGGAAGGAAAATAATAAAAGCTTTGTAGCCTTAGTGATGAGAACAGGGGTTAATGGTCTCATCATGCCATCTCATGTGAGCTTTGACTGTGGTATGATTGTTAAACATTTGTGTTGACAGAAATGCTCACAACCCATATAATGACTACAACAACTACAGAAAAAATGCACATCTAACATATTCAACCTCAAATGAGCAAACAACACCAGAAGACTGAAGATTTCGGGTTTAAGTCCTGTGTTCCAGGAACCAAGGCTCTAAGGCTGTAGTGGCACATGTCCATCCAAACAAGGCAGATGAAAAAAATATACTATGGTCTGATGACGTTTTTCTTCTGCTCAGGCTACAGATGGTATGACTCAAATTTGGCATCAACAACATGACCTCATGTGTCCTTGTGTCAGCAGTCGGGCTGCTTGGTAGTGGTGTAATGGTGTGGAAAATGTTTTCTTGGCAAACCATGAGCCCTTAAGACCATCAGTCATGGACTGAATGCTACAGCCAATGTGAATAATGAAGCCAGCCACGTGTGCAGTATCTCCTTACGGCCATCTTCTTACAGCTACTTCTAGCAATGACAATGTGGCATGCCAAAAGCATCCACAGAAGTTTCAAAATGATAGTGCTTTTATTGAACTTCAGTGGCAACATCATTTAAAGTTCTGCCCAGTGTTAGTATGACATTCACAATATAGTGTTTGCTGAGACATTGTGTAAGAAGTTCAAAATATTTTTATTGGAACTTTACTTCCTTCATCTCTGAGGGATTATTTTCGTGTGCATGAAATAACCATAAATCAACTTTTTTCATTTTTATTTATTCATTTATTTCTTGGAAGTGAAAACATATTTTGGATTTCCAAATCTGATGCCTGTTCATTGTACATTTTAATAAGATCGAACGGATGTGATGTAGCATGATCCTGAATTATTTGATTCTTCACAAAAATTGTTGGATTGTGTGATGGACCGAGCTGAAAAAGCAGGAGGAGTCAGGAATTATTAGAAAATTAGGGTTTTCATTTATTTAACCCCAAAAATTCTATTTACAAAAGTAATAAATGTTGAGCTCATATAAGAGGTCAAAGAAACTAAACTAAACTCAGGCAAAAACTGAACTTAACAAACCAAATGACTGCCCAAAAAAACATAACTGACCTATACAAGAAATGACACACAGGGCTATATAGAATGGCTGATCAGACCACTATGACACATGAGGGGTAACTACACAAAACACAATCGCAAACAACAAAAGATGCAGTACAGTCTGGTTTGTTAATAAACTAAACACTAAAGAAGAAAATCTAAACTAGTGAACCCTAATTTAAAGTATTTAATTAAGTACAAATACTTTGTTTTTAATTAAAGAAAACACACATTCTCCCCTTCAGCATCCAATCCGATCCAACTATCCCTCTTGTATTTAACAGCTTCAAACCCCAGCCACTACCTTTTGTCTGGCAACTCCCAGGGATCATGGTAGGTAAGAAATAAAAAAACAAAACAAAGGTTAGTCAAAAAAACCAAAAAGGAATAATCTGATATGAATACATAAGTAAACTAAATGTGCACGCTTACAAATAGAAGAAATGTCCATCCATCCATCCATCTTCTTGGTCGCGGGGGCAGCAGCCTAAGCAGAGAAGCCCAGACCTCCCTCTCCCCAGCCACCTCCTCTTGCTTATCCGGGGGAACACCAAGGCATTCCCAGGCCAGCCGAGAGATATAATTTCTCCAGCGTTTCCTGGGTCTGCCTCGGGGCCTCCTCCCGGTGGGAAATGCCCGGAACACCTCACCCAGGAGGCATCCTTGTCAGATGCCTGAACCACTTCAGCTGGCTCATTTCAAAGAAGAAATGTATCCAAACCAAACAATAAACTTATTGAAACTTAAGTGTGTTATTGTGTTCAAATAAAAAAATAAAAATACATAGGAGTTAACGACTTTAAAGTGTGGCCATAGGTTTGGCTATTACAGATTGGTTGTGACAACTGCATATTCATATGGTCTAACCTACTCTGGAGAAAGTTTATTTACACAAGATTAAAGGAAGAAGTTAAGCATCTAATATAAAACCTGTTTCATTCTTGCACAAAGAATGTATTTTGATTGGTGCATTTCGATAACATAGCTGCAGTACGAACAAAAGAAATGCAATCACAGACTTTTGATATGACACAAACAGGATAGATGTGATGCACTGGTACCCTCTTTGAATATATAGGATAAGATTATATCATTTATATGTACTAAGTTTTAATCGCATTCTTGATCTTGTCCTGACGTATGGCATAGAAACTGAACATTTAACAATAGTTCCCGAAAAACATCTTTTATCTTACCATTTCTTAATTACATTTAAACTTAACTGATTTTTTCCTATCCAGGGACTGAAGACAGTATTTACTGTAGATGGTGGTGATGGTGGTGGTGATGGTGGTATTTACTGTACAGTGCTAGGTGCCAACACATTGATCCTCATGGTGTATGACTCTGGATACTGTGGCTTCATAAAAGCCTCAATGAAGCTTGACATTTTGTTAGGATCAGATGAGCCGGAAACATACCTTAGTTATGCTGCAAAAGGCTTATGTTCGATTTTGTGCTTGAGTGGGGGATCAGAAAGGAAGTCCACAGGGAGTCGCAAGGTACTTGTCTACGTATAGTGCTTGCTATCAGTGGAGGCAGAAATAAAAGTACGTGGTACAGCCACTACTCCTGCTTGTGCCGTTAGTGGTCAATTGGCCAACCATGGAGAGGAATGGATTTACAAATAGCTGAAGTGAAACAAAGCATTAAAAACAATGAAATGTGAAATACTGCAGCAACGGTCTGTACTTTTATGGTTGCATTATTGGTGTACTTCACTCAGTGATCACAACAGCATGCAATTATCTCAGGTGACTGAGTTCTGTTTTGGTAACCTAATTCTCTTGTGCCTTTGAAGAACCAAACCTCAATTAGCTAAACCAAGACCCAGGATCATCCCATTGAATAAATCAACGTTGAATGGACGGTGAATGCATAAGGCCATATCTAAAAATGCTGGCAAACTTGTGTTTTGTGATTGATGGCCTGTTATCCAACATAGGTTAAGTGCTCAGTTTCTTCATGTCTGACTTAAAACCCTGTGCACAATTATCGAGATTTTTTTCAACCTTTAAGTTATAATTTATTCACTTAATTTACTGACACAATACACCCTGTAAATGAAATCATAATCCAATGTGACTACAGTAATATATTATATTGAAAAGTAGCTGACCCTCAGGACGTGCTGCTAATGCTGACACCCTGACATTTTCAAGTTATTGACAAGTTAACTAGTGACCTAAGAGCAAAATCAGTAACTATTTAACTAGTTAAAGCCCCTGAAGTTTTTAAAGAGAGCAAAAGGTTGGGGGTCAGAGGGAGAGATTACTGGATTATGGATTGTGAGCCACAAAAGAGCTTATGACTTGATCTTGGCTCAGTGCAGCTGAACTCTTTCTGCAAGTCCCAGCAAGTAGATCTCTGAGCACCGTTATTCTTTATTACTCAGGAAATTGGTACTGAATGCCAACACACACACAATCACACACTGTTGCTCAGTTGTGCTAAACAAGCAGTAAAACATGCAAAACTGTATTTGTCACCCATCTTACCCATTTTCATCTACGTTTTGATCACTCTCAGGCTACATTTAATTCATTATTCCCTTTACATGATGCAAGCTAACCTAGACTTTACCCTTGGTGTCGGCCTGTAACATTTGACTCGATCTTTAGGACTCAATCTCTGTAGTTTATTCTGTGCAGTGTTATCTCTCACAGGCATGCCACCGAAACAACAAACGGTGTATTATCCTCGTTTTTCAACTTCCAGCTAACCAGCCAGCCCAGGCAAGCCAAATTTTCCGGCTGTGCCCGGTTCCCGTTGTCATGGAGATGACGTAATGCTGCAGCACCGGGAGGAACGGCGCAGCCGCGGACGGAGGGAGGGGACGGGGAGCTTAAACCGCAGCCACAGCTCGTCCGCCATTCAGCCAGACTGCCGACTGATCCTGGAGGGCCAGGACTGTTCAATTGCAAACCCGGAGCCCACCGCAAGCTTCCCCCTGTTTCTCCAGCAGCAGCTCTCTGTGAGACACCCCACACCGCAGCGACAAAATGCGTGAGATTGTGCACCTGCAGGCCGGGCAGTGCGGGAACCAGATTGGAGCCAAGGTGAGAAAAACAAACAGATCCTTGTTGGCATGTCGTCTACCTGTTAACTGTAGTCGGTTTTATGTAACGAAACACAAGTTTATCCTTGCTGCTGCTGACGTGTATCCAAGCAAGAGGTCATGCTGCTCACAGGAAATAGTAAATGGGTCAGCATAGCGGGGTGGAAAGTCTTGAATAAGCGTACAAAAGCATCCTTCAGGATGGGCGGTGGCAAGTCGAGACGTCCCCATTATTGTCACTTGATGCACTTTTAAATGCACGACAGCACATAAACGGGGACAACGGGGTGTTATCGGTGTAACACAGCATGCTGGATGAAGCTTATCTGCGTGTAAGAATATATTGATTTAGGCTGACAAATCATTATTCGGGAATTTAATGAATGAACTGACAGCAATCCTGTCCGTCTGTGTGTGTGTGCGGGGGGGACAACACACTGAGAGGGGTGTGGCTCAGACAGCGAATTGACAGGAATACCGGCAGGCGTGCAGCCGTGCAATTTTTTTCCACATATGCAGTCATATTTAATTATAATAATAAGTAGCGCTTTACGCTGATATTGTATTACCCATCTCTTAAACCTATCCTTTAAAGGTGTCTGTGAACCTAAGATGGCTTGAGAAATGTATTACACAAGATACTGAGGTTGGATTGATAAAAATACTAACAAGGATAATGATTTAAATTCTGATTTGTTTTTTTCTAATTTTTCAATTCATTATTCCCAAATACCATCAGAACAGAGCAAAAGCAGCACGCGTCACACCTTAGGAAATATTTACTCTTATATTATTGCCCTTTGGTTAAATTTGTTGTCAATCTTCTAAGCAATTAATCACTTGGTTGAGCTTCTATGGTTTAACAAGTACAGCAGGATATAAATAGCGTTGAATTTAGCTGTCGGCATTTGAATGTCTCGACACTGCCACAGCACGCATTTAACTGCTCTCTGGCTTGTCTGTCTCTAATCGACCTGTCTGCAGTTCTGGGAGGTGATCAGTGATGAGCACGGCATCGACCCAACAGGAACCTACCACGGAGACAGTGACCTGCAGCTGGATAGAATCAACGTCTACTACAATGAAGCTTCAGGTTGGAACTTTTGAAAGGCAGCTATTCACTGTATGTGTCGATCTTTGCTTTTGAATAGTCTGTATTTGACCATTTTTAACACGTGACTTTGTATTGCAGGTGGAAAATATGTGCCTAGGGCCATCTTAGTAGATCTGGAACCAGGCACTATGGACTCTGTCCGCTCTGGGCCTTTCGGACAGATCTTCAGGCCAGACAACTTTGTCTTTGGTATGGGATCAACCACACAGACACACACAAAAACACACATAATTACATGCCTTATTGATTAAACAGAAGATAATGATAGCTGAAGTCCTGGCTTTGACAAGTAAACTGTTTAAATAACAAACTTTGACATTTTGATAGCTAAATATACTTCTAGACAAACAAACCCTAGCTCAGCCGATCACAATGAACTTGCTCCTTCCAGGTCAGAGTGGAGCGGGTAATAACTGGGCGAAGGGCCACTACACGGAGGGAGCCGAGCTGGTGGACTCAGTTCTGGATGTGGTGAGGAAGGAGGCTGAGAGCTGCGACTGCCTTCAGGGCTTCCAGCTCACACACTCTCTGGGTGGCGGTACTGGCTCTGGTATGGGAACTCTGCTAATCAGCAAGATCCGTGAGGAGTATCCAGATCGTATCATGAACACCTTCAGCGTGGTGCCCTCTCCTAAGGTAGAGTGATTATGCAAACCATCTTTGTTGGCATCCGTTCGTCTCCCTTTGGTTTTCCTGATCTTTGCCTTTTCTGTCTTCAGGTGTCAGACACGGTGGTGGAGCCCTACAACGCCACACTGTCTGTCCACCAGCTGGTTGAAAACACAGACGAGACTTACTGCATTGACAACGAGGCCCTGTATGACATCTGCTTCCGCACCCTCAAGCTCACCACTCCCACTTACGGAGACCTTAACCACCTGGTCTCCGCCACCATGAGTGGGGTGACGACTTGCCTTCGTTTCCCCGGTCAGCTCAACGCTGACCTCCGCAAGCTGGCTGTCAACATGGTTCCCTTCCCTCGTCTGCACTTCTTCATGCCCGGCTTTGCTCCACTCACCAGCAGGGGTAGCCAGCAGTACAGAGCCCTCTCTGTGCCCGAACTCACTCAGCAGATGTTCGATGCCAAGAACATGATGGCCGCCTGCGACCCACGCCACGGCCGCTACCTCACCGTGGCCGCTGTGTTCCGAGGGCGCATGTCCATGAAGGAGGTGGATGAGCAGATGCTGAATGTGCAGAATAAAAACAGCAGCTACTTCGTGGAGTGGATCCCCAACAACGTCAAGACAGCCGTGTGCGACATCCCGCCCCGTGGCCTCAAGATGGCCGCGACCTTTATCGGCAACAGCACTGCTATCCAGGAGCTGTTCAAACGCATCTCTGAGCAGTTCACGGCCATGTTCCGCCGCAAGGCCTTCCTCCACTGGTACACTGGCGAGGGTATGGATGAGATGGAGTTCACTGAAGCGGAGAGCAACATGAACGACTTGGTGTCCGAGTACCAGCAGTACCAGGATGCTACAGCCGAGGAGGGAGAGTTTGAGGAGGAGGGAGAGGAGGAGGTGGCCTAAGGCTGAAGTCACTCATTGTTTCTCATCTGCACTCATGACTCCATCCAACCATCCATCCACTCATTCCGGTCCTACTCTGCTCTCTTTTTCTTTTCTTAGAGCACTGTCCTTTCCCAGTTTTCTTGTTCCTGTATTTTCTTAGTTCTTCCCATTTCTGTCTGCCTCTTATTTTCTCTCTTGACCCCTCCCCCTCCCCCCCACCTTGTCCCCCTTCCTGCCAGAGTAGGACTCACACTTTAAACATGTAAACACAGTGCTCTTTTAGAGGTAGCTAACACAGATGTGTGCTTGTGAGTTATTTGTCAAATTGTTTTTATTATGGAGGGTTTGTTTTGCTTAGTGTTTGTTAATTATCATCGGTTAAACAATTGCATACCTGGAACACATTCACTTCATTCAAATATTATGACTTGTGTAATTTGACATTGATTAAAATACATTTGTGGGAAAAATATCCATTTGTGTATTTACTTTTTTCTCTCACATTTGAAGTTGATAAATGGCCTGTATTTGTATAGCGCTTTACTAGTCCCTAAGGACCCCAAAGCGCTTTACACACCCAGTCATCCACCCATTCATACACACATTCACACAAGTTCAGTCGGATACACTATTATTAAAATAATACTTCAGTCTGGAAGAGAAAGAACTTGATTTTAACTTTCAGCCTCGATGTCACAGGAAGTAAATCAAAATGGAGACCTACAACAGATTTAGGCAGTGTGGCTGCAGAAACACAAGGAGGCAGTATGACATTTGTGAGTGTGGTTCTTGTCTGAGCAGGATGTGCATGTGAAATTGTCGCCTCACTACTTCATTATTTTGTTATGGTGTTCAGTTCTAATTCCTGCTTATGTGAGCAGTATCAAGAAACATATTTAGCTTTCTATGTCGCCTATATGATTTATACTAAAGTGAAACCAGCACCTTTCAGTTCCTCAGTAAAGGCTGCCATTACGTTGGCACTCGGGGAAAGGTTTAATACAGAGTGATTTATCAACAGGTTCCTGGCAACTGTTCTAATGTTAAAGTAGAGACTTGTGTCCATTTTAAAAACTTAAATATGCAAATCTCCCAAAGTTTTTTGTAAGTTCTTTCATTTTGCAGCTGCAAATGTGAATATGTGGTTTTTGTTAAAAGTCAAATTTGCATTTAAAATGCATGAAGAACAAAAAACATTAAAAGATAAAGGAATTTTAAGCCAAGTGTCTATAAATGACCTGAATTTCGATAGGTGGTCTTATAGCAGACGTCATTCACACACAAAAACCACACATACTGACATAGATCAGGAAGTGTTCTGTCATTCCAGTGCTGATTGAGCAGGCTGCTGTTACTGTTGCAGTCTCTGTCACTGTTACATCAGAGGTATGGTTGTCAACTAGTACACCTGCTGAAGACCTCTCTCCTCTTGGATGCCACACATGGACACAGTCGCATTTGGACAGTATGGGCTCCAGACTGAAGTAAGTAATTATGTCATTTTTGTGTGTCGACTTCCATCACCATCAGTATGCCCGTCAGTCTGTTCTTGCGGTTTCTATTACTTCCTCTCGCAACTGCACAGGAAGTTTCCTGTAGCAGTTCTGTCGCCTTCTATCTGTTGCCATATGCTTCACGGTACATTTGTTCTTGTTCACAGCAAAGAGAAAAGTTCCTCTTTCGCTCACACATATGACTCGTTTGTATTACTTGGCTGTTGATTCGTTCTCAACATTACACCTGGTTTATTTTTGTTTATACTCAGAATTCTTCTTCGTTTTGAGAAAATTGATGCTAGACATGGTGTCAATTCGAAGTACTGTCTCAACATGTATATGACTATATTTGGTGGGTAACGCTGTTTTAAGAATAAATTTGTGTCATGGCTCTTAAATCTCTTTCCTGTCAGACAAAACCCTGAGCGAACCTTCTACTGGTTCTTTGAAGCAACTTGCCCTGTAGCCAGAGACAAAGGTGAGGCCTCTGTGGTTTATCATCTGTTGCAGAGCAACTTAGCTACGCAGAGTGATTTGTCAGCACTGGACAAGTTGATTAAAATTGCTCTTCCATTATTTTCCGTAACTGTATAAACCTACCGTTTGTCATTTTCCTACATGACTCACAGCACCGATTTGAATTTCAAGCACTTGGCTTCAAAAATGAAAGATGTTTTTTATTTATGTATTATAAAATCATTAAAACGTCACCCCTAGTCTTTATGAAGGTGTTTCTGCTTGCACTGAGAATTGTTCATGCTTCCTGTCATGTGATCAAAAAACCCACACAGCCTGTGTAGTCAAACATGAACTACATAGAAAGATGGTGTAGTGATCCCTCTGACTGAGCAGCTGAGCATGTGCAGAAGACCTTAAATGCTAAATAATGTTTAAAAAGCATTATATTTATACATTTGGAATCATTTGCCACTACTTTTACCTCATTATTTTCTTTATTTTCATCATAGTTATTTTCTAAACTTTTAAATGGCCGCCACAAAATAACTTCTAAATACGTTTTAAATGTAGAATTAGCATTAGTATTTGTCCGCTTACTTATTTTAATGTTACAGATCCTGGACTGCTGTTTCAGTTTCCAGAAGACTTCAATGATGAGGTAGCTTGTGTTTTCCTGCCTTTGTGAACAAACGTAATAATATTTATGGATATGCTTTAAATAAAAAAAATAGCCTTTGTTTTGTTTGTGGGGTTTTTTTTTTTTACACAAAGTGAGAACCAGTGTTTTAACTTGTTCAATATGAAGCTTTACTTCTTGTTTCAGTTAAATTCCTGAAACATCAGCTTACTGACATTCTCATCTACAATAGGGGAACACCTTAAAATCATATCATAAGATAACATTGTATGTGCTTGTTAACTTACTGGTCCTCTAAACTTTGATGGCATGCCCCCCTCCCCCACTCAGGCCTGAAAACAAGCAAAAAAAGGTTCATGCCCCACAATTTTTTTTTAATCTTTACAACAACAAAAGCGCTTCCAAATTGAAATTTAATGAATTAAAGTGCTCCACTTGTGTGGCCAAGCTGTAGTTAGATTACTTTCTGCTATGCACCCTGACAGAGTTCACAGTATGCATCTAGATTATTTGTCCTGTTCCTTTCTAGGAGTCCTGTCAAACATTGCCCAGGTTCTGCTTCCCGTATGATATACAAAGGTGAGTAGAATAAACTTGTTGGTTTACTTCAGGCTGCATTTCTGTATCATTTGTGTTTCATATGTTGTCTTCTCTCTACATTTGTCTGCTCAGAGCGAGAGATGGGGTGGCTGTGCAGCACTTTACTTTTGTTCTAACTGACCTTGAGGGATGTCAGCGCTTTGGCTTTTGCCGTCTCACCAACAGCACACATACCTGCCTTTGCATTCTAAGGTACATTTCAACATGTGTGAAAAATACTTTAACACCAATTCTATTTGCATTACTTTCGTTTTCAGGATACCATTTTTAAAAAGTGTTGTGGTTGTGTTATTTTTATCAATGTTATTACAGCTATCTTCCATGGTTTGAAGTGTTTTACAAACTACTCAACAACTTGGCTGACTATCTCTCAAAAGGGCAGGTAAGATTCTCATGTGTAATATTTATCTTCTCCCACTTGTCTCTTACCCGCAGTTAAACTGTTAATAAAAGATGGACATAGCATTTGTTGGTTTGTAAGATCGTATATTGAGACTAATAGCTGAGCGTTTTGTCCATTTCCATTTTCCTACGCAAGGTTGGATTTGACTGAGAAACCAAGGACAGTGAATACTCTTATGGTAGTAACTTGTCAACTACAACATAGTTACACATAGCAAATATACTTGCTGTATTGTATTCAACTCTTACAGGATCCTTGAATAATTCTGTATCAAATAAAAGAATGCAGGTTTAAAGCAGTTCTACATTAGCTTCACATTTCCAAGCAAGAGGCTTCGTCCATCTGTGTCCATGTAGCATCTATTTCAGTATGCTTAACATGACCACTTCATCTCTTCAACAGACCAGTGAAATGAAAGTTCTTTTGGCATCACTCTACAACCAGCCCCTTCCACTGGCTGCTGGATCCGTCACCCTGCAGATGGTAAGTCTCTAATTAGCCAACAAGAACTTGGAGTCACACAAAACTATACTGCTGTTTTCTGCCAGTGGTTAGTGTGTTGTTGTTTTTTTTCTGAGGGAGAGCAGGTTTTGGTCAGCACAGAAGTGTCCCATCCTGTTGGACACTCAGAGAGACAAAAGGGGGTGAGTCCCACAGGAGTTCATGTGGTCTGGAATCACAGCTTTGTAGATACAGACTAACTCCTGCTGGAAAACTACAGTTGTCTGTGCTTGGTGGCTATAGCTGCAGACTAAAACCTTGTGTTTAAACCAAAGCATGCACAACATGCACTAATATCTGGCATTCCTTATAGCCTTTGGAACAATTTGTTTATGAATCCAAAAGCCATAAACATGCCATTATGTTACTGACCCCAACAACTGTTTTGTCTTATAAGAAATGCCTCTGTATGGCCGAACGCTGTAACAGGTTTTATTTTATGAATGTTTGTGCTTTTTTGAGTTTCATTCCAAAATAAATCAGTTACCTGAAAAACAGATTTACTCACCTTGTGCAATTCTTTTGCATTTGCAATGGAGAATATATTTAGAAAGTTTCAGTCCTGGTTGATGAGGAAACTCTTACGATTACAGTCAAAGGAGCTTGCAAAGAAAAGCGTCTGGACTTCTTTAAGTTACTTGAAGACGTTTCACCTCTCATCCGAGAAGCTTCTTCAGTTCTAAGGTCAAATGGTGGAGAGTGGGCGTTAAGGCGATCACTCACATCCTGGGCCATCTGACCTCAGGAATTCGCATGATAAGGTGGGGCCAGGTTTCACAATGAGCTCACCCGAAACTCTGGCTGATTGGGACCCACACCCAGTTTCACACCTTGGCTCAGGTGATTAGAGGATCATCAGGGGGTCCTTTTGTCCCTCTGAGGGGGGATACTCCCACTACGTTTATATCTGGGACTCTCCACCATTTGATCTTAGAACTGAAGAAGCTTCTCGGATGAGAGGTGAAACGTCTTCAAGCAACTTAAAGAAGTCCAGACGCTTTTCTTTGCAAGCTCCTTTGACTACGATGACCTGGATGACTGAGAACCTTCACAGACATCTTATGATTACAATGGAAAAAGCAGGTGTTACATTAGTAGCATTTTATGTAGTTCTAAATGTTAGTTGAGTTAAGTCAGTTTAAATACATTGCTTTTGCAGAAAAATGCTAATCTTAAAGAGCAACAAAATTGAGTTTAAATCTCATGAAGGATTTCAAGAGTTGAGATTTGAGTTGAGTCAGAGACTGTATATAAAGGATGGACAAAAACACTGTGCTGTCGCAAACCAACAGACCATTGGTTTGTTGATTTCTGTTGTGAAACTTCAGACTAATCATTTTTCATCAGTGTCCTAGTTTTTCAACAACACCCTATGAGAATCTCCACGCTTGTAAAATAGTGTCTTGTCAAATACTAGCCAAATGCCAAACCATATGCTGATTATTTTTATTATTACATTGGATTCCTAGGTGACTTTAGGATTTATATTGGATTATGATGCTTTGTATCAGCCTCAGATATGTATTTGCATTTATATGCTTAATCAGTGCTGTATGTGCCTGCTTTATGGGTGGTTGGGTTGGGGGAGGAGAGTTTTAAGGCTTGCTGTGTATACTTGATTATATTGCTTGCATCGTGCATCTCAGACATATACTTGTATCTTATAGCCTGTTAAATATTGTTTACTTGCCTAGGGACTGCAAGTGGAACATAGGTAGTAACTAAATATGATAATGGCATGTGAGGTCAGTAAGTAGTTTGTGCAAAGTTCTTGACAAATACAAAATGCAACTAAACCTAAAACTATTAAAGATGATGTGAAACTGGTGATTGTGGCCACAAACCTATTAGAAACATGTTCTCTGAGGTCATCCATTGAGTAAGTAACAGAATGACTTTCAAAAAGAATCCTACATAAATGATTTCATTTTGCAGCCAGATGTGCCATTGTCCGCTGCCCCCACCCTCCCCCCACTGGCTTCATTTTTAAGACCATGAAGCTACATCCATCTTTTATATACAGTCAGCGATTATTTTTTAGCTCACATAACTGTGTATGCATGTGTAATTGATTGCTGTAGAGGGAATTTTGGAATGAAATACTAAATTATATGTCTATAACCTTTGATGTGTGCATATATGATGTGGAAGACACTAATCAGCATACTAAACCTTGTTGCTAAATGCAAAAACACTTCCCAGAAATTGACATTGTTTCATTAATATTATCTCAAGGATTACTGATAGTGTTGATAAAGTATGAGCAATGTTTTATTTCATGTGTTTTGGCAGGTTCCATACTTCATCGCTCCAGACCCCAGAAGTCTCCCTTCCATACCTGAAAACGTAAGCATGGTTAGGTTAAAAATTTAAGGCTAAATTTTAAATTTCAACAAGCAGTGATGGATTATGTGAACACGCTTTTCCCCACTTCAAGCTAATATTTCTATCTGTTTCTTGTTTTATACACCAGAGGAACTTGACTGAGTTGATTGTGGCAGTAGATGTGGGGAACCTGCTTCAGCTGTATGCCAGTATGCTGTTTGAGAGACGCATCCTCATCTTTGCCAGCAAACTCAGCACTGTAAATTACACAAATCTCTTTTATCCATTGCTTTACTTTAAATGTATTTACATCAACTTTGTGGTATAAAAGAGAACTCCCATCCCCCTAACCCATCCATCACATTTGGTACAAGACTAACATGAATTAATTTTCACACATCAAACATAATGAAAAGTAACTAGGCCTTATCAGGTCTTAAAATGATATAATTACCAGCTCAGACGAACAAAAACACATGCCATATCCTCCAAAGAACCGAGGAAACAAAAGTATCTTTCAGTTTAACTGTTTTTGTCCACTACAGAGGACATGATGAGTAGGTCGGATCTCAAGAGGATATTAAATGCCAAAATGCAGAAGCAGCGTGTGTGAAAAACGAACTATACTCAGTGATTCAAGAGATCGTTTAACCACTTTTGTCAGCAATAACTTGAAGGAATTATTTTCTGTATGACTTTGTCAGTCTCTCACATGATTGTGGAGGAGTTTTGGCCCACACTTCTATACAACATTGCTTCAGTTAATTAAAATTTGTGCTGGAGTTTGATTGGGCCATGACAACACCTTCACTCTTTTCTTTTTTATCCATTCTACTGCACATGTACTGTTGTTCTGTCCCATAACCCAGTTTTGTCCCCTCAGTGACTGCAAAGTTCCCATGCCCTGCAGCTGCAAAAGAGCTCTAATCATCAATTTTATCTCTGTGCTTGATAGTTAGTATAATGTGTTGGGTTGTGTTTGGGTTGGTATGCAGTGTTGTGGCCAAACATCTCCAGTTATGTCTACTCTGTCCAAAGGACATTGTTTCAGAAGTCTTAGGTGCAGTTTTGCACTCATGCCGTCATGTTCTTTTTACAGAGGCGAGGCATTCTCCTGGCAACCCTTCCAAACAAACTTCAAATTGTTCTGCCATGAACTTAACATAACATGTTACCTGAGGCGTGTAAAGTCTGAGACCAGTTGTTGCGATTGTAACATCGTCTTATCATGGAGTAAATTTGCTTTAACTCACGGGAAGACTGGTAGTTGTCTTAAGTGTTTTCCACTTGTGAATAATATTTTTCATTTCTCGTGTCTCATTGTTGAGTAATGGATGTCAAATTGTTTGGAAATGGCCACATACGTCTCCCCAAGCTCATGGGCAGTAATAGCTGCCTCACTATGATCATTGCTGATGTCTTATGTTTTTTGGCATTGTATTAAAGCACACCTAAATACTCCACTCCAACAAACTGCCCAAACTTCTGATTTTGTTGATGATGAAGCAACATCTGCAGGCTACTTAACCCTTAATTTAACAACATATGTAGTTTTTCACACAATGCTTCTACATTTAAGCTTAGTTTGTCTTAAATAAATAATGGCAGGTCATGTTGCTTGTTGATGTTCATCAGGTTATGTTTAATGTTCTGATATGTTAAAGCTTAGGATGGAGAGGGGTTGTGCTTTCCCTTTATGATTGTACAACTATGTTTGGTCAGCTGCCATTAAAGACAGTAGCAATGCTAGTTTCTGCTGAATCCATGTAACTGGAAGTCAGACGTAGAGCAGCTAGAACATGTTTGAATCTATAGTTTTGTAGTCATACCTTGACCACTATTTTTGGCATGTGTCAAACCACACAGGAAGATTTGTGTGCTAAAGCTTTTCTCCATTTTGTGCGTTTAGCTGACATCCTGTGTGCATGCACTCAGTGCTGTGCTATACCCCATGTACTGGCAACACATCTTCATACCTGTCCTGCCACCGCACTTACTGGACTACTGCTGGTGAGATTTGTCTGTTTACGTATTTAACTGCCTACCTATCTGTCTACATATCTGCCTTCCTGCCTACAGCTGTTTAATTGATATTTGTTTTTTTATGGTCACAGTGCACCCATGCCTTACCTAATAGGGGTCCACAGCAGTCTATCTGAGGTAAACTGCTGACCTTATACTTCAATATAAAGCCACTGTTAAACTCAAATCCTCCAAATCTGTCAGATTTGTCGCGAAATATTGAAGCCTAATCTGTTACTGTCTGTCTGACAGAGGGTGAGGAGTCGTGGGTTGGAGGAAGTTGTTATTCTGAATGTGGATACTAACACCCTGGAAACCCCTTTTGATGACCATAAAAGGATACCTTCAGATGTGGTAATAAATAGTCTTAGTTTGTGTGATGATGCATAAGCTGCTTCTTTTGTTTCCACACTTTTTTATTTTAAGAAGCAAAGTGTGATTTCACTAACTATTTTCGCCCATTCACTGCAGCCCTACACGCTACTTTGATCTTCAACATTCATAATCTTCAACTGGACCCATGTGAGAATAGCTGAGATAACTGTCTGGTAAACTTGATTTGCCTGCTACAAAGTCTGACAATCAGGCAGCATCCTGGCTGAAATCAAACGCTGGACTATTTCAGGGGTGTCAAACTCATTTTACATGGTGGACCGCATACAGCCTACTTTGATCTTAAGCGAGCTAGATCAATGAAACTCCCCTTTCTCCATCCATCCATCCATCCATTCGCTTCCGCTTATCCTTTTCAGGGTCGCGGGGAGTGCTGGAGCCTATCCCAGCTGTCATAGGGCGAGAGGCGGGGTACACCCTGGACAGGTCGCCAGTCTGTCGCAGGGCCAACACACAGGGACAGACAACCATTCGCACTCACATTCACTCGCACATTCACACCTAGTGGCAATTTGGATTTTCCAATTAACCTATCCCCGCAAGCTGCATGTCTTTGGATGGTGGGAGGAAGCCGGAGTACCCGGAGGGAACCCACGCAAACTCTCCTTTCTGTCAGTGTCAATTACACATTTAACTTTGTTTTTCCACGATGAAGGAAAAAAAGGAAATCTGTCAGCACGACTCTTCAGACTTAAAGTGAAAGAAATAAAATCACATTAAAAGTTCTGGTAGCTTATTGCCCAGACTTTTTTGTTTTAAGCTGTAACCTTAAAAACTGAAATTTCTATACTAAAATCTGAAAAAGTGAAAAACAGAAACTTTTGTTTTTCACAAAGTTACAGAGGTTTCATTAGAGACATAGCTAAGCATTTTACAATTTTAGCATAATTTTGTAAGTTGAAATTTCTTCAGTACTGAAATTAGGCTTTCATGTCAGCGGTTATTTTCTGGGGGGGACTCAGTGGCCGACAACACTGTTCACAATGGTGAACTGTCTGTAATAAGCAAGCGAATAAAGCAGGAAATATCACTGTCAATTTTTTTATGGGAAACTGGTATCGAAGCAAAGTGAGAGATAGATATAATTGCACACGTTTGAAATCCCATCCAACTATTTTAAACATGTCTGAAGTTATGTACTAAAGTAAGGAAGGGCAAGTTTGGACAATTCCCCAGCATATTCTCTTGATTTCACCTCCCTTTTAGTGGTAAAAATGACAATAGAATATAATGATGCTACTTAGGGGACAGGTGTTATGATGAAAACTAGGCTCAAAACCTAAAAAAAAGGAAACAAGAGTCCTCTTAACACATTTGAAATAGTGTTTACATGTGAAGAACATGAGACAAATAAGACCACTAATAAACATAGTTTACTAGTTATGGTTTAAATACATTTAATTCACAGTATACATTACAGTTGGACGAATCAGGGATTTTTAGACTTTTAGTTTTATCTCTGAGCAGGGACATACTGGGCCCGTAAACTGTGCTAAAAGAACTAAATTTACACCATGCAAGATTGTCGAGTTGCTCAAATAGTTTTTAAGCCCTTGTAAAAGTCAGCCTCATTAGTATGAACTAGTCTCAGTGCAAGTTTCCTGACACAGAAGTACACATTCAACAGTTAAAAAGGCACAAATTTTGAGCGCTTATATATTAATAAACATATTACAGATATAAATACAGATGCTGTATGTGTCCAGATGTCCGGATTGAAGATGTGTTTGAAGCGCCAAGCGGTGTCACCTGGATGTGGTGTTTCTCAGGCCTTTCTGAAGGCTCAGGCTCTGCTCTTTGGAGGCTACAGGGATGCACTGCAGCCTAATGAGGTCTGTCATACATGAAATACATATCGGTATTTATATATGTATTTAGAAAATCAATTTAGGCACTTTTATTTCCACATTTACCAACATGTTTAATTTAAATTCTCTAAGTATTCTGCAGCTCTGCAGCTCTGCACATCTGTTATATCAGTATTTATTTTTAGGAGTAATTCTTCTTTTGTTGTTCATGGCCGTCTCTATGTGTTGCTTATTGCAGGAAGGAGAAATATGTTTCTGCGAAAACCTGTTTTCAGATCACAAATCTCCGAGTATGAAGCAGTTTCTTCAGAGTGCTGTTCATTTGCAGTGCTTCAAACAGGTAAACACTGCCCTCTGCTGTACACTTAATGCAATTGCAATAGTAGCTGAGCAGTGGTTGGACAGAGATTTAGAAAATGTTCGAGGTGATTGTATAACAGCCATTAATAGAGATGTGTAATTTGATAGATTGTGTTATGCTAAACAGATTACTATTTTTTAAAATAATAATAATCATTATTTTTTTACATAATTAACAAAAAAGATTTTGAATTTGGCGTGAAGTCATGTGCACAGGCCAAGCATCTTCATGTCTCTTTAAATGAGTGAGCTGTTTTGTTGATGCTGTATATTTGTTTGTTTTTTCAGTTCATCGATGCTCGGTTGGATATTCTGAATAATAAAAATGAACCAGATGATCTCTTTGAGGAGGAGATTATAAAGTGTGAATCCACAGCAGGTGTGTATCTGTATCTTTAGCTGTGTGGTTGTGCATGTGTATGTCCATTTTTTTCATTGCTTGCTTATGAAATTATTTCTTTTTGTAGGAAGAGGTAAATCCTATCAACAGTTAGTTGGTAATTTAAAGGTAAGTTCACTTAATCTTAAAAGAAACACTAACGCATTTGGTATCATCTTGGCAAAAATTCTTGCATTTGTACTTTTGACAGAAAGGAGGAGGTGCTCTCATCCTCAACATGAAGTCCAAAGCAAACATGAGAGTGAGTACAGTGTAGAGGTGTTTTTTTTTTTTTTAATTATTATTATTATGAACTAATACTATGATTATGTTGCGCTGCTGTAGGTCTGTTACTAATCTGTTTATCTGCTTATCTCTTCTAGGCCAAAGTTCTTGCCAAGTCAGGTCTGAAAAACCTGCTGATACATAAGGTGAGCGCATGTTCATGTGGACAAATGCTTTGATGGATAAAAATTATACTGTGTTTTTAATAAACTTTTGTTTTGTGTTTGATGCAGGTTAATGATGAAGAGCACTCCCTTCAGAGAGGTGGATCGGTATCACACCGCCGTGCCCAATCTGACTGCCTGCAGAACCGCCTACCAATCACACAGCACTTCGGGAGGGTGAGATACCACAAATTAATCTCATGCACCAAACCCACATCTAAAAAAAAAAAGTCACTCTTTTAAAATCTAGATATCTACACTCACTGGCTTTATTAGGTACACCTCATTGCATTTAGGCATGTAAAAGTGATCAAGATGACCAGCTGAAGTTTAAACCCAGGATGAGAATAGAAGAGGAAGATGGTTTAAGTGGCTTTATACATGGCGTAGATTGGTGTCAGATGGGCACCCCAGTGTTTCAGAAACCACACAGCTTTCTGTCCAGTTTTAATGGTCTGACAAAGAGAAAATATTTAAAGAGTCACAATGCTCCACGTAAAAATCGCTTGTTGTTGTCAGAGAAGAATCGCCACATTGCTTCAAGCTGAGAGGAGGGTAGCCATTATTCAAATAACCTTTTATTACACCCAAGATATGCAGAAAAGCATGTCTGAAATAACAATACATTAAAGCAGATAAAAAATCTTACAGCAGAACATGATCACACGGTATTATTCCTGTCAGCTAAGAACAGGAAACTGAGGCTACAATTTACACAGACTCACCAAAACTGGGAAAGAGATGATTGGAAAGGCCTTGACAAATCTGATGAGTCTTCATTTCTACTGCAACATTTGGATGGTAAGGTCAGAATTGGGCATAAACACCATGAAGCATGGATCCATCCTGCCTTTTTTCAACAGTTCAGGCTAAAATTGCCTGCACAGTCACCAGATCTCAATCCAATAGAGGATCTCAGGGATGTAGTGAGATGGATTTCCAGCACTTGTGTGCAGCCAACAGATCTGCAGTAACTGCATGATATTATCATGTCAATACAGACCAAATTCTCTGAGGAATGTTTATAGCACCTTGTTGAAGTTATGAAAGCAAAAAGGAGTCTAACCCAGTACTAGCATGGTGAACCTAATAAAGTGGCCAGTCAAGGTATAATATAAATATAACCCTGTGACCTCATTTGCTTCTGTATTGTTTTATATTATTCTTATAACATTTGAATGGTTTTCTTGTGGAAAAATTGTATTACCAAACCTTTGCTTTGTTGTTGCATCATGTCAGTCACGTCCCCGTCGACCTGCTCAGAAATCTAAGACTTCTAGAGACAAGGACATCATGAAAGACAGTGAAGATACATGGGATGGGTAAGCTGTGATGAAATATATTCACTCATCTACAGAGTGTTTTAGAATACACTGAGGCTGTTACAGCTTAAGTCAGCATTGTATTAACTGCCTAGCTGTATTAAATGTAGCTGTACTTGTTCAGTTCAATTTATGTAGTGCAAATTAAACAACAACAGTTGTCTCTTCACATAGCACATCATTATATACCAGCTAGTCCGACTTCAGTAACTGTACAAACATCACTGCTGATTAGTTTTCTGTCTTCATTTATGTTGGAAGTGATAGCAGAGCTGTACGTTTGAATTTCTCCAGAAATCTCTCAGTCAGAACATGTCATATCATGTTTAGGTCAAAGCTAGCGAGCTAACGTCCTGCTAACTTCTAACTCTGTTAAATGTAATAAATTCTGTTTTCATGGATGCCTGGATGTTAAACTTAATTGTTACACCTGGTAAAGCAGCAGCTGATCATTTTATTAAAGATGAAAGAATATAGACAGTTTTTAACTTTCAGTGATGCCGCAGTGTTCGTTTGACTTTGGGACCTGAAGCTAACAGAGTTTAGGGCCCAGATTACTCCGAGAGGCTCCTGACTACGGCAGCCGCCATACTCCAACAATCCATCAAGCGGTGCACCTTCATAGCTTACCAAAGTCGTACTAAAACATTTTTGATAGATTTCTGCGCGCCGTGAACTACATAAAATCAGTTCACGGTCAGTAAGCACAACCAGAATTCTGACATAAGGCACACTGTCGATTTTTGAGAAAATTAAAGGATTTTAAGTGAACCTTATAGTGTGTAAAATACGTTATACAGAAGAAAAGAATATATCGCGACATATATCGTTACCACACATGCTTCAAATTATACCATGATATGGATTTTAGGCCATATCGCCCAGCCCTAAATGGAAATATTAAGTCCTTAAAGCTGTACTCTGCAAGTAAAAACAAGTGTATAAATAACTAAATATTATTACATTAACATTCAGACTTTTACAATCCACACATGTGTTTTGATGTGAATTGTATGTTTTAATTACATTTTAGATGTTTGTAAAACTCTAAGTTTAACTTTGAATTTTACAGGTTAGGAAGGGTTTAGAAAGACGTGGTTTATGGACAATCCATCAATTCACATAGTCAAAACCAAGCCTTCATATCTAAACTCTCTGAAGACCTAAATAATAAACCAATGGAGAGCCAAAGAGTTTATCAAACAGCATGTGGAAAGAAAACTGTGTAGAACTCCAAGAATATGTTAGAAGAGCATCGGGCACTAATTATCATTTGGATAATACACTGTATCTCTACAGTGGAGAATTTTTGTTCATACTGTTTTGTTTGTTGCTATCATTTCAGAGCTATGTCTGGGTCCAGGACTGAGCCTGACTCTGAGCTCCAGAAGGATGATGAAGAAGAAGATGAGGAGGAGGAAGATGCACTGCTGTGTGATGAAGAAGAGATGGATCTTCTTGGGGAGATCTTTGATACCCTGAGCTCTCGTAGCTCCCATGACCGTGGCCTGCTGTACGGCACCCGCAGCCTGGATCTGTTTGGGCCAGACAGCCATGACTTTATCACACGGGTAAGAAAAAGGGTACAAGTGTCCCTAACACACACAAGTGAATGCAATTTCTGATCTGTCTGTGTTTTCCAGCGTGTTCCAACCAATCCAAGCCAAGAGAGCTTGTCTCTGTCCATCAGTGGCAGTGGCAGCTTGCACAGCTGGAATCTGGAAACAACAGAGGAGTTATCAGACCTGACAGCGGACACTGACTGGCCATGCATGGACACTAGTGTACCAGAGGAGGAAGGGTTGGAGAATATGAATATGCAGTCAGAAAACAAAACAGAGGAGCCAAAAAATGGACAGAGGCAGGACGGAGAAAAACAGGAAGAAGTGACAGGAGCAATAAATGGGAATCAAGCAGAGGAAACTGATGATCAAAACAAGTTTAAGGAAGTAAAGTTAGAGGAAAATATAGAGAAACAAGATCCGGGAGAGGGTGTAAGTTTATGGGAGGACCCGGTTAATGAAATATGTGCCAAGAGCGATGAAGGCTTAAAAGAAAACAAAGAGGATGAGCAAAATCAGACAGAGGAGGTAATTGCAGAACCTGAGATGGAAAGAGAAACACATGAAAGTCCAAAAGCAAGAGAAGAAGAAAAAGAGAGCCAACTGGAGAAAAATGAAGAGGTAAGAGGATCTTTAAGCAAACTTATAAACCCAAATCCTAAACATCCCAACTCCGTTGAAGAAGAGCAAAATCAAGGGAAGGAGGCCGTTCCAGATACTACAGTCTCTCCTGGGCCTCAGATTCCTGCTGTTGACCCTAACCCTACATCAGTTCAAGAAAAAAAGATTGAAGTAGCTGCAGGAAAACTGGAGCAAGAGGTAAAGCAGACCCCCTCTCCTCCTAAAGTGCTATCTGCTGCAGCACGCTTTCAGTCTCAAGGATCCACCCAAAGCTTCCAGGTGAAGTCCAGGGTTAAGGCCTTCACTGAACCTGGGAAACCTTGCACTGTGTTCAGAAACAGGGAGAATGCACAAATGCCATGTGACTCAAATACATCAGAAACAAACAACCGCACGGAGGAAGCTGAAGAGGAAGAACGACCTCCAGTCAAAGTGTCAGAACTGAAGAAGAGATTTGAAGCTTAAACAATGCTGGTTACATTCTAGTTTTTGCTACTTAAAATCCAATTAAATTGATACATTTGGTTTCTCTCTGCATTTCCCCTGCCTCTCCGTTACTCTTAATCCCAAGCCCATTTGGTTTTACTGAAAATATAAATTATGAAATAAAAGTCAACAATGTAGTGTTATTTAAAAGCTGACCTCTGTAAATTGTAGCAAATGTTACTCAAATGAGGGTGAAGGTTGCACTTGGGGATAAGTTTCAGATGAACATTTTGTGCATTAGTATTTATGAATATAACAAGCTGCACTGTATACAAACACAAAGTAATGAAAAAAATAACAATGTTCCCATTTTAAGTAGTTCTGGACTTTTTAAAGGCCGTCTCTCTACAATAACAAAAACAATACTGCCACACTCTTACAAACTGGCTGTTTTCTTAGTATGTAAACACATTTTATTGCTTGTATATTTTATACTTGGTGAAATGGTTAATTACTTAGAATTAAGACAGCATGGCTGAAATAAATAAGAGGAAAGAAAGAAAAGTAAGTAAGAAAAATGCATGAAAAACGTTTTTCCTGTTGCCTGCTGGGAGACCAATTTGTTACTGAAAGAAAAACATTTTTCTTAAAATGTATTTGTGTGGAAAAGGCATGCTATCCATCAGATTCCTTAATAAAAACTGACGCATTCTGGGTCTTTACATTTTGCGACCATTTCGCTTACGATCTGAATAACCTGAACTTGAATAAAATAAATACTTTGAAAACTGCTTCTCAGCTTCAATGCTCCAAGACGATGGGCAACAAGCAGGAATACTTTGTGTGCACATTGCAGTTTATTTACATAACACCTTGTGAAACATGCATTTTGATTTGTTTCAGATTAAGTTGAGCTTTTCCTAAGTTATATGAAAGTGCATCACAGTCAATCTTTTAAATCAATATTCCTTATAAATGCAAAAAACGTGTAAAAATATACATTTTATATATAAATACACAGAACAAGCCGCACAGAAAAAATACTAACCTGCGTACAAATACAAAGTGTTATTTAACTCATGTTCCTTGCTCATGTGGCGGAATAAAAGGGAGTGACTTGTTTACATTGCAATGCACAAACCTCTCTCTTCTCTTCGTGCAGTAAAACAGATGATAGAATAAATTTAGAGGTCTGATCAGTCTTTTGTTGTCACTGGCTATTAGAAGCTGCAGCACAAATAGTGTTTAGTTTACTTACAAACTGCTGCTGCAAAACATGATGATCTCTAAGCACAGGATCACAGGAAGCCATCAGTTATAAGTTCATAGCCTTACAAAGTGACAAAGTATGTGAGGACTCATATCAGACGTTCTTCTTTGGGCAATGGTAGGGGCAAGCCAGGTTTTTCACAACCCGCTGACCTTGACTGTTTCTTCTCCACTGCACTGGGCTTGTATGTTCCCTCCATGCTTCTTTTTTTCCTAATGACGCAAAGTAGCAACAGCGTAGTCAAGCTGAGCAGGGACAGCACGGTGGAGACAAACACTGACACCATGGGTGAGATCGACACCTCCGTGGCCATGCTGAGGAGAGAAATCACAAACTTTTAAAGTCATCAATACGTAATTTATAACATCAACATGAAAGAAGTTGTTACAACCTCTAAGGGTCAGTTGTTCCAACAAGTGTTTCACATTTGCACACTAGAGGGCAGTTACCTCAGTTACTGAATTCAGTCATCCTAGTGGGGATGCACAACAGTTTTTTTTTGTTTGTTTCTTTAACCAGAAACAAACAAAAGTGAAAATGTTAATTTAGACTGTATGATTAATGATCAGCTGAGAGGAAAACCGCATATTGGGTCGGTTGAAAAATAAGTTGAGAGTGTTTAAAATGAGGGCAGCACGGTGGCACGGTGGTTAGCACTGTTGCCGCACAGCAAGAAGGTCCTGAGTTCAATTCCAACATCAGGCTGGGGTCTTTCTGTGTGGAGTTTGCATGTTCTCCCCGTGTTTGCGTGGGTTCTCTCCGGGTACTCCGGCTTCCTCCCACCGTCCAAAGACATGCAGCTTGTGGGGATAGGTTAATTGGATAATCCAAATTGTCACTAGGTGCGAATGAATGTGAGTGTGAATGGTTGTCTGTAACTGTGTGTTGGCCCTGCGACAGACTGGCGACCTGTCCAGGGTGTACCCCGCCTCTCGCCCTATGACAGCTGGGATAGGCTCCAGCGCCCCCCGCGACCCTGAAAAGGATAAGCGGAAGCGAATGGATGGATGTTTAAAATGAGCTCACCTCCCGGTAGAGTAGAAAGGATCATTCAGGTCTGCAGGATCTGTTCTTACATTTGCACCATGTAACTGTGGAGCATTAAAAAATTATATATATATATATCATTCAGCCGTAACATTAAAGACACCTCCTTAATACTGTGTCTTTTGGGTCATGTGTCCTGTGCACTAGGACATTGGAGAGTACTTGATCTGTGCCAATGCTTTGGTGGATGCTATAAGTAAACATAAAATTTGCCAAGACCCAAGGCCTTCCCAGCTGTGCCCCGCACTGCAAAGACATTGTTATCTACTTTACACATCAGGACTTTTACTGTTGTGGCAGATCAGATACATTTAAAACATATATGTAAAATAGAAGAGACTGTCATGTTCAACACTTTGTATTTACCAGTTTGTGATCACAAGTCATTATTTGTCTGAAAAACAAATTGTAAGAAGGGTTTAAACTGTTTACAAAAAAATCCCAAGCTGTAGCACATCCATCCAACCTGCTGAATGCCTGAATCCAATTCAAGGTAGCTGGAGTGCTGGAGCCTATCCCAGCTACCATAGGGTGAGAGGCAGAGTACACCCTGGACAGGTCACTAATCTGTCGCAGGGCTAACACAAGAAGACAAAATCATCCACACTCACATTCACACTTACGGGCAATGTAAAATCATCAGTGAACCTAACTGCATGTCTTTAGATTGTGGGAGGAAAGAGAGAGATACTTAGTCTCAAAGGTACTTCAATTTAAAACACTGCAGCCAGAAAACCTGTGTGACATGAAATCTTCCTCTTTCATTCCATAACCGCTTGGAATACCAAAAGAAAGAGCTTATCACAAAGTGTTGGATGAGCTCATGTTTGCGATTATATTTTCATGGCAAGAATCGCATGATTTTGAAATACTAATAAACGAATCATGCTACAACCATTGGTGAGGAGAAAAAAAATACACTAAAGCATTGTTGTTTAACCAATTTAGTCTAATACAAAACTACTTGACAAACTTGAGGTATAATTATGATATACAGACACACACCAAAATGTGTGGTTTACAAGCCAAAAAACCCACAAACTTCATGTTACAGGAATGCCATTGTACTGACTTCCACTACATTCCTTGAGGGTGTATTATTACCACTATGCAAACAAGGACCTCAGCCACTGAAAGTTAGCAGAAAGGGAAGCAATTTAGATTTGCTTTTTCTTCCCAGAATACTGTGCAACCAGCTTATTAACTTAGAGTGCTATTCTACTAACAATACTGTGTTAGTAGTGGCCAATATTAACAACAAGAACTGAATTTTTTATTGCGCTTTCATTGTTTCCAGGTTCTCAAATGTGAGGAATGTTTGCCTTCTTTGGTTTTGTTACGTGATAATAAACCTATTATTCGGAATATAAAAATAGGTCAAATTGAGCCTAACCTAGTTTTTACTCCCACTTTTAAGGCATCAATGATCAAATCCAGTGTATGGACTTTGCTGTAATTAGATCTATGGCCCTCATAGAAAATCCTTAATCATACCAGACTGGGACACTAGGCTACAAAAAACTATTCTAAAAAAAATCTGTGGAAGATTAAGCGTTACACACTGAAAAGGTAGTTAAGAAAATGTCCCGAACTCACCATAAATGTCCATATATAGATAGATAGATAGATAGATAAGAGATGCCGAACAACTCCTAATCTTAAACCTCAGTCTGCTCCCCATAAACCACTTAGACCAACAGACACTGACACACCCACCAAAGTTTAACATTGCCACGGGCTGACGTATGTCTCTGCCCAGGGCGGGATGTCACAGATCCCGAAACACCTGTTTAACCGGTGTCCTTCCGGCTCAGGTGAGCCCGCTGTTGCTCTGAACTGTGACAGGTGAAACCGCTTACAGCCAAAGGAATGAAGGAGCGCGTGCAGCCTCACGAGGAAGCTCAGACCGTTGGGGTTACAGCTGCGTTCGTAGGCCAAGGATGAAATTTGGTATTTACCTGCCGGTTAATGGGTATCCAGGTGAGACGATCAACGTTGTAGTGGCACCCTGTTCAAAGTAACACGCTCCCGGAAATGCTCATAGTCTGAGAGACAGATGTCGACGCGTTCGAAGCATACTGAAAGTATTCTGCCCCACTCACCTGTCGTATTCAAACGAGCCTGGTCACATGTCCTCTCTGCACCAATCAGAAACACACTCCCCTTTTTTTTTGCTTTTTTCCCCCAGGACCTCAACAGGACCTGGAAAAACTAGTCCATGCATTCATCTTTAGTAGGCTTGACTACTCTAACAGCATCTTTACAGGTCTACCTAAAAAATCAGTCAGACATCTACAGCTCATTCAGAACTCTGCTGCTCGAGTCCTCACTAAGACCAAAAAAGTGGACCACATCAGTCCAGTTCTGAGGTCTTTACACTGGCTGCCTGTCCGTCAGAGGATAGACTTTAAAGTTCTGATGCTGGTCTATAAAGCTCTGAATGGTTTAGGACCAAAATACATCAGTGACCTCCTGACCCAGTATGAACCTTCCAGATCCCTCAGGTCATCTGGATCCGGTTTTTTATCAGTTCCCAGAGTCAGAACCAGACACGGAGAGGCTGCATTCAGCTTTTATGCTCCATATATCTGGAACAAACTCCCAGAAAGCCTCAGATCAGCTGAAACACTCAGTTTATTTAAATCCAGGTTGAAGACCCACCTGTTCTCAGCTGCATTTGAATAAAGCACCAAATCCACACTTTTAAGCTTAAATTTCAAAACTTATATTTTAACTACTGATTTTATCTACTGTTCTGATTTTATCTATTGTTTTTTTAATCAATTTTAAATCATGCTTTTTATTGTTTTTGTCTTTTAATGTCTCTGTAAAGCACTTTGAATCACCTTGTTGTTGAATTGTGCTATATAAATAAACTTGCCCTGCCTTGCCCCTATATTTTCCTATCTCCTATATATTCCTATCCTATATTTTTTGCTTTGTTTTGTTTTAGCACAAGTCACTAAGCTTACAACCAAAAGTAGGTAATATTTGGTTTATTTGCTTTGACAAATACAAATAATCACTCAGTTGATGTATAGAGGGTTAGGTTTAATAATTAAATAGAAAAGTCCTTGTGTGAGTTTACAAAGCTGCTGTTTGTCTGTGCACAATCTACCCTGTGGCCTACTTTCGTTATTACTGAACAAACGAAACTCCGATTACCAGAAGTCCTGGTGTGCAAAACAAAGACACGTTATGCCAGATAAATAGCCTGAATTAAATCTTATGAAAAAGTAAAACGAAAATCCAGTTTCACGCCTTCTTACGACAGTTCACCCTACTGTTAGCTGTGTTTAAAGAGCGGCGGGGGAAAGTTATGAGAAAGGAGAATCTTATAGCAAAACTTTGCTTTCTTCAGTTTGGTCATATTTTAATATTAATCAATGTGTTAATCCTCAACAACATAGAAAAGATTAAGGCACTGACTTAGTAAAGAAATAATAATTTATTTTTTATTTTTTATTTTATTTTTTTACAATTCCTACATAAAAGCTGTGCAACTTCCTTTAAAACAACAACATTTGATTTGCCTTTTCACACATAACATCTGTTGAATAAAAGCTGAACTTGTCATCAAGTCCTCCAAAAATTGACCCCCAAACCGTAATGCTCTACTGCAGGCACTGACTAACCCTTTATTCGATGTTATGTAGGGACAGTGGGACGTGGTCTCCTTTAAAAATCAATAGCTTTGGTTTTAGACACATTTACTGTGACGAAAGCCATGTCAATTAACAAACCTCGCATGGATAAAAATACTATGTTGTCCCACCTCCTACAGAAGACTCACAATTATACAGTTATTAGGGTCAAATATTGATATCTGATTGATCCGGCTGCTGTTAGACCATAAATCAAACAAAGGTGGTGACCACACACAGCCCTTAGTTTCATTAACCAAGACTCTTTTGTTTCTGTTTTTAAAAAAATGCAGTGAGCCAACACACTTTGCTAAAAACCACATTAAAATTAGGTAGGAGTCTGTGTGCAAGACATACCAGATTTAATGGAGCAGCAGGAGTATACTTCACTCCCCTCTTTGCCCTTCAGGCAAACTGTAAGGGGTCCAACATGTTTGTATGTAAAATGTGCTCTATTTCATCGTGTTCAATTGCATATTACAATATTAGTGTAAACAGAATACTTCAGACTGGAGGACACATATAACTGGATAAGGGAAAAAGAATAGATGGATGAATAGAAATGCAAAAAATAAAAAATATGGAAAAATGTGGTTATGGTCAGAATTTACACATGAATTTAAGAGTATGAAAACCAAAAAAGCCCTGCTAAATTCAGGCTGCTTTTGGTTATATATTGGTATTAAGTTAATTTTTCCTTTTTTGTTTGTTTTTAGCATACTTTGAACCCCACAGCATCAATTGACCATTATAAAAATGCCACCGCCTTTAAATGATAAGCACTGTGGAGGATCATTAACAATGCTCTGCCCTTCTTTTAATGGTTAATGTGGCACAGAGAATTACATTTGTTCTGAGGGTAAAGGCAGGACATCTTTTGCTTTCTTTTCTTTCCCTGTCACTGAAATCCTAAAATAGAGGATATCATATCCACTATATTAAATATGTCAGATTGTTACTGTAAAAAAAAAAAAAAAAATCCATGAAGCCCAGCCAAATACATCATGTAAAGTTACTCAACATGTTTTGATCAGACCATTTGTGTGATTATTTTTACATACTGGTGAATATTTGGGTTCAAAAGAGGCAGAACAATAATATGAGCAATAATATGAGATTTTAGAAAAAAGAAAAGAAAATAATATTTATTGGATCCTGTGAACTAATTACTAAACTGCATGGTAAGACATAATTTAAACATGTAAACCTTTATTGATTTTCCAGTGTTTACTTTTTTCTTTAGAGAAGAGATAATCAGGACTAAATAGTTTCCCAACCTGCTGCTGGGAAATTGTGTGTACATGTCATTGGAAAGAGGATGAATAGTCATTTTGTGGGAGTGCAGAAGGAGGGAGGTTAGTGAATAAAAGAAGGATGCCGCACAGCCACGGTTTACTTTAGCAGCAGAAAAGGATCAGGATAATGAGGAGAACTCTACTGCTGCTGGCCTCTCTGGCCTTTGTTTCTCTCACTTCTGTGGCTGATGGAGCTCCATTGTAAGTAGACCTGATGTACTTTTACACATTCCCAGCAAGGTTGAATTAAGGGGCAACCGTGGCTCAGGGGATTGGGAAGCTCATCTGTAACCGGAAGGTTGCCGGTTCGATCCCCCTGTTTTCTCTGTCCTGGTCGTTGTGTTCCTGTTGGCCAGAGGGGCCGATGGAGCGATATGGCAGTCTCGACTTTGTCAGTCTGCCCCAGGGCAGCTGTGGCTACAACTGTAGCTTGCTTCCACCAGTGTGTGAATAAATAGTGGAATTGTAAAGCATTTTGGGTGCAATCCAATATTATGATTAATCATTTCATGCATGAAAAAGCATTTAAAAATATGAGCTATAGGAAAACAGCTGGTAAATACTTTTTTGTTATAGTCTTCAGTCATAAAACCTTTATATAATAAATACGTGAATAAAAATGGAAAACTTATTGGTTTTAAATAATTAAAAATAATTATTTCAGCAATTATTAACATGTTTTTCATGGTGTCTAAAATGAACATATAACATAATAAATAAATAATTTATTCTTTAGTCAGTAACAGCATGTGTTTATCTATACAGATACTAGTATCATTAACATATTTCTATGTTACCACCACTCTGCAGGCAAGTGATGTCTGCCCCAAACTTGTTGCGGGTGGGAACTGCAGAAAACATCTTTGTGGAGTGTCAAGACTGCACTGGAGGAGACGTTAGGGTTGAAATCAATGTGATGAACCATCCAACCAAAACTAAAAGACTGGCAACAACATCTGTGACCCTCAACAATGCAAATAACTTTCAGCAGCTTGGAAAAGTAACGGTAAGTTGAATTATTTGTTTACTGTATGATAATATTATTGTTATTTCTATTTCATTAAATATTCAATTATCATTGAATATGCCATCCAAGTCTTTATAGACTTTTCCTACTGGTTTCAGATCCCTGCAGGAGACTTCAGTAAAGATCCCAACGCAAAGCAGTATGTGTACCTACAGGCTCAGTTCCCCGACCGCCTCCTGGAGAAAGTCGTCATGGTTTCCTTCCAGTCTGGTTACATCTTCATTCAGACAGACAAGACCCTTTATACACCAAACAGCAAAGGTGAGTCTACCGCTACCTCATGACTGAGAAACAGCACACACAAGGGTAGTTCTGTGGTGACCCACTAGAGGGCTCCACTCACACCCAAGCTTAGAGGAGGGGTTTTTGTTGTGTTTGGGTGCGATGTGCTCAGTTGATGTATGGAGGTGAAAAAAGCTGGAATGGAAAACTAGAGCTCCCGTGTTATGTGTTCCATGCTTCCATAGTTCTATCTTTATTTTATTTAATACAGATTCAATATTTTATTTCAGGGCCATTCAATAACGTTAATGAAACATGGTGCTGCTACAATAATTTAGTTTTGAGTTTGAGACAAAAAACAGTTTGTTACAGTAATTATGTGACTATGGCATCACCTTACACAAATTAGAAAGCTGTTTTGTGTAGTCCATGCAGTCCCTTTGAAAAAAGTTAGAACATTTGATAATTATTTTCAGTGAAGATTTGAAAGGAAAAAAGAATCACATATTTCCCTCAGTTTGACTAAGACATATTTTAAATGAATGACCTTAAATGAAATTACTAAACTGAATTTCTTGATTAACTATTCCTCCCAACATGTATACATCACTGCCCGAGCAGCAAAAATAACATCTTCTCTTCCCTTCAGTTCATTTCAGGATGTTTGCACTGACACCCCAGATGGAGCCTGTAGAGAGGGATGAAGCAGCCCAAACTGATGCTTCCATTGCCATTGAGTTTGTGGTATTGTGTTTTATTCTTCATGGGCTCAGAAGTGAAATTGACATTATGCAAGGGAAACAAATATTTTATTTGCAAAGAAACAAAACAACCAAAATACATCAACTTTGTCTTGAATTTTTTTATATTGTCATTTACATATTAGTTTGGAAACTAATACACTGTCCAAAATTACCACTAGCAAGGTGCACTGTTAATAGTGGTTGATTTTTTTTCCAGACACCTGAAGGCATTGTTTTACCACTTGATATCGTCGCTCTAAAATCAGGCATTCATTCTGGAGATTTCCAGCTTGGTGAAATTGTTAGGTGAGTATTATTATTATTACTGTGATTATTATTATCATTATTGTGGCATGTGGGGAGTGGCTAGTTATCTCCCATCATGCCTTTGGAATGTGAGTTGCTGTTTAAGATGCTTATTGTTTTTTGTTTAAGTTTATGTGACTCTTATCTGTTCGCTTAACTGTTCTTGTTGATGCTGCAGTATAAATTCACTGACAGTTATTGTTGATGGAAAGAATTTAGTACCACGACTGAGTTCAGGCATGCAGTTATTGACCCTCTGAAGCACAGTGTAGTATAGCTGAAGTGTCCAATAAAGATCTCCTCCTATCTAATTTTTGTAGGACAGCAAGTTTAACTTTTGCATGAGTGCTTTGCTGTTAAGAATACTCAGCTGGCCACATTATTATTATTATTATTTGTGTATATTATGAAGGGTAGTATGTGCTAGTGATGGGATTTCCGGCTCTTTTTAGAGATCCGGCTCTTTCGGCTCGGCTCACTAAAAAGAGCCGGCTCTTCAGGTTGTTTTGTTGCTTTAATTATTTAATCATTAACAATAATATAGAATTATGCAGAAAAGGAATTACTAATGTAAAAAAAGTGGTTTTATTTATATATGTTTATATATGGCCCCTAGAGACAAAGCACGTACAAACTCTAAAGCATATACAAACTCCAAAAAGCACGTACAAACTCCAAAACACATTTCTAGCATGAACTGAACTTCCAAAACAGAGCTACCCAGATCACTTAAATTACACAATTGAAAGCATGTGTGTATTGTTTGTGTATTTATAGACAAGCACTCATATTTATTCAAATAATTAAAAAAAAATATCATTTACCTGTTACTACCACACACCAAATCCGGTTGTTGATACTTCCTGGCTTGTGTAGCCACTAGGAAACAAAAGCTCAACACTGCGCCCTAGCATCCTGGAGCACTTCTGTTGGCTTTTGTACGTGATTCTGAGTTTGTACGTGCTTCTGAGTTTTTACGTGTTTTGGAGTTTGTACGTGCTTCTGAGTTTTTACGTGTTTTGGAGTTTGTACGTGCTTCTGAGTTTTTACGTGTTTTGGAGTTTGTACATGCTTCGGGGTTTGTAAGTGCGTATGAGTTTTTACGCGTTTTGGAGTTTTTACGTGTTTTGGAGTTTGTACGTGCTTTGTCTCTAAGGGCCACCATAAATATACTTTATTTATTCACTCCACATAAAATGTAATAAATAAATCATATAATACAAAGAACAACTATTTACATTTTAAACTTTTAACTATTTAAATTTTCAGCTTTTTCCTTTTAAACAAATTTAACGTGAAACAACACAAAACACTGCAAACCACAACACAATTAAATATAAATTAAAATATTAAAACAAAAAGAAGATGCACATTCTCTGTCATATGGGCCTGCATGATTTCTGAATCCTTTATCATCTGCAACTGAAAATAGTGGATGATTACTATACCTTTCTAATGTGACGTTGTTGTCCCTGGCTCTCTTTCTCTCTGGCTCTGATCCTGTGCTACTGCCAGTGTAACTAACGCCCCTCCCCCCTCTGCCCAGCGCAAAGTACAGGCCGCGTGTGCGAGTTTAGCAGAAAAAAGGGCGAGAGAGAGGGTGAGAGAAAGAAAAAAAAACCCTCACGGCTCCCAATAAGGAGCCGGCTCGCGTCGTTCACTTCAAAGAGCCGGCTGTAAGAGCCATTTCGTTCGCGAACGACCCATCACTAGTATGTGCTACATTGATTATTTTTTACTATATAATCAATCTTGCATAACTTATACACTTCCATAATTTGGCAATTGTAGTCTAATTAGATCCTGTGTGTAGAATATAGTCTGCAGTCTGCTTAATGTGCTGCCTTCAGTTTTACAAATGCTTGGACTATTTGATTGATTAATATATATCTCTCTCGCAATCTATGTGTGCGTGCGTGTGTGTTTAGTACTGGACTGTGGAAAGTGGTGGCAAAATTCCAGAGCAACCCACAGCAAATCTATTCTGCAGAATTTGAGGTCAAAGAGTATGGTGAGCATCCCATTATCAGTACAGTACCTGCACAACATTTCTTTACTGTTTTTAAATGTGCAATACAAAAAGAAATTTGAACTTGACAAAGAAAATATTTTAATCTTGCAGTTCTTCCCAGTTTTGAGGTGAAACTGATACCATTAACACAGTTCTTCCACGTGAACAGCAGAGATTTCACCGTCAGAATCAAAGCTACGTATGTAATTGTTTTGTGGATTTAAGTAGTATATATGTGATTGTTTGTTGTTACATTTTGATCTGGGTTTGAACTGGTTGTTCACAAGCACATCTTTATTTCATGGTTTAAGGTATCTGTTTGGTCAGGAGGTGGATGGAACAGCCTATGTGGTATTTGGGGTCATCAAAAAGGACCAAAGTAAGCAGAGTTTTCCAGACTCTCTTCAAAGAGTGCTGGTGAGCCCATATTTATACTTAAGATTTAGCATGTCCATATAAAGCAAAGCTGACATAAGAGTTTAAATACCTCCTACTATTCAGAAACTGTATTGTTGTGCTATAAGTGTAGAACATATCTTTACATGAACATCTTTATGTTGCTGAATTAGATTGAAAATGGTGAAGGAGAGGTGACACTGAGGAGGGAAGACATAACAAAAGTTGAGAGGGACATCAACAGCCTTGTAGGGGGCGCCATATTTGTATCTGTCAGTGTGCTGACAGAAAGTGGTAAGAACCCCCCCCCACACACACACACACACACATTTAAAATAAGAACATCTGTGTCAGAAATGAGAAATTACTGTTTTTTGTTTTATTTTTTATGAATCCTGGCAATTTTTGGTGAGTATGTATAATTATTTTCTTGTACCCTGTCACAGGTAGTGAAATGGTGGAGGCCGAGCTTAGAGGTATCCAGATTGTTACATCACCCTATACGATCCACTTTAAAAGAACTCCAAAATATTTCAAGCCAGGAATGTCCTTCGATGTTGTGGTAAAGCACTAATTTACATTTACATAGTCTGACATAATGTTACACGGTAAAGTCATAAATTTGATATGTCAGTTGTGGCATTTGAAGAAATTATAATTGCTTTAGAAAGTGTCATGATCAGTGTTGGTTAAGTTACTTGAAAAAAGTAATCAGTAACTAATTACTGATTACTTATTCTTAAAAGTAATTAATTACTTAGTTACTCTTTAAAAGCACGATTTACAACCTGAACAGGTGATAAAGCAATAGATCTTTCAACCCAATTCTACTTTTTCTGCATAATCCATCATACAAAATGTTTTTAAAACTTGTTTTATTAGTTTTAATCTTTTAACTTTATGCATCAAGCAAAAATTTAAGTATATGTAACATTCTCTGACTGGAAGAAATTTGTTTAACATTTAAACCTATTTTCTGCACATTCCAGCACATAAAATAAAATATTTTTTTCACTCAAATAAGTGCAAGTAAAACACAGCAGAAAATAAATAAAGTCAAAGACTAGCGGTCCTGTTGCTCTATTTTCACCTGTAAAGCAGGAGTTGGGTAGGCGGAGGTTTGCCCTGGTGCAGGTGTGCCGCAGCGGTCAGTTGAAGAATCCGTTTCTCTGTGAATTTCCCATTACGTGGTAGCGCACTCGGTGCTTGCTTGGAAGTTTAGGGGTTTTCTTCGCTGTAAAGAGAAGTTTTCTTCCCACGCACAACGGACACTAATGTTTTTGTCACTTTTTATGGAATCAAACTCAAAATAAGGTCAGTACTTCCATGCTTTAAACGCTGCATGCTCATACTCTCTCCCGCACTCGTTATATTATCCATTGTTGATCTGCACACAGCTGTTTTCACGAACGTCGCACTCGCTTACGTCACTGTCATGAGACATTCTAGCAAAAAAAATCCCGGTTTTAGTAACGCAGTAACGCAGCGTTCCTACGGGAAAGTAACGGTAATCTAATTACCGTTTTTGCAATAGTAATCCCTTACTTTATTTGTTACTTGAAAAAAGTAATCGGATTACAGTAATGCGTTACAAGTAACGCGTTGCTGTAACAACGCTGTTTGTTACAAGTAGCGCGTTACTGCCCATCACTGGTCATGATTCAGTTTCTCTTGTCTGATGTTAGGTTGAAGTTTTAAATCCTGATGAAACACCAGCAGAAAACGTTCCAGTAGTGATTAATCCTGGGGCAGTCAGGGGATTCACTGCAGCTAACGGCATGGCTCGGCTCACCATCAATACAGAAGGAAATGCAGCTGAGCTGAGAATAACTGTAAGTTCTGAAAAAGCTTTAAAAAGAACCCCCAGCAACAAAAACAACACTATTTCCACTACTATTGCAACTACTTAGAATAAAAACAAGAATGACAGTATTAAAAATAACTTTTAATAATAATAATAATAGGGCAGCACAGTGGCTGCCAGAATGCTATTTTGGATTGTTCTGGCCCACTTTAACGCTTGCTCACACAAATGCTGCCCTCAAGCAATAAAAATTATCACTTACTTATCACTTAATTTAACTTGTTGCTCATTGGTTATGTATGCTTGCCTTTAATTACAGGTCCTGACTGATCCTTGTATACTTGCAAATGAAAGCAGATGAATGTTTGTCTTATGCTTAGTATGGCTTATGTGTGTGTGTCTTTAATTACAGGCAATGACCGATGACAGAATTCTCACACCTGATAAACAAGCAAGAGCAGAGATGACAGCAAGACCGTACCAGAGCAAGACCAGAACTTTTATCCACATAGGTGAGAAAAATCTTGAAGAAGCATTGCATCAAGTAAAAGTATAAAGATTGTTACTGTAGGTAAAAGTGGAAGTATACTGTGTGAAACAGGCACTAAAAGATGTGTTCAAACTAAAGCATTTATTGAAACATATTTGCAGGTGTGGATGCAGCTGAGCTCAAAATATCAGACAATCTAAAAATCAACCTCAATCTCAACCAGCAGCCAAATCAAAATCATGACATCACATATCTGGTGAGAGACGTATTTATTTGTTTTTGTATATATAGCTATTTTTTCGGTGATGCAACAACTGGTCATAGTACATACATGTGCGCTTAAGGTGTTAGGTATTAATGTGTAAATGTGTTTCCCCAGATCCAGAGCAGAGGTCAGCTAGTGAAATATGGCCGTTATAAGACAAGAGGCCAAGTACTGATTTCCCTGATACAACCAATCACCAAAGAAATGCTGCCATCGTTCCGCATCATAGCCTACTATCATACAAGTTCAAATGAAGTGGTATCAGACTCTGTTTGGGTGGATGTAAAAGACACCTGCATGGGCACTGTAAGAGACTCAAGAGCTGTGAAAGAGTGAATCTTTACAGCCAAAATGCACAAATGTTACTAATTTCTACAGTAGTACTCATTTTTAACATATACAAATTTCCATGTCACCCTTACTTAGCTGAAACTGGAATCCTCACGACCTGCTCCAGCCTATGAGCCTCGCAAGATGTTTAGTCTGAAAGTCACAGGAAATCCAGAGGCCACAGTGGGACTGGTTGCAGTTGACAAAGGTGTCTACGTCCTAAACAACAAGCACCGCCTGACACAGAAAAAGGTGATTTATCAATTATTTTTTCCTTTTTATATTTTGTAAATTGTTTAGCTTGTTACGAAATCAGTTTTACCCCTGTTCTTTTATTCGTCGAAACTTCCAGAGACGGCACCGGAACTCAGTAGTCATTTTCACAAAACTTTTATTCATCTTTATTCATCTTCATTTAAGCATGCACTTCTAGAAGGGAAGACGAGGCCGGTGTGTCCCTCTGCAAAATCTTCACCCCTTTGTTAGTTACAGCCAGCTTTATAGAGGCGTCCCCATCATAAAACCCCCCTACGGTGTGCTGCAAACTCTGTGTCTATGTGAGTGCTCGTGTGTGACTGTGTAGCATACCTGTGTGTATGTGTGTGTGCACGTAAGTGAGTGTGCGTGACAATTAAAACACTGTGGGTGTAGGTGACTCCCTAGAGGTCATAAAAAACCCATTTCCCTTCCAGACCACAGTTATCCAGGTCAAATGTTGAGACCCCCACCCAAACATTCTCTGGGGAATTTCCTCTCAGGATTAACTCCACTCTGTTTTACTTTCACAGTTCAACTGGGGAGGGTCTCCTATACTCTGCTCCTAAATTCAGGACACCATCAGGCCTTTATTACATTGAGGGCTGTGTCAATGTCTCTACAATAATTCTAGATTCTATGTTAACACATTTCTAAACTCTAAATCAGCTAAACATTTCTACAAATCCCCCTTTTTATCTGCCCTATGGCAGATAAAACTACACTAAATCTTTCACCATAATGTTTTCATACTGTGACTCCCCATTTCCCGAAAGTGGCATCATGATGAGTCTTACGAACAAGGCTCTAATACAAGGCACACAACAACACCCACATGTCACTGATACTGCAATAAAAACAGACAAAGAAACCATAATTGACCTAATGAAACCTTTTCATTGCCCAAAGACAGAGGTCATCCACGCTTCCAACGGGTTATCCAATCCTGAATGCTCATACATTGTGGTGGACAACGTCCTCAGACCTTCCAGCGCTCGGGTCACAGAGCCATCGGAAGCTATATTATTTGGAATACAAGTACAATACACATCCCCAAATATCGCGCAAACGCCCCCTTTTTCTCCCAACAACATATCTAACGCCATCCGATTTTGTACTGCCATTAAAGATGTTGGACCCAACTGTTCAGCAAGCCCTTACATTTAATGACAGCGCAAAGATCAAATGTATACGAGATTGTGGACCCTTTAACGTAGTCCAACTCTATACCGCCATAATAATCAAAACACTCATCTGATTGACCTGTTTCACTACGTTTGGTTCACTTCACCTTGGCCTGTGATGGTGGTATCCCTGGAGTGGACTCAGATCTGTCTCTGGGCAATTCACTTTTAAAAAAAATCACAGTTACAATTACAACAGTCACACCTGACACTACTGTTTCTCTCCAATTCCCCCTCGACTAGCCTAAAGAAGTTGACATGAATTAAATGTAGATGAAAGGTTCGTCTGTTTACATCTCTCCCTCACAGAAGGCTTCTCTGCAGAGCATCAAATCTGCATGGCAAAGTGACACACTTTAGGTGATCTTCATCCTTGGGAAAAGTGGTGTCAACTATTTCCCAGTCTCCTAGTATTTGTGCTTCACACAGAAACACAATTCCTTCGCTGGACTTCCTCTGTGCTGTCACTTTTGGAGCTTGGCACGCTCTCTCCATCCCTCGAGTTGTCACGTCCAACGCTGCTGAAGATTTAAGGCAGAGCACGTCGTACACCTTAGTTGTCTTCCTCAATGTCAACGATGAATCTCTCATTTTATTTAAAATCTTGCTGTGGGAAGTCTCCTCTTGATCTCCTGGAAGCTCAGTAGCACAGCTCTCTGTGTGATGTCTGCTGTGCTGAAGATGATCTCTGATCCTCCTGAAGCCTCTCTCCTGGCCTCAGCTCCCATCTTGCGGACGATCCTCTCAGCCACTCCTTCTTGTCATGGCACCTCACGACATCTACAGATTAAAAATAACACTCCTCTCCCCACATGGCTTTCACCATGTGTCAACTCCCCAATGAGACATGTACAAGAATGTTGCACATTCTCTTTAAAACAATCTCCAGGGTTTCCCACTTGGAGCAGCCATACTCCAACCTGTAACCCTGTGTAAAAACATTAATCAGCAGTTACATGTTCAGCTTATTTAACTCCCAGCTCCACCTGGAGCCTGTATCCTGGAAGACAAATCTGTTAAATCAAACTTCACATTTGCAACCAACTGTAGATCATAAGAGTGATAAAGTATTCAGCATAAAAGACAAGTATCATGTGCAGGTGATCATTAAATCACTATTATTACCATAATTTGTCCCAAATCATGAATCATCCCAATTTATTCCACAATTTAATCTGTGACTTCCCTTAAACAATGTCACTCCACCCATTTTATCACTATGAGCTCAGTAGTGGCCAGCTAATGAGCTCATATTCAACTATTCCATACACACTGCATCTTATTTGTTTCCTCATGTCACTTGTCTGTTTTCTGCTGAATGCTCCACATCCACTCTTAAAGAAAAACAAACATTAGGAGCACACATAGACAATCCTGGTGGTCAGGCGCAGGTCGATATGTTCCAGAGGTGCCGTAAAAGGCCATAAAATTAAGCCTGCTGTAAAAGGAATGACACTGGTTTCAACACAGGAAATTTCTCACGTTATTCACATCGTCAAAGTAACCTTCAACATTTTCCCAACAACACAGTGTAACAGCATCACCAACTCATAACCTGTAGTAGAGAAACAAACATCAACCAATTGTCCTGTTATAAATCACATCATCAAATCACATGAAGAACTGTAATGCTGTAGAAAAGAGAATGTAAATGTTAGCGCCGCGCAGATGTGTACACACTTTCTCACAGTAATCTCTGTGAGCAACACAAGCCCATGGATAACACACCCCTGGTATATTCACAAACACAGAAAGTGGCATTTAAAAGTTAAATCGGTACAGCCAAAGCTCACGCAACCTCAGATGTTGCTGTCATCTTTCTGCTCCTGTAAAAAGAAACACATAAATTCATCCACCCTTTTGTCCTGTCTAGGTGGAGGTTAACTTTGAGTCGTGGTCAAGTCTTGTCAGCTTTTACCAGTCTGTCAGTTTGTTTTATTTCCATTCATTCCCTCATTCATTCATCCATTCTTTCTTTCTTTGCTGATAGTGGAAACTATCGCCGCATTTGATTTCCACCCTCAGCAAAATGACGTCATTTCAAAAAGAAAAAGAAGAATTTTAGGTCGGATTACCTCGCTGAATCCTTTTTAGGCAGGGACTCTCATTTTCTAATTGTCCCAAATAAGTGGCTTTCTCCAGGGCCATTTTAATGTGGAGAAACTCACTTGTAACAATTTTCTCGACGACATGTAGCACTTTTAATTCCCGACGTGCAGATCTGCTTAAAGAAAAGAAATTCACAAACAGAAATCAGTGCACTGTTCAAAAAATAAAAATAAAATGAAAAATAACAGACAAAACTGAAAAACAAAAGTAAATAAAAATACAGAAGCCCGGTCTTGGGACTTGTCACAGAATATTCTCTCTTATAGGTGAAAAAACACCAAATCTAAAACTTGGTGCCATGGTAAAACTTTCCCCATAGTTCAGAAACAAAAACAAAACAAAAACAAAAAATCTGCTAGTTTCACTCTTTTAACCTCTGGCTGCAGGATTCTGTTCACCCCTGCTATAATCTTCCCCAAAATAATACTGATTCAGTCGTCTATGTATCACTTCTCAACCCACTCAATAAACCAGACAGAATGATGGTAACAGTATTACCTTCTTAAAATTGTGTTTGATCCTAATGAGCTTCATTACATGTGTGTGTGTGTGTGTGTGTGTGTTAGTCGGGTTAATACATTTTCTATTTCTGTGTATCCTTTTATGTACCTTCCCCCTTTTTTCTGAAACAAAACTCCGTTCACTCCAAATTTTGTTTCAGAAACATCTAAATGAAAAACTCTGTCATAGTCAGGCACAGCAAAACCCCAAATGCTTGCAGGTTACCATCGGCAACCACGCTGTGTGTTGTTAACCCCTTCTAAAAAATACCCTCTTTGGATGTGTGCGACTTTGTGTATGATTTTGTGTTCTCTCTAGTGCATATCATGTGCATGTGTGGTGTCACCTTTCCATTTTTCTAACAGTACTCTTGCATACCTCAGTGCTTGTCTTCCTCCCCCTTTTGTGGTGGTCTGGACACTGTGTCAATCCTCCACTTCCAGGCAGTCGTTTGTCTCCCCGGATTCCTTAACCCAATTTGATTCCCCAAACTACAACAGCAGCCTCAGTCCTCTTCTGCTCCTTTCTCTTCGTTCTTCTCTCCCACTTTTCTGTCCAATGGCAGTCAGTTCTTTTCAGCTTTGTCCCACTGTCTCTTTCATTGCCATCTTGCTCCAAACATGGCAAATGTCAAACTCAGACAGTCTTCTCAAAAGTCCTTCACACACAGTGAGGTTGCAGCTTGCTGGAAACGCATCTCCATCCATCCAATCTAGATGGCGGATCTTCTCTTTTTGATGCCGTTTGCCCACAGTGCTGCTGGACCTCTCTGCTCAGAACTCTGGTATTGTCTCTTTGGACTGCTGTCCACTGTTGATGTTCAAGCTCGTGCTTCTGGAACTGCACTCGGTGTCTTCAGGGAGAGATTAGCTTCCTTGGAGCTTGCTTGTTCAGGATGAGGACGGGAAGCTGCAAAACAATTCAGCCAAAAATTCTGGCTGGGTGTTTCTATTTTATTTTATTTTTCTAATGATTTTAACCTATAATTTTCTTCCGACTGCTGCCCGTGGAGAATTGATCCAGGTCCGTTCTCCACCTGTAATCGACAGACTGAGAGACTTTCATTATTCAGTGTGACTCCAGATGTTTTAATCACTCCTAAAGCAACACATGTCTACTTATTTTGTTTTGAACTCTACTGACTTTAAACCCCAAAAATGAAATTTTTATTTGATCTTAACCACAAACACAAAAAAATCTTCTTGATGTTGTTATTAATTCTTTTCATCCACAACACTCCAACTTATGTTTTTATTTTGTGTCTAGCAGGGGAAGAAGGTGACCTGTAGTGTCACTGCTTCCCCCAGTTGGAGACAATTTCCCACTCACACTTCCACACTTTTTATTTTCTTTGTTTTCATCATTTTCTTTCTTTCTTTCTTTCTTTTTTTTTAAACACCCACACATTAACCTGTTAACTCACTCCTCCAACCTCATTTTCCTTTCACCCCAACAGCTCTCATACAGTCAGCAATCAAATTCTCCATTCATCCTTGAATACTTGGTCACCTTTAAATGTCACTATTAATTTTATCAATTTATTTATCATTACTTTAACGCTAATCCACTTTTTAATTTGCTTTATTTACTTTAGTTCATTTTCTCCTATTTGATCACTACAATTTCTTGACTATTACTATTTCACAGAAAATCAACTAATCTACTTTGTCTCCCTATTTGTCATCAAGGAATTCACACACACACTCACAGGCTGGTCACTCACCCCCACCTTGTCTTTCTCTCTCTCACACACACACATTTTACTCCTCGTTCGTTCCACCTGTGAACCCGCCCCTCGAGGCTGGCTCACACACACTTCATTCAAACTTTCTGCGAGACACTTCTGCTGATTCAGGACAACGCCCTAATCAGAACAAAGAGCGGGTGCCGTCCGCTCTTATACACCTCAACCTAACTAGGACAATTAGGCTCACGATCTTCAGATCGCGCCACATTTGCCTCACGAATTATTCAAACTGCGCCACGGACTGGATACCGCAGTTTCTCTTCCCCATAAAAAATAAAACCAAATTAAACCCCCCAATTGACTTCACAGTTTGCAACAATTCGTGACACGGCCTCCTGCCGCAATTTCTGCACACCACAAACACACACTTTTAGACACAAATTATTTTTGTTACTTTAATTGACTCCCGTACTTCAGACGAGACGCCGACTCTAACGGCGCTTTCACACACACTACACCGTCCTCCTTCTGCATCAGGCACTGTTCAACTCAGCTCGGAATCTAACCGGCGAAAGCAACCGATCCTGCTTTTATGCATACTTCAGACTGTGACAGGGACCTCTCCCCGACTTAGTTATTTAAGGAGCCACGAATCCCCAGGTCACCACCCTGGATCTCCTGCCCTCACAGGTCCTAGCCCCGCGTCCGAGACTAGGTGGGGTAACCAAACCCGTGACACACGCAGCCCTCAGCTGGCGACGAGGCCTTAAACCCCGCTTTCTAACTAATAGTAACACACGTTTCCTGCTTTAACGCACGGAGGACGGATCACACACCGCCACTTTTTTTCCTAATAACTAAGACGGATGAAACACCGATTCTACTAATCCGTAACAAACGTCTCCTGCTTTAACGCACTGAGATGTTCTTACGGGGCGCTAAACATCAACTTGGAGTTCTTAGAAAAGTCTCTTGCTTTAGTCGCTCACAGTACGCTAAACATCAACTTGGAGTTCTTACAAAAGTCTCTTGCTTTAACGCACTGAGACGGACGCTAGCCGCCTTTTTTTCTACTGAGTGAATTTACACTGCGATACGTTCAACTTAGCGAACAGATAATTTAGGCTTTAAATAATATGCACGGTTTGAAAATAAACAGGTCGTGCTTACCTTTTAATCATGTGAGCTAGCTCTCTGTTCGCCTCGTTTCACGATCTCAGCTCTGCCAATTCATCCTCTCTGGGCCTCGAGCGAATCCCAGGGTTTCGGCACCAAAACTGTTACGAAATCAGTTTTACCCCTGTTCTTTTATTCGTCGAAACTTCCAGAGACGGCACCGGAACTCAGTAGTCATTTTCACAAAACTTTTATTCATCTTTATTCATCTTCATTTAAGCATGCACTTCTAGAAGGGAAGACGAGGCCGGTGTGTCCCTCTGCAAAATCTTCACCCCTTTGTTAGTTACAGCCAGCTTTATAGAGGCGTCCCCATCATAAAACCCCCCTACGGTGTGCTGCAAACTCTGTGTCTATGTGAGTGCTCGTGTGTGACTGTGTAGCATACCTGTGTGTATGTGTGTGTGCACGTAAGTGAGTGTGCGTGACAATTAAAACACTGTGGGTGTAGGTGACTCCCTAGAGGTCATAAAAAACCCATTTCCCTTCCAGACCACAGTTATCCAGGTCAAATGTTGAGACCCCCACCCAAACATTCTCTGGGGAATTTCCTCTCAGGATTAACTCCACTCTGTTTTACTTTCACAGTTCAACTGGGGAGGGTCTCCTATACTCTGCTCCTAAATTCAGGACACCATCAGGCCTTTATTACATTGAGGGCTGTGTCAATGTCTCTACAATAATTCTAGATTCTATGTTAACACATTTCTAAACTCTAAATCAGCTAAACATTTCTACAAGCTACAGTAAACAAATTGCACATATTGGATTTCATATTAATTTACGTATTGCATACATACCAAAAATGTCACCTCTCTGGTGGGGAAGGAGGCTGCGTTAGTGCGTGAGGTTGAGAGGTGCTAGATATAGTCGGGGTCAGCGCAACACATGTCCTGGGCTCTGGAACCATTCTCCTGGAGAGGGGCTGGACTCTGTCTCAGTCTAGAGTTGCCCTGGGTGAGAGGCGTCCGGCTGGGGTGGGTATCTTGGTATCCCCTCGGCTTGCTGCTGGTATGTTGGGGTTTCTCCCAGTGGACGAGAGGGTTTGTTCCCTTCGCCTTTGGGTCAGGGAACAAGTCCTGACGGTCGTCCGTGCTTGTGCACCGAGCGGCAGTTCAGAGTACCCAACTTTCTTGGAGTCCCTGAGTAGGGCACTGGAGGATGCTCCACCTGGAGACTCTGTTGTCCTACTGGGACGTTATGGCCAAACTTGGCAATAACGAACACCATGTTCGAACATAAGAGTGTCCATAAGTGCACGTAGCACCAGGACACTCTAGGTCACAGGTCGATGATCGATTTTGTAATCGTATCACCAGACCTGCGACCATATGTTCTGGACACTCGGGTAAAGAGGCAAAGGGGCTGAGCTGTCAACTGATTACCACCTGCTGGTGAGTTGGATCAGGTGGCGAGAGAGGACGCTGGACAGACCCAGCGCACCCAAACGTACAGTGAGGGTGTCCTGGGAACGTCTAGCAGAGGCCCCGGTCCACGAGATCTTCAACACACACCTCTGGCAGAGCTTCAACAGCATTCCGAGGGAGACTGGGGACATTGAGTCCGTGCTGGAACGGATAGTCCATCTGTTAGTCGAACCTCAGATACAGGAGGAACAATGCGGTTTTCGTCCTGGTCATGGAACACTGGATCAGCTCTTTATCCTCTCGAGGATACTCGAGGGCGTATGGGAGTTTGCCCAACCACTCTACATGTGTTTTGTGGACTTGGAGAAGGCATTCGACCATGTCCCTCGAGGGGTCCTGTGGGAGTTGCTCCGGGAGTATGGGGTGTCTGGCCCATTGCTATGGGCCATTCAGTCCTTATACGACCATTGCAAGAGCTTGGTCCGCATAGCCGGCAATAAGTTGGATTTGTTCCTGGTGGGTGATGGACTCCGCCAGGGCTGCCCTTTGTCACTGATTCTGTTCATAATTTTTATGGACAGAATTTCTAGGTGTAGCCAAGTGGCGGAAGGCTTTCACTTTGGTGGTCTCAGGATCTGCTTTTCTCAGATAATGTTGTCCGGTGGGCTTCATCAGGTGATGGCCTCCAGCTTGCCTTGGAACGGCTCGCAGCCGAGTGTGAAGCGGTGGGAATGAGAATCAGCACCTTCTAATCTGAGGCCATGGTCCTCGGCCGGAAAACAGTGGAGTGCCCACTCTGGGTCAGGGACAAGACCCTGCCCCAAGTGGAGGAGTTTAAGTATCTTGGGGTCTTGTTCACGATTGATGGGAGAAGGGAGCTGGAGATCGACAGATGGATTGGTGCTGCCATCGCAGTGATGCGGCCGCTTACCGGTCTGTTGTGGTGAACAAACCACTTACCCATTTACCAGTTGATCTACGCCCCTACCCTCACCTATGGTCACGAGCTGTGGGTAGTGACCGGAAGAACGAGATTGTGAATACAAGCGGTGGAAATGGGTTTCCTCTGAAGGGTGGCTGGCCTCTCCCTTAGCGATAGGGTGGGAGTTCAGCCATCCGGGAGGGGCTCAGAGCAGAGCCGCTGCTCCTTCACATCGAAAGGAGCCAGTTGAGGTGGAGCGATGATATCTCTCGTCTGGTCTGCCGAACACCTTGGTGTTCCCCCGGATAAGCTGGAGGAGGTGGCTGGGGAGAGGGAGGTCTGGGCTTCTCTGCTTGGGCTTGGGGGGAAGAAAATGGATGGATGGATGGATACATACAAAAAACCTGAAACTTATTATGTTGTTACAACATGTTAACCTGTGCCTCGGAACAACCATGCCTAGCTGGGACATACGCCAGACAGCCCGTAGGTCCCCAGTTTTATTTGTTGCTCTGAGGGTGTGTAGAGAGGAGGACAGATTATTGTAGCTCTAAAATAAAAATAAAAAAAACTAAAAATATGACAGTGAATTTAACGTAATAATATACAATGTCAACAAGACATTTTTTATTTTTTAGCCCTTTTTTTTTTAGATTTGTGAGCCATATTCGAGTCATCTTATTGTAAGTTTACTGTTCAATTTACATTCTTGTATGTTTTTGTACTTTAACCTGTAGGTGTGGGACATAGTAGAGAAGTATGACACAGGCTGCACATCTGGTGGAGGAAAGGACAGTATGGGTGTCTTCTTTGATGCTGGGCTATTGTTTGAGTCCAACACTGATGCAAAGACCCATTATAGACAAGGTGACAAAGCAACAGAGCATCCCACTCTTTTACCGTTGTCTAATACTTTTCTCTCGGCTTCACTGCTAAACCCTTGAAGAATGATGATTATTTCTATCATGTTTTTGAACAGTCCAACAAAAAAGGTTGTGTTATATTCTTCCTATTTTAGTAACACAAAAACCAAATTCAGTTTCAGGCTTGTTTCATATGGTATATTTCGTCTGTGTTGCATTTTACAGAAATTAAATGCCAGCCTGCGAACAGAAAGAAACGCAACGCTGCTGTAATGGATGTCAGAAGCAGCTTATGTAAGTATATAAATATAAATATATATATATACACATTAATAACCACATATTAATTCATAATTTCACACATATCACTGCTTTTACTTTACAAAAAGACATATTTAAAAATATATGTTTGTAACTTTACAGTAAATCACAGTTCTTATACTTTCTTCTTTACTTTTCAGTAAAAAATTATACAGACCCAGTAGAATCTGAGTGTTGTCTGGATGGCATGAAGGAAACCCCCCTTTCATACACCTGTGAGGTCCGCAGCGAGTACATTGTTGATGGTCAAGGCTGCCGTGATGCTTTCCTGCGCTGTTGCAAGGCAGTGGAAACTCTTCGAGCAGAGAAGAGGGAGGAAGACCTCAAACTGGCTCGCAGTAAGAGATGGAAACAAAATGGGAAGGGGTTATCCCATTCATACTATGTGTCATAAAATTCACAAAATTATATCATTTTTAATCAAAATCCAGGTGAAGGAGAAGACAACAGTTTCATAGACAGCAATGAAATTGTTACTCGCACCAATTTCCCAGAAAGTTGGCTCTGGTCTGATATCAAATTGCCTCCTTGCCCTAGAAACACACCTTGGTGAGTCACTGTAAATCACAAACAAATACAAATGAAGTGATAGGAGAATTAATTATCACAGTTACATCTTAAGCTATCTCTCAGACTGTAAACATTTTTCTCTGTTTCAGTGACACCACATCATTTGTGAGAAGTGTTCCTTTGCAAGATTCAATCACAACCTGGCAGTTCACCGGCATCAGTCTGTCAAGAACTCACGGTGAAGACTTGGTGACTAAAATATGGCTTTTTTTGGCCTTCCCTTTACTTTTTTTTTTTTTAAATGTCATTATTTTCTATATATTTTCTTTAAGGAATCTGTGTGGGTGATCCATTTGAGGTCATTGTCAAGAAAGATTTCTTCATTGATCTCAGGCTGCCTTATTCTGCTGTCCGTGGAGAGCAGATAGAAATTAAAGCAATCCTCCACAACTACAGCCCTGATCGTATCACTGTAAGTACAGAACTACAGTAATTACTGGACTGAAACACTGTGATGTTCAAAGGTGTCATCTTGTGAGTTTATCATGTGCATTTTCGTGTTGTGTTCTTAAAATCATTTTCATTTTCATTAGCCAGGATGATTACATTTCCTTAGTTAAGGTTGGCTTATCATATTTGGTTTATCATCAACTAAAATTGAAGAGTACCAGCCCTTTTTCCTGTTGAGTTTATTAACTTAGTTTTATATAAATAAGGAGAAATGAAATTGCAGAAAGTCAAAGGAGCTTGCAAAGAAAAGCGTCTGGACTTCTTTAAGTTACTTGAAGACGTTTCACCTCTCATCCGAGAAGCTTCTTCAGTTCTAAGGTCAAATGGTGGGGAGTCCCAGATATAAACCTAGTGGGAGTGTCCAGACGCTTTTCTTTGCAAGCTCCTTTGACTACGATGACCTGGATGACTGAGAACCTTCACAGACAGAAATTGCAGAAAGTTAAAGGAATGCTTAAAAATCTCTGTATTTATTCATGAGCTTTGTATTCTTCCAGTTCGAAATACCACGTTTCAATCTCTTCTCCAACTTTGTCATTGCTTTTTTTATTTTATAAAGGTACGCATTGAATTAACTGAGGAGGAGCATGTGTGCAGTTCAGCTTCCAAACGTGGTAGGTATCGCCAGGAGGTCACTGTTGGGCCAGAGACCACACGATCTGTACCTTTTGTCATTATTCCCATGAAGGAGGGAGAACGGCACATTGAGGTTAAAGCAGCTGTTAAGGACTCATATCTCAATGATGGAGTCATGAAGATGTTGCGGGTGGTGGTAAGAAAACCAATGTTTGCTATTTGGATGCCCAAAAATATGTTCGTTATCAATTCTCTATTAAATAAAACAAAAATGTTTTTTCTTATCTGAATGTGAAAAGGCCATTTAAAATGGGTAGTAATAAAATAATTTGAAAGTTATTGTTTGTTGAGGTTTAGGCACAAAAAGGAACAGACAGAAACAATAACTGGAGTCTGGCTCAATCCCAGACCAAACATCAGACTGATAATTTTGTAGACTAACAATATGTGCTGAACTTTTGTTATAATACTACATGATTATCACTGCCAAAAGAATGTCCCTTAATAATCTTAGAAATGATCAAAATATTAACAATAATCATACTCGTCAAATGCATTTTTAGTTCATTGCTTGTTTTTGTGTCTATTTTGTAAAAAAGGATTTTGGTTAAAGTGTGACTATAGGAAGATGAAGAACCAGTACAGTACTCTAATCAGTAGTGAACAGCAAACTGACAAAAGCTAGCCAAAAGAAAAACTACACAGTTATTTATGATAATGTAGGTCAGTTTTATCCACATTTTACTTCTAAAAATCATGGTTATCATCAACATTGACATATATTATTGAAATGCGTTCACCGTATTCATTTGGGAGAAATGTTACATTTACAGTCACATGTAAATGTTGTTTAGTAATTATGCACAATTAAAAATGGATAACAGTTTAGTTGAAATTTAAATAGAGCTGACAGTTCAAGCTAAGTCAGTATTTGTGGTTTATATATTGTGATTTTGTAAAGGGTTTTGGCTTCATATTAATATTGATAATGTTATATTTTATGAATTTAAAGGAAAAATACTCTGTTCATATGATAACATTGTAAACCACCACAGTCACTTAATTGTTCTAAGCAGCACACTTTCAGTATCTATTGCAACTACAAAGTACGCATTTTATAGCTGCAATAGTAAGTTGACTACTAACATCATTCGCATTTTTGCTGCTGTGGCTACTTCTCTCACACACCGAGAGAGGTTCACTTCACACATCAAGCCTGCAAAGTTAAACTGAGTTAAGTCATAAAGGCTGCAGTTAGGCTTAGAAGGATAAACTGTGGAGGACTTAATTTAATTATGGATTTATTTCCTGTTTTGTAGCTACTACACTTTTCTTTGCTAAAATAATAATGACTTCCAATGTTTGTCTGTTTTCCAGCCTGAGGGCGTACTGGTTAAACATCCAAAGATCGTGACTTTAGATCCTGTTAAGAAAGGAGAAAGTGAGTTTATCTATTAAAAAGATAGATTCTAATTATTAAGTCACACACTGATTTTCACCTTAATAAAACATTTTTTTCTCTGTTTAGATGGTGTACAGAACGAACTTCTTAACAGTGGAATTCAAATGAAAGATTTGGTTCCAAACACACCTACTAGCACACAGATCTCTGTGACAGGTGAGAAATATTTGATATTTGGACAGTTTATGTGATTCAGTGGCTATATCACCCTGAAGCTTCTATTATATATTGTTATTGTTGACATTCGGGACTGACTACCTTAATGGGTGTTGTGAACCTTTTTTGTATGTGTATGCATGCAGGGAGAGAACAAGTATCTCAGCTGGTGGAGAATGCCATTAGCGGTAACTCAATGGGTACTCTAATCAGACAACCCTCGGGCTGTGGAGAGCAGAACATGATCTCAATGACCCTGCCTCTTATTGCAACCTTGTATTTGGACAAAACCAACCAGTGGGAAACTGTGGGCTTTGGGAAACGTAATGAAGCTCTCCAACATATAAAAACTGGTAGGCTCTCACAGATGTACATAAATTCTTTGGTGACAAAATAAACACACAGAGCGCCTCAAAATTGTTTCCAATAGATAAAAGTCAGATGCAAGTTGAATAGCAGTGAAGTAAAAAGATTGTTTTATTTTTTTAATTGTTTCATCAAGGTTACACAAATGAGTTGGCCTTCCGTAAAAATGATGGATCTTTTTCTGCATTTCCTTCTCGCCCAGCTAGCACCTGGTGAGGCACCCACAAACATCCATGAATTCTTACATAATATTTTGCACATGCTGCTTTAATTTCTGATTTTGCAAAGCCAATTTATAGTAAGGGCAAATAAATTATATTAAGCTATTGTATCCCCTCTTCCTGTCTATAAGGCTGACTGCCTATGTTGCCAAGGTGTTTGCAATGGCCCATCATCTGGTTGCAATACAAGATAATGTGATCTGTGATGCTGTCAAGTACCTTATTCTCACAGGACAACAACCTGATGGTGTTTTCAAAGAATTTGCACCTGTATTGCAGTCAACAATGAATGTGAGTGCACTGATTTTATTAACACCAGTTCTTCATCTACACTTAAAATACAAAATAACTTATAACTAAATGAGAAACCAGTTATACAACTGCCAATCAGCTTTTATAAATATTAAAAACTATTCTGTTAGAAATAATAATAATATGTTTGTGCTTCATCTGTAGGGTGATGTGGCCGGCTTAGATTCAGACGCCTCCATGACAGCTTTCTGCCTCATTGCAATGCAAGAGTCACGCTCAATATGTTCCGACACTGTCAATGTGAGTATTTCACCTGCAAACATTGTTGTTACAAAGTATCTAAAATGATCAAACGGTGATACTTTCTATTGCACTTGCATTGAAGAATTAAACCACAGACCAGCAAAAACAGACAGAATTTAATTAATCTCACCAACATGTTCTCTGGTCATGTCTGTATGAAGATCTTGTAAATTATAGATTGATAAAAACATAAAATATTCAGACTACACCTCCTCATGACTTGGATATACAAAAGCCTTAATTCTGGTGCATTGCTCATGTTATACTGAGTGGTCCAATTTCTAATTTTAACTTTCTCAATTAATGAGACTTGTGAGGATCACAAAAGGACGAAGAACAAATGCTCCACATTCCAAGATAGTATAGTAGTGTTATATTTCTTTATGTTTTGTTTTCCTGTCACTCATTATCTGCCTTTCTTTTTCCTTTTTTCATCTGCCTAGAGTCTCCCAGGCAGTATAGACAAAGCAGTGGCCTACCTGGAGAGGCGCCTGCCCAGTGTCACCAACCCTTATGCTGTGGCCATGACATCATATGCACTGGCTAATGAAAACAAATTCAACAAAGAGACCCTATACAAGTTTGTTTCGCCAGGTTTGTACAGACAAACAGACAGACACACACACACACACGCGCGCGCGCGTGCGCCCGCGCACACACACAGCTGAGACTATATAAATGTTACAAGATCAGTAAATGTAAACTATGATCGTTACTGTTTCAGTTAATAGAAAAAACAGTTGTAAAAACTGTACTATAAAAGTATGTTCATGAGGATTTTTTTTCTAACTCTTAGTTAAATGAATGGTCTGGTATTTTCAGTGCTTTTAAATTGCTGTCCTGTCCTTCTCTAATACAGGTCACATAACCATAGGCTAAAATACAATAATTTTTTGGCATTAATTGTTGTTAATGGTGCAAAAGGACTCAAGATGTGAGTTCATCTTGGGTCACATCAGAACAGGTCCAGTGATAGCGACAGTGAGCTTATTTACAGTAAAGTTACAAACAAAGATGACAACAAAAGGAATTGTCAGTTAGTGTGTCCAGGGTTGCAATATTTACAGATCCACAGGAACTCTCTTTACAGGGGAAACTCTCTCTTAAAAACTCACTTAGGGGCAACCAGGCGCAGAGATGATATGTATATTCACATTTTTACTATATTCGCAAATTTACTACTGAGGTAGATGTGTTCAAGATATATTATAGTAATAAAAATGTACTTGTGTGATTGTGTCTGTCAGAGCTATCTCACTGGCCTGTACCTAGAGGGGGCATTTACACTTTGGAAACCACAGCTTATGCTCTTCTTGCTCTTGTCAAAACTCAGGTGAGCATGTCCAAATTATATCATCCATCCATTTGCTTCCGCTTATCCTTTTCAGGGTCGCTGGAGCCTATCCCAGCTTAGGGCAAGAGGCAGGGTACACCCTGGGCAGGTCTGTTGCAGGGCTAACACATAGACATGGGACAACCAGTCGCACTCACATTCAATCCTACATTCACACCTATGTTCAATTTAGTATTTCCAATTAACCTAACCCCACTAACGACATGTCGTCATTGAAGATTTATTTTACAGTATTAAAATACCATCGGACCATTCCAGAGTACTCGAATTACCATTTATTTAATGTAAATTTCTCCGTTTAGTTTTATGTTGTGTTATTATTGTGTGCAAACACAAATGAAAACAAATAAGACAGCTTCATTATGTACTATGAAAAACATTGCTGTTTTCTTCCATTAGGCAAGTTTCTGGACTGGATTTTAATTATACCCAAATAAAAAGCAAAAAGCAGATTAGAAAGCCTAAAACTCTGAAGTACCTTTGAAAAATGTTTTCCATATTTTTTTTAAACTCTACTCTTGTCTTGTGCTGTTTAATAAAGAACTTTGAAGATGCCAGACATGTTGTGAGATGGTTCAACACACAACAGAAGGTGGGCGGAGGCTATGGATCAACTCAGGTAACACAAAACCTTCTGTCAATCAATATCTTATACAGATATTTTATACATATTATCCCACCTTATAACCTTTGCCTTTCTTTATCTCCCCCACTTTCTTTTCTCCAGGCTACTATAATGGTCTATCAAGCTGTAGCAGAGTACTGGATCAACGCTAACGAACCTCAGTATGATCTGAATGTGGACATCAAGTTGCCAGGAAGGTCGGCACCTGAAAAGTACAATTTCAATCAGAACAACCACTATGCCACAAGAACGTCTAAGGTGAGAAGAAGCAACACAAACACAGTCACCATGTAGCACAATTTGTCAGTCTGAAAACATGTCCTCTAGCAGTAAATAAATCTCAGTACTGCTAGTGTTTCTGTCTTTTTGGCAATCCATCTCACCAGTCTGCAAGCTTTTTGGTCTATTTCCTTTTTTCCTGTCTTACAGACATTCAATGCAATTTTAATTCAGTCGGTGGGAGCGAAGTGAGCTTATCTCTGTTTTTTTTCTCATAATATGTACAAACACATCTTTGTGTGTTTGTACATATTAATCCCAACAGATTAACGATATAAACCAGGACATCACAGTGACTGCTAGGGGAACAGGAGAAGCAACAGTGACAGTAAGTTATCTGTTAGTTGATCATTTCAGAATCCTAGACAAGGCTTTTTAAATCTTAAAAGAACAGTATAACAAAGACTTATTTATCACACAATATAAAAACACACTTCTTCTGATGCAACAGTTGGTATCACTGTATTACGCTAAGCCCAAAGAACGGGAGAGTGACTGTCAGAATTTTACCCTCTCAGTGGATCTCGTAGAAGGTACTTTGATGTCCTTTATCTCCTCTTTTTATTTTACTTATCTCATTAAATCTGTTTGTTTCAGTATATGGCATTTTATTTATTTGTGCTCATTTTTTCTTTTTCCTTATTCTTTCAGAAAAATCAAATGCAAATGAAAAGATATACAAACTTAGGATAGAGGTCATGTAAGTACAATATAAACGACACTTTAGAAATAGTATTGGCTTAACAGGATTTTTTTGTTCCCGTCCATTTAACTCTGCTGTCATTTGAATCATTCTTATCATTCTCTCTACAGGTATAAGAACAGGGATCGTGATGCAGGCATGTCAATCTTGGATATTGGCTTACTAACTGGTTTTGCTGTTGAAACAAAAGACCTGGATTTGGTAAGAAGAGACACCCACATTAAGTTATGTGGTTACAGTTAAAGAAAAAAATAACACCTCTTATTGTTTAAAAATGGGCCTTTTTGTGTTTCTCTAGTTGTCTAAAGGACGTGGCCGCACCATATCAAAATATGAGATGAACAAAGTCCTGTCAGAAAGAGGCTCACTCATCATTTACTTGGACAAGGTTGGAAATCACACCAATCTTTCTCCTTATCCCCCCTTTTCCCCTTTACCCTGGTGTTTATTTATGTTTTTCACTTTTGTGTGTGTCTGTATTTCAATTCCCAGGTTTCTCACACACGACCAGAGGAAATTGCTTTTAGGATCAAACAGGAAATGCCAGTGGGCGTCTTACAACCCGCAGCTGTATCTGTCTATGAATACTATGAACGTGAGTTTTATAAACATCTTACCTTTGTTACCTTCAGGTGTTCCAATAAGCACCTAGAGATGCTGTCTCTTGGTGCTGTCTGTCTGCCGAGCAGCTGTACTTTTCTGACTCCATTGTGCCAAGTCTAAAGTTTGGTTGTTTGTCAGGAGTTCCAGTTAAAAAAAGACAATTTCGCAATCCTAACTTTGTGGCAACAGTTTGAGGATGAGAATGTTTCAACACACCGGTTTTGCACTATAGTGCACAATGCAAGGTCCATCAAGACATGGTGTAACAGCAGTCTGGCGAGGAAGGAGCAGCTAGCAGGTCCAGCGGGCATACTGTGTGGAGTTTAGCCGGATAACTCAAAGCCAGTCAGTTAAATCAAACAACAGACCTTTATTTGACGTTAGCAACATAAGACCACACAAGCCAGGTCTCCACTGCTTTACTCTGTCCATACATACATGTGCGGGGATGGGTAGACACCAATGCCAGCCCGTTACAATGGTGAGGTCTTTCTTGGAACAGACACACGGGCAGCATGTACTGGTCTGCACAGTCTTGACCTCAACTTGATAGAACAGGTTTGGGATGAATTAAAATGGAGATTGTAAACTAGGCCTTTTCATCTAACATTGCATGACCTCACAAATACACTTTGGGAAGAATGATCAAAAAATCCTATAAACACACTCCTGAACCTTGTGGAAAGCATCCCAGAAGAGTTGAAGCTGTTACAGCTGCAAAGGTTGGGTTGACATCATATTAAACCGTATGGATTAAGATGGGATGTTCAAAGTTCATTTGTGTGCGTGATTTGTCATTGCCATATACATTGTTATATCTACCATAGCGGTCACAAAATAATAGAGAAATACCTTCTTTTTTATTGCAGAAACACGCTGTGTGAAATTCTACCATCCACAGAGGGAAGCTGGAAAACTACTGCAGCTCTGTAGAGATAACATATGCACATGCGCTGAAGGTAAACACAATCATATACATGTGATTAGAAAAGCTTATTTTACAACAGTAATTAAAATGTTTTCATGCATTTTTCTATTAACTTTAAATGGTACAGAATACAGCATTAGAAGTGTGATTAAAGTAAAGGTTTCATTTTAATAGTCAAAATTTGAGCAAACGTGGTTTTTATGTAGTTTTGTTTGGGTGCAAGTTCTTCCTGACAATGAACTGGTTAAACCTGAGGGTGGGTGGAAGGCACCTGAAGCTGTGGATATGCTGATCCTGTGTCACAGTGCCTTTTTGGCATACAGTTATGAAAAATAAATCATGGACTCCTGTGTATCCTGAAGTATTCCTGAGTCGCATAGGAGGCTGTCTGACCAACAGCTAAATCATGGTGAAAACTGGTTCTTAACAAAAACACAAGCACACAGCAAATCTATAACAGGATAGCTGGGACCGATGTCCAGACCCCAACCCCTTTGAAATGGTGTGGCAGGAATATGATAGACTTATACAGGGGCAAATCCCCACAAACCTAAAACTCCTCAAATGATGCGAGACACTGATTTCAGAGAAAGATTTACTTATTATATATAAAACTTATTATAAAGAATTACTTATTACTGCTAAAGGTGATTCTGCGAGCTTTTGAATCATTGGGTATACTTTCACACTGCACTATTCTGGCCTGTGAAAGTACATTTGTTCTTCATAACTAGCTAGGGTGCTGTTAGTAACTTTAGATCTATGCACTAATCTACAATTATAAAAGACGCCTATTTTAGCAAATGAGATTTAAATAGTATATTCGACCTTCATATACCTGCAGTCACCTATCCACACACATGTATACATCAGCTTTGCATTTTTACCCTGTCCCTATTCTGTACTTACAGAGAACTGCAGTATGCAGAAGAAGGAAAAAATCCCCAATGATGACCGCCAAGATAAGATTTGTGAAAGTACAGAGACCAGCAAAGTAGACTTTGGTAAACAAACATAAATGGGTTACATTTAGATTTATTTAATAGAATATAGTAAAGCAAAAAGCTAAAAACTATACTTTGGCTGCCCACAGCTTACAAAGTACTGGTTGAAGAGGTTGTAGAAGAGTTATCCACAGACAGTCACAAAGTCAAAGTGCTGGACCCCATCAAAGAAGGCAAGTACTTACGTCCTTTAAACGTCTATTTTAAAAGAAATTATTAGTTTGTTTTTGTGGCATTAAGATAGCAGTGACAGTTAGTTTCTATTATAGCCACAAAAAAATAGGCAATTTGAAGGACAAATCGAGCATTTTATAAAACTGCTGCATGTTTTTGTACTGAGAGGTACATTTAGTGGTTGACACCATTTGCTATCAGTGTGGCTTGTCTTACTGATACCCATTTTCTCATTTAACATTTAATACTCAGCATAGGCATATTGACAAAATACTAGTATTATCTATATAATACTGTATTATGATGATACAACTAGGAATGTATATGAACACAGCAGCACTGTGTTTAATTATAACTTGAGCAACACATTCAGTCATTCATAAATCACTGCTCTCAACTGTCATATCTTAATTACAGGGAGTCTTGATGTTGGTCCACTGAATAAACAGCGCATATTTCTCAGTTATCAACACTGCAGAGAAGCTTTAAGTCTGGAACAAGGAAAAACCTACCTTATCATGGGCTCAGATAAAGATATTCACCGAGATGACAAAAAGAATACGTAAGTATATTGTTTGTCTGGCTGTGCTTGTGTGTGGTGTATATTTAAACTAATCTCAGAGTTCTATTCATTAATCATACCTTCAGTGAATAAATGTAATTATCTTGAACTGTGTATATTTATCACAGTTGTTTTATTCTGTATTTTGCTGATTGGTCACACAAACACTATTTTTCTTTCAATTGTTCTTTTCAGATTCGAGTACGTAATTGGTGAGAGAACCTGGGTTGAGTATTGGCCTACAGCAGAAGAGTGTCAGACTGACAAATACCGGGATACCTGCTTGGGCTTGGAGGAGATGGTCAATCAGTACTCACTCTTTAGATGCATCGGCTAGTAAAACAAAAAACATTTCAAATCTTGTTATTCTGCCGTTTTTACAATTTTCTGTAAAAAAGAAAGAAACTGTTATAACATAAGGGTTTCACCATTTCACTGCAGTGATTAAAATGTATTAAAATTTGGTACTGGCTCTGTGTTTATTCAAGTTTATGGTGGTTAATAAATTTCTCGAATTTTTAATGCATTTGAAACTTTACTAATCCATGACAAGCACAACAAAAAAATAGAACATTTGAAATAAAACACCCAGCCCTCCATATAAACCGGATAAGTACAAGAAAAAAGGTTGGATGTATAGAAATATTACTAAGTTAGTATAACTGCAGAAATAAGAAAATATGTTGGCATTTATTTTAATTTTCAGACAAATACAGTGAAGAAACGACAGGAAAGCAGATGGAGAGCGAGGAAGACATGCGGCAAAAGGCCACGGGTCAGACTCAAACCCGTGTTCCTTGACGTTTGCCATATCCAAAGTTTTATGTTCTCCTTAAATTGCTGTCTGTCTGAATGATGTCCAAAAGACGGTGTGGGCTTTTTAGATAACTGGGAAACTTTCTGGAGGAAACCTGGTCTTGTTAGGAGAGACAGTACCCAGCTGCTCTCATTTCTAGAAATTTGGCTATTTTCACCAGCCTGTTAATCAACCAAAGACCAAGACAGAATTTTAATTCATTTGAAAGCCTGATGCTTAGCCTTGTCCATCCCAGCTGCAAAACTCAAAAAACATTCTTCTTTGGCTCTTGAGGAAGGCGGTCACACTTTTCTCCTCTCCCTTACCCTTATCTTCCCTGCTTGGCTTCTTGTGTCTTTGTCTAGTCTCGTCTACTTTTCTACTCTTGCCCTGGAACACTCTCATAGTCTGTTTTTTTAAAACCTAAAATAGGAATTATGGATTTGATCAACTGGTCCCTGAATGCAATTGACACCCTCTTCTCAACCAGGAACCTGGGCTCGGGTGAGCCTGAGTGTCCTGGAGGGACGTTCCCTGCCGGATACATGATGGACGGGTGGCATAACTGGAGGGCCGTGTGCCTGGCGGGACTGTCGATCGAGGACATTGAAGATATCTACCTTTTCGGAACCATGATAACAGGGTTCTTGCTGATCGGAGCTGGCTTGGCCCTGGCTTATCGAAGATTAATGAAAGCAGAATTGGCTGTTCAAAACCCCACAAGGCTGCCCGCTGTGATTGAAGCGATGGGACGAGTCATGACTTCTCAAAATGGACTCATTGAACGCAGCACAGATAAGATCTTGGAGAAGCTTGAGGCTGCTGTGAACACTCAGACTAAGACCTCTGAGCGAAAATTGGATAACATCTTGGAGAAGCTCACAGCGGTTGTGAGTTCTCAGAATTTGCTCTTTGAGAGCAAGATTGATAACATCCTGGAGAAGCTCACGGCTCTCCAATGGGAGATTGAGAGAAGTGGTGTGTCTAGAAAATTTTTGTTGGGGGGGCCAGGTAGGGGCATAGATTTGGAGAAGGGTGGCAGATGTAATTGGCAGATAATGTTAAAAACAATTCTACCAACCGTTAACCATAATTCAATAACCCTATAAACCTAATAACCGAATGCGCTTTTAACTCTTATTAGAATGAGATTTTAACCACTACGGTGCAAAGTTGTTAGATACTGCGTTGATAAAGTACAAGAGATACAATCAGTCAGTGTTTATTCAGCAGTCAAGGACATCAATATTTGCATAGTATTTTTACTGACGTGTAGTGCACATATGTTTTGGGCAAAAACATTTTTGAATATTAAAATACGAACGTTTTTAACATACAATTGCCAAATTAGCCAATGCAAAACCAATGCCTATTAAAAAAAGAAGATAATCTTCTCACAAACTGGTGTTTGATTTTGAAACAGGAAAAAAGTGGGGAAACAAATGAAAAGACTAACATTTGAATGAAACCTGAAAGCAAGTAAATACTTTATATGCTGCCTTATGGTAAACTTTGGTAATATTGATGTATGAAGAACAACACTGGCTGATGATGAAATACAGTCAGCTGGCATGGTGACACTGCCAGTATTAACCTGCAGGGCTGGACTGGGACAAAAAATTGGGCATTTTCACTACAGACCGGCCCACCAGGTATTAAAGCCATAAAGCCTTTGAATGAAAACAAATGCTGTTGTGTCAGTGATGTACACTGTCTTGTTGGTATATGTATGATTTCTATACATTTTACGTCAGATAAAAACTTCAGATAATTATTGTCAAGGAGTGCATTGTGGCAGGCAGGAGTAGGACCCAAAATGCAGGCGCTCAGACTCAAGGTGTTATCTCAAAGTCACAGCTTTATTGGCTGGCAGGAAAAAACATACAAACTAAACTGGGACCCAACAACCTAAAACTTACAGGGAGATCCACACAGCAAGAGGGACGACGCGACACTGACTCAGAGAAACACAGGGTTTAAATACACTGGGAAGTAACGAGGGGAATGAGACACAGAAGGAGAGCACAGCTGGGAGAAATCAGAACTGACGAGACAAGGGAGCAAAGTAGGGCCCTTTCTCAATTCTCAAGTACGCGAGTACGGACTCGCGTTCTCTGCGGGTCCGTACTCGCCGAGAACGCACGGAAGTACGGACTCGCTGAGAACGCACGGAAGTACGGACTCGCGATTTGTACAATTGGAACACCAGCGTACTTGATGATGTCACAGGTCCGAAGTTTTTACTGCCGTCCTTAATTTAACTGTGAGTAATATGTTATGAAGCTTAACTTTAATCACAGCCAAACCGGTTTACTCAGGAACAAATAAAAAGCCGAAATAAGCCAAACATTAACATTTAGAAGTGATCTAAGTGACTTATATATCATGTTTAACCTCACTAGTGAAATCTCTATTAATAAAAATAGTGTACATGTACATACGTGTACATACCTTCATAAAAACAAGCAGGTGAGATGTTAGAACGCTTTTATTTTTATTTTAGTGGACACTCAATACAATAGACAGCTACTGGGGTTTGTTTAACCTGAGTAGCGAAAAGACCGCGGGGGGGTTGAAAACGATCTGCCGAGAGTCTGCTGTTCTCGCCGGCTGTAATAATCCTCGACCTCGCTGTCTGCTATGGAGCTGGCGGGTCACAGACGTCTCCGAAAACATCGGACCTCGTTTGGAAATATAATATCTTGATAAACTGAGCAGATATTCGAAGTTTACACAGCTACATTCTCGCTTGAAAAGAACTTAAAAGTTTATTTTGTGACCCAGAAAGAGTAATATTTAAAAGTTTTTAGCCCCGCTCGTCCGCCATTGCCGCGTTTGAGTTTTGGACGAAATGCATTCTGGGATATTTAGCTGTACCAAGTCCACACAAGTCACCACCGATGCATGCTCGATAAAACGGGCGGAGTGAGAACACATCTGGGACTTTTTCGCGTTCTCGGCTTGATGCGTACTTCGAATTGGAACAGTACTTGGTCTCCGACTGATGACGTATCACGAGTACACGAGAACGCAAGTACGCACAAGTACGCATATTGAGAAAGGCCCTAGGATACACTCACATGAGACACAGACCTTCAAAGTAAAACAGGAAGACGCAAAGACGTTCACTGTGAACCCATAATCGTACATTTGATATTTCATTCAATTTTAGTGTTTTACCTTCGGGGTGGCACCTGGGGTGGCCAGTCTGGTTGGGGGGGGTGGCCTCCGCTGGACACGCCACTGATTGAGAGACCAGTGTCAGACTGCTAGAAAAACTCACATGCAGTTGTTCGCACTAAAGGAAAAACCACCATCATTTCATGCGGTCTATGGTGTATTGACAGACATGTGCTTTTTGTGCTGGGGTGTTTTTTTTCTGTTCTCAAACTGTTCTCCCATTAGGAGCTCAGTTTGAATGGAGTTTTTTTCTCCTCCTCTCACCTCATGTTATGCATTTTCATTGTTTTTTCCTATCAGCCTACCTCTCTGACATGTCTTCCCAATGTGATGTTTGTATAAAGTTTGGTCAGAGGTTTCCTTTGTAAGTGCGCATGCGCCATTAGCGTGCTGCCTGCTGTAACCTATAATTTCCTTCGGGATTAATAAAGTATTTCTGATTCTGATTATTTGTGATCATTTATCATCCACCTGGGCCTTACACAGAGTCTCTGTCTGATTTCTCAGACTTTTATCTGATTTAGTGCTCAGCTCAGATAAAATAATTATTGTGAGTGATTTTAACATCCATGTAGATGCTAAAAATAACAGCCTCAACACAGCATTTAATCTGTTATTTATGAACGCCTGTTTCCGCCACTAAAAAAAAGTATCCATAATTTGTAATTTTGAGTTTCAACTTATTAATTCAAAATTTTTTCAATTAATACATTTTGTTAACTTGAAATTAATTCAGAATTTTGAGAAAAGTAACTCGAATTTCGAGTTAGCTCTGCCAATCAGTAATCTACGTTAATGATGTAATTTCCTTGTTACCCGGAAGCTGAAGCCCTCAGCTACAAATGCTAAGCTACCAGTATTACAGCCAGTCATGAATCCACAAATTGCTGAGTATTTTCTCACCATTTCTCACCATTGGCTTCACCAATGATGAAACCCTTGAGTTATTAGCTGAATCACATGGCGTTACTATCAGCAAACGTCCTCTCGAAAGCCCCAGTTTGTTGCAATCCGGTTTTGAGTGCGCATTCCTCTGCGGCATATCCTTCCGGGTAACAAGAAAATTGCGTCATTCACGTAGATTACTGATTGGCAGAGCTAACTTAAAAATTCGGGTTACTTTTCTCAAAATGTCCAGTTAATAAGTCGAATTTTTGAGAAAGATAACTCAAAATTTCAAGTTATGGATCTTTTTATTCTTTTTTTTTTTGTGGCAGAAACGGGCTTCCATAGTTGTTAGACTCAATTGGCTTCTCTCGAAATGTAAAAGAACCCACCCACCACTTTAATTACACTCTAGATCTTGTTTTAAAATATGGCATAGAAACTGAACATTTAACAGTGTTTCCTGAAAAGCCTCTCTTGTCTGATCATTTCCTGATAGCATTTACATTTAGAATAATTGATTACATACAGACAATTTAATCTTGTCTGATTACCTTTACATACTGGTGTATATTTTGATTCAAATGAGACAGAACAATAACATGAGTTGTTAAAAAACAGAAAGGAAAAAATATTAAGTAGGCTGAACTCATTTTTTAATCAATTTGTTATTAGAAGTCAATTTAAGTAAGTTACCGGTACTTTTTATGCAAAACCGCTGATCAACTCAATTTATTTGAGTTGTCTTAACTTAGAAAAACTAAGTAAGCTGGAAATTTTGCTTCTCAGTGTGGAAGGTAGTGGTGTGCGGATCGATCCAAATATCGATAGTATCGATCCCAAGTCGGGATCGGTATCGGATTGATACTAGCCTGGTTAGATCAATTCTTTACTCTGAGTTCTGCTTGTTAGCTATGCTGTGCTTTCGGCAAAAACGAAACAGCCAAGTCACTGGAGTCGCAGCTTCTGTGTCAGCGGAGAGCAGGCACACTTTGCCCCCCCCCCCCCCCTCCTCCTTCGTCTCCTCCGTCTCCTCCGTCTCCTCAGTTTCGGTGATGCGCTGACACGTCACGTGACTTAGACACTTTGGGGTTATTAAGTTGTTTACATATTAATTATATTTTTACCAATTGTTTTGTTGTTGAGAATTTTAATTGTAATTTTTTTTTATTATAGTTTATCAACAGTATTTGTTTTAATGTGTTTACTGGTTTGCGTGCACTTAAGATTTAAAAAAAAAAAAAAAAAAAAAGATTGCAGGACCATGCAGCCTGCATGCCGAAGCGGACAGCATGCTGCCCTCGGGCAGGACCCCTGCGCACCTCGACCTTGACCGAGCCGCGCGCTGTCCACCCTTACAGTGATCACCCGGTTGCTGTAACAGTAGCCTACATTCAAAGGCTGCAGCCCTCCTGCTGCCAGCTGTACACATCAACACCAAAAACAACAACAGCACAAGCAGCGCACAGGTTTTAAGCCGGTGAGGCATGATTGTAGATGCAGTGAAGGTGAGTCCAGTGGTGGTCCTAGCCTGTTTGGCGCCCTGGGCGAACACTCCCTCTGCCGCTGGGCTCATGTTACTTGAAAATGAACCCCACAGCCTTAAAAACCTTATATAAAAATATGTCTGTGAAATTTTCTGTTGATTGTTTGAAATTTTAAAAAGTGAGATAAGAGCCCAGGCAAAATTTTTCGGGAGGTGCAGCTGTTAGGGGTGGGGTTTGGGGGGTATTTTCTATCCATAGCCATGACTAACTAACTATATATATCATGTTTAACCTGAATGGCAAAAGACCACAGGGGGGTGAAAACGATATGCCAGGAGTTACCTGTGTATGGGCTCAAAATGTGGTCATAAATATTTTGTACTTGTAAATCAGTTTTGTATGTGTAAAAAGAATTTGTGTGTGTGTAAAAATTATTTGTGTGTGCATAAAAAAGATTTGTATCTGTAAAAAGAATTTGTGTGTGCGTAAAAAAGATTTGTGTGTGGACTTAGCCAAAAAAAACCCTGCAAGTTACAAGTACAAATTTTGACCCTATTTTTCTTCCTTTCATCTGATTGGTCAATGTCATGTCAATCACAAATGTAACAATCCAATCAGAGAACAGATGGGTTTGGCTGACGGAGGGGCACTTTTTTGAAAAATTCGTACTTTTAAAGATGGCCGCCTGCAGGTTCAAGCTCATTGCATCTCCAACCCACATCCACTGCCTCTGTACTTAAGGGAAGTTAAAGACTTTCTTCTGCACTTACATTTGGATCACCTCGATCCATGACAGTCATTCAGGCAGTAATGCCCTGACTGGAAACTAGCCATCCTTAAAATAATACAACATTCCAGCTCCTGTGTTGGAATGAAAAACAAATGTGGTGTTTAAATTAGAGACTGCATTTGTGACAGAACAATAAATATATTTTATTTTCATTATATAAGTAAGTACAAAACACACTTGTGGTAGGCCTAAACTTATTTTCAGAATAATTAAATCAGAGACTTTGTTTCATTGTGAGATTATAACAGTGGCAATGTAATTGTTTGTTGTTCAAAAGAACAGTGTCCAGTATGTTGGCTGTTAAACTTTTTTGCATTTGAAAATAAAAGTTGGGTAGGTAGGTAAATAATTAGTATTGTACTGTCAGAAATATCAAGTTATTCTTTTTTTTTTTTTGCCTGTCCCATTTGGTTCTTTAGCCGTCAGAATTGTTGTCTGAAGACCAACAAGGATACCCAATGGATTTACTTTGCCAAATGGATCATCACGGCCTTGCCCTATTGCCTTTCCTTGTCCATTTGATCAACCTTTGTTGTTATTATTTATTTGATTCTATTTTCAGTTGTTACAGACGGGACAGACATGACTGAGGGATAGGAAAGGGAGAAAGAAAGATGAAGGAAAAGAAAAACAGAAGGGAAGGGGGACAGTGAGAAAGGGCACTTAAAAAGAGAAAGAAGAGAAAAAATCTCCTGGATCACCTGTTGAGAGAAAAAGAAGAGAAAACAAGCAAAAAAAAAAAAAAAACAGAGCAACATACTAAACACAACACCAGCTCCGCCCAGCCCCACAGGACCCGGGGCAGCCCACCCGACCCCACCGCATAGGAAACTGTACCCACCCTAACATTCAATCATCTCCCAGACTGCACAAGACAGTAGACACCCAGGTTAAGTTTATTCACCACCTCTCCTATGACTCTCCCAAGAATATCAAGTTATTCTTAATGCTGCATACTTGCAATGAATAAGTTGTCCTAACAGGCATCTTAAGTAAGCTTTACTTAGTTTTTTTGAGGCAACGAGTTTTCATAGTTTTTTTGAGTTCTGGAAACAGGTTTTTACTCCGTACTCACAGTGAATAAGTTGCCTTAACTTAGTCATCTTAAGGAAACGTTACTCAATTTTTTTTTGAGGCAACGAGTTTGCATCATTTTTTTGAGTTCTGGGAACTAATGAGGCTGTACAGTGTACTCAAAATGGGTAAGTTGCCCTAGCTTAATCATCTTAAGTAAAACTTTACTCAATTTTTTTGAGGCACCAAGTTTGCATAGTTTTTTTGAGTTCTGTGAACTAATTAGATTTTACAGCGTAGTATCAACTGACGATTATATAAATGCCACCACCTTTAAATGATAAGCATTTTGGAGGATCATTAACAGTGCTCTGTGCCCTTGGTTAATGTGGCACAGAGAAGTATAAGTTTGTTCTGAGGGTAAAGGCAGGATCCCTTTTGCTTTCTTTTCTTTCCCTGTCATTGAAATCCTAAAATACTAGATCTCATATATTGGCGTCAGGATTTTACTTTAAAGAAAATCCCTGCTGCTGAAACTTCAAAAGTCCCAGCCAAATACGTCATGTAAAGTTACTCAATATGTTTTGATCAGACCACTTGTCTGATAATTTTTACATACTGGTGGATATGTGGATTCAAAAGAGGCAGTACAATAATATGAGCAATAACATGAGATTTTATAAAACACAAAAGAATATTTTCTAGATCCCGTGAACTAATTACTAAACTGCATGGTAAGACATTATTTAAACATGTAAACCTTTATTGATTTTCCAGTGTTTACTTGTTTCTTTAGAGAAGGGATAATATTTATCAGGACTAAACTGTTTCCCAACCTGCTGCTGGGAAATTGTGTGTACATGTGTTTGGAAAGAGGATGAATAGACATTTTGTGGGAGTGCACTAGGAGGGAGGTTAGTGAATAAAAGAAGGATGCTGCACTGCCACGGATTACTTTAGCAGCAGAAAAGGATCGGGATAATGAGGAGGACTCTGCTGCTGCTGGCCTCTCTGGCCTTTGCTTCTCTCACTTGTGTAGCTGATGGAGCTCCATTGTAAGTAGACCTGCTGTACTTTTACACATTCCCAGTGAGGTTGAATTAATTCATGCAAAACAAAGCCAATGTCATTATCTTGGATGTGTGCAGAAGGTTTAATTGCATTGAACTGAATTGAATTGAATTTTTGCATGAATATATTATTTTATTTTGCATATATAGTTTCACACTCTTTTTTAAGCAAGAAGGCATGGGTGTTATTTGAAGGAAAAGGAATGAGGAAAAACTTATGGAAAAAAATATTGTTAATGAAACCAGAGTCCAACTAATTTTATTGCTAACTTTATTTTATTTGGGGTTTTTTTTGTGTAATGAGAAGCTGCAGCCAGGTCTGCAGCTTATGTAACATAAGTCAAGGTAATTCTGTATTTAAAGTGATGCCAAGAAGTTGTCCTAAACTTTGTCCAGAGTTTGCACAGTGGTGCATTACGCCAGACAAAGCAAATAGACTCCAGAAGCATGATGAAAAGATTTATTGATTTAGTTTTGGACTTTATTCAAGATAATCAATAGATCACTGATTGTGTTTAAAGTCCAGCACATAGCTCATAACCAATTGGAATTTACCCAAAAAACGAACCTTTCCATGGGTTAAAACATTTGATGTTTATAATGACAACCTCTTTATGCTGTCACTGTGGCTCCTTTTCAAGCAACCAGTCATATATTATAGGGAACAGAACTGTCATTATGATAAAGAAAGAACAACATCAAAGAACAGCATCTAAAGTGTTTTAAACATTGTGAAAGGGTATATTCTAACACAAGACATGATCTTCTCATGTTAAACAGACCTTAAATAAAACACAGAGGATTACAAAATCTAACAATAACTTTATAATATAAAATGGTTTATATTGTTTATGAATAACACTAATGACGAATCAACAAACTGGCATCAGGCTGCGCTGCAATATTTAAATAGAGAGTATTCAAAAATGTGAGCTCAGACTTTAGCAAAGAAGCACAAAGATAGTATTTGTCAACCTGGGAATTAAGAATTCCTATGTAACACTCTCACTGAATACTGGGTATTTCCACTTGCTCAAAACCTTGAAAAATATTTTTTAAAAACCCACAAATTAAAAAATAATAATTAAGAGTCACATGGGAAAACAGCCGGTAAATACTTTTTTTGAAAGTATTTGTTCATAAAACCTTTATACAATAAATAAATAGATAAAAATAATAATCCATCTTTAATTTTTAATTAAAAATAATTATTTCAGCAATTATTAACATGTTTTTCATAGTGTCTAAGATGAACATATAACATAATAAATAAATCATTTATTCTTTAGTCAGTAACAGCATGTGTTTATCTACACAGAGATTAACATCTATCATTAACATCTTTCTCTTTTATCGCTGCTCTGCAGGCAAGTGATGTCTGCCCCAAACTTGTTGCGGGTGGGAACTGCAGAAAACATCTTTGTGGAGTGTCAAGACTGCACTGTAGGAGACGTTAGGGTTGAAATCAATGTGATGAACCATCCAACCAAAACTAAAAGGCTGGCAACAACATCTGTGACCCTCAACGATGCAAATAACTTTCAGCAGCTTGGGAAAGTAACGGTAAGTTGAATTATTTGTTTACTGCATATGTGACTATCATTGTTATTTCTATTACATTGAAATTCAATTATCATTGAATATACCATCCAAGTCTTCATAGACTTTTCATACTGGTTTCAGATCCCTGCAGGAGACTTCAGTAAAGATCCCAACGCGAAGCAGTATGTGTACCTACAGGCTCAGTTCCCCGACCGCCTCCTGGAGAAAGTCGTCATGGTTTCCTTCCAGTCTGGTTACATCTTCATTCAGACAGACAAGACCCTTTATACACCAAACACCAAAGGTGAGTCTACCGCTACCTCATGACTGAGAAACAGCACACACAAGGGTAGTTCTGTGGTGACCCACTAGAGGGCTCCACTCACACCCAAGCTTAGAGGAGGGGTTTTTGTTGTGTTTGGGTGCGATGTGCTCAGTTGATGTATGGAGGTGAATAAAGCTGTAATGGAAAACCAGAGCTCCCATGTCATGTGTTTCATGCGTCCATAGTTCTATCTTTATTTTATTTAATACAGATTCAATATTTTTTAAGGGCCATTCAATAAACTTAACGAAACATGGTGCTGCTCCAATAATTTAGAGTTTGTTACAGTAATTATGTGACTATGGCATCACTTTTCACAAATTAGAAAGCTGTTTTGTGTAGTCCACGCAGTCCCATTGAAGAAGGTTAGAACATCTGATAATTTTTTTCAGTGAAGATTTGAAAGGAAAAAAGTCATATATTTCCCCCAGTTTGACTAAGACATATTTTAAATTTAAATTAGTAAACCACACTTCTTTATTAAATATTCCTCCCAACATGTATACATCATTGCCCGAGCAGCAAAAATAACATCTTCTCTTCCCTTCAGTTCATTTCAGGATGTTTGCACTGACACCCCAGATGGAGCCTGTAGAGAGAGATGAAGCAGCCCAAACTGATGCTTCCATTGCCATTGAGTTTGTGGTATTGTGTTTTATTCTTCATGGGCTCAGAATTGAAACTGACATTTTGCAATCAGCCGTAGCAAAACAACGAAAACACAAACTTTTTTTATTAGATTTTTTAATATTGTCATTTATATCTTAGTTTTGAAAATTTATGTTTTTCCACAGACACCTGAAGGCATTGTTTTACCACTTGATCCAGTCTCTCTAAAATCAGGTATTCATTCTGGAGATTTCCAGCTTGGTGAAATTGTTAGGTGAGTACTATTATTATTATTATTATTATTATTATTATTATTATTATTATTATTATTATTATTATTGCTAATAATAATAGTGTGAATCTTGTGTGTAGAATATAGTCTGCAGTCTAATTAATGTGTTACCTTCAGTTTTCCAAATTCTTGAATTATTTGTTTGATTAATATCTGTGTGTGTGTGTGTGTGTGTGTGTGTGTGTGTGTGTGTGTGTGTGTGTGTGTGTGTGTGTGTGTGTGTGTGTGTGTGTGTGTGTGTGTAGTACTGGTTTGTGGAAAGTGGTGGCAAAATTCCAGAGCAACCCACAGCAAATCTATTCTGCAGAGTTTGAGGTCAAAGAGTATGGTGAGCATCCCATTAGCTGTATTATACCTGAACTACATTACTTAACTGTTTTTAAATGTGCAATGGAAATAGTAACTTCAACTTGACACAGAAAATGTTTTATTCATTTAATTTATTCATTTATTCATTCATTTATTATTTGCAGTTCTTCCCAGTTTTGAGGTGAAACTGATACCATTAACACAGTTCTTCCATGTGAACAGCATAGATTTCACCGTCAGAATCAAAGCTACGTATGTAATTGTTTTGTGGATTTAAGTAGTATATATGTGACCCTTTGTTACAGTTTGACCTGGGTTCAAACTGGTTGTTCACAAGTGCATCTTTATTTCATGGTTTAAGGTATCTGTTTGGTCAGGAGGTGGATGGAACAGCCTATGTGGTATTTGGGGTCATCAAAAAGGACCAAAGTAAGCAGAGTTTTCCAGACTCTCTTCGGAGAGTCCAGGTGAGCCCATATTTATACTTAAGATTTAGCCTTTCCATATAAAGTGATGCTGACATAAGAGTTTAAATACCTCCTACTATTCAGAAACTGTATTGTTGTGCTATAAGTGTAGAACATATCTTTACATGAACATCTGTATGTTGCTGAATTAGATTGAAAATGGTGAAGGAGAGGTGAGACTGAGGAGGGAAGACATAACAAAAGTTGAGAGGGACATCAACAGCCTTGTAGGGGGCGCCATATTTGTATCTGTCAGTGTGCTGACAGAAAGTGGTAAGAAAAAAAGCCCATCTTTTTGAGTCTGTTCAGATTTTCCTATATGTTAATTTCAATGGTGCACCAGCTTTAGAGATAGTATATGAGTATCAACAAAACAAAAAAAAATTCAATTAAAAAAAACATCTGTGTCAGAAATGAGAAATTACTGTTTTTTGTTTTTATTTTCGGTGAAAACAAAGTGAGTAATAGAAAAACATATGAATTCTGACAATTTTTTGTGCATAATTATTTTCTTGTACCCTGTCACAGGTAGTGAAATGGTGGAGGCTGAGCTGAGAGGTATCCAGATTGTTACATCACCCTATACGATCCACTTTAAAAGAACTCCAAAATATTTCAAGCCAGGAATGTCCTTCGATGTTGCGGTAAAGCACTAATTTACATTTACATAGTCTGATATAATATTACACTTTGAAATCATAATTTTGATACGTTGTGGTATTTGAAGAAATTACAATTGCTTTACAAAGTGTTATGATTCAGTTTCTTTTTTCTGATGTCAGATTGAAGTTTTAAATCCTGATGAAACTCCAGCACAAAACGTTCCAGTAGAGATTAATCCTGGGGCAGTCAGGGGATTCACTGCAGCTAACGGCATGGCTCGGCTCACCATCAATACAGAAGGAAATGCAGCCGAGCTGAGAATCAATGTAAGTTTTTTTAAGTTTTCAAAAATCTTTTAAACCCCGCCCCCCCCCCCCCAAAAAAAAATAACAGAGTATTCCAAAAAAGACAACAAACAAACAAACAACAACAGCACCACCAATAATCTTACAACACACACACACACACACACACACACACACACACACACACACATATATATATATATATATATATATATATCCATGTACACCAAGCGGTCCAAAGCAAGTCCAAAGCTAGGAAGATTATGATGGACCTCTCCCATCCCAACAATGGACTCTTCTCACTGTTGAGGTCTGGGAAGCGCTTCCGCTCCCTTAACCCTTTAAAACCGGTCGGAGCGGGCACGCTCTGTTTTGCGTAACTATTTTTAAATCCCGGTAGCTCTGCAACCACGTAAGCTAGCGTAATAATTTTGTTTGCATATGAAACCGGAGGAGTTGTACTTACATCTTATGCCATCAGCTTGTTTCCTTCCACATATAGCTTTGCAAAAACTGCATAAAAAGCACTTGCAGCAACAAAAACATAATATTCCAGAAACACGCTTTGCCGATCTGATCAGCTGTTTGTAACACTTCCTACGTTAGAATAGACGTCAGCGCGAACTTTTGCATGTCCGCCATGACCTGCCCGAAACCGGAAGTGACGTCATTTTGCGGAAATGTAGTTTTTTACCATCCGGGCCTCAATGAGCCTATACTGGTGTTTTTAAAAGTTATGTTTGACTTTATGACTTTCTGTGTGGTTTCTGGGATGCTTAGGACTCATATTGCACTGCTGGAAACAGTTTATTTTGATGCATATGCTGCTTTTTTGCAAATTTGCAGTATAATATTTATTTTTGTTTTTCCTGCAGTGTATAAAAATTGGTGTGTTTCAAAAATAAAACTATGAAGACACTCAAAATAAATTTCCTGTGGTGGGAAACTATTTTGTGCAACTTTTTTGTATTTACAGTTTTGAGGGATAAGCCTCTTAAATTTCTCTAACTAGAAATATATGTTAAAAAAACAAAAACGATTTTCAATTTTTTTGTAGTTTATTGCACTTTTTTGCAATTTATGTAATTACTATGCACTTAATGCAGACATATTATTAAAATCTAGGCTATAATGGTTGTATTGATGTATAGCAACTTGAAATGCTCCCAAAAATGGCTCCACAGCATGTAAACATATAATATAAGCTCTGGCGGACTTGGTTCTATGGTAGGTCTTAAAGGGTTAAGACCAAAACAGAGAGAGTGAGGAGGAGCTTCTTCCCCCAGGCTATTCGGGCCCTGAACCAGGTGTAGGACTGGACTCTCCCACACACATCACTATAAGACTGGACTCTTACACACATCACATCACCACACGCACCACCACACATTTCCTATAATTTATAATCTTTATAATCTCTTTCTGCTATTTGCACATTTTATACTGTAAATTTCTAAGTTAATTTGTAAATTTTGTAGTAAGTTGTAGCTTGTAACTTGTAGTAGCTACAAGCATTTCACCCCCATGTCATACTGCGTATGGTTGTGTGTGTGTGACAAATACCATTTGAATTTGAATTTGAATTTGAATATATATATATATATATATATATATATATATATATATTAGGGGTGCAACGATACTCGTATCGATATCGAACCGTTCGATACAGTGCTTTCGGTTCGGTACGCATACGTATCGAACGATACAACATTTTTAATTTATTTTATCAACTTTCCTTCTGACGATGCTGTCTGTGTTGAGCGCTCAGTGGATCTGCGCTCGACAGTGCAGCCTAGGCGGAGTAGTCGAACACAGATTCACTGAGCGCAGGGCAAGCTAGCTAGACAGAAGTTAAGCTCGTTGCAACATGGCAAATTGAACCTCCCCCACCCTCATTCAGATCTGGCGTTTGGAACTATTTTGGTTTTCATGTGACGTATGACCCTGAAGGTAAGCATGTCATGGACAAAAGTAAAACAGTATGTTGGATGTGCCAGCAATGCTCAATTGGTGGGAACTAGTGTGTTAGCGCAGTTAGCTCGTTAATGTGTTGACGTCTTCCAGCCCCACTCATGAGGCGATCCGCGGTAGCTCGTTAACGGAGATTTGCCGTGTTGTGACCTTAACGTCATTTCAGATTAACGCTGACAGCACTAGTGGGAACACAACCAATATGACTGCACATTTACTCCGACATCATCCTAGTGCAAAGACAAGTGGAAGCAGACAAAAACAAGCACGCATGCTACAAACTTTACCCGAGTCATTTAGACAGCCGTTAGCACATGATTCTCCTTATGGGGACCTGATATGTTTAATATGCTGCTGAGAATATAGCCCAGAAGAAGCGTATAGTATAGCTTTTATTTTGGAAAGAGACATTTCTCCATAATAAACTCTCTTTTCCAAAGATGAGTGATTCCTCAATCAGATACAGGGCTCGCAAAATCGCTAGCCCGACGTCCTGGGGCTTTTTTCCAGTCGGGCTACCAAAATCTATCTCTGCCCTGCCCGTCGGCCTATCGTAGGAAGGAAAAATATATGCCAATGCTTTTGCATTCTTTCGGAAATGTAGCTGGGTAATTATGTCATTGGCATCGGCCACTGTCAATATGTGACATACTGAAATCGCGTTTGAATTTGCGCTTGTTTTTTGCTTTCACTTTGCAATCGCGTGAACTGTGTATAGAAAGCGACAGTACTGATTGGTGAGTGATGATAATTTGCGCACCAATTCCTCTGACATCGTCTTATCAATCGTTAGCTTACTATGCAAACATGACAAGTGAAATCTCCTGCAGCTTAAACATGTGAGAGGTTGATCGCGCAGAGAATCGCTGAGCATAACGCTCAGCGATTGTAAAAGCAGCAGGATATATATTTTAGTTCTGCTGAGCCAAATAAGACAGGTCAGGGTGAAGAAGTGACAAAACGGAAAGGTTATGACAAATCAGACTATAAGGCAAAAAGAAAGTGCAGCTTTATGGTTTCATGGACAAAAGAATTTCTGTGGCTGCAATATGACGAGCTAAATAACCAGGGCTGCACATAAGTGGTCCGCAGGTGCGCATTCGCTGTCAAAATAAAAACCCGCACAAGATAAGAAGTTGCAACGCGCGTTTGCGTACATAAGATTTTAAGGAAGAGGACAGACATTTGTTTAGAACTCTTAAAGTTGTCGAAGAAGCTCCTTTAAGCAATTACTGTGATGTTCCTCCACCTCCAAAGAAATGTCAGAAGGAGTCCGAACCACAAAAGAAGCGCGTATTCTCGGAAAAGTGGTTGCAGGAGGTGAGCTGGCTTCAAACAAATGATGAACGCACAGAGATGTGGTGCAGAATGTGCCGTGAAAATTTAATAAATGACAAATTAATAAAAAGGCATGAACATTTTTTTTGTATCGAAAAAATATCGAACCGTGACACCAAAGTATCGAACCGAACCGAACCGTGAATTTTGTTGTATCGTTGCACCCCTAATATATATATATATATATATGTATATATGTATATATATGTATATATGTATATATGTATATATATATATATATGTATGTATATAGATATACCCTTATGTCTGTTTTTAATATTTGCTCCCTAACAGGTGGGCCAATATAAACAAAACTTTGCATAAACATCAGAATTAGAATCAAAATTACGTTTATTGCCAAGTTTGTTCACAAACAAGGAATTTGTCTCGGTGTCTTGCTGCAAGAAATATCATCCAACACCAATTATTACCATCTGTATGTTTAAAAAAAAAAAAAAACAAACATTTGTTATATATCCATTTATTATATTTATTATATGTTCATCATCCCTCTGCGGATGGATTGTTTTACACGTCACATTCAGTGCACATTGCATGTGCATAACCCAACTGTCACAAAAACGACCCATTTTGCTACTTCCACTACTATTACTTTTACTACTAGTACTATTACTTCAACTCAAACTACTACTACTACTAATAATAATAATAATTACAATAATGACGACATTAAAAATAACTTGTAATAATAATAATAGGGCAGCACAGTGGCTGCCAGAATGCTATTTTGGATTGTTCTGGCCCACTTTAACGCTTGCTCACACAAATACTGCCTTCAAGCAATAAAGATCATTTTCAACCCCTTTGTACAAGAACATAGAAAGAGATTATCACTTACTTATCACTTAATTTAACTTGTTGCTCATTGGTTATGTATGCTGGGCTTTAATTACAGGTCCTGACTGATCCTTGTATAGTTGCACATGAAAGCAGATGAATGTTTGTCTTATGCTTAGTGTGGCTTATGTGTGTGTGTCTTTAATTACAGGCAATGACCGATGACAGAATTCTTACACCTGATAAACAAGCAAGAGCAGAGATGACAGCAAGACCGTACCAGAGCAAGACCAGAACTTTTATCCACATAGGTGAGAAAAATCCTGAAGAAGCATTGCATCAAGTAAAAGTATAAAGATTGTTACTGTAGGTAAAAGTTGAAGTATACTGTGTGAAACAGGCACTAAAAGATGTGTTCAAACTAAAGCATTTATTGAAACATATTTGCAGGTGTGGATGCAGCTGAGCTGAAAATAGGAGACAATCTAAAAATCAACCTCAATCTCAACCAGCAGCCAAATCAAAATCATGACATCACATATCTGGTAAGAGACATATTTATTTGTTTTTGTATATATAGCTATTTTTTCTGTGATGCAACAACTGGTCATAGTACATACATGTGCGCTTAAGGTGTTAGGTATTAATGTGTAAATGTGTTTCCCCAGATCCAGAGCAGAGGTCAGCTAGTGAAACATGGCCGTTATAAGACAAGAGGCCAAGTACTGATTTCCCTGATACAACCAATCACCAAAGAAATGCTGCCATCGTTCCGCATCATAGCCTACTATCATACAAGTTCAAATGAAGTGGTATCAGACTCTGTTTGGGTGGATGTAAAAGACACCTGCATGGGCACTGTAAGAGACTCAAGAGCTGTGAAAGAGTGAATCTTTACAGCCAAAATGCACAAATGTTACTAATTTCTACAGTAGTACTCATTTTTAACATATACAAATTTGCATGTCACCCTCACTTAGCTGAAACTGGAATCCTCACGACCTTCTTCAGTCTATGAGCCTCGCAAGATGTTTGGTCTGAAAGTCACAGGAAATCCAGAGGCCACAGTGGGACTGGTTGCAGTTGACAAAGGTGTCTACGTCCTAAACAACAAGCACCGGCTGACACAGAAAAAGGTCAAATTGTTTAGCTTCAGTAAATTGTTTAGCTTCAGTAAACAAATTGCACATTGGATTTCATATTAATTTACGTATTGCATACATACCAAAAACCTGAAACTTGTTATGTTGTTACAGCATGTTAACCTGTGCCTCAGAACAACTATGCATTAGCTGGGGCACACACCAGGTGGCCCGTAGGTCCCCAGTTTGATTTGTTGCTCTGAGTGTGTGTTCATATGAGATTATTGTGAGATTATTGATTATTGTGAGTCTAAAATTAGAGAAAAATAAAAATGTGACAGTGAATTCAATGTCATAATATAATCTTTAAGATGTCAATAAGACATTTTTTATTTTTTAGCCCATTTGTTTTTATAGATTTGTGAGCCATATTCGAGTCATCTTATTGTACGTTTACAGTTCAATTTACACTCTTGTATGTTTTTGTACTTTAACCTGTAGGTGTGGGACGTAGTAGAGCAGTATGACACAGGCTGCACACCTGGTGGAGGAAAGGACAGTATGGGCGTCTTCTTTGATGCTGGGCTATTGTTTGAGTCCAACACTGATGCAAAGACCACATATAGACAAGGTGACAATGCAGCAGAGCATCCCACTCTTTTACCGTTGTCTAATACTTTTCTCTCGGCTTGATTGCTAAACCCTTGAAGAATGTTGGGTTTTCTGCTTCATCACAAACATATTAATAAAGTTGATATATTATACTTAAAAAAAAGGATTATTTCTATCATGTTTTTGAAAAGTCCAACAACAAAGGTTGTGTTATATTCTTTCTATTTTAGTAACATAAAAACCAAATTCAGATTCAGGCTTGTTGTATATTGACTGTTGTTATATAGACTGTATATTTTGTCTGTGTTGCACTTTACAGAAATTAAATGCCAGCCTGCGAACAGAAAGAAGCGCAACGCTGCTGTAATGGATGTCAGAAGCAGCTTACGTAAGTGTGTATATGTATGTGTGTGTGTATATATATATATATATATATATATATGTGTATATATATATATATATATATATATATATATATATATATATATATATATATATATATATATATATGTGTATATATATATATATATATATATATATATATGTGTATATATATATATATATATATATATATATATATGTATATGTATGTATATGTATATATATGTATGTATATATGTATATATATATATATATATATATATATATATATATGTATATGTATGTATATGTATATATATGTATGTATATATGTATATATGTATGTATAAATATGTATATATATATATATATATATATATATATATATATATATATATATATATATGTATATGTATGTATATGTATGTATATATATGTATATATATATATGTATATGTGTATATATATATATATATATATATATATATATGTATATATATATATATGTATATATGTGTATATATATATATATATATATATATATATATATATATATATATATATATATATATATATATATATATATATATATATGTATATGTATATATATGTATATATGTGTATATATATATATATATATATATATATATATATATATATATATATATATATATATATATATATATATATATATACATGAATAACCACATATTAATTCATAATTTCACACATATCACTGCTTTTACTTTTGACAGGCTATGCATTAGACAACAGACAAAAAGAAAAATAAAACATTTATTTTATGCTTTTGACTTCATTAAAATATTTTCTTTTTACAAAAGACATATTTAAAAATATATGTTTTTAACTTTATAGTAAAACAGAGATCTTATACTTTCTTCTTAAACCGTCTCTGTTTTCAGTAAAAAATTATACAGACCCAGTAGAATCTGAGTGTTGTCTGGATGGCATGAAGGAAACCCCCCTTTCATACACCTGTGAGGTCCGCAGCGAGTACATTGTTGATGGTCAAGGCTGCCGTGATGCTTTCCTGCGCTGTTGCAAGGCAGTGGAAACTCTTCGAGCAGAGAAGAGGGAGGAAGACCTCAAACTGGCTCGCAGTAAGAGATGGAAACAAAATGGGAAGGGGTTATCTCATTCATACTATGTGTCATAAAATTCACAAAATTATATCATTTTTAATCAAAATCCAGGTGAAGGAGAAGACAACAGTTTCATGGACAGCAATGAAATTGTTACTCGCACCAAGTTCCCAGAAAGTTGGCTCTGGTCTGATATCAAATTGCCTCCTTGCCCTAGAAACACACCTTGGTGAGTCACTGTAAATCACAAACACATACAAATGAAGTTACATCTTAACATCTCTCAGACTGTTAACATTTTTCTCTGTTTCAGTGACACCACATCATTTGTGAAAAATGTTCCTTTGCAAGATTCAATCACAACCTGGCAGTTCACCGGCATCAGTCTGTCAAGAACTCACGGTGAGGATTTGGTGACTAAAATATGGCTTTTTTTGGCCTTCCCTTTACTTTTTTAAAAATGTCATTCTTTTCTGCATATTTTCTTTAAGGAATCTGTGTGGGTGATCCATTTGAGGTCATTGTCAAGAAGGATTTCTTCATTGATCTCAGGCTGCCTTATTCTGCTGTCCGTGGAGAGCAGATAGAAATTAAAGCAATCCTCCACAACTACAGCCCTGATCTTATCACTGTAAGTACAGAACTGCAGTAATTACTGGACTGAAACACAGTGGTGTTCAAAAGTGTCATCTTGTGCAGTTTATATTGTGCATTTTCATGTTGTGTTCTCAAAATCCTTTGAAAAAAAGAGAAGTGATTATTAAAGAGATTATTTTAACAAAGCTCAGAAATTTAGTGCGTGTTAACCATAGGCTGCTCATTTTATGTAAAAATGTAGTTTGTTGTTGTTTTGGTTCATGAGCTTGAATTTTTTTTAATTTGTGTATTATATATAAGTGTAGACTTGTATATAGTTAAACATTATATAATGTTGAATTTTGAATATTGATTTGTAAATAATAGAATTTCAATCAAGGGGGTAGGAACAGAAGTTTCATCCTACTCCTTTTTGAGCATAAACATTGTGTAGACATAGAGATATTCACAAAAAGTTAATGTCATTAAGTTTTTCTTTTCTCTTGTTATTTTAGTTATAATTACATGTTCAAAGTAAAACTATTCTATCTATCTATCTAGGCTTATCATATATTACTAAAATTGAAGAGTACGATTCCTTTTTCATGTTGAGTTTATTACCTTAGTTTTCTGTAAATAAGGAGTAACTGAAATTGCCGAAAGTTAAAAGAATGCTCAAAAAATCTCTGTATTTCATCAGGATCTTTGTATTCTTCCAGTTTGAAACACCACATGATCAGTCTCTTCTCCAACTTTGTCATTGCTTTTTTTATTTTATAAAGGTACGCATTGAATTAACTGAGGAGGAGCACGTGTGCAGTTCAGCTTCCAAACGTGGTAAGTATCGCCAGGAGGTCACTGTTGGGCCAGAGACCACACGATCTGTCCCCTTCGTCATTATTCCCATGAAGGAGGGAGAACGGCGCATTGAGGTTAAAGCAGCTGTTAAGGACTCATATCTCAATGATGGCATCATGAAGATGTTGCGGGTGGTGGTAAGAAAACCAGTGTTTGCTATTTGTATGCCCAAAAATGTGTTCAATATCACTTTCTTATTAAATAAAACAAAAACAAAAAAATGTCTTATCTGAATGTGAACAGGCCTTTCAAAATTGTAGTAAAGGTAGTAATAAAATAATTTGAAAGTTATTGTTTGTTGAGGTTTAGGCACAAAAACGAACAGACAGAAACAATAACAGGACTCTGGCTCAATCCCAGACCAAACGTCAGACTGATAATTTTGTACACTAATAATATGTGTTGATCTTTTGTTCTAATCACTACATGATTATTACTGCCAAAAAATTTCCCTTAACAATCTCAGAAATCATCAAAAATATTATCAATAATCATACTGGTCAAATGCATTTTTAGTTCATTGCTTGTTTTGTGTCTATTTTGTAAAAGGGATTTTATTCAAAATGTGACTTAGGTCAAGTTAGAGAAACTATGTGATTTGAATTAAAATAACCGCTTAATATGGTTAATGTTGCAGGAAGTCTGTCACCTTGGTTAAAGTTACACGGGAACAATATTTAATAATTACGTATAGTTAAAAATGGATAATGATGTTGTTGAAATTTAAATAGACCTGACAGTTCAAGCTAAGTCAGACATCTAAAGCTTTACAGATGGCCAAAATGTTGCAACCAGACAGTTAAGTGAATGGTTTTCAAAACATCAACACTTAGTTAACAGTGTTGAGGATCCTGTCACTTAACCACATCATGCCAGATATTGCAGAATTGTCTTCAGAATTTTTGTAATGTTCATAAAACGGCGCGTCAAAAATATTGTCGTCTTGAAAAGGGTTTTGGCTTCATACCAATATTGATGATGTTATATTTTATATTATATTATATTTTATATATTGTAAGGAAAAATACTCTAAAAATAACATAACATTGTAAACCACCACAGTCACTTAATTATTATCTGCCTCTCAGCAGCACACTTTCAGTATCTATTGCAACTACAAAGTACACATTTTATAGCTGCAATAGTAAGTTGACTACTAACATCATTTGCATTTTTGCTGCTGTGGCTACTTCTCTCACACACTGAGAGAGGTTCACTTCACACAACAAGAATACAACGTTAAACTGAGTTTATTCACACAGGTCGCAGTTAGGCTTAGAAGGATAAGCTGTGGAGGACTTAATTTAATTATGGATTTATTTCCTGTTTTGTGCCTACTGCACTTTTCTTTGCTAAAATAATAATGACTTCCAATGTTTGTTTGTTTTCCAGCCTGAGGGCGTACTGGTTAAACATCCAAAGATCGTGACTTTAGATCCTGTTAAGAAAGGAGAAAGTGAGTTTATCTATTAAAAATCTAGATTATAATTATTAAGTCACACACTGATTTTCACCTTAATAAAACCTTTTTTTCTCTGTTTAGATGGTGTACAGAACGAACTTCTTAACAGTGGAATTCAAAGGAAAGATTTGGTTCCAAACACACCTACTAGCACACAGATCTCTGTGACAGGTGAGAAATATTTGATATTTGGACAGTTTATGTGATTCAGTGGCTATATCACCCTGAAGCTTCTATTATATATTGTTATTGTTGACATTCGGGACTGACTACCTTAATGGGTATTGTGAACCTTTTTTTGTATGTGTATGCATGCAGGGAGAGAACAAGTATCTCAGCTGGTGGAGAATGCCATTGGCGGCAACTCAATGGGTACTCTAATCAGACAACCCTCGGGCTGTGGAGAGCAGAACATGATCTCAATGACCCTGCCTGTTATTGCAACCTTGTATTTGGACAAAACCAACCAATGGGAAACTGTGGGCTTTGAGAAACGTAATGAAGCTCTCCAACATATAAAAACTGGTAGGCTCTCACAGATGTACATAAATTCTTTGGTGACAAAATAAACACACAGAGCGCCTCAAAATTGTTTCCAATAGATAAAAGTCAGATGCAAGTTGAATAGCAGTGAAGTAAAAAGATTGTTTTATTTTTTAAATTGTTTCATCAAGGTTACACAAATGAGTTGGCCTTCCGTAAAAATGATGGATCTTTTGCTGCATTTGTTTCTCGCCCAGCTAGCACCTGGTGAGGCACCCACAAACATCCATGAATTCATTCACAGTATTTTGCGCGTGCTGCTTGAATTTCTGATTTTGTACTGGCAATATATTTTATGGGCAAATAAAATGAAATTAAGCTATTGTATCCCCTCTTCCTGTCTATAAGGCTGACTGCCTATGTTGCCAAGGTGTTTGCAATGGCCCATCATCTGGTTGCAATACAAGATAATGTGATCTGTGATGCTGTCAAGTACCTTATTCTCAAAGGACAACAACCTGATGGTGTTTTCAAAGAATTTACAGCTGTAATCCACGGAGAGATGAATGTGAGTGCACTGATTTTTATTAACACCAGTTCTTCATCTACACTTAAAATACAAAATAACTTATAACTAAATGAGAAACCAGTTATACAACTGCCATTCTTCTTTTATAAATATTAAAAACTGTTCTGTTAGAAATAATAATAATATGTTTGTGCTTCATCTGTAGGGTGATGTGGCCGGCTTAGATTCAGACGCCTCCATGACAGCTTTCTGCCTCATTGCAATGCAAGAGTCACGCTCAATATGTTCCGACACTGTCAATGTGAGTATTTCACCTGCAAACATTGTTGTTACAAAGTATCTAAAATAATCAAAGGGTGATACTTTCTATTGCACTTGCATTGAAGAATTAAACCACAGACCAGCAAAAACAGGCAGAATTTAATTCATTTCACCAACATGTTCTGTAGGCTCACAAAAGGATGAAGAACATTATGTTCCGTTTTCCTGTCACTCATTATCTTCCTTTCTTTTTCCTTTTTTTATCTGCCCAGAGTCTCCCAGGCAGTATAGACAAAGCAGTGGCCTACCTGGAGAGGCGCCTGCCCAGCCTCACTAACCCTTATGCTGTGACCATGACATCCTATGCACTGGCTAATGAAAACAAATTGAACAAAGAGATCCTATTAAAGTTTGTTTCCCCAGGTATGTTCACACACACACACACACACACACACACACACACACACACACACACACAGAGAGAGAGAGAGAGACACATACACACCGCACATGTTTGCACAATCAGTTAAATGTAACTATGATTATTACAGTTTCAGTGAATTCCAAAAACCAGTTGGGAAAACTGTGAAAAAGAAAACTGTACTACAAAAATATATTCTTGAGGATGTATTTCAGTGCTTTTCAGTTGCTACCCTGTTCTTCTCTCATACATACAGGACATAACCATAGGCTAAAATACATTTTTTTTTTGTCATTAATGGTTGGTAATGGTGCAAATGGATTCAAGATGTGGAACTCAGAACAGGTCCAGTGAAAGCAATAGTGCTTTTATTTACAGTAAAGTTACAAAAAAAAGGACAACAGAAGGAATTGTGAGCTAGTGTGTCCAGGTTTGCAATATTTACAGATCCACATAAACTCTATTTACAGGGAAAACTCTCTCTCTTAAAAACTCACTGAGACACAGCCAGGATTCCCGCGCAGAGACGAGAAAAATGTGAGGTGACGACAATAGACAGAACATAAAAACTTCATATATGTGCCGACAACACTAACTCTTTGCTGTTCAACAATCAGGCCTGAAATATGGGTATTCCTCTAGCTTAAATCACAGACAGAACAGCTGATTACCAACAGAAGAGTTTGGAAACTCCAGATTTGCTGACACCAAAGGTGGGGAACTTTTTGGATTCATTTCCAAGTCGAACATGTTTCATAGATACCCTGCCAAACCCTGTGGCCTTCAAGATACACTAAAAGTGGTGCAGATGATGCTGCGCATGGACAGAACACGTACCTTTAGTTGCCAGAAACAGGGGAGGTTGTTAGCCCAGCAACGCCTCAAATGGTAGCCAAGTGGGAGCCTAGTAGCCAATGACGTCATGGTGTAGTGGGCTTACTTGATTCAGGTTAGCTGCGTGCTCCACCTGGACTAATTTGTGTAGTGGAGAGCTGCTTCCAAATCCTGGTTGCCTTATTTGGTCAGCACACTAGTCTGCAGAAAGAAGGAAGCCAGAGGGAAGACTAACCCAGGCACAAAACTCTCTCCAGACATAGGATGTTTAAGTGGGCCCCTTATTATGTCTTGAGAGATCCCATGCAGATGAAACACATGATTCACCAAATCTGTAATGTCTCTAACTAAAAGGGCAATTTTGAGAGAGCAGCAAAATGTACAGACCTTGAAAAATGGTCAAGGATGGTGAGAATGACAGTGTTACCTGCAGTTGAAGAGAGTCCAATGCAAAGTCAAATGCAATGTGGGACCAAGGGCATCCTGGTATTGTTAGTGAATGCAGCAGACTAACTTTAGGGGTGTGAGAGGTTTTCCTTTGAGCACAAGTGGAGAGGGCAGACACATGCTCCAAATCCCTTATTCAGACTTGGCCACCAAAAGAAACACTGGAGAAATGTAAATGTTCAATGGTCAATGTGGTGAAAGTAAAAGTATATCTTTATGGAAAATTTCCGAAATTTTGTGATAAACCTGCAGAATAGAGGATAATTCAAGTGGTTCGGAGGATACAGAGATGTTAACTGGTTTTCTGGGAGATGTGGCTGATTTTAGACAGAGCTGATAGCCATTGTTCTGCCTCAAATGAGGGAATTCCTCTAGCTTGAATAGAAAGCCGATCATCTGAAGACTACCACAAGGTGATTGTTTTAACTCTTGGTGTTCGGACATGAGATGCGGGAAATGGAGGAAGGACTTTCCCTTGGAACAGAAGGCGTGGTTACAGGGACACACAGCGAACACACACACACACTGACAGAGGTAGATGAGCGAGAGAGAGTTGAGGAGAGACAGACAGAAGTGGGTGAAAAGCACTAAAGACTGGAAGACCATGACTTTTGTTATTCATGAATTTTAAAATTTACTTTTCTATAAAATATCTGAAAAAATCTCATAAATTTTCTTGCGTTCCTGAAAAATTTACTTATTGAATATTATACTTGATTAATTTCTGACTTCTCAGTAAAATCCAGTGTGCCTACTCAAATTTGGGTATATATTTATCAATTTACTTTTATCTAATGAATACCAATATTTTTTTTAACTTGAAAAAAGTTTTTACATTTTTTCTAAAATATTTCTGTTTTATATTATAGTAATAAAAATGTACTTGTGTGACTGTGTCTGTCAGAGCTATCTCACTGGCCTGTACCTAGAGGCCGTATTTACACTTTGGAAGCCACAGCTTATGCTCTTCTTGCTCTTGTCAAGTCTCAGGTGAGCATGTCTAAATTATATCATCCATCTGTCATTCATGTGTCTCTAAAATATTATAGGTTTTGGACACAAAATCATTGAAAATTTACTTTACAGTATTTAAATACCATTGCTGACCATTCCAGAGTTACCATTTATTTAACTGTGAAATTCCAGCTCAATGAAAATAACTTCTACATTTAGTTTTATGTCGTGTTATTGTTGTGTGCAAATACAAATTAAAACAAATAAGACATTGCTTTGCACAGCTTCGTTATGAACTATGAAAAACATTGCATTTTCTTTTATTAGGCAAGTTTCTGGACTGGATTTTAATTACACCCAAATAAAAAGCAGATTAGAAAGCCTAAAACTCTGAAATACCTTTGAAAAATGTTTTTCCATAATTTATTTTAAAACTCTACTCTTGTTTTGTGCTGTTTTAATAAAGAACTTTGAAGATGCCAGACATGTTGTGAGATGGTTCAACGCACAACAGAAGGTGGGCGGAGGCTATGGATCAACTCAGGTAACACAAAGCCTTCTGTCAATCAATATCTTATACAGATATTTTATACATATTATCCCACCTTATAACCTTTGCCTTTCTTTATCTCCCTCACTTTCTTTTCTCCAGGCTACTATAATGGTCTATCAAGCTGTAGCAGAGTACTGGATCAACGCTAACGAACCACAGTATGATCTGAATGTGGACATCAAGTTGCCAGGAAGGTCGGCACCTGAAAAGTACAATTTCAATCAGAACAACCACTATGCCACAAGAACGTCTAAGGTGAGAAGAAGCAACACAAACACAGTCACCATGTAGCACAATTTGTCAGTCTGAAAACATGTCCTCTAGCAGTAAATAAATCTCAGTACTGCTAGTGTTTCTGTCTTTTTTCACAATCCATCTCACCAGTCTGCAAGCTTTTTGGTCTATTTCCTTTTTTCCTGTCTTACAGACATTCAATGCAATTTAAATTCAGTCGGTGGGAGCGAAGTGAGCTTATCTCTGTTTTTTTTCTCATAATATGTACAAACACATCTTTGTGTGTTTGTACATATTAATCCCAACAGATTAACGATATAAACCAGGACATCACAGTGACTGCTAGGGGAACAGGAGAAGCAACAGTGACAGTAAGTTATCTGTTAGTTGATCATTTCAGAATCCTAGACAAGGCTTTTTAAACCTTAAAAAACAGTATAACAAAGACTTATTTATCACACAATATAAAAACACACTTTTTCTGATGCAACAGTTGGTATCACTGTATTACGCTAAGCCCAAAGAACGGGAGAGTGACTGTCAGAATTTTACCCTCAAAGTGGATCTCGTAGAAGGTACTTTGATGTCCTTTATCTCCTCTTTTTATTTTACTTATCTGTATGTTTTTTATCAAATCAGTTTGCTTCAGTTTATGGCATTTTATTTATTTGTGCTCACTTTTTCTTTTTCCTTATTCTTTCAGAAAAATCCAATGCCAATGAAAAGATATACAAGCTTATTATAGAGGTCATGTAAGTACAATATTAACTACACTTTAGAAATAGTAATGACTTTAACTCTTTTTGTTCCCGTCCATTTAACTCTGCTGTCATTTGAATCATTCTTATCATTCTCTCTACAGGTATAAGAACAGGGATCGTGATGCAGGCATGTCAATCTTGGATATTGGCTTACTAACTGGTTTTGCTGTTGAAACAAAAGACCTGGATTTGGTAAGAAGAGACACCCACATTAAGTTATGTGGTTACAGTTAACCAAAATAATAAGACCTCTTAATGTTTAAAAATTTGTCTTTATGTGTGTCTCTAGTTGTCTAAAGGACGTGGCCGCACCATATCAAAATATGAGATGAACAAAGCCCTGTCAGAAAGAGGCTCACTCATCATTTACTTGGACAAGGTTGGAAATCACACCAATCCTTATCCCCCCTTTTCCCCTTTACCCTGGTGTTTATTTATGTTTTTCACTTTTGTGTGTGTCTGTATTCAATTCCCAGGTTTCTCACACACGACCAGAGGAAATTGCTTTTAGGATCAAACAGGAAATGCCGGTGGGCGTCTTACAACCCGCAGCGGTATCTGTCTATGAATACTATGAACGTGAGTCTCATAAACATGTTACCTTTGTTACCTTCAGGTGTTCCAATCACTTCCATGGCTACAAGTGTATAAAAAAAGCGCCTAGACATGCAAACTGCTTCTGCAAAGATTTGTGAAAGAATGGGTCACTCTCAGAAGCTCAGTGATTTCCAGCCTCTTACTGTGATCGGATGACACCTGTGCAACAAGTCCAGTAATGAGATTTCCTCAAATATTACTAAATATTCCACAATCCACTGTTAATGCTATTATAACAAAATGACAGTGATGAGGAACAACTGCAAGTCAGCCATTAAGTGGTAGGTCATATAAAATCACAGAGTCTGGTCAGCAGATGCTGAAGCACACAGAGGTTGCTAACTTTCTGCAGAATCAATAGCTACAGATCTCCTAACTTCATGTGGCCCTCAGATTAGCAAGCACAGAGCATAGAGAGTTTCATAGAATGTCAGGAGCTCGGCTTGGCCCCTTATTTCCAGCTAAAGAAAATCTTAATGCTTCAGCATGCCAAGATATTTGGACAATTTCACCATCCCACCTTCGTGGAAACAGTTTGGGGATGGTCTCTTCCTGTTCCAACATGATTGTGCACCAATGCACAAAGTATGGTCCATAAAGACATAGATGAGCAAATTTGGTTAGGAAGAACTTTACTATCCAGCAAAAGTCTTCACCCCAATAGAACAGGTTTGGGATGAATTAAAATTGGAGAGTGTAAACTAGGCCTTTTTGCTTAATATTGGTGTCTGACCTCACAAATGCACTTTGGGAAGAATGATCAAAAAATCCTATAAACACACTCCTGAACCTTGTGGAAAGCATCCCAGAAGAGTTGAAGCTGTTATTGCTGCAAAGGTTGTGCTGACATCATATTAAACCCTATGGATTAAGAATGGGATGTCAGTCAAGTTCATTTCTATGTGAAGGGAGAAGAGCAAAATACTTTTGGCAGTGTAATGTAAATAGGCACACCATGCCATTTTATTCGATCATTTTCATATACATTGTTATATCTACCATAACTGTCACAAAATAACAGTCAAATAGTTGTTTTTTTCCCTCAATGCAGAAACACGCTGCGTGAAATTCTACCATCCACAGAGGGAAGCTGGAAAACTACTGCAGCTCTGTAGAGATAACATATGCACATGTGCTGAAGGTAAACACAATCATATATATAATCATATAAATCTGATTAAATAAGCTTATTTTAAAACTGTAATTAAAAGGTTGTCATGTATTTTTATATTAACTTTAAATGGTACAGAAAACAGCAGTAGAAGTGTTATTAAAGTAAAGGTTTTATTTTAAAAGTCAAATTTTGAGCAAAAATCAGAATCAGAATTGCGTTTATCGGCCATTTATATGCACAAATACATAAGGGCTGCCACAAATGATTATTTTGATAGTCAACTAGTCACTGATTATTTTTGCAATTACTTGACTGATCAGATCATGCGTGATGCAAGCATGAGAAAAACTGATTCATGCAACTGGACAAAGAGCACAAGCACACAGCAAATTTACAACAGGATAGTTTGGACTAATGTCCAGACCCCAACCCATTTGAAATGCTGTAGCAAGAATATGATAGACTTACACATGGGCAAACTTAAAATTCTTGAAACGAAGTGAGACACTGATTTTAGAGAAAACAATTACTTATTACTGCTAAAGGTCATTCTGCGAGCTTTTGAATCATTGGGTATACTTCCACACTGCACTATTCTGGCCTGTGAAAGTACATTTGTTTTTCATAACTAGCTAGGGTGCTGTTAGTAACTTTAGATGTATGCACAAATCTACAATTATAAAATCTAAAAGACGCCTATTTTGGCAAATCTGATTTAAAATTTGGTTTGCAGTAAATAATCAAAGGTTTATGTTAGAGACTGTAGTCACAACACTCAGAGCAGGAATTAAATGCTTACTGATATATTTGTTGTGTAGTTGACCTTCATATACCTGCAGTCACCTATCCACACACATGTATACATCAGCTTTGCATTTTTACCCTGTCCCTATTTTGTACTTACAGAGAACTGCAGTATGCAGAAGAAGGAAAAAATCCCCAATGATGACCGCCAAGCTAAGATTTGTGAAAGTACAGAGACCAGCAAAATAGACTTTGGTAAACAAACATAAATGGGTTACATTTAGATTTATTTAATAGAATATAGTAAAGCAAAAAGCTAAAAACTATACTTTGGCTGCCCACAGCTTACAAAGTGCTGGTTGAAGAGGTTGTAGAAGAGTTATCCACAGACAGTCACAAAGTCAAAGTGCTGGACCCCATCAAAGAAGGCAAGTACTTACGTCCTTTAAACGTCTATTTTAAAAGAAATTATTAGTTTGTTTTTGTGGCATTAAGATAGCAGTGACAGTTAGTTTCTATTATAGCCACAAAAAAATAGGCAATTTGAAGGACAAATCGAGCATTTTATAAAACTGCTGCATGCTTTTGTACTGAGAGGTACATTTAGTGGTTGACACCATTTGCTATCAATAAGCCAGATTAGCTTGTCTTGCTGATACCCATTTTCTCATTTAACATTTAATACTCAGCACAAGCATATTGCGAAAACACTTATATTACACGTAAGACACCATTATGACGATACAACTAGGAATATATATGAACACAGCAGCACTGTGTTTAACTATAACTTGAGCAACACATTCAGTCATTCATAAATCACTGCTCTCAACTGTCATATCTTAATTACAGGGAGTCTTGATGTTGGTCCACTGAATAAACAGCGCATATTTCTCAGTTATCAACACTGCAGAGAAGCTTTAAGTCTGGAACAAGGAAAAACCTACCTTATCATGGGCTCAGATAAAGATATTCACCGAGATGACAGAAAGAATACGTAAGTATATTGTTTGTCTGGCTGTGCTTGTGTGTGGTGTATATTTAAACTAATCTCAGAGTTCTATTCATTAATCATAGTTTCAGTGAATAAATGTAATTATCTTGAACTGTGTATATTTATCACAGTTGTTTTATTCTGTATTTTGCTGATTGGTCACACAAACACTATTTTTCTTTCAATTGTTCTTTTCAGATTCGAGTACGTAATTGGTGAGAGAACCTGGGTTGAGTATTGGCCTACAGCAGAAGAGTGTCAGACTGACAAATACCGGGATACCTGCTTGGGCTTGGAGGAGATGGTCAATCAGTACTCACTCTTTAGATGCATCGGCTAGTAAAACAAAAAAAAAATCAAATTTTGTTATTCTGCTGTTTTTACAATTTTCTGTAAAACAGAAACGGGTTTCACCATTTCACTGCAGTGATTAAAATGTATTCAAATGGGGTACTGGCTCTTAGTGTCTTTTATTAAGTTTATGGTGGTTGAAAAATTTCTCGCATTTCTAATATATTTGAAATGTAACAAGCACAACAAAGAATAAAACTTTTGAAATAATAATAGTAATTTTAAATGCTGTGTAAGTAATTGGAAATTGTGTATCACTTTTTAACACCTTATATTTTAGAAATAGAAATAATTACACTGTAGTTACAGTTAAAGAGTGAATAAGTAATTCTAAGTAGTACCTAAATCCTGAATATTTTTCACAAAAAGGGGACACAAATTATGCTGGATGTAATTTTGTAATTTTAGGCTGTAAGCATAATTCTTTTGGTAATTTTGTGGAAAAACAAACAATATTTCTCCATATTACATTTTAAGAACACTGTATTTAGGGTGGCTGTAACTCAGGATGTAGATCAGGACATCCACTAAGTGGAAGTTTGTTGGTTGTCTCCAATGCATCCATCAGAGTATGAATATGTGTGGATGTTAAATAGAATGGGTGTGAATGACTGAATGAGTCATGCTGTTTGAAGCACTTGCGGTATTCAGATTCATTTTCAGTAAATTTACTTTTTGGGGCCATATTAGTGGTCGATACCCCACTGTGATAAGGCAAGCAGAAATTATAGCCACAAACAAAAACGTCATATGCCCTCTACAAAGTGTGTGCAGTGGTGGTCCTAGCCTGTTTGGCGCCCTGGGCAAACACTCCCTCTGGCGCCTCCCCCCCCCCCCCCCCCCCCCCCCCCCCCCAACACACACACACACACACACACAAAACATATTAAGGATTGGCCATTAACATTAAAATTTTGTTTTATGAAACATACACACACACATATATGAGGAGAGAGAGAGAGTATGCATAGTATGCAAACAGCTACCAAACAGCCATCATAATTCGTCATACAATGAGAACAGGAAAAGTCAACAACTGACAATGACTAATTAATATTAAAATCTATAACATAATGTATTATTTTGAGTTTAGTCTGTTACTGTTACTATTTTTACCATTTCTTCCTGGAGCAACTGTAGCCCACATAATTTCCTTAGGGATTAATAAAGTATTCTGATTCTGATAGTTTCAGGCTACATAACCTGCCATTATCCAATCACACATCTGCTTACCTGTATCTTATGCTCGTTTCTCCATTCATTTTCTCTTTTTTATAAACTGAGCACCTGATGGCTTTGAACTTTTCTTGTCCATCTTCCATTGGTTTAAATTTTGCACTCCAGTATGAACACACATCCCCCAACATGGGGATCACCACAACATGACCTAATAGACCTACACCTTAGTTCACAGATTCACTTTGTCTAGGGTGTATTTCAAATCATGAATACATAATAGGCTTGGATTTACAACATTATGAATGAAATGTGCTCTATTTGGAAGCAGCAGGGCCCCTCCCCTTTCGACGGGTTGCGTGTGAGACTTTAAATCATCAAACTATAAAATATAAATTTTAAATTTTTATAGATCCCTTTACCCCTAGTCCTAAAGTGTATATTTATTTTCTTACTCTTCTTATATTTATTGTTTGTTTACTTGCACTGCTGTAACTGGAGCCTCGTCGTCTCGTCTTTCTATATACTGGACTGTAGCGGAGATGACAATAAAGTTTAATTTGACTTCAGCAGCAAGCAGGCGCACCGAGGGCTCTCGCGCTCACTTTTTGCGTATAGAATTTCGAAAAAACTTGGGTGCAAATCACAAGTCTGTATCATAATGTCTGGTGTTTTAGTGTTTGTTGAACAATTTTACACTGTTAAAATTAATTATTATGAGTCTGACTACACTGTTAAAATGACACTAGCACCTTTTTACGTTCTGATCATAATTCTCAGTGCTTTAAGTTTAATATTCTGCACGTAAACTACAAATCCTTATTGTTATAAACTGAATGATTTTAAAGCATAGAATAAACTCATATGATGACTGTCTCAAATGTCCAGTTTTAACTGTATTCTGAAACCAAATTAAAATGTTCGCAACTAGCAATTTTCTGTGGTGGATAGGATACATAATGATTAATGAATATTTATCCAGTTTTGTCCAGTTTATTTGTATAAAGCAAGTCAAGGTACAACAGTCTTTCAAATGCTGGAAAAAACTTGCCGGTTTGAGGACAGTCTCGGTCGTTGTGTCCTTGGGCAAGACACTTCACCCGTTGCCTACTGGTGGTGGTCAGAGGGTCCGGTGGCGCCAGTGTCCGGCACCCTCGCCTCTGTCAGTGCGCCCCAGGGTGGCTGTGGCTAGCTTGCCATCACCAGTGTGTGAATGTGTGTGTGAATGAGTGGATGACTGAATGTGTAAAGCACTTTGGGGTCCTTAGGGACTAGTAAAGTGCTATACAAATACAGGCCATTTACCTATAATATAAAACCTGAAATAATCTTTTGAACCTTATCATGGGTTTTTTTTTTTTGTTTTTTTACAATGTAATCTGTTAAAAAAATTAGATTTTTTTGGAAGTGGACTTAATCCCCCATTCAAAACCACAAAGGAATGGATTGAACATTAATTTGAATAGACATACAATTTTAAATAACTGTTGTTGGTTTTTTTTTCTCTGGCTTTACAACAGTAATAGTTTGCTATCCTGTTCTACTATTGTCAGTAAAGCCTTTTTTTAAAGGAATTGAACAAGTTTTACAACAATTAAATGGTAGGCTACTGCTGTTTTTAAATTTCTTCATGATGCTATAATGATATTTGTTTTTCAATTATATTTTTTGTTTAATATTTCTATTAAATGCAGTAAATAATTTAGACATAATTTAAATTGCCTGTTACAATAACAGATAGAAGATCTTTAAAAAAGGAATTGCAATATTTATTGGACAATCCAAAAGACCTGTCAAACTGTCAACAAGTAATGAATTTAACAATCCCCAAAACATTAAAAAAAATATAACAGAATTGAAATCTGCATCATTTATTCTGTGGAAAAACAAGTTTTTTTTAAAAAAAGAGAAAAAAAGAAAAATCTAACATAAATATAATATAAAGATGCAACAGGGTAAGTCAAATACATCTCCGAGAGCCATCTTTTCATTAGCTGTAGCTCAGGCGGTAGAGCAGGTCATCTACTGATCAGAAGGTTGGTGGTTCGCTTCCTGGCTTCCCCTAGTCTGCATGCCAAATATCCTTTGGCAAGATACTAACCCCAAATTGCTCTCCGATGCACCCATCGGAGTATGAGTGTGTGTGAATGTTACTTAGAAAGCACCTAGAAAAATGTGCTTGTGCGAATGGGTGAATGCGCAAGTTGTGTAAAGCGTTTTGAGTGCTCAGAAGAGTAGAAAAGCGCTATATAAGAACAAGTCCATTTACCATTTAAAATGTCATTTTTCATTGCACATTTGGAAAGATACTAATTTGATGTGATGGCTGAAATATTCTTACTATACTATACTACTGAAATATTTTGGAAAGAAATGTTAATAACCACTGTTGTTGAAGATATTAAAGATGATAATGAGTAAGTTTAATAGAATAAGTACTCTACTCAACTGAAAATCACCATAAAATGTTGTAATTCTTACTTGACTACATTCTTTTGAGAACTTTAGTATATTCACATCTTAATATATTAAAAAAATGTTATCAATAAAAAACTATTTAAAATTGTTAAAGGATACCATGAGAATATATGGAGCCCCGCAGGGGACATGGGAGAAAAAAAAATTAAGACGGACTTTTGCGAGATCTCGCAAAAACTTTTGCAAAATCTCGCAAAGCAAACTCGGGATCTCGCAAAAGTTTTGCGAGATCTAGCAAAAGTTTTAGCCGCATTCTTCGGAGGCTGCCAGCTCGAAGCCGACCGGGAGGTCGAGGCACAATGTGCCAGGAAAGCGGTGTTCCTCCCGGCTGTAGTAGGTCTCGACCTCCCGTTAGCTTCGAGCTAGTGGGTGTCAGATCTCCAAAAACATCGGAGCACTTTTGCAAATATGTGATGTCTTGTAAACCGAGCAGGTATCTGACGTTTACACAACTACATTCACGCCTCAAAATATCTTAAAAGTGTATTTTGTGACCCAGAAAGAGTAATATTACAACTAAGTAGCTGCCGCCATTGTTGGAATTCAACTTTTGTGAGATCTCGCAAAACTTTTGCGAGATCCCGAGTTTGTTTTGCGAGATCTCGCAAAAGTTTTGCGAGATCCCGAGTTAGTTTTGTGAGATCTCGTAAAAGTCCGTCTTAATTTTTTTTTTCTCCCATGTCCCCTGCGGGGCTCCGTAAAAATATATACACTATTAAATATTTCCTCATAATTGTTTTGTTTTTTTTTTTGTATTTATGAATAAGTCAAACAATTACATTCAAATACAGTTTCAGTTGTGTATATGGGCGTAGTTTTAAGACAGTCACAAGTCACTGCTAAGCTCTCCTATCACTGGAAGAGACGTAAGGTGCAGGAGGATCAAGCTACTCCATAAAAGCTTGTCTCAGATAGAGAGGCTGCACTCAGCAGATATGGGATCAGGCAGGAGGATGTATCGGAGCGAGCGGTTGCTCCTGGACTTTGTGGTTTTTTTCTGTTTCATTTCTCTGGCTAGTGGATCTCCAATGTAAGTTTAAGTGTCTTAACGCCTGTTTAAAATTAATTATTATGAGTCTGACTACACTGTTAAAATGACACTAGCACCTTTTTACGTTCTGATCATAATTCTCAGTGCTTTAAGTTTAATATTCTGCACGTAAACTACAAATCCTTATTGTTATAAACTGAATGATTTTAAAGCATAGAATAAACTCATATGATGACTGTCTCAAATGTCCAGTTTTAACTGTATTCTGAAACCAAATTAAAATGTTCGCAACTAGCAATTTTCTGTGGTGGATAGGATACATAATGATTAATGAATATTTATCCAGTTTTGTCCAGTTTATTTGTATAAAGCAAGTCAAGGTACAACAGTCTTTCAAATGCTGGTAAATTACCACACACTAAGTTTGCACAGAGGTGAATTGCAACACACACAGCAAACATTGCCCAGAACAAGGATGAAATGTTTTGTTTATCCAGTGCAAGGACATTTTAAACTGGAAAGAACTAAACAAAGTATAGCAGTTATTTTTGTGTGTAAATATATGTAATTTTTTACATATAGTTTTTACATATATATTTTATATGATGTCACATATGTAAATATAGTGACTTCATTTTAAAAAAAATGTGACTGTGAAGCCCTTAGGATCTATAAATGCAGTACTGGACACATAAAATTGAATTGAATTGAATTGAATTGAAAAGAAACCAAGTAGATGTTGAATTTATAATAATTTGCTTTGTGGTATGTTTTCTCTACAATTTTGACACTTTTTGGTTATTTCTATAACTGATTCAATTCTGATTCACAGGATTCCGTTTCGATTTGATTCAATTAAATTAAATTTTGACTCAGACAATCAGAAATATTGTAATTATTTATCAGTACATATCAGTATTTTTATATCTATGATTAAAAACATATCTGACACTTGTAAGACTTCATCAGAGCTGTACGCATCACAACAGATGCCTTTGTGTCAAAGTAACTGAGAAGAAAATACAGAACACCACGAAGGAGACTTTCCTGGCCTGGCTTTTTAGCATGTAGCCCCTTTAAAAATACATTGAGAGAGAGAGCCGTGCGGGGAATGCAATTTTATCACGGTGGAAGCAAAAAAAAGGGAATTCATGACAATATTTATCAAACGCTGCTGGTTCAGTTCATTTTGGTCGGAGAGTAACAAAACCTGCAGCATCGAAATCTGTGAGATTTCGTCTTTCAGTGCCTGAGGCATGACCGTGTACATGCCATTGGGTCATGCTTTGTGTTTGCATCTTTTTTGCTGAATCAGTTTACCTGCTCTTTAATCATTCCCTGTTTTAACTGTTTCGCAGTTGTTGACATAGTTTTGTGAGCTTTAAAATGAGATTCTGGTGTTTCTGGCAAAATTTTTAAAATTTATATTTTAAAAAGGAAAAAACAGGATTTAATGAATTGACATCACGTTATTCAAGGTAAAATTGATATGAATCAGCAAATCGATTTTTTTAAACGCACCCCTTTAGTCAAGCTCCAAAAGTAAGCAGAAGAGTTGGCATGCTGGTGTTAGACATTAGCATCAACAGCCATTGTTTTTATGTACTCTTGCACAGGGCTACAATATGACTGAAAACTCTTAGTTTTGGTAGAATTTATCTTCTCTATAAAAAATGATGATTTATTTTACCAAATGAATGACTAATTGAATAAATCATGAAGTTTGTTACATACAGAATAAGCTGGGCTACATTGTCCAACGCTGTCTTCTGTCTTCAGGAAGGTGATGTCTGCCCCCAATCTCCTGCGAGTAGGAAGTGAAGAAAACATCTTTGTTGAAATTCAAGATAATGCTGGTGAAGAAAATGTTAATGTCCGTATCATTGTGAGGAACTTTCCAAGACAAGACAGGACGCTGGCATCAACAACTGTGACCCTTACTAAGGAAAACAAATTCCAGGGTATTGGAAAAATTATGGTAAGTATTACTAAGTCTCGCATCTCAGAAACATCCTTATTACCATGCAGGTTTTCATAAACATTATCAGTTGGGACATCCAAATTCCCAAGTGCGTTAGTGTTTAACAACAATGTAATGCAATATGTTTTCTAAAATAATTTTATATTGTACTTAACTAACCAGGGAGCCTAAAATACTAAAATAAAAAAAAAGAGAGAGAAAACCTGTATTCTTTCTAATGAACAGCAATTGTCAACTCCTGGGGGTACAAAATTATTGTAAATAGAATTAGAAAATAATATGAAAAAAAAAATAGTTCCACATGTTACTTGGTTCATGACTTCTGTAAATGTTTTACTTATGAGCTTGTGGTCTTAATCACTGGTGCCAATCTTAGACCCATGAGCCTTGGTTCATTTGTTATAAATTATAAGCGTATGTAAAGATGATCAAGAAAGTTAAAACATGAGATTTTTAACTAATCAGTATATAGGATCCAATAAAGTCACATAATGTGAACTTGTTTATATTACAGTGAAATCTGTTACAGTGTTATTTAAATTTAACGAAAAGAGAAGTTTCCCAAATTAAGATATGGAATTCCTGCTGCACTAGATCTATTATTATTAGTACTGACAATATAGCAATAATTATGGCATCAAAAATATTACATTGAAAGATCTCTGGGAAATGTTTGTCAGCTGTGCATTAGCTCTTCTGCTCACCAAATGTCTCAATTTTCAGCCCAGCCCCAGTTTTTTTTTATGTACATCTGTCACCTTTTTCTCAGCAGTTTTCACTCTTCCAGAAATTGTATCCCAGCTTTTCCAATTTTTGTGCTTTTCAACCTGGATTTTTCCTGACAGATGTTCTTTCTTTCTTTCTTTCTTTCTTTCTTTCTTTCTTTCTTTCTTTCTTTCTTTCTCTCTCTCTCTCTCTCTCTCTCTCTCTCTCTCTCTCTCTCTCTCTCTCTCGCATGACACAGATATCTTGATTCACAAGTTTTTTTAAAGGAATATTATATCTCTAGCTTTTCCCTTCACACTGTCTCTCTTTCCCCAGATCCCTGCTGAGCACTTCAGCAATGATCCCAATATAAAACAGTATGTTCACCTACAAGGAGAGTTTGGTACCCAAACACTGGAGAAGATTGTGTTAATCTCCCTTCAATATGGGTACATCTTCATCCAGACTGACAAGACTATCTATACTCCCAGTACCACCGGTGAGTCCTTTACTCCATTACTGATGAGATACACAAACCAACACCAACACAAAATGATATGGTCATCATCACTGGACAGAACTTTAACCTTTTAGCAGTTTATGTAGTTCAGATCATGGGAGATGAAGCTTGTCAGAGAGTTGATTTAATTTTCATTAGATACATCAAGAATACATCTTTTCCTTGTGGCGAGGCGTGATATGTGGCGTCACTGCAGGGAGGCTGACACACCATCACTGCATCGGCTCATCACGCCTCGACTGAGTTGTTGTTGTTGGTGTGTGTGGCTGGCAACTGCAAAGCTGCAGCTGAGTATTGTTGTGAACAGCAACCAAAATAAAGTTAACGAGTGTTGAAATGTGGTCGGGTCCGACATTCGTTGTTTACATTTCTATTTCTTGGGTTGGAAGTAGATCATTAATAGCTATTGTATAATTTTATATTTTTTAAAATCACAGCAGGCAGCAGCAGAGTTGTCAGTTTCTCGGTTTAATGCCTATCATCCATTTATTGATGGTTCCATGGTTGTAGAATTAGTGTTTCTTCTTGTTAGATGTCATGTGCTAACTAGTTGACAGGGGAATCTGAAATAAACACAGTAATTAAACAAAGTGTTTCTCTATTTGTCTCTCTGTCACAGTCCTTTACAGGATTTTTGCAATGAGGCCAAATATGGAGCCGGCAGACAAGAACTATCAACCGGGAACTGATACTTCTGTTGTTGTTGATATTGTGGTATTGTTATCTTTCATTTAACTACATCATTACAAAATCTATCACTGAGAGTATAAAACATTTACAAAATAATGATCTCCAATAATGTCACTAAAACATATAAAACATAAAGATTTCTCCAACACTTATGCTGTAATACAAGTTGCCATGAAAACATAAACTGAAACTTTTAGATAAACCATATAGTTAATAATTACAAATTACCTGTTTTTAGGAAGCTGTAGAAATGTTAAAAATTATAAAATATATTGAGTGTTTTATTGATGCTCTCTCCTAATTTTAGGTTTAATTTTCTTATTTCTAGAACCCTGATGGAATTATTTTAGAATCAAAGCTTGTCCTTGTAGTGTCAGGAATCTACTATGGAAGTTATTTCCTCCCTGAAATTGTAAGGTAATTTTTCCCTAATGCTCCACACTGAGAGGGATCTCAAATTTATGTATCTTATAAACACATCAACACTGAACTATGTGTTCTTTATGTACATCTATGTGTGTCTGTTTGTATATGTAGTACAGGACCGTGGAAGGTGGTGTCAAAATTTAACACCAACTTAAAGCAAACCTTTGAGGCAGAATTTGAAGTGAAAGAATATGGTGAGTTTGTTTAAAAATAGCCAACAAAAATTTCCCTTTTCGCTTCACTGGACACTTAATGAGTATTATTTTGCAGTGCTTCCCAGTTTTGAGGTTAAACTGACATCCGTCCCCTTTTTCTATGTGGACAGTGATGAGCTCACCATCAACATCAAAGCGACGTATATGAAGGCTTTTGATTTGTGGACACAGTTTAATTTATAAAATCATGGAAATAACATGTTTGAGTTGTTGTTTCTTGATTGCAAGTTAATGGTTTATTTGTGATTTTAGATATCTATTTGGTAAAAAGGTGGTTGGCACAGCCTTTGTGGTGTTTGGAGTTATAGTTGGTAATACAAAAAACGGCATTCCAAGTTCTCTTCAAAGAGTGGAGGTGAGTAAACATTCATTCTTTTAATAATAAATAATAACAATAATGAATAACTGCCTATTTGACAAGTCTCTGTGTGTTTTATTTTTATCTTTTGTGATTTCAATCATTGCCCAGTTTCCTAAAATAAGACAAAGACTTGCACTAGAAATTGCATGAGAAATATTTAGTGCCCCCCCCCCCCAAAAAAAAACCCCAACAATTTTGACACATTGTATTATTGTCCAGTTGTTATTTGACCCTAACTTTGAAATCCTTAAAAATAATTCCATAAAAGGCTTTTCTCTTTGTGAAATGAGAATAAAAAAAAGGTTCCTACTGAATGACCCATTTTTGTGTTATGCCATGGCAGATCAATGAAGGAGAAGGAACCGTTACACTGAAAAAGGAACACATTGCACAGACTTTTCCAAACATCAATGATTTGGAAGGAAACTTTATATTTGCTGCTGTCAGTGTGTTGACAGAGAGTGGTAAGAAAAAGACACTATTTAACTTATAAGTCGGGGGCCTAAAATATGAATTAGTTTGTTTGTTTACACATCATTTGAACTTTGAGTTCCCCAAGACTCAAATACTAGTATAGATAAATTAGCTTAATTAGCCTATTATTAGTCTAATTTATGTTCTGTTTTTTGGTTTGTTTGGGGGTTTTTTTGGGGTGGGGGGGGGGGGGGAGGAGGGGGGGAGGAATACAAACAATAGAATATTGTTTGTATTGAATATCCATGAACCATGTATTGCAACTGGCTCTTTAACCAGACTTACGTAGGGCCAAATGGGCCAAAGTGAGTTAAAGTCCTTTGTGGCAGAAGGGTTAGAAGGATGGTAAATTTGAACTCATATTTAAAATCTATGAATGTGTACGTTCCCAAACAGGTAGTGAGATGGTGGAAGCAGAGCTGAGAGGCATCCAAATTGTCAAATCACCCTACACCATCAACTTCAAGAAAACACCCAAATATTTCAAACCAGGAATGCCGTTTGACGTAACAGTAAGCTGCTAATTTATAATTACTCTTTAAGTCATTGATTTTGAAAAACAACAAATGTCAATATCTTTGAATATATTACTGCTCAATGACTTGAATTTGATGGCAGCAATATGTCTGTCATGGTCCTGAGTCATGTTGACCAAGCGTTCTTAGTTTTCTTCTGTTTTTGTATTTTGTTAGTTCAATATACAGTGGGGCAAAAAAGTATTTAGTCAGCCACCGATTGTGCAAGTTCCCCCACTTAAAATGATGACAGAGGTCAGTAATTTGCACCAGAGGTACACTTCAACTGTGAGAGACAGAATGTGAAAAAAAAATCCATGAATTCACATGGTAGGATTTGTAAAGAATTTATTCGTAAATCAGGGTGGAAAATAAGTATTTGGTCAATAACAAAAATACAACTCAATACTTTGTAACATAACCTTTGTTGGCAATAACAGAGGTCAAACGTTTACTATAGGTCTTTACCAGGTTTGCACACACAGTAGCTGGTATTTTGGCCCATTCCTCCATGCAGATCTTCTCAAGAGCAGTGATGTTTTGGGGCTGTCGCCGAGCAACACGGACTTTCAACTCCCGCCACAGATTTTCTTTGGGGTTGAGGTCTGGAGACTGGCTAGGCCACTCCAGGACTTTCAAATGCTTCTTACGGAGCCACTCCTTTGTTGCCCGGGCGGTGTGTTTTGGATCATTGTCATGTTGGAAGACCCAGCCTCGTTTCATCTTCAAAGTTCTCACTGATGGAAGGAGGTTTTGGCTCAAAATCTCACGATACTTGGCCCCATTCATTCTGTCCTTAACACGGATCAGTCGTCCTGTCCCCTTGGCAGAAAAACAGCCCCATAGCATGATGTTTCCACCCCCATGCTTCACAGTAGGTATGGTGTTCTTGGGATGCAACTCAGTATTCTTCTTCCTCCAAACACGACGAGTTGAGTTTATACCAAAAAGTTCTACTTTGGTTTCATCTGACCACATGACATTCTCCCAATCCTCTGCTGTATCATCCATGTGCTCTCTGGCAAACTTCAGACGGGCCTGGACATGCACTGGCTTCAGCAGCGGAACACGTCTGGCACTGCGGGATTTGATTCCCTGCCGTTGTAGTGTGTTACTGATGGTGACCTTTGTTACTTTGGTCCCAGCTCTCTGCAGGTCATTCACCAGGTCCCCCCGTGTGGTTCTGGGATCTTTGCTCACCGTTCTCATGATCATTTTGACCCCACGGGATGAGATCTTGCGTGGAGCCCCAGATCGAGGGAGATTATCAGTGGTCTTGTATGTCTTCCATTTTCTGATGATTGCTCCCACAGTTGATTTTTTCACACCAAGGTGCTTGCCTATTGTAGATTCACTCTTCCCAGTCTGGTGCAGGTCTACAATTCTTTTCCTGGTGTCCTTCGAAAGCTCTTTGGTCTTGGCCATGGCGGAGTTTGGAGTCTGACTGGTTGAGGCTGTGGACAGGTGTCTTTTATACAGATGATGAGGTCAAACAGGTGCCATTTATACAGGTAACAAGTGGGGGACAGAAAAGCTTCTTACAGAAGACGTTACAGGTCTGTGAGAGCCAGGGATTTTCCTTGTTTGAGGTGACCAAATACTTATTTTCCACCCTGATTTACGAATAAATTCTTTACAAATCCTACCATGTGAATTCATGGATTTTTTTTTCACATTCTGTCTCTCACAGTTGAAGTGTACCTCTGGTGCAAATTACTGACCTCTGTCATCATTTTAAGTGGGGGAACTTGCACAATCGGTGGCTGACTAAATACTTTTTTGCCCCACTGTATATTCCTAGGTTCCTAGGTTGTTCAGTTTAGTTTATTGGATTCCCCTTTGTGTCTCTGCCCTCTGTGTCTCCCTATGTGTCTGTGTTTATATTGTGGTGTGAGTTCTTGTGCCATGTTTCCCTTCATGTTTTATTCGGTTATGTTTTCCATGTTTCCCCAGCGCGTCATGTCTGTCCTTGTCTGCCTCTCCTTCACTCCCACATCATGTTTCCTGTTTTATTGTGAAGGTCAGTGATAGGTTTATAGCTTAAACCTATTCGCTGGAACGTTGAAGACAATATAATTACACAGCAAAGCAAGACACGAAGTAGGCAAAGTTCTTCATGTTACTCATGCATGAGGGAGACCTGCCTGGAGCCAAGTGTCGTTCCACCACTTGACCTCCATCAGACTCTCAGCCAGGTTCCCCATAGCACTCCTTTTATTGTGGTTACATGAATATGCATAGGGTCATTAACATATAACATCTTCCATAGGTATACATGTGAACAAAGAATACTGTGTGTGTGTGTGGGGGGGGTCAGAGTATGACCCCATAAATGACTTCCCTAAACCTACTGGTCTGGAAAGTCCAGCAGTCTATCTAAACAAAAGGCACTTAGACTAAAACAGATATAGCCACGTTTATCCTACCATAAAACAATAAAACAAGGTACGACCTCTTCCCATGCTCCCAGGATGTAGGTGTGGATTCCAGAACACTCTGGAATGCACACCAAGCCTTTGCAGCCTGCTAAAGATCACACATCCTATCACTACACAATTAATTATACACCTCTAAGCATATATAAGTAGATATTTCTAAGCATAAATGACAATCAACAATACAAAACCTAACATTCCCCCCTTTTTGACCTTTATGCTAGAAAAGTTCCCAGTTATGATCACCTCATGTCTGAAAGTTTCAGTGCAAACATTTTTATACACAGCATATGTCAATCACTCTAAATTACTGTAAAAGTACACAGTTTAACAAATGTATTAGCAGTTATCCCATTCCTCATTGATCTCATCCAATGGCAAACTGCATCCTACGAGCAAACAAATGAATTGTTAATTTAATAGTTAAAATAAGAAATTAACATTTTCAAAAACATCTCAGCTTGGTGGTGCTCCTCTGGGCGTGCAAATCACATGTCTCTCTGCAGAGTGGTTTAAGTTCTGCAGGGCGTCATAAATGTCTCTTCCAATTGTTTCCATCACTGTCCATAGGACCAGAGTCCAAATGTACTGTATGTAGAATAGACATTCAGACATACCAGTTAGTTTTGTTGTTTGTCAACATGGGTCTCAGCTATCTCCAAAGCTGCAGACCTCTTCAGCACTCTAGTTTTATGTCCTCTACCAACCCCCATCACCTCACTTCAGGCCTTCGTCCTGCGAGGGGGATACTTATGACTCCTCCATTGTCCATGCTTTGCAGAAAAACCCCTCTGTGGAAAGGGTGCTGGGTCCAGTTATCTTACTGCTGTTAAGATCCCAGCAGTCTTCAGAGTGTCATCATATGCACAGTACAGTGGCACAGCATTAGGTGATGTTCATAGGAAACTGCTGTTATCACCACCATAGCTTCTGGTTCATGTGCTTTTCACAGAATCACGATGCCATCCTTAGACTCCCTCTGCGCTGTCGATGGAGCTTGGCACGCTCCCCTCATCCTTCAGGTGCCCGTCTGTTGTCCACAATCTCCTCTGTTGGCCTCTGGAAAGCCCCCTTGGCACAGCTCTCATTCCAACGCAGCTTCAGTTCCTTGCTGTGGCTCCGGAATCTGATCTCATGATGGGCCCAAACAGCTCGACCTTTGACCTCAACCACTGCCTGGACTGTCAGCCATGCCTGGAATGGTTCTTGTTTCTTACTGGGCCTCTGGAGATTTCTCAGGAGATTCCTTCCAGCAATACTTTGACTGCTGCACCTGTATTTCCTTGCTAGGAGAAAAAACTTCTATTTGGAGAGCATGTCAACAACCATCAAACCACATTCTTTAGTTCAGTGAACTTCACTTATAGGCCATCAAAGCCTCATCTGAACATGGATGCACCACTTGCATAGGTTTGATACCCATAAATGAACTGTTAATCACACAAATCACTGCAACAATAATAGAAAACATTGTTTCATGTTAATCCTGGACCCCTCCTCTTGACGCATGGACACTCCCTAGGTTTGATGAGTCAACTCATCAAACCTAGATTCCTGTCTTAAAGAAAAGGGTTAGCTAGATCACGTCCCAGGCAACATCAGGGTGTCTCCTCTGGAGTAGCTCCGTAACCCTGCAATAAAAGATGTTAGCGTGTTTTGCATATTAAGTTTGCTTAACACCTGGCTCTGCCAGGGGCCTGCATACACACCATCATGGCCTGGAAAACAGATCTGGAAGTGAAATCAAACTTCACACTTGTAAACAATTGTATCATAAGAGTAATAAAGCATTCAACATCAGCAAGACAAGTATCATGTGCAGGTTTTCTCAAATCAGTAAACTACAATTATTACCATAATTTGCCTCAGACATGGATCATCCCATGTACTCAGTTAACATTAATGTAATCAGTGACTTCCCTTAAGCAAAGTCACTCCACTCATCAATCACTAGGAGCTCAAAAGTGGGCAGCTAATGAGCCCCATATTTAACTATTCCATAAACACTGCATCTCTTATTTGTTTTTCTCATGTCACTTGTCCGCTTCTGCTGAATTCTCTACATGTACTCTTAGAAAAACAAACATTAGCAATACACATTGACCATCCCGGTGGTCAGACGCAGGTCGACAGGTTCCAGAGGTGCTATAAAAGGACCATAAAGTTAACCATCCATAGCTGTGGAAAGAAGTGACACTAGTTTTCAACACAGAAAATTTCTCACATGTTATTCACATTGTCAAAGTAACCTTCACATTTTCCCAAAAACACAGTGTAACAGCATCACCACTCATAACCTATAAACACAGTTTTCTTCACACAAAAACCCAGAAATCCTGTAGTAGGAAAAAACATCAACCAGCTGTCCTGGTATAAATCACATGATCAATTCACATGAAGAACTGTAATGCTGTAGAAAAGAAAATGCAAATGTTAGCGCTGCGCAGATGTATACACTCTTTCTCACAGTTTCCTCTGTGAGCAACACAAGGTAGTGAATAACACCCCTGGTAGATGCACAGACACAGAAAGTGGCATTTAAAAGGTTAAATCGTCACGCAACCTCGAATGTTGATGTCATCTTTCTGCTCCTGTAAAAGGAAACACACATAGATTCATCCACCCCTTTGTCCTGTCTAGGTGGAGGTTAACCTTGAGTAGTGGTCAAGCCTTGTCAGCTTTTGTCAGCTTTTACCAATCAGTTGTTTTTTCTCTTTCACTCATTCATTCATGCATTCATTCTTTCTTTCTTTGCTAATAGTGGAATCGATCGTCGCATTACGTTTCCACTCTCAGCAAAATGACGTCATTTCAAAAAGAAAAAGAAGAACTTTAGATCGGATTACCTCGCTGAATCCTTTTTGGACGGGAAATTACTCTCTAATTGTCCCAGATAAGTGACTTTCTCCCAAGCCCATTTTAATGTGGAGAAGATCACTTGTAATAATTTTCTCGACGACGTGTCGTACAGCGCTTTCTGTTCTAATCGTGCAGATCTGCTCAAACAGAGATTATCGAACAAAACTTTCAGTGCACAGTGAAAGTAACAAAATAAAAAGGCCTTGTTAAGTCATGACACATGCTCCTCATCTCAGGAGGGTAAATCATACCATTAGCATGGTTTATCATACCATCATACTGATTGGCAGGCTCAACTTCACAACAAAAGAAAAATCATCAGCTAGATTCACTCCAAACCAACCATCAGCTGCACAACACACAACATAAGCCTAACGTCTTATTAGCTATGAGTTTAATCCCCAGATCTGTGCTCTTCACTCATTTAGGCCACACACCCATTTTATTCAGTTTTCCTTTTTCCCTTCATCATAAAACATGTGACATGTTGTCATGCACTTCACAAAAGAAGTTTGTTCTGACGTATTCAGAGTTGTGTATCTAAGTACAGGATTCACTCGCACATCAAAACAGGAAACTCAGTGTTTTAGAGTCTCCACTCAACACACAACAAACTCCAACACATCCCATTCACTCGTGCAAGAATTCAGTCACCTTTCCTTAATCTAAGAACGATCAACTAATTTGCATATCAGCTATTAACCCACTAAGTTGACAGGACAACAGAAATGCATGTTCAAAATGTTATCACAAAAATAGAATTTCCCTCATACAGTAAATTACTTGTGCTGCATCAATCAAGCAGGAAGCACCTCCCAATTTACTGTATTAACTACTAAATTTATTATCTGATCACTGGTTGGTCAAACCAGAATTTTTTTTCCCACAAAAGTTAAACTGTTGTCCTGCAACCTAGAGAGTCAATTTTTTCATTGGATAAATTCAGCATTTGATAACAAGTGTCTGTTAAATTCACACTATTTTAACACTGATGAGAGACAACAAGCTGATCTTCATTGCATGTGTGTTTGTGTTATTAGGCAGGTTTAATCAATGTCTGTGGAGCTGCATCTCCAGCAGGGCATGTTCTTAAAGCTGCCTTTCCTACACACTTCTCTGCTATAATTTGATCATTTCTTAACTAATGTGTTATGAGTCCACTGATCTTTACATCACACTAAGTGACTTGGACAAGATGATAAAAAGACTCACATGCTTAAGATGTTGTCTAATCTTCATGAGCTCTCTTGTGTTTGTGTTAGTAGGGTTAATGCATGTTCTGCTTGTGTGTGTGATTTTGTATGTTTCTTTTTGCAGTGTTTCAGACTCCTTCTCAATTTTCCAACTTAAGCAGTCAGTTTTCTTTTCCCCAGGTTTGCTAACCCAAATTTTGATTTCCCATATTAAAAACAAAATTCCTATGTGTTCTCACCACTCCTCTCACTCTGTTGTCCTCTCCCACTTCAACAGTCCAATAGCAGGCAGTTCTTCTTCAGCTTTGTCCTGTGTTCCACTGTCTCTTCTTGCCATTTTACTCCAAAGGTGGCAAATGTCAAACTCCAACAGTCTCCTCAGTTCTCCTCAAACGTTCTTGTTACATGCACAGTGAAGTTGCAGCTTGTTGGAAACACAGTGCCATTCATCCAATCAGGCAGGATGATGGATTTGCTCTTCTTCTCTGATGCTGTTTGTCCACACTGCTGCTGCTTGCTGGGACTCTTTGCTCAGGACTTTGCTGCTGTCTCTTTATCTGCCATGTTATTGCTCTTTGGAGCTGCATTCCTTGTCTTCAGGGAGGAGTGAGAGCTCGCTTGTGAGATTGAGGGACACATGGAGCTGTAAATAAACTTAGCCTGAACGTTTCCAATGATGTTAAACTATAATTTTCTTCTGACCGCTGCATGTGGAAAATTGATTCAGGTCTGCTTTTCATCTGAAAGTGACAAACTAAGACATTTTCATTATTATTATCACTGCTTAATCAACACACAACTCTCTCTCTGTTTTTGTGAACTCTCCTTTCTTAAAAGCAGAAAATGAGATTGTAGTTGTTCTTGGCTGATAAACACAAAACCTTTTTCCTATGATTATTTTTCATCTACAATGTAAATTTTGTCTCTATTGTACTCTTTTTTTTTAATAGCTGGTGACCTGCAGAATCACCGCTCTCACAATCAGAGGCAATTACTTTTACACAGCGCACAAAAACACTGTGACATCAGACACATTCACACTCACTTTTTTCATCTGCGTAAATAAATCATTTGGCCAATGGCATGTGCCATGGTGATCCATAAATAAGATCACAAGTTTTTTTAAATTATTTTCAACCCAACAAAACAAATAAACAAAAACATGATGCTGATGCTACTAACACTCTACACACATGAGTCAAGATGCAGGAAAACTGCTCACGGAAACGCTGCACACTCCAGTTATCATAGTTATCATAGTTCTGTTTCCCTCTCTTTGAAGAGTTCTCAGCCAGCTCCTGATCTGATAATGTGTAGCTTGCTCATCAGCTCAGAAGAGACCACAACGCAACCTCACACAGTGGTTGTGTGCTTTGCCCCACAGTGGCAAAGACTTGCACTTTCATATTCAATTCAGCATCTCCATCAAGTAGTTTTCAGCTGTTTTATACAGGGTTCAGCATATTAGTTGTTTTCACAGGTGTGCTCTATATCTCAACATTGGCTCATAATAAGAGGACAGTCTTTCACACAGGTCAAGTGCCTCTATGCACATCATTAGTTTAAATATTTACCTATTTTACTTCATCTCATATGTCATTGTACTGAATTTGAGCAACCCTAAGCTTAATGCAGATTACTTTTAACAACTGACACAGACGTACACAAACAACACAAATAGGCCTTTAACTTTCCCCAGCCTGCGTGAACCCGCACGGCCGTTGAGCTCCTGGGCTCGCGTGTACCCGCGCAGCTAAGGAGCCGTCGCTCTCTTTTTTTAAAAAAAAAAAATACTACTAATACTAAATACTTTGCGCTGCCAGGAGCGAAGTCCAACATAAACGTCTGTCACCCTCTGACGCACTCTTGGTTGCTTAGGAACCCATGATAACAACAAGAGCCTGTGTCACAGACCACGTGTTCTGCTCCGCACCCACCCACACAAACACACTCAAACACAACAACAACACAAAATAGGCCTATTGTCCAGCACAGTCTGGACCCCGTGGAACTTCTCAACGCCCCACAAAGTGGCGGAGAACTCACCTCTCGCTCCACAAAGCAGCGAGGAACTCAGTTATCGTTCCACAAAGCAGCGAAAAACTCACTTATCGCTCCACAAAGCAGCGAACTTCTCAACGCCTCACAAAGTGGCGGAGACTGCACAACCACACGGTTATAGAGTCGGGCTCTAGGAACTTACTTGGTGTTGCTTAGCGTGTAATATCAGCCTCGGATCCCGCCGATCGTCATTCATCGAGGAGGAAAGACAGACAGTTAATCCACAGGAACTTCCTGGCTGACGTCAGTCTTTCAGTGTGTCTCTTCTCCCCTCGGTGAATGTCGACTCCAGGGATCCGGCTCGAAGGACCAATTAATGATAGGTTTGTAGCTTAAACCTATTCGCTGGAACGTTGAAGACAATATAATTACACAGCAAAGCAAGACACGAAGTAGGCAAAGTTCTTCATGTTACTCATGCATGAGGGAGACCTGCCTGGAGCCAAGTGTCGTTCCACCACTTGACCTCCGTCAGACTCTCAGCCGTATGGGGGTTTATGGGGTCATACTCTCAGAGTATGACCCCATAAATAACTTCCCTAAACCTACTGGTCTGGAAAGTCCAGCAGTCTATCTAAACAAAAGCACTTAGCCTAAAACAGATATAGCCACGTTTATCCTACCATAAAACAATAAAACAAGGTACGACCTCTTCCCATGCTCCCAGGATGTAGGTGTGGATTCCAGAACACTCTGGAATGCACACCAAGCCTTTGCAGCCTGCTAAAGATCACACATCCTATCACTACACAATTAATTATACACCTCTAAGCATATATAAGTAGATATTTCTAAGCATAAATGACAATCAACAATACAAAACCTAACAGTCAGCATCTACCTCAGTCTTGTGTCACATCCTCCCTCATGTTGTGTGTTCCCTTGTGTCCCTCTCTGTGAAGATTAGTTTAGATTTTCCCAATCTAGTTTAGTTTTGTATCATTTCCTTGAGTCAGCAAATAAAGCTGCATTTTGAGTTCATTCCGTGTGTTGTGAGTCCTGCATTTTGGGTCCAATCTCCTGCCTGCCACACAGCGATTCTTGATAATGTCTCAAAAAAGTTAGGACGGGGACAACAAAAGGCTGGAAAAGTAAGTGGTATTAAAAAGAAACATTTCCTCAGAAGATGGGCAGAGGTTCAAAATTGTGGGACTGTGTCAGAATCATTTTTCAATGTAAAATTCCTCAAATGCAAGTTAAAGCTCTATCATGTAAAGAAGAAGACATTTGAAAATGATCCAGAAACAACCTTGTCTTCTCCAGGCCGAAGCTCAGTTAAACTGGATTGATGCAAAGTGGAAAACATTTCTGTTTCAAGTTTTTAATTAATCTAAATTAATCTAATCTAATCTAATTTTAAGCTCTCCAGACTAAAGAGAAGAGTGACCATTTGCCTTATTATTCGTTCAGAAGCATCTGCATTTCTGATGGTATGTGTGTGCATTACTGCTTTTGGAATTTGCAGTTAGCACAACTGGAAAGGCATCATCAGTGTGGGAAGGTCTAGAAAGGTTTTAGAGCAATATGTTCCCCTCCAGGTGATGTCTTTTTCAGTGAAGGCCTTCGATATTTAAGCAAACCAATAGTAAACTATATATTACAACTACTACAACATTATGGCTTTGAGGTAGAAAGTCCAAGTGCTCAGGTGCCTATCTGCAGTCTAGACCTTGCACCAACTGAAAACTAAATCCTAACATAAATCAGGTGTTAGGAAATGGAATACACTCCTCCCCCTTCTCTAACTCTGCAGGCCTGACCAGAGGACAAGAGATAGTTGCCACAGTAATGGGAGTGTTGCCTGCAAAAGGGTCATCTCCTTATAGGGAGATGTCCGGGAGATGAAATGTGAGGTGACCATGGGGTCTAAAGGCTTTCCTCCAACTTCTTGACCAATCACATTAACATTCTGTTTTTACCACATGCAATAAAAGTGTATACTACCTAGGAGTGGCCTGTCTCTGAGCAAGAGAGAACGAAGTCCGTGGTGCCATATTAATTTGAAATTCTAATAACTCTAATAATAAATTGCAAAAAAACAAAACAATCCCCAATTTCACTGTATATTAAGTACTGCGATTTAAGCTATGAGCATGCTTGTTGCCAAATGCAGTGATCTCATTAGTCAGATCTATTTAATTGGATACGAAAAATTAGGGTTGGTTCCAATAAATAAATGCCACAAATACGTACAGTGAAAATATGCAATCTGTGCACACTGTGAAAAAAAGCTGACATCAAGTGATGATGAGCTGGTCCTGATTTAAAAAAGAAACTGAGACTGTTCTGTGACACAACAACAATCAAATGTGTAATGAAGGCTTTGAGTTTGTCACCACTAGCTGTGATTAGGCAGATGTGCTTATAACTGTCTGAAACATCGGAAACATCGAACTCAAAAAATAAACAATAGTTGCTATTTCTAAATACCTTATCTCATCTAGGATTAGTTTCTGCTGTCCTCACACCTGTTTTGTCTCACCCTGTTTTCTGGTGGGTATTTATTGTATCAGTCCCTCGTTGTCCTGCGTTACATTTTCCCTTATGGCTGTGTCCCTCCTTGTTGTGTGTTTTCCTAGAAGAGTTGGATTAGTTTGTATTTTTTTACACCAAATTGACATTGTTTTTGAATTTACTCCCTGTCTTGATAGTCATAGAAATTGGTTCCTTCTTCAGCCATAACTGTCCTTGACAGTTTTTATTTACAATTTACAAAATATGGTGGGGGTTTTTTTGCAATAGGGCTTCAATGAGTTCAAAGTGTTAATTTCAATGTTTCATGAGCAAAACAACATTATAAAATTAAATATACACATGATGTGTATGTGATGTATAATATTTTACTGAACATGTTTAGTTGAGATGAAAATATTTTTTTTCTGTTATTGTTGTTTTTTTGTTATTTTTTTATGCTTTTGTTATATTGTTTTCAGAAACTAATGTGCTTAATATCAACTAAACTATGCTGCTCTTTGTTTTTCTTCGTTGTAATGGCAGATTGAAGTTTTGAACCCTGATAACACTCCAGCAAAAAATATTCCTGTTGTGGTGAATCCTGGTGAAATGAAACAGGACACTGCAGACAATGGCATGGCAAAGCTAAGCATCAATACAGTGGCAAACAGTAAAAACATCATTATTACTGTATGTTTAATTGTCAATTTGATGTTTTGCAATGTTGTTGATTGCCAAGTTATTGCCAACTATGCACTCATCAGTCTGTTTATTTCACTGTATGTCAGAAAGAACACAGCTTTAAAAATGTTATATAACTTTTCTTACGTGGTTGGAAATAGCCAGTAGTTTGTATGTCAGCTCAACTGTAGGTTAGCTAAAAATAGGCTAAATACTTTTAATCTAGTACAAAATTAGTGTCATTGTATTGTTTGTTTATCATTGTATTATTTTTATATTAGTTGTGTATAATCTATTGTATGCCTTTAATTACAGGCAAGGACTGCTGTTGAGAACATTTCACCAGAGAGGCAAAGATCTGCTAACATGATAGTTACCCCTCACACAAGCACAAATCACATTCATATTGGTGAGGAATTTCGTAAAATGACATCAGAAGATAGTCAGCAGAAATTGTGCTGATAATCCTCTCTATAGCTCTGAGAGCCAACAAAGTGTCTAGTACTGACTGTAAAAAGTTGTTGTTGCAGGACTGGAAACAGCTGAGGTGAAATTAGGACAAAACCTCAAATTCAGCCTAAACCTTAACAGGAACGAAGAATATGATATCACATATCTGGTAAGAGACCTTTTACACCTGTCTGTATGTGTTTGAAAATATGAATGACTGGGTTGTAATTACTTACAGCAGCTTATGTAACAGGCTGGATAAGTAAATTGTATAAATTTGTCTTCAGATCCTGAGCAGAGGTCAGCTGGTAAAATATTCCAGATTCCGGGCAGAAGGTCAAACTCAGAGTTCTCACATTGTTCCCATTACCAAAGAGATGTTGCCATCATTCCGCATCATAGCGTACTACCATGTAAATACTGAAGTGGTATCAGACTCCGTTCAGGTGGATATACAGCACTCCTGCGTAGGAGATGTGAGACACAACACTGACACACAGTTAAGCTATTCATTGTATTATAACAATAACTAAGTTAAAAAAGACACCCAGGCAAAACATCTACTCTTCCTATTTCCTTTTCCTTTAGCTGAAGCTGGAAGAAAAGAAACATAATGACTATGAGCCTCGCGGGAAGTTTGATCTGAAGGTCATAGGAGATCCAGGAGCCACAGTGGGATTAGTGGCAGTTGACAAAGGCGTCTACGTCATAAACAACAAACACCGCCTCACCCAGAAAAAGGCAATGTCTTTTAACAACTCCAAAAAGCTGACTGTTCATCTGGACATTGCGTTTATCCAAGTGACTTTTCCAGTCTTAGCTGACTCCAGGTTTCCCCAACCTTATAAAGAGCATATTTGCATAATGACTGAAACTAGCACCACTGGCGAACAATGGGTTTTGAGGTCAATTTCTTGATTATTAATAAGCAAATTCTCACGGCCATTGGTCAAAAACCACTGATAAAAAGCCACTGATCAATGGCCGTTCAAGTGCCATTCACAGAGAGTTGGGGAATGGCTGCAATCACAGCACTGTAAGATGGTGAAAGATGTACCCTTCTTCAATTCAGAGATGGTCTTTTCATGTAAATAGCCACCTTGAGTCCCTGCTTAATCCAGCATTCCTCCCCGTCCAGGATGTGTACATCTTAATCACTGAAAGAGTGGCCACTTTACTGTAGATGTAAATAGAGTGCGTAGCCGAGTAAGTTCTTCTGTGTTCACACCTACGGGCCCGTGGCCAGTCTTTCAGTGATGAGGATGTACACATCCTGGACAGGGAGGAACACTGGTTTGAACAGGAAATCAAGGAGGCCATAGTACGTGAAAAAGAGAAGGCCATCTCTGAATCGAGTAGAGGGCCTAGGGGTTAATCTTTGTTGTGATTGCAGCCATTCCCCAACTCTCTGTGAATGGTACTCATGGTCATTGATCAATGGTCTTTGATCAGTGGTTGTTGATAATGGTCGCAACAATTTGCATATTAGTAATCACAAAACTGACCTCACAATTCATTGCTCGCCAGTGGTGCTAGTTTCAGTCATTATGCAAATGTACTCTGTATAAGGTTGGGGAAAGTTGCAGTCAGCTGATACTGGAAAAGTCATTTGGATGAGTGACAAAACATTTCTCCTACTGAAAATGCGAGGTCGAGATAAACAGAATCAACTTTTCTGAGTTTTTTATGAAATGTTTTATTGGTTCAAAGTTTAGAGACATGCATTTTTTTATGTTGCCGATGTTGTCTATGGAAATGGTAGTCTCATAAAATAAATTCCTAACCCTAACTTATAACGTCTACTTTTACTATCTAAGACTCGCATGGTTCATTTGATTTGCTTCCACTCTGCGCAGATTTGGGAAATAATAGCGACGTATGACACAGGCTGCACACCGGGTGGAGGAAAGGACAGCATGAATGTTTTCTATGATGCTGGACTGTTGTTTGTGGCCAGCACTACTTCAGGAACACCACATAGAACAGGTTACCCTACTTTACTCATCACACTGACTTTGTCAAAGTAATGTAACAGTCTCAGACTAACTGAGAGCCACACAAACTGATTTCATTTTCTCCTATAAATGGTAAATGTCCTTGTATAAAACAAGGAAACCAATAACAGTCCTTTTTAGGTTGCTGCTGGCCATGCTAGTCCACTACCTCTTTATTTTCTCTTGCTTGTAGCTCATACTAAAAAAAAATGACTATATAGAAACAGTAGAATGAAGGGACATAACATAGTTAGCTTCTGTTGGTGCTCCCTGCCTTGTAAAAATTTGTTCATTTACTACTGTAGAAATATACCTTCTTCTCGAAACATTAATCTCCCAAAAAGTAAAGGCTTACTTTCAAAATCAACTTAGAAAGAATAATTTGATTGCCTTAAAGCGTTAACTATAACCTTTAAGTTCCTACTTCTGTGTTTTAGTGGCTTCTAACATAAACTATTAGGAGAAAATAAAGAATATGATATAATCTCTTATTTTTGGAATTCAGGTGTTTTCAGTCTCTAGCCATGCAGTCTGCCTTATCAAACATTTATGAAAGAACGGGTGCATTAAAAGAGCTCACTGAATTTGCCACTGCTGTAACAAGTCAGTTTGTTAAATTTCTTCCCTAATAGATATCCCATAATCAGTTGCAAGTAGTGTTATATGAAAGTGAAATTAAGCCATTTCGAGCAACTATGTTTTGAATGTGTTTTAAACTGTAACTGATGTCTTAGGATTGCAAAAGGGAGTGCTTTTTTCTGTTTTCAAAACTCAGATTTGAAGTGTCCTGCCACCAGCAGAAGGAAACGATCTACCACTTTGATTGACCTCAGAACCAGCTTGAGTGAGTATCCTAAACTACCAAAGATAGACATTGCTATTTCTATTCTGTCTTTGACAGAATGAACTGTCTATCCCACTTACTTTACTAGTTTCTTTAAGCTTGCTGCTTTGCTGAAACCACTTCCTAGAAGCATGTTGTTGTGATGAGAACCTTTGTGCTGATTGACCCCATGCAGGAAAGTGTCATGGTGGTTTATATTTGAATGCAAAGTTCACAGACAGTTGGCAGGTAAAAAGAAAGTGCACAGTTATTAGAAGAAAAACAAGGGGAAAAAACAGTTACACAGTTTCAGAAAACAGAGGTCAATGTGTTTTGTTCCTGTGACGATTACTACTTTGGCCCCTTAGAAATGTATAAAAAACTATTTGCGAGGAACCTAGGAGTGATTTTTGACAGTAATCTAATGTTTGATAAACAGATAGTAGTTCCTACTCAAATCTTCTTATTTTCTTAACTTTTGTCATGTCTTCCTATGTTTTTATCTCTTTTGCTTATCTTAAATGTATAGCACCTTGGTCAACAGTTGTTGTTTTTTAAATGTGCTATATAAATAAATTTGACTTGACTAGACTTCATGCATTTGTGGCATCATCTATCTGTGAGAGCTATTGTTTCTTGACTTTGCTCTGGTTCACTCCTGCATATCTACATCAAGCATTTGTCTTGTGAAAAAAAATTCTTTAAACAAGTTTATACTGGTTTAACTAATTTCCAGTAAGAGTCTCATGATAACTGTGACCAGTGATTATAACAAAAATGAAATATCAGACAGAAAATAAATAATCAGACTATATTCACCCATTTGCACACACTCTACATAAACTTAGCACTGACTGTACACTCCACCACACTTTTCCATCAAGCAAAGCACATTCAAGCTTTTCACCATTACTCAAAGTCTCCTTTTGTGAACTGAGAAATAAAACCACAAACCACTGTCACAGTCACTTTATTTGTTAAATTGTCGTGTTAAAATATTTACAGACAAAAATGTCACTGTCCCTTTGTACATGATCATTCTTAATAAACTTTAAACTCTGTAATCTAAAGGTTTTTCTCTGTGGTTTCCTTTTTTTCAGTATCTAAATATCAGGACAAAGAACAAATTGAGTGCTGTTTAGATGGCATGCAGGATGTTCCTGTTCCATACACTTGTGAGAGGCGACGCGACTATATTGTGGGTGGTTCAGGCTGTGCAGAAGCTTTCCTTCACTGCTGCAAGGAGATGGAAAAAGTGCATGTTGACAGGAAAGAGGAAGCCCTCAAACTGGCTCGCAGTAAGAGATGGGGACTGGGGATGGGAAAACTCTTTTTGGGTAGATCACGTATATTAGTTTATATATTTAGTTGTATGCTAGTTTTTAAAAACTCATTCTCATCATATAAAAAGTGTAACTGTACTTTTTGATGACATCTTTTAGGTGAGTGGGATGATGAATACATAGACAGCTATGACATCTCTGTTCGGACGAGCTTCCCCGAAAGCTGGCTTTGGATTAACTTCACACTACCAAATTGCACTCAAAACATCAGAAACTGGTAAGTACAGCCAGTAAAAAAGCAATGCACAAAAACTCATTCCACTTCTCTAAGGAATTTTTTTGCCACTGAAACTGATGGGACTTTTCTATTTCAGCCGTACAACATTTGAGAAAAATAATATACCTTTACCTGACTCAATTACAGCCTGGCACTTTACTGGCATTAGTATGTCAAGGACTCATGGTGAGAATTGTTTCTGTGCACAAATTTTATTTTTTATATGTACATTTCCTGTCTCGAAATTGTTACACCAACCTTAGCTTTTAAAAAATATATATATCGATCTATCAGTTCAACAGAAAGCTGAAACTATATGTGAACATTTTTATACAATATGTACATTTGGCCAAAGAAAGATGAACAAATTTGGTTTGGTGTCAAGTGTATCACGCACAGCTCACAACTCACAACATAAAACTGATAAGTCGAAGTATTCAGTTGGCTGAAGTTGTTACAGTTGTTGGCTAAAGTGAAGAAGTACAACTCATGTTATTTTTTTTTAGATTTAACATAAATTATATTATATATTTCCACTCACAAATGTCTCACTCTTTCTTTTGCTTGTGTTTTATGTTTATTTGTCTCTCATTTTAAGGTATCTGTGTGAATGATGATTTAGAGATCTTAGTAAAGAAGAAATTCTTCATTGATCTCAGACTGCCATACTCTGCAGTCCGTGGAGAGCAGCTGGAAATTAAAGCAATCCTCCACAACTATGAAAACAACCCTGTCAGAGTGAGTCTGTGCTAATAAACCCCAATGTGTAGAATTAGTTAGAACTGCTGGAAATACCATGCCAAGATGCCAAGAGGAGGACTGATGAAACTGATGTTTAAAAAATATGATTTAGTGTCAAGGGTAGCAGGTAGGTTTCTGCAAAATCTCTCCTAATGGAATGAAGATTATTAAAACAAGTCAACCAGCATCTTTTAATCTCTACACTTAAAATTTGAATGATGGTGGTGGGCCAACTATATGTTATCATAGGGGACTTTCACAGTCATGGAATTATTCAGTGATCCCATATTCAATTCAGTATCTGCATTGTTGCAGTGGTTTTTGTCGTGGCTTTTAAAAAACATCTACTGGCCATCTTTACCCATTTCAAGGTGCGTGTGGATCTGAAAGAAGAAACCAACTTGTGCAGTGCAGCTCATAAGCGCGGCAAGTATCGTCAAGAGGTCACCGTTGGAAGGGAAACAACACGGGCTGTAACATTTACCATTATCCCCATGAAGGAAGGACTTTTTCCTATTGAGATTAAAGCAGCTGTTAGAGATCGTGGCAGTGATGGTATCAGGAAGATGCTGCGGGTAGTGGTAAGAAAGATATTTTGCAGCACTCGATATATCATATGAGAAGGGTTTGAACCTCTCATTTTTGTCTCAGACCACTAATTGTCTCCAATACACCTTCTGTCGACATTCAAGGGCAGTTACAACAAATTAAATTAGTATGAGTAACCAAGAAAATATTTAAAAACATTTCAACATGCATTGATGCATGCTCAAACATCCAGGTAAGGAAATCCCCCCAAATTGATTCTTTTTATCTGGACGTAACGTTTTCAGAGGGAGAAATTTTTTGCCACTCATTCAAGTGACTTCTTCAGTCTCAGCTGACGGCAGGTTTGCCCAACCTTTCATTGTTCAATGGTAATTTGCATATTCATGATCATGAAACTGACCTCAAAGTCCATTGTTCAGTGGTACTAGTTTCAGCCATTACGTACTGTTTATAAGGTTGGGGAAACCTGCAATCAGCTGAGACTGAAGAAATTACTTGGAAGAGTGACTAAACATTTCTCCCACTGAAAACGCAAGATCAAGATGAACAGAATCAATTCTTTGTGATTTTAACAGGCAAGTATCTGTATTAGCAATTTACTCAGACAGTGTTTACTCCTTATCTTAAAACTACTGTTTTTTCAGCCTCCAGGTGTACTGACATATAATACAAAGACTCTACTATTAGACCCTGCTAGGAAAGGAAGAGGTAACTTTACTGTTTAAATAGTTGCAATGTGCGAAATATATATAACTTATATTTAACAAAATATATTTATTTATTGTTTATTTGTTTATTTTATATACAATCATTTCAGAATCCACTAACTTCTTATCTATCTCTTCGATTAGATGGCAAACAAGTGGAAATCATCAAGAGTGCCATTCCTGAAACAGATATGGTTCCAGATACAGCTGCAAGCACACAAATCTTTCTAAGTGGTAAGACCATGAACCTTATTTTCCCAAAGCTAACACTTCTTCCATAAAGTATACACAAGAAAATCATATTCCAAGAGATTTTTGAATAAACAGTGCTAGCTACCCGACAATGACCATTACATCTATGCCACAGCGTGCGCTTATCTGAGTTTGCACTGAAAATATTGAAACAGTTAAAGATTAGTTTATTAAAAAACACATGCAAGTCCATTGCAAACTAATATTACTCATAATTCAAAAAGTTGTTGTGACTGTAAAAAAAAAAAAACAACAACCTGAAAGAAGATTTGGAATCATCCTCAAAAACTGGTTTAGAAAAGTGTGTTGTGGTTTCTGATGATTACAAAAATATTTTTTTGTTGACCTTTGTAATCAATAGATTAGCCCCATTTCCAACTCAGTAACTGTGGGTTTTCTTATGTCTATACAGGAAGAGAGCAAATGAGCACACTATTGGAGAACGCCATTAGTGGTAAATCTATGGGGACTCTAATCAGACAGCCAGGTGGCTGCGGAGAACAGAACATGGCTGGCATGACCTTGCCTGTTATTGCAACCATGTATTTGGACAAAACAAATCAGTGGGAGTTTGTGGGCTTTGAAAAGCGTAACGAAGCTCTTCAGCACATAACAACAGGTAGCTTAACACACAGAGGCATGCAGACAAGCTCTCCAAAATGGTATCAAATCAGCAAATTTCAGTCAAGTATTGACTGGTAATTAATGAAATGTTTTGCCTTTGGTTTTGTCCAGGTTATGCAACTGAACTTACTTTTCGAAAGCAAGATGGCTCTTTTGCAGTCTTCCCCCACCAAGATGGCAGCACCTGGTGAGTCAGCAAAACTCCAAAATGATTGTTAGATAATGGATGTATTGTTTTAGGGAAAAATAAATAATCCAGAGGTGCTCATGTTCTCTCTTCTGTAAGGTTGACTGCCTACGTTGCCAAGGTTTTTGCAATGGCTAATTACCTGATCGGAGTGGATAAAAACGTGATCTGTGATGCCATCAAGTTTCTCATCCTGAACACGCAGCAACCTGATGGCATGTTTAAGGAAGTTGGATATGTGTACAGTCAATCGATGCGTGTGAGTTTCCTAATTTTAATCAAATAATTTATTAAATTTGGTTGTATACAAAAATGAAATGTTTACCTTTGTATATGTGTATGTGTAGAGCGATCTGTTAGGAACAGATTCAGATGCCTCCATGACAGCCTTCTGCCTGATTGCTATGCAGGAGTCTCGAGAAATTTGCAGGTCCTCTGTTAATGTGAGTATATACCTACATGCACTGTACATCCACTAGATAAAAAGAAATACATAGTGTAGATAAAAAATTTGACTGTTCTATATAATTTACAAATAAATTGGAGAACAGCAGCCCACTGGCATTAGGATAGTTACATCAAAGACCATATACTATATCTGGATGTTATATTTGCATCTATGTCTCACTGATTTATCTTATCTTCTGCATTTATCTTACATATTTCATTTGGTGTCTGTGCTTCATGTGCAGAGTTTACAAAACAGTATTAATAAAGCAGTGGCCTACCTGGAGAAGCGTCTACCCAGCCTCATTAACCCTTATTCTGTTGCAATGACATCATATGCCCTGGCTAATGAAAACAAACTGAACAAGGAGATCCTCTTCAAGTTCATCGATTCAGGTGGTTTCACACAGTTGTCCTAAACATAAGATTAAATTAGTGTATTTATGTTTTAGTGATCCAGATATGTTTGAGGACGACTTTCATCCCAAACAAGGTATACCAATTTGATCAAAAAGTTCCAAATTCTGCAAATAAAAATCAAAAAAGTACACAGGTACTTCTGCACTGCCCTGAACATGGCTCTATTTTAACAGTATTTTAACAGATAGTGACCATATTCACAGTATAAAAACCTGTGAATGTGGGCAAAAGATGCTAATTATGACTGAGCTCATCTGAGGTGTCAACTATGAGATGATCCCCAGTATGACTCTTGAATAAGTTTGAGATAGAGCTGATATTTACTACTAAGTTTGAGGTCTGTGTAAAAATTGCAAGTGCAAGCAATCTTTGGTTTACAAAGATTACCAATTTTTATTTTATTTATTCTTATTATATATATATGGCATTATGTAGCGACAGAACAGTTGATTCAAACTCATATCAAAGGGAATTCGCAGCTCTCACTTGCCTATTTGTTAAATGAAAATGCCTCGTGGTCAATTCCATCTACTAGTTAAAATCAAACAACTGAAAACAGAGGCTCTTGGGAGACAGAAAAATAGATACAGCAGATACAGCTCTCAAAAATGAGAGAAATGTGGAATTCTTCTACTTAGTGCCTTTGTGTGCTTAAAGATTTTGTTAACACAACAACAACTAACAATAATAATAGTAATAATAAAACGAAATATATGTATTTGTAAAACTTCTTTGTAATTGTATGTATGGATCCTCCACAGACAGAACCCACTGGCAAGTACGTGATAAATTGTATTACACACTGGAGGCCACAGCTTATGCTCTGCTCGCACTTATCAAGGCTGAGGTGAGCGAATCCCACTTACACTGAAAATACAACAGAGGTGTAATTCAACTCAAAACAAACTGGGAAAATGACATAAACAAGTAAAGTTGATAAATGCCAATACTAATTTTAGCTAACATGTAACACTTTTCAGTCTTGAATGGCTTAAATGACTTTGTGATTTTTTTTTTTTTTTTTTTTTACGTTGTCTTGAACAATAGTTGGCTTAGTTTTTCTAAAGGTCTTTCAAAATTGTTTTTTTAAATTTAGTTTAGCTTTTTTTATTCACCTAGGTTAATAATCAGCATGTAATAGGCTCATAGTAACAATGCTACATGTTTTAGCTAAAAATAAAAATAAATAATAAATAAATAATAAAATAATAAAAAAATAAAGATAAAATTGGCTGTTACTGTTGACTACAAAAGTGGGGCCCATCTGATGCAAACTGAAATTTCTTCAATATTTGGGATTTCTTCATTGATTGAGTTTTTATTGGGGAGGTTAAATTTTCGGACTAACAATGGCACAAGATGAAAAGTCAGCAGAGAGACTAAATATAGTCCTTTTATCGGGGACAGGAATTTGTTGTTGTGAGGGAGATGATTGTTTGGGTTAGTGCAGACAACTGCACCAATTTCGCAGTTGTTCTTAATGTCCATCACTGGTCACCAGGTCTATCTATTTATGTGCTATCGATTTATTTATGTTCCCAGAAACTTGAAGCCTCTTCTATCATAGTGTGTTGATGACATCAGCCTCATGTATATGTGGTTTTAGTCCCAGTCCTTTCAGTTCTCCTTGCATTCTGCATGTACAACTGCTCTTACTTCTATTATTAAACATGGCCATGAATTCTACTGTTTGTTTATTTAATGATTCAGACAAACATTTTTTCCATTACTGCGGGATATGTCTTCTGACTTAGTTGCTTATGTTCCTTTATTAAAGGCCTATGAGGAAGCCACACCTATTGTGAGATGGCTTGGCCAGTACCAACAGGGAGATGGAGGTTATGGGTCAACTCAGGTAAAACAAAAGTCCCTCTGACAGTTTATTATGTGTCTGTGAAGCAAAACCTTACCAATTTTTTTTTTTTTTTTTTTGTCAGTATAGAAAGACTCAGTCTAATCCGTATATTCTTCTTCAGGCTACCATAATGGTGTACCAGGCAAGTTCAGAGTACTGGATCAATGCTAAAGAACCAGAGTATAATGTGGATGTAGACATCCTGCTACCCGGCAGAAAAACGACTGACAAGTACAGCTTCAGCGAGGCAAATCGTTTTACCACGAGAACATCAAAGGTGAGCCGAGCATCTTGTTCAAACAAGTAAGTGTGGTGGTGAGTTTGGGATTTGGGAATGGGGAAGAGAAAACTTCAACTCTCGCTTCACCAAAAGAATCATTGGAGAAAAATGAAATTGAGGTTAGATGGGACATGAAGCAAAAACTAGTCCTGAACTTGCATGAGCCAGTTAGAGGTAACAACAATTTGGCAGCGATGAAGCGTGAAGGTACAAGCCCTGCATGTTGATACTGGAACCAGGGTTGAGAGCTGAAGCCCAGAAAAATCCAAAGCGCCACTGGAAGGTGGGCCCAGTAAGAACACTTGACTCATATTTCTAGCTTAGAAAACAGAGAAAGAAGGAAAATCCAGACTGCACAGATCATGACAGTACAGCCTACAAAGACAATGTTACTAATCTTAGCCAGTTTGCTGCAGTAACTTCAGTTAGTTTAATATCTGTTAGTTGGAGCTCAGCTTAGTGTCCCTATCACTGATGTTGAGCCATTTTTGCATCAGTGAAACCAAATGTATAGCTAAACTTCAGGCTTATCTTTAATTCATAATCATTTACTTATACATTTATTTATTTACTTTTACAGACCTATCAACCTGAGTGTTTAGCTGTAAGTTTTAGATGTTATTGGTGTTTTTCCACAACCCATCCCACTCTGTATCCCACACACTGAAGTCCCTCTGCCAGTGGAAAGCCAAAGTGGTAGTGGTAGTGGGCAGTTAGCTTTTAGTGTGCAATGTTTATCAAATCAACCTGCTAGGTGGATCATTGGGAACAAGAATTTTCATAAATAAAATACAAATAAAATACAAAATTTATAAAATTGTGATTTTCATTGAAAAAGGAATTTAAAAAAGATTAAAAAGAAGAAAGGATAATGTGACATAACATGGTCATAACATGATCATATATATATATATATATATATATATATATATATATATATATATATATATATATATATATATATATATATATATATATATATTAGTCTTTGTTGACCAAGAAAACTATTATATATATTATATATTATTATATATATAATATTTCTAACCATTTTTAATATTTTGAATCTCAATAGATCCCTGCTATAAACAAGGATATACAAGTGAATGCCACAGGAAATGGAGAAGCAGTTTTAAAGGTATATATGGCACTCATTCATGAAATTACATGTGCTGCGTACATTTGTAACAGCTTTGTAGACGTTTAGCTTTAGTATTACGATTTACAATTTAAAAAGGGGTCCTTGTTAAAAGAAATGTATAGTTTTGTTGTTTTTTTTTTATAAATGCACATCTAAAGAAAGGTAAACTCATTTTTAGTTTAAAATGAAGAATTCAGGGTTGTTGGGTATGTAAGGTTCATTAGTAAACATTAGCTCTTGCTCTTTATCGACTCTACTTATTACCAACTACAGTTTGCTAAAAATGTATCTTTGAATGAGAAAAATGCTGAACACTTGAAATACTATAAGATAAGATAAGATAAGATAAGATAAGATAAGATAAGATAACCTTTATTAGTCCCACACGTGGGAAATTTGTTTTGTCACAGCAGGAAGTGGACAGTGCAAAAGTTATGAAGCAAAAATTAGAATACAGTAAGAATAAATACAGTACACAACTGTACAGAATAGAATAAAATGAAATAAAATACTATATACAGTAGAATAAAATAGAATAAAACATACAATAGGATAAAAATAGAATACAAATGCTGCATACAACTGAGTAAAAATACAATGATGCCAGAAAAGAGAATTGCACTTAGTGTTATTGCACATGTGTGGATGTGTGTGTTTGATCAGTTAAAGTCTTTGTTGTGGAGTCTGACAGCAGTGGGGAGAAAAGACCTGTGAAATCTCTCCGTTCCACACCGTTGGTGCCACAGCCACTGAAGGAGCTGCTCAGTGCTGTCAAAGTCTCCTGCATGGGGTGGGAGATGTTGTCCAACAGGGATGACAGCTTAGCCGCCATTCTCCTGTCACTCACCACCTCCACTGGGTCCAGAGGGCATCCTAGAACAGAGCTGGCCCTTCTGATCAGCCTGTTCAGTCTCTTTCTGTCCCCAGCAGAGATGCTGCCACCCCAGCAGACCACACCGTAAAAGATGGCTGAGGCCACCACAGAGTCATAGAAGGTCTTCAGGAGTGGGCTCTTCACTCCAAACGACCTGAGTCTCCGCAGCAGGTACAGCCTGCTCTGCCCTTTCCTGTAGAGGGCGTCGGAATTATGAGTCCAGTCCAGTTTGTTGTTCAGATGAACACCAAGGTACCTGTAGCTGTCCACAGCCTCAATGTCCATACCTTGGATGTTCAGTGGTTGCAGTGGAGGATGTTTGTGCCTGCGGAAGTCTACCACCAGCTCCTTGGTTTTACTAGTGTTGATCTGGAGGTAGTTTAGCTGGCACCAGTCCACAAAGTCTTGGGTCAGTCCTGTGTACTCCTTGTCGTCCCCATCAGTGATGAGGCCGACTACTGCAGAGTCATCAGAGAACTTCTGCAGGAAGCACTGGGTGGAGTTGTGGGAGAAGTCTGCAGTGTAGATGGTGAAGAGGAACGGAGCCAGAACCATTCCCTGTGGGGCTCCCGTACTGCAGACGACCCTGTCCGACACACAACCCTGAGTTCTCACATACTGTGGTCAGTCGGTGAGTTAGTCCAGAATCCAGGTAGTGAGGTGATGGTCCACTCCTGAGTTCTCCAGCTTGTCCTTCAGGACCGTGGGAAGAATGGTGTTGAAGGCACTGGAGAAATCAAAGAACATGATTCTCACAGTGCTCCCAGCGGTCTCCAGGTGAGCAAGGGAACGATGTAGGAGGTGAATGACGGCATCATCCGCTCCAATGCCAGGCTGGTAGGCAAACTGAAGTGGGTCCAATGATTAGCTCACCAAGTGCCGAAGCTGAGCCAGGACCAGCTGCTCCAGGGTCTTCATCAGGTGGGATGTCAGAGCCACCGGCCTGTAGCTGTTGAGGTCCTTGGGGCGTGAAGTCTTTGGCACTGGTACAACACAGGAGGTTTTCCAGAGCTGTGGGACTCTCCCCAGCCTCAGGCTCAGGTTGAAGAGGTGCTCCATCACCCCACACAGTTGGTCTGCGCAGGACCTGACGACCCTTGAGCTGATGCCATCTGGGCCCGCTGCCTTCTTGGCTTTAATCCTCCTCAGTTCCCTCCTAACCTGGGTGGTTGAGAGAGACAGGCTGGAGCCTTGTGTTGAGTGTGTATTGGATGCTGTTGTTTGGGGTGGGGAGGAGTGAGCAGGGTGAATAGAGGAGGTGTGAAGTGTCTGAGGTGTCAGAGGTGGAACAGCAGCAGTGGGGGTGGGTGAGTCTGCAGCTGATGTTGAAGACTGCCTCATGGATGAATCAAATCTGTTGAAGAAATGATTCAGTTCATTTGCCATCAAAAGAGATGGAGATCAGCGAAACACTTGCTCCTTAAAGTGTTAAAGGATGAAGCTTTCATTAGAAATCTATTTCTACACTCAAGTGAGCTCAGTTTAATAACTTATTCCTCAAAGCACATTACCACCTCAGTCCAATACAAGTAAGATCTTTCTCCCATTTTCAGATCATGTCGCTGTATTACGCTCGGCCTAAGGTATTAGAGAAGGACTGTGAGTTGTTCAACTTGTCTGTGCAGATTGTCCCAGGTAAATTTCAATGTCCATCTCCCTGTTGTCGTTGGTATATATGGGTGTCTGTCTGTCTTTTTTGTATTTTGCTCATCAAATGCATTGCTTTTGCAGAGAAACTAGATGAAGATGAGAAGATATACAAGCTGACAATAGAGGTTTTGTAAGTACTTCCAAATTGGACTGTTCTGAACAGCACATTCAAATAAATTTCTGTGCTTGTGTTTTTGTTTTAACCAATCTATTTTTTGCCTATGCAGGTTTAAAGAGGAGCGCAATGCATCCATGTCAATTATAGATGTTGGTTTACCAACTGGATTCACATTTGACAAAAATGACTTGGATGCTGTAAGAGCTTAAAAGGACACAAGTATATGAAGCAAGAATGCCAATTACTTATTATTTGTACTAACCAGTTACTTTTAAATTCTGTGTGTGCAGTTGTCTAAAAGCCACTCCAAGATCATTTCAAGATATGAAAGTAATACGGATCTTTCAGAAAGGGGCTCACTCATCATTTACCTGAATAAGGTAAGATCGTCTGTATGGCTTCTTTCTGAAATTCACACGACTTATGTTTGTGTTTCTTTTGTGACTGATAAGTTGCCTTTTATTTATATAATCATAGACATACTTCACTACTAAATATGTTCGAAATATTAGCTACTTGATATACTTCAAAGAGCTATTGTGTTGATTTCTCCTCAAATTTAGGTAATTTTAACCCCATTTTCTCAAGTATGCCAGTGTTAAAGGGTCATCCCTGCCTAATTACGAAGTCTGCTGTTCAGCATGTGTGTTTCAGTTGTGTTTTGCACTACCTACACATATTTTACCTTTGTTTGACACCTCTCCACAGATTACTAGCGTACAGCCAGAGATAATCCCTTTCAGGATCCATTCAACTATGGAAGCAAGCTTCTTGCAACCAACTGCAGTGTCCGTCTATGAGTACAATAACAGTGAGTCTCTAAAATCAGAAAATATAACAAATGTCAGTTTCCAAAAACATGATGAGAACTTTATGGTTTTCTTGGTCATCAAAGACTGTAATATATATACATATATTACAGTCTTGTATGTATGTATGTATGTATGTATATATGCATATATATATATATATATATATATATATATATATATATATATATATATATATATATATTGGCTGGTGTGACATCCCATGAATGAAAACAAAGTATTTTTCAACATCTTCTTTTCTTGCAGAGAAACCTTGTGTGAAATTCTATCACCCTGAACGGAAAGATGCAGAACTATTGAAGCTGTGTAGAGGAAGAAAGGAATGTGTATGTGCAGAAGGTAAAGAACATTACCACACAATCTACTTATATATTTATTCTGTTTGAATTTATTCTGTTTGAAACTTAAAGAAACAGTCAGTGACAAAAGACATTAACACTTACATTGAAAGATGCAACCTTAACTGATGGTTTGTGTGTAGCAGAGCATCACATGCTGGAGACAACAGAATAGTAGCTACTAATTTCTTTTAATCTTTTGTCAATCACAACAAATTGGAGGGCATGTGGACAACCATACAGTCTCACATCCTCCTCTGCTTATAAACTATACAATACTTTATCGTAATCAGAGCTTTGAATACTCATATATTTAGAAAGTAGCATGCTTGCATAATATTTTTGTGCTCTCAAGTATTTTTTAAATTACATGTATCTTATATGTATGTATATATGCATCTTTTACAGTCAAATCCACCAGTTGTAGGACAGTTACAGGTTTTTTTAAAATTTGTCTTTGTACACCACCACAGTGGATTTCATATCAAACAATTACGATGTGACTAAAGTGCAGATTTTCAGCTTTAATTCAAGAAGTTTAACAGAAGTATTGTAACAACTTTTGCAGTGTTTAAGAATTAAAGACATTTTTATATCTTATCCCCATTTTAAGAGACTCAAAAGTAATTAGACAAGTGGATTCTTTCCACGGTTAAGAAAAACTTCTTCACATTATGGCACTCATATCATTGATAGTCTACTATCAAGAGATCCCTCTGAGTAAAAACGTATGAAAACCTCTGGTTACACTCAAATTAGACTTTACCTCTAAAACAGCCTGGACAGTTCTGAAAAAAAAAATGGAAAGATGAAACCAAGCTCATGATTAGAAGCAGATCATCCAGATCATCTCTCAATCATTAACCCAATGTTATGGCATTAGCATGTATGGCTGGCAGTGGATTATGGTCACTAATATTTATTGATACGTGATTATATAAGTATTAGGATGAATTCCGAATTGTGCGAGGCTACACTATCTGTTCTAATTCAGCAAAATTCTTTAAAAATGCTTGAACAGTAGGGCTGGGTATCCTCACTAATATTTATAACTGATTCGATTCAGATTCACTAGGTCCCAATTCGGTTTGATCCGATTTGATTCCATTTCATTGTGACTCTTTCAGTCAGAAATATTATACTTCTGATCATTTATCAGTACATATCCATATTTTTATATCAATGTATAAAAACAAAGTTGACACTTGTGGGACTTCAACAGAGGTGTAAGCATCACAGCAGATGCCTTTGTGTCAAAGTAACTGAGGATAAAACACAGAAACACAGGAAAGGAGTTTTTCCTGGCCTGGCCTGGCTTTTTATAGCGGATAACCTGTCTTGAAAATATTCTGCAGTCACTCAAAAATTGAAGAAAACCATGAATCAAGTTACAAAGGTTTTGTTTTTTTTTGTTTTTTTTACAGAAATTAGTTTTCCAATTTGGCATAATCTGTGAAAGCTTAAATTTCTTCGGTATCAATTTGATCAGAGGTGGCAAAAAGATGTAAATGTCCAGAACTTCAGGGAACTGTCTAACAAAATA